>NC_080548.1:25332820-25932820 GCF_028640845.1 Ahaetulla prasina | reverse complement strand
GGCGGGGAGGACGTTTTAACCTTTCTCATTTGCCTCTTGGAGGAAGAAACACTCACTCCATTAGCAAGGTTTAGGTGGCCTGATCTTAAGGCTGGAGAAACGAGATTGGGGAGGTGGATGTGACCCACCCAACGAAGAGAAAAATCTCAAGTTTTTGAACAAAATGGAGCAATTTTCATTTGTTTGGATTTTCAGCTGCGAAGAGAGTTGCTTCTAAGACCATTTATGGTCTAGAACAGGGCTCAGCAACCTGCGGCTCTGGAGCCGCATGTGGCTCTTTCATCCCTCTGCTGCGGCTCCCTGTTGCTGGTCAGCTCCACAATTGAGAGGGGTTTTGGTTAGGACAGGTAGAGGAAAAAGGATGCTGTGCTAAGAGGAGACTCTTATGATGAACCAGACTTCTGGTCGGCTCCAGAATTGAACAGGGGCTTCCAGTTAGGACCTTTGCGGCTCTTTGGAGTGTTTAAGGTTGCCGACCCCTGGTCTAGAAAGATGGAGAGCCATCTTTCCAGGGCTTTAAAGAATATTTGCTTTCTGGATGGCTACAGAACTCGCTCTTTCCATTCGATTTTTTGGGGGGCTGATTTTAAAGCGAGACATAATCTCTCTTACTTCAGATCAAGTTTCCTAAGTGGGGGGAACAAAACGGAACTTTTTCCTGTGCGTGTAACTTAAAACCAAAAGCTGGACTGTGCAAGAAAGCAAATGCCAACTAACCAGCAACCAAACTTGGTGAATGGGACAGGATGTCTCAAACAATGGTCTCGTCTTTCTGGAGCGTTTCAGCAAAATGTGGCTAGCATTTCGTATTTTGCATCGAGCGGGGAGTCAGGCTAAAAAAACTGCTGTTCTTTGGACCCCAGATTGAGGAGTGGGGGGCGGGGGGCGGAGTGCAGGGGGAGGCATAAAACAGATGCCTGCTGCTTAAGATAACAAAACTTAAGAGATGGAGAGCGAATTGAGAGACAATCACCCTTCTCCTGCCATCCTCAAACTCCTACCACGTCTTATATCCTACTGTGCTTGGGGACGAATCATGTGCCCATTTAAGAAAAAGAATGGACACCACTTTTTAAAAGCTTGTGTTTTATACACCACTTTTAACAGCTGACGTGGCCCAGCATGTAAAGCTTAGTTATAATCGCAATATGGCTTAGTGATGTTGTCTGAATTCAACCCGTTTGGTTAGCTTACAGCTTTTGACATTATCAAGTGCAGATGTGTTTAGTGACCAGGTTCAGCATAACCTGCATGTAAAATTAAGTCACTTTTTTTGAGGTTGGGGGGGCGGGATGTCGTCTTGACATTTTTATACTTTTCTCAGCCTAGCTGAGAACACTTCAACATGCCTCAACTTGAAGGTAAGAGTTGAGGGTCATTTTATGTGCATCTCAACCATCATCTGAAACAGGGGTGTTTAACCCTGGGAACTTTTAAGACTTGTGGACTTCAACTCCCAGAGTTCCTCATTCTGGGAGTTGAAGTCCACAAGTCTTAAAAGAGTTTCCAAGGTTGGACATCTGTGATCTGGAAGACCAGGGACACCCAGTACCAAACGCCTGTCCTGTTACAATTGCCATAAGCCCCTGCCGGCAGCCACGAGGCACCAGGCGTTCTATGACGGACAGGGATAATCTTCCTCTCATCATCTCGATACCGCAGAGCCTCCCCGGTAGAAAAAGAGTGAGGAGCAACTATCCTCTGATGTAAATTCACCGTCAGAGCCCGTTCTAGAGAAGCACAATGTTCTCTGCAATGCAAAAGAAAAAAAAATCCTTTTGATTAGCCCAGCGGCTGCCAATTGCACAGGATGAACAAAGCGTGGTCATTTTAGTAGAACCACCATTCGCTGCTGAATTAAGAGAAGCAAGACGATTAAAAAAAAACCCACAACCCTAGCGTGGCAGTGAAGCTTTCCAAGTGTGAGTAGAAAAGCAAGAAAAAGGAAAAAACTTGATTCCTTCATTAAAAAAAGACATCTAAAATCATATTTATATAATGGACAGCTTGTGGACTAGCCTCCCATCTCCAGATACGGGTGGCGATAGTGATGGCCAGATATCTTCTGTGTTTCCCCAAAAATAAGACCGTCTTATATTTTTTTGAACCCCAAAATAAGCACTTGAAATTATTTTCGGGGAGGTCTTAATATTTTGGGGTGCGGGGAACAAGATGGACACGATTTCCAGCTCTGTCTCCCTAATCCTAACCAAAGGAAATGGTGGGGACCGGCTGCGTATGCTTTTATATATTTCCGGAGAGGGCTTATTATCCGGGGATGTCTTATTTTCGGGGAAACATGGTTAGTGAGCAGTTTTTAAAAACTCAATACTTTAGGTCTCTCTGGTATCAAAAAAATACAACTTTTGAGTATTCTGGCCTCAACTTCAGAAAACACGTTCATGGGGAAGGGGAAACCATTAGATACTTGCTGCTTCAAATTTGGCGATGGGGTTAGGCAGTTACAAAAAACAGCAGTCAAAATACTGGTCAAATCATATATCTTTCCAGTTTTTTGACCTGCAGTGGAGGATGACCAGTTTAAGAAGATAGGCTGGGTTGTGATCCTTCCCGAAAGAGGCCCAAGTGTTCCTTTAATGCAGTATTTCTCAACCTTGAGCTGCTTGAAGATGGGTGGATTCCAATGCCAAGGATTCACCTTGGTTGAGGAGTTCTGGGAGTTGAGGTCCACACATCTTCATCAAGTGGCCCAGGTGGAGAAAACACTGGTTTCATGGTTGTAGATGCTCCCGAGAGGGAAAATTCCAGGCATTGTGACAGTGCAAACCTCTGCAGTTAGAATGAGTAAAAGAAAAACTGGCTATAAATGGCTAAGCGTGGATGTGGGGGTATTTATTTGTCTTGGGAAAACGGCTGCTTGCTTTGAATCATGCTGTTTGTATATTTATAAATAAAGCAAGTGGGCTAAAGACATCGCCAATCTCCTACTGCCTTTCCATCGAGAAAAAACAAGCAAAAAAAAAACCCTACCCTGGAATGGTGGTGGGAACCTGTTTTAGTATGTCGTTTCTTGAATTAAAAACATCACCAGGCTTCTGATTGTTGACCCTGAAATTTTTGTCTTCCACGTTCGTCATCAAAGGAACACAAATAAGATTCTGAGTAAACCACAAGTACAAATGGGAAAAACGCTGGAAGATCCATTACATAAAGCACCAGGACTGGTTGGATTTAAGACCGTGTTATGGATGGCACGCTAATTTTCACTGGGAAGCCCCACCATTTAAAAAGAAATTGTCAGTGATGGCGAACCTTGTCGCTTGGAAACATCACACACGCATCCTCATCAGGGCCACGCTCTGGAAAAGCTGAACTTCCGGATTCTAGTGCAGGGGTCTCCAAGCTTGGTCCCTTTAAGACTTGTGGACTTCAACTTTCAGAGTTCCTCAGCCAGCTTTGCTGGCTGAGGGACTCTGGGAGTTGAAGTCCACAAGTCTTAAAGGGACCAAGGTTGGAGACCCCTGTTCTAGTGTGCATGTGTGCCCGACGATTGGCTGGCCGGCACGCATTCACAGGCCACTTTTCAGCATTGCCGTGCGGGGAAAGGGATTGCGCTCTGGAAAAGCTGAACTTCCGGGTTCTGTTTCTGACAATTAGCTGGCCGGCGTGCATGTTCACACCGGTTTTTTAGCACTGCCGCGTGAGCAAGACAGCTGATCGCCGCATGCGCATGCAAGCCAGAAACCTGGAAGACAAACAGGCAAGGCCACGTGTGCTTGGTGACATGGCTTTGCGTGCCACTTTGGGTACGTGTGCTATAGGTTCACCATCACGGCTCTATGCCATTTTCTTCACAAGTCAATCTTGCTTTTCCCCCCCTTCGTACCAGCCTAGCTGTTAGCACACTGTTTGATTTTAACAACAGAATCTGATAAACCCGACTACATAAAAGGTAGGCCTTTTCATTATGGCAAATGATGGAACAAATGAAACAATGCAGGGTTGTTGTTTTGTTTTGTTTTTGTTTGCCCAAAACATGACTGGAAGAGAAAAAGCAGGCAGAATAAATAAATGAATGTAGGCACTGGAGGCATAAAAGATGTGACTGAACACTTTCCACGAGCTGAAGGACCTGATCCAGCTCCCAAGCAGCTTGACTATTCTCCAAGGTTCGGTCACTTTCAGATGTGTGGACTTCAACTCCCAACTCCAAGGCTGGCTGGAGAATTCTGGGAGTTGAGGTTCACACATCTGAAAGTCTGCAGGGTCCACGGTGCTGAGCTTGGTTGCTTTCTTGCAGATGCGGTGGCACTGATGATGCTGTCTTGTATGGTAGTGAAATGTCTACAAGCAAAACAGCCAAACTCGGGGAACACCAAGAGCCCTACAGTTCAATCCTAAGGTACAAATATCCTCTTCTATCAGTACATCTGAAAGTGGCCAAGGTCAAAGAACCCTGCTCCAAGGAAATGCAACATGGAAATTAGCTCTGATGAGAGCCAAAGCTGGATCAAATGTTGTATTAAAAGATCTCCGGAATAATATTTTTTTTGAAAATTTTAACATTTGAAATAGGAGCCAGAGATTGAGGGACAGTATCAAACAGGAGCTGTTAAAAAACTACACAAGGTATCTTTGGAAGGAAGATAGCAAAGGAAAAAGTGTTCTGCTTATGCAGGCAAAAAAAACACAAACCAAAACCCAAATGAGGAAATCCAATGCTGTATAAGCACTCAAGTGATCTGTAAAAGAGCGATCCACTGTATTTTTTACATACAGAATGAACTGTAACCCGAATAATAGGTCATAATTTAATGCAAGGAGACCTAGCACAATGTGACTCAAGTCCTTGGTCTCTGTCAACGATCACTTTCTAAGACAGAGGTCGCCAACCTTAGCAACTTTAAGCCTGGCGGACTTCAACTCCCAGAACTTCTGGGAGTTGAAGGCCGCCAGGCTTAAAGTTGCCAGGCTTAAAGTTGCCAAGGTTGGAGACCTCTATTCTAAGAGAAATAGGGGAGTGATAGTCCTCTAAACAGGTGGTTCTCAATTTTTGCTCAGCGTCCGTTTGAAGCTACAATGCATCTCCAAAAGGTACTTATGACCAATTTCCAAAGTTATGAATCCACAGAAAAACCACCCTGTAGCAAACAATGGGTTCACTTCATGACCACCACACTGGGAGGCCCAATTACAGTCATAAGTCGATGACTATCTGTATACACTCCCCTATTTTGCTCCTGGCTCTCTTGGCTAGAACCGAAGAAAGACTCGATCGACCAGGATTATATGGATGGCCAGTGGTTTTCCTCCGCATCCTCATTTCAAAAGGTTCACTGACCTGGCTTCAGTCTTACCCAGCCTTGTTAAGTAACGATTGAGCGTTTTATTAATCGGAGAGAGGAGGAAAAAATAAAATAAAACAAGTGTACATACACACGCACAAAAATCCTGACATTTTTAAAATGACGTTCCGCTAACGGGAGCGAGAGAGAGAGACAGTGTGTTTGTGTCTCTGTGTTAGGGGATGAGTGGTTAGAATACACAACTTCTTTCACATGTCCAGTGCCAGGGTTAGAGAGACAACCAGCAAGGAACTTAAAAGGTGCCGAAGAAGAAAAGCTTGGGACATCACTTAAGGCAAAGCTGGAAGGGAGGAGGAACTTCTACAGTACAGAAATCAGAACTGGAGAAAACCGTCCAATTGTCCCCTTTTCTCCCGCCAACGGATGTCTCTTTCATCAAAGAGCATCTTTACGTTTTGGACCCACCCAAATTTGGGAACGGTTCCCGTTTGGAAGTTCAGTGGGAATATGGGACAACATTTAGCCTGGAGGTAGCATCCCACTGTGATGAGCCAAAGCGACTTGGGTTTTCTACTCTTTAGCCCATGTCAATGGCTCCACAGCTTTTTATCTTTCTGTCTGCCTGTCTCCCTCTCTCTCACTCTCTCTCTCATACACACACAGACACATCTCATGCGCCAAATAGCTACCTCCTTCCAGCAAAGGCCAGGGAAAGGAAACGTATCGTGAACAGAAAAGGCACAGGAGAGAAGCATGCAGAGGAACTGGGAAACACCATATTACGAAGCCTGATAAACCGAGAGATTTAAATCAAGGATTTAACAACTACCCTTCTACCTTCGCGGGAACTAAAAAACCGAGGCAAAGACGCCGCTGGGTTTGATTTTGAGCGAAGGCAAACGTTTCCATTTGACTGATACTTCCAACGTCAAGTAGGAGGGAAAAAGGTGGCGGCTTTAATCATCGGGATGGAAAAAGGTAAGGGACCGACCAGGCCAAGCGTGGATTGGGAGAAAGCTCAACTAAGGGGTGCGTCATGCAGAGTTAATACGCTGCATGGCGGTGGCATTCCCATGCAAACTGTGGCCCAGAAGTGACAGGAGGCCTCAATGAATAGATTCTGCCTCCCTTCCCCTGCTCTGTCTCTCTTGTAAGTTTCACAGAACTAAGGGGAAGCGGGGGGGGGGGGGAGGAGGATGTCACCTGTACGGCCCCCGGATGGTGGGAACAAAACTGTTAAGTTGAACCTGACTATTTATGAGAAGGGGAGAAAATATCACAGCTGCCCAAGAAGGTTCCGAAAACACACAGCTAAGAGGAGGAAGAGGAGGAGGAGAGGGAGGCGGGGCTCCCGAGAAGACAATAGTCAGCCATGGCCGAATTCCATCATGTACATCCAATAGGAGATGGGTGGGCTGGTCATACACATGCAGGGAAAAGGGAGAAAAAAAATGGTTGGCCCAACAGCATCCAAGTTGGAGAGACAACAGAGCCAGGTCCCGGATTCAAGCTAACGCCAACACTGTACGGGAGAGAGAGAGGAAAAGAGTATATTAAACGTTCATAGTTTATGAAAGCTAATAAACAATTTCATTAACGGCGCTAAATTCAGTTGTGCGGTGCCCATTGTACACTGCTACTCACAAATCGTCATCGTCGTCACTTAACGACCCCGTAATCCCTTGCTGGGGGTGGGGGGAGAGAGGGGAGAGTCTGGGCAACTGAATGGAGCTAGCAGGATTTAATAGCCGGATGCCTTTCCTGTCGCCAATGCAGAGTTTTGTTCAGCAGATATATTCTCAGTGTGCCCAGAGAGAGAGAAATATCTGCCTCTACCTAGAATTGAACTCACAGCCTCCTGACTGAGAGGCGAAAGCTCCACCTCTAGGCCACCGCACCACTCTGCTGTTCCTCACAAATGCTAGCATTGATTTGAAAAGGGGAGTTCCAAGCCCACAGTCTCACACTGTACAGACCCCAGCTGTTTAGGTGCTCACTGGTGGGTCCCTGCAGGGTGCAAGTGGGGCTTTCTGCTACAATTTCCACATCATCTCAAATATATAAGTTGCTGCCCCTCAATCCCTAGATCCTGAGTAACTGTTTACACCAGGGGTCTCCAACCTTGGTCCCTTTAAGACTTGTGGACTTCAACTCCCAGAGTCCCTCAGCCAGCAAAGCTGGCTGAGGAATTCTGGGAGTTGAAGTCCACAAATCTTAAAGGGACCAAGGTGTTGTGACTCATCCTCCCTCCTCTCCTCAGCCAGGCCCCTCCCGTCTCCAACCGGGCCTTTTATCAGACTCAGAGTCTGATAATGAAGATGAACGGCCTGTCACGCCTCCAGCCCCCGGCCCTGGCCCCATGCCTGGAGAGGATTCCAGGAGTAAACGGACAAGCCTGATAAATTTCACTCCTACAGCGTGTGAGCAGGAAGCCAGCCAAATCCAGCTGAAGACAATTCAAAGTGGGAGGACCCTCGCTTCCGGAGATCTGAGAGGCGACGCCAGCAGAAGGAGGGGTGGGGCAGGCCTGGATAAATGCTGAATCATGGAGCCACACCCCACAGCCTATATAAAGGACCTGCTTTTGGCATTCCAACCTTGAGTCAAGCAAAGTCTTATCGAGTTTGCTGATACCAGACCCTATCGCTGAAGTCACAACTTGGACTCCTGCCTGCCCTAATAAACCTCGAAGGGACTTGGCAAGCTGCAGAGGCTTCGTTGCCAAGTTTGCCACGGACTTCCTTGACTCGTTCGTCGGAGTGGGGGTGGGACACGACACAAGGTTGGAGACCCCTGGTGTACACAGTCCCCCCCACACCCCCATGTTTGGGAAGGATGCTGCTCCAAGAAACCAACACTGAAATAGTCAGGGGATTGAGCTTTTGAGAAGATTCAAATCCTCTATGAAACTCTTGCTCAGACCTCAGCTTCTGCTTCTGCAGTTTCCACAAATATTTGGTTGGCTGAGAAGGGAAACCAAATGCTGACTTCGAGGTAACTTTCGGCAGTACCGTATTTTTTGAACTGTAAGACACACCTGACTATAAGATGCACTTATATTTAGAAGAGAAAAACGACAAAATGAAAGGTTTTGGCCTCCCTTTTTTTGGGCCTTTTTCCCAGCCTGTTTCTGGGGCTTTTTTCGGCCCATTTTCAAGGCTTTTTTGGGCTCATTTTTGAGGCTTTTTGTGGCCCATTTTTGTGGCCTTTTTTGGGCCCAAAACAGAGCATGCTGAGGTAAAAAAAAATGGCTGGTGGGTGGGCTGGGCTTCAGCAATATTTGGCCTATAACAGGGGTCTCCAACCTTGGTCCCTTTAAGACTTGTGGACTTCAACTCCCAGAGTCCCTCAGCCAGCAACTGGCTGAGGGACTCTGGGAGTTGAAGTCCACAAGTCTTAAAGGGACCAAGGTTGGAGACCCCTGGTCTATAAGACCCACAGACATTTTTCACCCCCTTCTGGAAGATAAAAAAGTGCGTCTTATCATCCGAAAAATACGGTAATCCTTACAGACAAAATTAGCATACTTGTTGCTCAAGCTTAGGCCCAAGATTACAAGCAACCCATAGATCTCCCTCTCTAAAGTGGTTAGAAAGGAGCTGATCAAGAAACTTCTCCTTCTCCTGGAAGCCTGCTGCTGGAAAGAAGCTAACAGCAGGGAAAACAAAGGATCGGGTGCATTCAAATATCGGGCTCAGTGCCAAGTGAGCTTGAAGTCACCTTGGAAACAGAAATTCAAAGACAAAGCCTAAGAAGAGAGAAGGTTTATATCCAACCTCCACAGGGCCTTCCATGGTAAGAATTAGGCAGAGGTCTAGTGAGAGAGAAGGAAGGAAGGAAGGAAGGAAGGAAGGAAGGAAGGAAGGAAGGAAGGAAGGAAGGAAGGAAGGAAGGAAGGAAGGAAGGAAGGAAGGAAATATGCTTGAGTCCACTCACCAGTCAGCGCCTCCTGGGCGAAGTATTTGACATCCACATCAGGGTCCTGGGTGAGTTTCTCTAGCACTGGCTTCACTTCGTTCTGAAGGGTACTGGAGGAAAACAAGAAGCAGGCAAGGAATGAGGGGGAAGAAGTAGGCAGAAGACAAGGCCTGTATCTAAGGTTCGCCAAAGTCTCAGTATTTCCATTATAGCAACAGAGCTTGTATACAGCTTCACAGTGCTTTTTACCCCCTCTAAACAGTTTACAGCAGTGGTAGTCAACCTGGTCCCTACCGTCCAATAGTGGGTGTTCCAGCTTTCATGGTGGGCAGTAGGGGTTTTGTCTGATACTGAAGCACTTTCCTTTTTTTAAATTGACTTTTTTTTAAAAAAATTATAGCATTATTTAAAAACATTTTCATTAAATTCCCTGTGACAATTTAAATTTCTGAAAATATACTATTTGTATCGCCCGTGCGTAAGTTTAGTTCACATTAGTAAGTGAAGCTAAATGGCGCTATAGTGCGACCGCAAACAAAAGAGCCTCGTCCCAGAATAGCTCGTGCATTTCCCCCCACACCACCCAGCTGTAACAGACAAGCAGAGCTGGTAGCCGGCGCCTCCCCCCAACCCAATCCACGATGCGCGAGAGGCATGCGCAGACGACGATACATGGCACATTACTGTGGAACCAGTGGGCGGTTAGAAAATTTTACTACTAACAGAGATACAAAAGTGGGCGGTAGGTATAAAAAGGTTGACTACCCCTGGTTTACAGAGTCAGCAGATTGCCCCAACAATCTGGGTTTCCTCATTTTACCGACCTCAGAAGGATGGAAGTCTGAGTCGACCTTGAGCGGGTCAGGATCGAACTCCTAGCTGTGGGCAGAGTTTAGCCTGCCATGCTGTATTCTAACCACTCGTGCCACCAACGGCTTCTACCTCTTCCCTTCATTTCCTCCCACCCCAATGATCAAGATAAGCCCCAAGCCCGGATGCCATCGACAACAGTTATTGTTCCCCATACCTATTATCCAAGATTGGTCCAATTTTTTGAAGTGACTTGGCTACGTTGAAGCGAACGTTTGCTACTGCATCGCCGGCCATCCGCAATACCGTGGGAAGCATGTGCTTGGTGGTGATTTCCTGCCCACAGACCTCTGACAGCACCTAGCAAAGGAAGAGCCATGAAAGTAGATCAAGGGCCCTGTGTGCAACTTGGATCCGATGAGCTCTTATCATTTAAGAGGTTTGCTGTTTTGGAGCCAGGCTTATGCTGACCTGGTTCTGCAGCTCTTTGATTCAGTTCCCTAACAAGACCAACTGTTCTCTCCAATCCAGAAAACCCCAGAATAAGGACAATTCTTAACTTTTCATAGGTCATACGCTGACTCTTCACAACCAGCGCACGCACCTCTTTCCACATTCCCTCAATTGGTCCCACTTTTTTCTTTGGGCTCCCAACTCACATTGATGCAGAACAGCGTAGTCATGCGGTGAAGGTAGTTGGGGTCATTGGACATGGCCAGCACCTTGGGGATGATTGTGGCATGGGCCCAGTCCTTGCCAAACTTCTCCACAAGCTTCTTAAGGTTGCTGGTGGCTGCTTCTCGGATGGCATAAACTGCACAAGGGAAGTTGTAAGACACAAGACGGATTACAGCTAGAACACATGTTCTAGAAGAGCAATACACAGAAGACTAAGGGAGCCAAGTTTCTTGCTGTAAAAACCTAAGACTTGATTTGAGATATACCTGCAGCAATCACACGATTTTCTGTTTCAATGGGTGAACTCTGCAGCACGAAGGGATATTCAGAGATATGGGGGAGTGTCAAAAGATTATGAGGAAAAAATAACTTGGAAGATTTTGTTTAAAAAAATAATCCTGTCTCTAAAATGCTGAGATACTTTGGGGCTGCAGAAATACTGTTTTAATTAGAGAAAGTGTGAGGGGTCCTTGGTGCTCCCTGAACTTGCTAGTTTTCTTGCAGATGTTTCATTACCTTAACTAGGTAACATCATCGGTGGTAGTCAAGAGGGGAAAAAATGTTCAGAGAAGAGCAACTAAGATGATCAAAGGCCTGGAGACTAAAACGTATGAAGAACAGCTGTAGGATTTGGGGTTGGCTAGTCTAGAGAAAAGAAGAATTAGGGGTGACATGATAGGAATCTTCCAGTATCTGAGAGGCCGCCACAAAGAAAAGGGGGGTCAAATTATTCTCCAAAGCACCAGAGGGCAGGACAAGAAACAATGGTTGGAAACTCATCCAGGAGAGAAGCAACCTGGAATTAAGGAGAAACTTAATTCTAACAGTGAGGACAATTAACCAGTGGAATAGAAGTTGCCTTTAGAAATTGTGGGCGCTTCATCACTGGAGGTTTTTAAGAAGCTGGACAGTCATTTGTCTGAAATGGTATAGGTTTTCCTGCTGGACTAGAAGACCTCCAAGGTTCTGTTCTGTTCTATTCTATTCTTCATTCCATGTTCTGTTCTGTTCTGTTCTGTTCTATTCTATTCTATTTTTTTATTATTTATTTATTTATTTTATTAAATTTTTATACCGCCCTTCTCCCGAAGGACTCAGGGCGGTGTACAGCCAGAATAAAATACAAGATATATACAATTAAAACGAATTAAAATATAACAATTACTAAACGGCTGATCGTTAAAAATGAATTTAAAATTTAAAATATTAATAAAACCCCAATTTAAAATCAAACTATTTATGCCAGTCCCGCTTGAATAAATAAATATGTTTTTAGCTCACGACGGAAGGTCCGAAGATCAGGCACTTGACGTAGGCCAGGGGGGAGTTCATTCCAGAGCGTCGATGCTCCCACACAGAATTCTATTCTACTCTACTCTAATCCACTCTATTCCTTAGTTAGGATAATGAAACATCTGCAGGAAAACAAGCAAGTTCAGAGAGCACCAGGGACTCATTTCAACCCTGAGCTATAAATATTCTCCTTTATTAGGGGGAGTGTGACGTGACTGTGCTTCCATTGTACATTTGACACTGGCCAAATTACTGTCCTTTGGTGGAGTCCTATCTCTACATTTTCTTGGAACACAGCAAGGGAAACCAGTTCTGTTTTATGCCACAGGCAGCATTTCTAATTGAGCCAACTGTATTCTTTTACAGGCTGCATTACCTCTTTCCTATCCAACTGGAACTGATGGTAGATGAACCTGAAATATAATTGCGGGAGCTTTGCTACAATTGGCTTCCACCGGCAATTTATATCCTCATTTCATGCTGTAGCTACTCTGTACCTATCCCAGACATAACTGAAACCGACAGTGAATTTCTAGGTTGAAAATGAGCTTTTAACCATGTTGTATAATTACTAGTCAGAGCTTGAACTGCTGGTAGCACATTTTATTAGGTGAGAATGAGACCAAAAAGCGCAAATTCACTGTTATCATCAACATGCTCAAAACGATACAAAATATAATAAAAATAACGGAAAATTATATGAATGCCGCATGCTGAATAATCAAAGTTTGAAACAAAAAAAAAAAAAAGATAAAAAAGCTAGTGTTGTAATGTTTTTTTTCTAATGTACTTGCATTAAATCTGAATTTAATTGCTAGAAAAGATTATCCCATTAAATACCGAAATGTGACTCAACCTCCTTTACTTTAGTGCTAAAAGCTTTTCAGTGATTCATTTTCTCAGCTGGAGAAAATTGCTGACACAATGGATTCCATTAATTCTGAAATATGCGGGCTCAAAGCCAAATAACTACTTTAACTTATATTCTCCCCTTGTGCTACAGCCTCTTACTTCTACAGGTAATTGGGATGAATTGCATGAAAATCTGGTCTGGTGATTTCAGGCGCCAGCTTGGAAACCAGGAGACTGTGAGTTCTAGTCCAGCCTTAGGCATGAAGGCTGGCTGGATGACTTTGGGCCAGTCACCCTCTCTCAGTCTAACATACCTCACAGGGTTGTTGTTGTGGAGAAAATAGGGGAAGGAAGGACTATTAGGTCTGTTTTATCCCAATGAAGGTGGGATAAAAATCAATTAATCAAATAAATGTTCAGCAGCCGAGATGAAAGAAAGTATGCTTCTATGCCTATGAGACAATTACATTTCTTTTTTTAAAAAAAAACCTGATTAATAACCTCCATTAGAAACCCCAGAAAAAGTTTTCTAAGGTGTTTACTATAAAAATAAGTTATAAACAATGAAATAGATCTACAAAGTATCTAGGGCATTTAGATATATGAAGAGTTAGCACATGAAAAACCAGTGACGAAAGAATACAGAAACCAGTCTTCCCTAAAGTTATTATTCCAAGGATTCCGTAAAAAAGGAACTTTGTACTAACAGTTATTCACTGCCCTGCACTTACTGGAAGCTACTGATAGCATTTTCTCGGATGATCTCACATTCAGTACAGAATATGCATAAAAGTGCTAATTCTTTTATTTTATTTATTTATTTATTTATTATTTATTAATTTAATTCTTCAAATATCCCACGCAATAACTCCAGAGTTTGCCATATAAGCCTGATTGCATTATATTCTTCATCCAGAGAATGGAGAACTGAGGAAAAGCTTCCGGTCTGTTGCAGCTGCAGCTGGCATCATAGCTAAACCTCAAGATGCCCTGAAACTATTAATGCTTCTGGAGATAAACACAGAATTAATCGCCGCTCCCAAAATTAGATTCTGGTGATTTCAATACTCGATTTACGACCATCATGGAGGCTGCCAGTGGTCCATCACATGACCGACCTGATTTTAAGACCTTTCTTTTTGCAGCAGTTGTTACACAAATCCATTGCTCCCTGTTGTTGTTTTTTGCCAAATATTGGAAGTAAATGCCAATTTTTGGAAAAAACATTGGACCACGGAATGCTACATGTGGCCATAGATACAGGCCAGGAATCAAGGGCCCCAAATATGGTCATATAACCTTGGGACCGTCAAAACTTTGGAACCAGGTTGTAAGTACCTTCTGGGTGTCTACGACTGGTCGTATGTGAAAAACTACCTGTAAAAATACAGCTGTCTTCAGATTTGGTACTGTACCTTCCTTGACATGTACAGGGCAACTTAGAAGCGATGTGTGCAATTGTGACCAAATGTTACAGGAGATGACTAGCAAAGGAGAAACTAACCAATATCAGTTATCAGGTCTTACCATGATCCACTAGCCAGGCCATGCAAAGGGAGTTTAGCTTCTCATCAAAGAATTCCACACCCTGAAGGCAGAGAACATTAAAGTGACAGCAAATGAATCAGCAAGGATTACAAATTACGAGGTTACAAATAAGGTTATAGAATTCTCATTGTTTAAACAAAAAAACAAACCAACAGAACAGAAACAGAAATCTGGAGAAACAGACTTTTGTTCAATTAGTAGACACTGCAGGGCAACCTAGCAGATAAGTCATCGAATTTGGGGAGATTTTGACAAAACAGCCCTAGCAGAATTAATCAAAGAAAAGCAGGAACTCTACAAGCACCTGTCACTATAAATGTTCTAACTGATTTAATAATGCCCAGGTTGCTGAGTAAAAAGCTCAAATGTTTACAGTTATTTTCAAAAGATCAAAACCAAACCAAACCAAACCCACACTCACCAGCTGTCCAGCTAACAGGGGCATGTACTCAATAATAGCTAACCGCACACGCCACTTGGCATCCTCTGCCAACTCCACAATTGCTGGCAGCAGAGACTGAGATAACTGCCGGATGCCAATCACTTCATTCACACAGTCCAGGTTGGAGATTATGTTGAGTCGGACCTCGGGGCACTGCAGAAAAAGAGCAGATGAGAATGGGGAAGAAAGAGCTCCTGCCTCAACTGTCATTTCTAAAATGCTTCCTGTCGTGCTAGTTTAAAGGGAGGTTCAGGTAAGAACTCGGGTAGGATGAAAAAAGGAACCAAAGTTACATTTTCAACTTTCTGATTAGCTCAAAGATGGCAATAATGTGACTACCAAATTTTTTGGAGTATAAGACGCACCAAAGTAGAAGACGCGTCTTAATTTTGGGGGAGGAAAATAAGAAAAAAAGCTGATTGGTGGGTGGATGGCCTCCCAGAATACCCTCAATCAGCTGTTCTCAGAGGTGGACTTTAACAACAGGTTTGTTGGTTGTGAGCTCTGCACCTTGCTTTTTTTTTAGCCTCTGAAACTTCCCTTTAAGAGGCTTTTTTCAGCTTCTAAAACCTTCCTTTCAGAGGCTGGGCGGGGCTACATTTGGTGTATAAGACACCCAAATTTTCACCCTCTTTTAGGGAGAAAAAATGAGCGTTTTATACTCCGAAAAATATAGTAGATGCAAGGTTTGAAGAAAAAAAAATCCGGTACATCAAGCACAGTGGAAAAAAAAATCCGGTACATCAAGCACTATTCAGAAAAAATATTCATCCCAGAACTAGGAAGTGTCTACTATAGATTATCTAAGATCGTTTAACTAGTGATGATTATACATGCCTTACCACTAACTCAAAGTGTTTTTCAACCGTGGCAACTTTCCAAATTCTGGGAGTTGGAAGTCCGCACACCTTTAAGTGGCCAAAATTGAGAAACAAAGCACTAACCAATAGATTTTCTTTAATTGTTCTTACTCATTAATCTCAGTGCAGCAAAGCCATGTAAGCAGATAACACTAATATGTTCACCTCCAAGAGTTAACCACAAAGGCTCTTAAGTGACCTCAAAAAGGGGAGGGGGGGATACTCACCTCATCTTTGAGCTGAGCCAGGAAGAGAGGCAAAAGATGCTCAATTGTATTGTCCTTGCCCAGAATAGGAGACAATCCCATGATCACGGACGCCAAAGCGGATTTCACGTGCTGATTGGCATCTGATACTAGTTCCTAAATGATAAAAAGGACGTATTTTAAGACACCGCAAACTATTTCTGCAATGCCTCCAGTCTCACTGCCTTTGTACGCACCACTGCTGCCATTTTATTTGTTGATTGTAATAAACAACTGGAATATTGAAATAAAAGTTCCAGGGGTGCTATTCAGCAAGTTCTGGAGGACCAGTAGCGGAAATTTTGAGAATAGAATAGAATAGAATTTTTATTGGCCAAGTGTGATTGGACACACAAGGAATTTGTAGCTCGGAGAACAGGCAAATACCACCTCTGGCTGGCCCCAGAGTGGGCTGGGAAGGGAGATTTTGCAATATCCTTCCCCCAGGCGTGGGGATGAAATGGGGATTTTTTAGTATCCTTCCCCCGGAGTGGGGAGGGAATGGGGATTTTGCAAAATTCTTCCCCCAGGCGTGGGGAGGGAATGGAGATTTTGCAATATCCTTCCCCTGCCATGCCCAAAGAACTGGTAGTAAAAAAGATTCAATTCCACTACTGTACAGTTCCATAAGCCAATGTATTCACACCAATGGAATATTAAACTACAGTCCATTAAGACAGTGTATTCTAAACTTGTACAATCAGGCACTCGTTGGCACACATCTACAACACACACTCATAGAGGAAGCCAGCCAGATTCCCTCTACAATTTGGTCACCTTGTGAACATCAACGTCTTAGAGGCAGAGGCAACCAATGGCTTTCATTGTACTTGTCCTCTTTAAGGACACCACCACCATGCCTTCTTCAGCCTTCCTGCAAGCATGCCTCTGACTGGGCCAACTAAAACTACGAGCTTATAAGAACTGCTCAAAAGTTACTAGAGAAGGTGGCTTCCTGGTACATACCTTGATACAGGGCAAAATCTGAGTCATGATGATATTTTCACGACAATCGGGAGACAAATTCTCACAGAATTCTTGGGAAAGAAAGATGGAGAAATAAGAATTTCAGTGCAGATTTCACCCAGGTAATATTTCCCCCCACCTAATTATCAACTAAGTACTTAAACCTCTCCAGACCATCATAAGGGATACTATACCAGTGATGGCTAACCTTTTTGTCGTCGCGTGCCAAAAGCAGGAGAGCAGAGGGGTTGCGCGCGCGTGCCCACACCCGTAATTTAATGCGTTCTGCCCCTCCGCGAATGTGCGTGCTCCCCCTGCTTTTGGCACGTGATAGCACGGTGGGCCCGGTAAGCCCATTTTTTGCCCTCCCCAGGCTCCAGAGGCTTTCTAGGAACCAGGGGAAGGCAAAAACGGCCTTCTCCAAGGCCCGACAATCAGCTGGCCGGTGTGCGCTGGAGCTAAACTAGGGCAACGCTCGTGTGCCCACATATATGGCTCCGCGTGCCACAGGTTCGCCATCATGGTACTATACTCATCTGCGAAACTATACACAAAAATATTCCTGAACTTTGATCTGAAAACTTAAGTTTTCCTACAGCTGGATCCAGACAATTCCCTTTTGTTTACACATCAAGCGTCTGCTTAAAACAATTACAACTAAGTTTTTTTAATAAATCAAATTCTTCTTTTCTTGCCCAGAAGTCCATCCCTTTCAGAAAGCCTTTATACAGGTAGTCCTTGATTTACAAGCCAAACTGAGACTAGAATTTCCACCGCTAAACAAGGCAGTTTGTTAAGTGAGTCACGCCCAACTGTATGATCTTTTTTGCCACGGTTAAGTGAATCACTGCAGATAAGTGAATTGTAAAGTTGCTAAGTGAATCCAGCTCTCCTCATCGACTTTACTGGTAAAAAAGACAGCCAGGAAGGTTGCCAAAGGTGCTCATATGACCATGGGACACTGCAACTTATGTAAATACAAACTCGTGGCCAAGCGCCCAAATTTTGATCACGGAACTATGGGGATGCTGCAACGGCTTTTACGCCATTTTTCACCCAGTGCTGCTGTAACTTTGAACAGTTGCTAAGCAAATGATTGTAACTTGAGGGCTCCCTGTGCAGGGAAATCCTATGTAAATATCAAGACAGTATCGATATTGATTAAAAATCACCTTTGACTTTGCTGGAGGCTGCCGCTCGCACTTCGGCTTCACAGTCTTTCATGAGATTCTGGAAGGCCGGGACCAAGTCAGTTTTTGTGATTTCTGGCCCAACAGCTTTTTGGAGCTATGGGGGGGAAAAAAAATCACCAAGTCCCAAAACTGACCATGCAAACACTCCAAACAGCAAAACATTCCTCCCTGCCAGAAATAATTCTACCCCAAAAACTCTCGGTCTGCAGAACTGACAGTGGTGGGCAGAACAAGAAAAACACTGGTACATTTTTAACATTTATGGTCATTTAACTTTCAAAAATGAAGCGAATGCGATCTTCAAAATACACAAGTTATTTGCACAAACCTCCGTGAACTTCTCAGCCACCATGTAACGGACTCGCCAAGACTTGTCCTCGGCTGCTTGTCGTAACGTCGGCATCACCAGGGACTCCAAGTCCTCCTGAAGCAGGAGCTGAGCAATATTAACACAGGCCTCCACAGCCAACAAGCGCACAGAGTCCTGTGTGTGACATAGCAATAGCACTTAGACTTATATATCGCTTCAGTGTTTTCCAGCCCTCTCTAAGCGGTTTCTAGAATCAGCATATTGCCCCCAATAATCTGGGTCCTCATTTTACCCATCTCAGAAGGACAGAAGGCTGAGTCAAACTTGAGCCGGTCAGGATCGAACTCCTAACTGTGAGCAGAGTTAGCTTGCAATATTGCATTATAAGTGTGTCGCTATGCCCGCCTTCCTTCTTTCCTTCCCTTATTCTTCCCATCCCTTCCTTAGCAAAACCATTTAGACTTATATTTATATTTCATTAAATATATTTATATTTAGACTTCACAGTGCTTTTACAGCCCTCTCTAGGCGGTTTACAGAGTCAGCCTATTGCCCCCAACAATCTGGGTCCTCATTTCTACCCACCTCGAAAGGATGGAAGGCTGAGTCAACGTTGCGCCTGCCGAGATTTGAACTGCCGAACTGCAGCTAGCAGTCAGCTGAAGTAGCCTGCAGTACTGCACTCTAACCACTGGGCCACCTCGGCTCTTATGGAAAATCTTCCTCACCAAGAGCACAAGGGGTAGGTACAGCCCACCCCTCAGGTTCAACTTACTCCCTTTATCACCCCAAAGCTAACGCCAGGCCATACAGACCTGCTCGTCAGACGCCAGGTTCGAAAACATGGGAATGATCTCGCTTTTGACATATTCCAGTTCCAAGACCTTGGCAAATTCGCCCAGTTTGGAGGCTGCGGCTCGCCTCACCATTGGAGTATCATCTGAACACAAGTTTCTAAAATATCTGCCAGGAAAAAAAAAGAAAGAAGGAAGGTGAAAACTTATTAACTGCAACATACTGGGACAGGAAGAATCTCTCTTGTTTTGATGACTCAGAATTTTATAACGGGGTCCCAATTTTGATTTCAAGGCACTTGACTTACTGGCGGAGGTCAGCTTTAACTGAACTGGAAACTCGGGGATAACAGACGCTGAAGAGGCCACAAGCAGAGGTGCGAGAGGTGAACCAGTCACCCCCCGCCAGGCGCTTCACCAGGGGCACAAAGTGAGCTTCAAGGTCAGCTGGAGAATGTTCATTGGAGGTTGCCCTCAAGGATTCCACGGCCTTGTCCCGCACCACTGTCTCCTCGACCGTAGCAAGGCTTTCGAGTGGGGGCTGGAGAAAGGGGGAGGAAATTACCTATGCATCTCGCATGAACAACCAAGAAGGAAAAACAAAAGAGCTCTCCTATAATTTAATTATTGCCTTGTTCATTTGGATTCACTGTAAGAATTTAAGTAATTCCGCTCTTTTCTGAGAAGAGAAGAAGGTAAGGAAGTCTACACAGGGGGCAAGGAATATGATCGAAAATTGGGATTTGTGCATTCAAATGGGATAAGTGACATTCCAGTCATACTGTTCTATCTGGGTACAATTCAAACATCTGGGGAAAAAAAATTCCCATATACCATTAAATCCACCTATGATAAGGAATTAAACAATGATCACCAAGTATCATTTTAACACTTTTAAATTTGGTAGGGGATAAACATTTTCTTTACTAGTTAACTAAACCATCTAGGACCCTAAACCAGGAGTGGTGCGATGGCCTAGAGATAGAGCTCTCGCCTCACGATCAGAAGGCTGTGAGTTCGATCTTAGGCAGAGGCAGATATTTCTCTCTCTGGCTGCACTGTGAATATATGTGCTGAACAAAGCTCTGCACTGGCGACAAGAAGAGCATCCGGCCATTAAACACACTGCTAGCTCCGTTCAGTTGCCCAGACTCCACCCCGCAAGGGATGATGGGGTCGTTAAAAGATGATGATAATCTAGGATCCTAAACCACCCAGGCTAACTTATCAGCAACTTGGTTATCTCTGGGCTTGTAACAACATGCGTACCCCAATTTCATCTTCTGGAAGGAACAGAAGTGGTTTCATTTCCCCTCTGTGTTAGTTCCTTTTCCTGAGCCCGTCACAGAAACTGGCCTATAACTTACCAACAAGCAGTGGACATATTCTGGACCCCCGACCAAAGCTGTAAATGTTCCCAGCTGTTCTGCCAGGGCAAGCAACACTTCATCCTCATCATAAATAGTGTCTGCAAGAAATTAAAAAACGAGAAAACAACAAAAAGTAAGACAAAGCCTGTATATTCTTAGAACAACAACAAAAAAAAAAATGCAAAGTGCAATTCCATTTTATTTAGTTATCCTTCCATATGTACAGGGTAGAACTGACAGGCACCCAAAATGAGTCTCTGAATAGCTGGGCAGATATTTATTTTTAAGTAATAAATAGCACTGAGTTTAAATGACTACGAGAACATAGATTTTAAGAAATCTAAGGAGAGATTCGAAGCAATACCAATGAACCATGGTAGAACCATGTCCAATCTAACAGAAATTCATCAATATTTCACAAACTGTCCTGAGAAGAAACAATACCGGGCAAAATTTGAATCGTTTAGAACATAGAATACTCTATACAACTTCCAAGGGTAACCTTGGTGACGCTGCTTGCAGGATATGATTCCATACCTGTTCAACTACAACTTCAATCAATCCCAGGCCGGCATGATCAATAGTCAGGAATGGAGCTATTGGGCAAAACCTCTGGCATGTTTCATGTTAGGAGGGGAGGCCTGACATACAATTGCAGACTTGATTACTGTGAGATACAGGTGTAGGTCCAGGGACACTGTATTTCCACAAATCTTTCCTTTTTGTTCGGTTTATGAATAAAGATGATTAACTTATTTAGATATAAATTTCTGATGACAAATGAAAACTGAAGTGAGGAAGTTAACTGTGTCCATAAAGAGGATCGTTTGACAACTGAAACATTCTTTGAGTTAATGCAGATCAGCAAAGATTTAGCCCCAGTGAAATTTCACTCCCCACATAGCCTTTGGCAGATTCTGGGATTCTATCAATGAGCATGGCATAAAGCAGATGTCTTCAAACTTGGCAGCTTTAAGACTTGTGGACTTCAACTCCCAGAATTCTCCTGGCTGGAAAATTCTGGGAGTTGAAGTCCACAAGTCTTAAAGCTGCCAAGTTTGAAGACCTCTGGTGTAAAGGATATCTTCAGGACCTTCATGCTCACGGAGCAGGCACACTGCAATCCTCAAAAATAAATGACTGGAACAGAAATATGCCCAAACTGTCTCTAAGCTAGTTCCACATTCTATTTCCTATCTTGCCGAATATTTTCATTTACCTGTGAGAAAAGGCAAGAGTTCGCTGCGCGTCCTCTCAACGCCCAGGGCCAGCGCAATGGTAGAGAGTTTCTTGATGCTATTCAGACGAAGCTGCATATATGGGAGGGAGAAATGCAAGGAACAGATTCACACAGGTGATGAATCTCAGGAGAAAACTGCCACTTTTGTCTGAATGCTGAATACTGACTTTGCAGAAAACTTTTAACGATTATGGCACTAATAAAGCACTCCATTTTTGGACTCATCTTCATAATCCACCCACCTGGCAGCAGGTGCCCCCTTTCATATACTTTTTCAAACATACAAATCTGTATTGCTCTGCTCATCTACAGTATATATAGTATACAGTATATATAATAGTATGTATGGCTAACATAAACCACACTTTTAGTAGAAACTACTGTTTTGTTCCCATTTTATAAACAGATGTCCACTCCTTGCCTGTATGTCTAGTGCATGTTGACTTTTCTGAACCTTTCTACAAATTATGACAGTATTATGAACTGTCAAGATCTCCAATTGAATAACCCTGATCATATACTACTAAGATAAAATGATAGGACATAATGAATATAACTGCACTCAGCAAGACTTCACCTTTTTCCTTTTTTTCCCCTCACACAAAAGCTACAGGACTGCTGTTTACATCTGGTGACTAATACATAATAATGCTTTTATTCTGCATTTGCCTGTGGTACATTAAGCACCAAGTCAGATATACATTATCTAAGTAAAAAAATACAGACTGCTCCTTTAGATGACCATTTAGCACTATCCTGCTGTATTGCTTCTATTCATATCCAACAGACACTGGATTCCTTTCCAAGTGAAGCATGTATAAGAGTGTAAACTGGGAAAGAAACGGCAATAGTGGTGGGGGCGCTATCTTCAAACAAGAAGATAATGTTTTTCTTCCCCTACCGTTGATGGGTTATTCAATTGGAGATGCCTCGTTTAAAGTTCAGATGCATACCATTGTATCCCATTCTGCTGAATTAGTTCAGTTTAGAGAGCCTCATTGATCATCTGTGATCTATTACTTACCGTTTACATGGACATTGTGATATATGTTACCCAAGGATTCATTACATGTATCCTTGTGTGTCCAGTCACACTTGGCCAATAAAGAATTCTATTCCATTCTATTTCTATTCTGAAAGGACACAGGCCTCACTGCCTAGGAGGTTCATTTGCTCAAAGTCATAATGAGACTGACTGGCTTCCAGAAAGGACTGCACCCCTCTTTAAGACTCAATTCCTACTTTATTGCAAGGCAGTGTTTCTCAACCATGGGGCAACAATGCACGGGTTTCAAACTTGACCGCGTCACGTGACATATCACAATGTTTTTTGCTTTTGCGGAGCCAGGGTGGGCATGGCCTGTGCATGATGCACCCGGCACATGGGCCGCCAGTTTGACACCCCTGAATAGGATGCATGAACTTCAAGTTCTCAGTTTCCCAGCAGTTGAAGTCCTTGCATCTTACCATTGCCAAGTTTGAGAGACACTGACCCAATAGACAGACTGGCTCAGGGGCTAGGACGTTGAACTTGTCGATCGAAAGGTCGGCAGCTCAGCGGTTCGAATCCCTAGTGCTGCCGCGTAGTGGGGTGAGCTCCCGTTCCTTGTCCCAGCTTCTGCCAACCTAGCAGTTCGAAAGCATGTAAAAAATGCAAGTAGAAAAATAGTGACCACCTTTGGTGGGAAGGTAACAGCGTTCCATGCTTCTTTGAGTCATGCCGGCCATATGACCATGGAGACGTCTTCAGACAGCGCTGGCTCTTCGGCTTTGAAACGGAGATGAGCACCACCCCCTAGAGTCGGCAACGACTAGCACATATGTGCGAGGGGAACCTTTACTTTTACCTTTAAGCATTTTACAGGACATAAGATGGCTGGATCCTGCTGGTTGGGCTCACTTGATCCTACCAAACCGAGTGAGTGTCATCCCTAAAGCTACTCCTGCAACAAGAGAGCCCTAGGTGGTGGTGTTTTTTCTTTCTTTCTTGCACACCCATAGCAGAGTCCCAAAAGTGTTTATGGCAAGAGGCAACTGGACTATGGTGTTTTTTTCCGAAGGCATTTCGCTTCTCATCCAAGAAGCTCCTTCAGCATCTTCAAAAAAAACCCCAAAAAAGCCCAGTTGCCTCTTAAAAGAAAAAAAAGCACCTTTGGGTAGCTAAGTCTTTTTTTTAATTATTATTTTACTTCTTTTGTATCCTGCCTTTATTATTTACGACTTTTGGGGACAAACATGACCTGGATGACTGAGAATCTCCCATCGACCATTAAACCACTGGAACATTTTGCCTTTCAGAAATCATGGGCGCTCCATCACTGGAGGTTTTTTAGGAAGAAGAGACTGAACAGTCCCTTGTCTGTAAAAGGTAAAGGTTCCCTTCGCATATATGTGCTAGTCGTTCCCGACTCAAGGGGGCAGGTGCTCATCTCCGTTTCAAAGCCGAAGAGCCAGAGCTGTCCGAAGACGTCTCCGTAGTCATGTGGCCGGCATGACTCAAAGGAGCATGGAACGCTCCCACCAAAGGTGGTCCCTATTTTTCTACTTGCATTTTTTACGTGCTTTCAAACTGCTAGGTTGGCAGAAGCTGGGACAAGGAACGGAAGCTCACCCCACTACGCGGCACGAGGGATTTGAACTGCTCAGCGTCTTAGCCATTGAGCCACCCTTGTCTGAGATGGTATAAATTCTCCTGCTTGAGCGGCTGGACTAGAAGACCTCCAAGGTCCCTTCCAGCTCTTCTCTTCCGATATGAAACATCCACAGCGAAGAGAATGGCTGGGCCAGCTGTTTTCTCACACACAGACGCCCCAGAAAGCTCAGGATTGTGGAGGGAGAAGAGCCACACATCTGGAGGGCATCCAGCCGGAAGCCAGAGGGGTGGGGAGGGGAGACTCCACCCCTTCCTCAGCCATCATACCTCCACCTCGGCACCCTCTATTGACAGCCCCTCCCTTACCGCCTTTCATGCAGAGGGAACGGGGGGGGGGCACTAAAACATCCCCAGCAAAGAAATGCCAGAACCAGGACACCTTCCTAGCCGCTGCCCCAAGGCTCTTCACCGATTGGCTAGGAAGCTTGAATGGAGCTAGGCAGGACCCAATCAGAGCCCTCCGCTCTCTTCCCCAAGTACGCTTTATAAAGAGAAGACGACCTGCTTCCCTTTCTTCCCCCTCCACCACCAACCCCCCCCCGACCAGCAGAGAAACGGGTGGCCCAACCAATCGCGCGCCTGCTTGCATAGCCGCAGGAGGGGAGAAACAGATAAGACGGCCGCTCTCATTAGCCACCCGCTTCCTCTTGGCGTTCGCCAATGAGACCTCTCGCGACCAATCCGGCTCCGTTTCTCAGTACTCCCATCCGGGTTTCTCAAGATAAAAGATCGCCCCTGATTGGCCATCGTGCCGGGAGCTGGGTTCTCGGGCCTGAAATATTCTCCCCGCGGTTGTTGTTTTTTTTCCCCTCTCTTCCCCTCAGCAACAGCTGAACGACCGCCGAATCGGGCCATACCTGAACGTCCTCGTTCCGCAGCTCATCGATCAACACAGCGATAGGATAAAGGGAGTCATCTCCGTCGGCGGCCGCCATCTTAGCTCCCGGCTTCTCTTCTGAAGACTGCGCGGGGTTCTCGCTGTTGCCTTGCAGGGGCGGGTGAGAGGCCATTGGTTCCCTAGGGTTGTCACTCCGTCTTATGTGAGAAGCTGATTGGATTCTTTTTAGACGCGTTCCCCGTTTCCGATCTTCTAATTTAGCATAGCTGTCTATCTGTCATTGGCTTTCTTATTCTTCATTGGACAGATGTTTCAGAACTGCGCCACCCACAAAGAGATTTGGGAATCAGGTCGTTTACGCCCGCCTCTCTTTCATCTCAATTGGTTAGATGGACTATATTCCCGCCTTTTTCCGATTCATAATAGGATCTTTATTCATTCTGTCATAAAGCTCACAAAGGACTATCGAATAGTCCCGCCCCTGGAATGCAACCTTAACTCCGCCTTCCGATTATGGAGAGGCGATTAGACAATGTTTTTGAGAGACAGCTCATAGTAACCAATCCCAGAGTGGAACCAACTTTTCTTTCGGCAGAAGCAGGGGAGGGCTAGTGTGTGACTAGGTTGCCAAAGCAACTTTGCCTCTATTCTTCCCATTGCGGTGACGTCAAGGATAACTTGTGACGCAAGCGTACGTCATAGGTCTATGACCTCACCCTAGCTGGGCGGGGCTTGATGCAAAAGGCATTTTCAGTCCTCGTTTGCTAATCTTATCTTCTTCCAAAATAAAATCATTATTGATTGAGTGTATGCATGATTCTCTCTCTGTGTGTATGTGCACATTTTTTTTATTATTTATTTATTTATTTATTATTTTATTTACATGGGACGAAGAACTTGCTGCACATATTAAAACCTCATTGATTCTTATTGGAAACACAGAGTTAGATGTGTGTGTTAAAGCTGGATTAATTCTCCCTCCTTGGAGGAGTCCAGATTAAAGCTTTTCCCATGGAAATCGTGACTTGGCTTGCAAACATCCCGGGAACCCTTCCTCTTCTTTGAACCACTGATTCCACTGTTAAATTGCTCTTTTCTATCTTCCTATTAAATTAAACCCCACATACTGTATCTGGAACGTTAAGAAAACTGGTCTAACATTTCTTGCTAGAAAGAGCATATGCATGTTGGAAGAAATGTCCATCTGGGTTCTGTTCCAAGTAGGGATAAAGACACTGGAAACATGGAGACTGGAAAGATGGTTTAATGGTGGACAGGAATCACATGGCTTGAGTTCCTGAACAGGAGCACATGGCTTGCGTTCCTGAGTCGAAAAGGTGATCACATGTTTCAAGGTTTTGGGTGAAGAACCAGAGAGGAAAAGGAGAAGAAGGGAAGAGGGAAGAGGGGAAGAACAAGATGCTGAGTGCCTGAGTTTATAGTCTCTGTGGGGCCCCACCTTGGTGCCTCCTGTTCCTGTATAAGAAATGTACCCAGATTGGTTGTCAAACTCCCAGGTAGTCTAGGGGGTCTTAGCTAACTCTGTAGGTTGTCTCTCAAGCTTGCTTGAGCCTTGCCATGTGGTGAGTTTCTGTTGCTAGATGGGTCCTATTGTGTTGCAGATGATGGTCCATTGACAAAGGTGGGGGGAATGAGTGAGCTTGGCTGAGGCCTTAATGGCCCATTGCCAAAGGTGTGAGGAGGCAGGAAGCTGCTTTGTCTTTAAAACAGGTTTCTCTATTTCTCATCCAGGGAAACACAATACTCTGCCCTCTTCAATATCCTCCAAAATATTTCATTCTTCTAGGAGAGGGGTGAATGCTAAATTCCTACATGCACCAAGACAAATTCCTTGTGTGTCCAATCACACTTGGCCAATAAAGAGTTCTGATTCTATTCTATTCTATTCTAGAAAACCATCACTTATGAATTCAGTGAATTTTGGGTTAAAGCTACCCATGTTGTGCCATTGATGCAGAGAGCAGCTTGTCCTGATGAAAGCCTTATCATCTGTCCCAAAGTCTGCAGAGATTCTCAGTCATCCAGGTCGTGGTTGTCCCAAAGGTGCTTTTTCTCAGGAGGCAACTGGACTTTTCATCTGTTCCTGTTAGTATCTGATCTAGTTCAGTTGATTCTTTTTAAAAGCCGTGCATGTTAGCATCTTTCTCATACCCTGATTGTATCTGCAAATGCGGCCACCACACTAAATCAATCTCTTGACTATTCAGTTCTTGCTTAGTTTTTAAGTTCCCCTTTTTCATTTAAAATGTCCTTGTAATTTTTTCCATGTTAACAACATTCTGATGTATCAATGCCTCCATCGGGGAGAGCCAGACTGGTATTTTCAAATAATGTTTATCTTTATTTTTTGCCCACGCTAACAATAATGCATTTCTAACATAATGTCTTTGAAAGTATCTGTGTATTTTGCTTTTCCCATACCATAAGAAGGCATGCCACAGTTGGAGATCATGTCCCTCCAAGGTTAATAATCGTCTATGCCTCAAATTTATCCATTTTTTCACCCATGTAAGTACAGAGGCCTGATAGTACAGTTCCCAATCTGGCAATCTGAAACCCCCTTTTGTCAACGTTCCAGAAAACCCCTTCCTGCAGAAAAGACTTTTGCCTAATTGGACCAAGGTTTGCGAGAGAACTGAGGAATTTGTGTTGGGAGGCATTTGTTTTAATTTGAGTTTAACTACACTGGGAATGAAGTAATTCTCAGCCGTTTGAATAAAGTTTGTTTGTTTTTTCATGGATTGAGATTCTTACTCCCTACTTGGGCCTGGGTCACAACATAAACTGCAGCAGCAAATTGGGGGAACACAAAGAATTTGCTTTGAAGACTTAGGGTCTTCGCAGGTCTGATGTTCAGAAAGTTCATAAATGGTGCCGACGTAGTTTCTTCCTTCCATCTTTCTGAACGAGTGAGAACAAAATCATGTCTCAAGTATAATTAGACTGGATTGTGAAACGGGATTTAGAAGTCACAATCCACTGACATTTCAGCCCATTCCTCCTTCAAGACTTCGTCTGCAAACATCCCTCTTCTTGATTTTTACTCTCTCTAGCGGAAATGACACATCAGACAATTGTGTCCCTATGGTGTGCGGTTGACATATTAATAAATCATAACATTTGTTTTTTTTTTCCTATTTACAACTCTGGGTAGAGCTGTTATCTTATGTACAATGCAAGTTCCAACAAAACCCAGTTTTTTTAGGATTCCTTTTTCTACATTGACAGATACGCCCCCAAAAAGAGGAGGGGCTTCGATTACAATTTTTATTATATGTGTTTTTGTAGGATTCTAGCCTGCTTTTAATCACGTTATTGTCCTTGCAGCTTATAACTGCCAGATAATACGGATAGTCCTCCACTTATGACCATAATAGAATAGAATAGAATAGAATTTTTTATTGGCCAAGTGTGATTGGACACACAAGGAATTTGTCTTGGTGCATATGCTTTCAGTGTACATAAAAGAAAAGATATGTTCATCGAGGTACAACATTTACAACACAATTGATGGTCAATATATCAATATAAATCATAAGGATTGCCAGCAACAAGTTATAGTCATACAGTCATAAGTGGAAAGAGATTGGTGATGGGAACTATGAGACGATTAATAGTAGTGCAGATTCAGTAAATAGTCTGACAGTGTTGAGGGAATTATTTGTTTAGCAGAGTGATATGGATTAGAATCTCTGTTGCTAAGCAAGGCAGTTGTTAAATGAATTTGTGACCTTTTTTTTGCCACAGTTGAGTGAATCACACTGTTGTTAAATAAATCCAGCTTCACCCACTGGCTTTGCTTGTTAAAGGTTGGCAGAGAAGGCCACAAATGGTGCCCATACAACCTCACAACTTTTCAACTATTGTAAAAGCTTCTCTGTTGCCAAGTGCCTAAATTTTGATCATGTGACACTGGGAACGCTGCAGCAGTCGTAAAAGTGAGGACCAGTCGTAAGTCACTTTTCTCAGTGCTGTCGTAACTCCAGACGGTTGCTAAAGGGGAAGTTGAGGCTTATCTGCAATATCAGAAATTACTTCACACCCACCCACACCCACACACCCACCCACCCACCCACACACACACACACACACAAAAGAGGTGGGTTTCAGCAGGTTCTGAACAGTTCTGGAGAACCGGCAGTGGAAATTTTGAGGAGTTTGGAGAACCGGTAGTAAAAACTCTGACTGGCTCTGCCCCTATCTATTCTCTGCCTCCCAAGTCCCAGCTGATAGAGAGGTAATGGGGATTTTGCAGTAACCTTTCCCTGGAGTGGGGTGGGAATGGAGATTTTACAGTGCCCTTCCCCTGCCACGCCCACCAAGCCACGCCCACAGAACCCATAGTAAAAAAAAGTTTGAAACCCACCACTGACACACAGACACAATTTCCAATGGATGCCTTTAGAGGAGTCATTCTCTCAAAGGCCATCGCATGCAAAACGGCAGCCAGGGGAATGAATAAACTGGATTTTCCAGTATGTGCCCCACAGGCTCTCAAGAGGCAGACAATGCAAATTGCCAATGCAAATGTGCGGCCCTCCTGGATTCTTCTTCCTTTTTTGCAAATGTTTTTCCACAGAAAGGAGAACTTCGCTCTTTTTCAAGGGCAAAACTGAAGCACCATTGTTGAAAAGCCTCACGGAAGGAAATGCTGGAGACCCATAATGCCCCCTGGGCAGTGGTGGGTTTCAATTTTTTTTTACTAACGGTACTGTGGGTGTGGCTTGGTGGGCATGGCAGGGGAAGGATACTGTAAAATCTCCATTCCCACCCCACTCCAGGGGAAGGTTACTGCAAAATCTCCATTCCCTCCGCACTCCAGGGGAAGGTTACTGCAAAATCCCCATTCCCTCCCCACTCCAGGGGAAGGTTACTGCAAAATCTCCATTCCCACCGCACTCCAGGGGAAGGTTACTGCAAAATCCCCATTCCCTCCCCACTCCAGGGGAAGGTTACTGCAAAATCCCCATTCCCTCCCCACTCCAGGGGAAGGTTACTGCAAAATCCCCATTCCCTCCCCACTCCAGGGGAAGGTTACTGCAAAATCTCCATTCCCACTGCACTCCAGGGGAAGGTTACTGCAAAATCCCCATTCCCTCCCCACTCCAGGGGAAGGTTACTGCAAAATCTCCATTCCCTCCCCACTCCAGGGGAAGGTTACTGCAAAATCCCCATTCCCTCCCCACTCCAGGGGAAGGTTACTACAAAATCCCCATTTCTTCCCGGTCAGCTGGGACTCAGGAGGCAGAGAATAGATGGGGGTGGAGCCAGGCAGAGCTGGTATTTACTGGTTCTCCAAACTATTTAAAATTTCTGCTACCGGTTCTCCAGAACTGGTCAGAACCTGCTGAAGCCCTTGGGCACATCTTGGCAGAGCAAGGTGAGAAATACATGCTCCAAACTTGCCATTTTCTCCTACGCGCTCATCTTCTTTGATGGACTTTTAGATACAAAACGTCTTTCATTCCGCTGAGCAAAAATGGATAGAAGGGAACAAAAAAAATGCAAGAAAATTTCTCTTAACAAGCTTTGGTAATGAGTGGTCATCTCAGAACTGATGGGAAAAATTAGAACATGCCTCCTTTTGATGGTGACCAGAGGTGGGTTTCAACAGGTTCTGACCAATTCTGGAGAACCGGTAGCGGAAATTTTGAGTAGTTTGGAGAACATTCTGACTGCCTCCGACCCCATCTATTCTCTGCCTCCCAAGTCCCAGACTGATCTGGAGGGAATGGAGATTTTACAGTATCCTTCCCCTGCCACGCCCACTGAGCCACACCCACCAAGCCACACCCACAGAACCACTAGTAAAAAAATTTGAAACCCACCACTGATGCTGACCTGCAAGGGAAATGAACTATGGATCAAACTATGTTTTCTGGCATACTTTGAAGATGAAAGGAAGAACGTCACTGTAGCTGATTCTTCTCTTGGGCGATTAATCTGGCCATCTTAATAAATTAATATGGGTTCAAGAAGACGGTGGTGGATCTGTGGTGGGTTCCTTCCCGTGGAACATCTTCCCTGCTGAAATAAGACTGGCCCCTACTTTGACTCTCTTTTGCAAAAGGCCTTGAAATCATGGTTTTGCCAACAGGCCTTGGGACTCAGTGTGATATGGAGCCCATTAAATCAGGGGTCTCTAACCTTGACAACATTAAGACTTGTGGATTTCAACTCCCAGAATTCCTCAGCCAGCAAAGCTGGCTGAGGTATTCTGGGAGTTGAAGTCCACAAGGCTTAACGTTGCCAAGGTTGGAGACCCCTGCATTAAATGGTTGGTTTGATTGTTGTCAGAGAGGGATGGGCATTTATTGCCCCTTGTCCTGTATTTATTTCTGTAAACACCCTGGAGTCTCAGTGAGTGAGTTACAGCTATATATATATTCTTAATAAACAAATGTGCTTTATTCTGGGGTGGGGTGACATATCCTCCTGGTTCAAGATAAATCCCTAGACCAGGGTCTGCAAACTTGGCTCTTTTAAGACTTGTGGACTTCAGGAGCCAAGTTTGCAGACCCCTGCCCTAGACAGACAGATAGGACAGATAGATAGGACAGATACTGTCGATAGATAGATGGATGATAGAGATAGAATAGGTAGATAAATGATAAAAATATCATTTATCTATTCTATCTCTTATCTATTCTATTCTTAGATTAGATAGACAGACAGATGATATACAGATGGACGGACGGACGGACGGACGGACAGACAGACAGACAGACAGATCGATCGATCGATGGATAGATATAATTCTTTATTGGCCAAATGTGATTGGATACACAAGGAATTTGTCTCTGGTACGTAAGCTCTCACTGTGCATACAAGCAATAAAGTGGTAAGTCATAGCTCATAGTTGCAATCATTATTCATAAGATACAACAAATGTATGTATGTATGTATGTATGTATGTATGTATGTATGTATGTATCAATGTATCAGCAGGTACATACATACATACTGAAATTCAGCAGGTTCAGCAAGGTTCTGGAGAACCGGTAGTGGAAATTTTGAGCAGTTCGGAGAACCGGTAGCAGAAATTTTGAGTACTACCTCTGGCTGGCCCCTAAGTGGGGTGGGAATGAAGATTTTGCAATATCCTTCCCTTGGAGTGGGGTGGGAATGGAGATTTTGCAGTATCCTTCCTGTGCCATGCCCACCAAGCCACACCCACCAAGCCTCACCTCGCCCACCATGCCACGCCCACAGAACCGGTAGTAAAAAAAAAAATGGATTTCATCATTGGTATGTATATGTGTATGTAGAGCTCCCCAGACCTCAAGCTGTTGAGCAACTAATTATAAAACCTGCATTTCAAACAGAAATTGACACGAGGCAATTCTCAAAGCGCCAAGAACAAATCATCAGCTGACCTCCAAGACTTTGCGTCCCACCTGACAAACCTTGTTCCCTCCACAACGTAGAGGGAGGACATTCATTTGAATAGCCACGAGTAGCCCCATGCACAGACTGCTCTTTGTTTTCAGCATCACTGCACTTACCTCTTCCTAGGAGGTTCCTTCTTCTTAAATATTTTGAAGAACTAAGAATTCGGTCTTCTGTAGCACCGTTTCCACTTTCTTCTGTCTTATTCTCCCAGAGGAGAATCTCCCCACCCCTTCATACTAGTTATTTCTTACCCATGTTACGAGAAAGAAATTCTGTGTCTAGTCAGCCATTTTATATTCCGTCTAGTAATTTTGCACTCAGAGCATCTTTGAGAGGAACAGCAGAATTTCTCAGAGTAGAATTACTGTACGTGTCTCCTCTCTGGAAACCCCCTGCCTGCATATTGAGTAGCTAGGCAATTCCCCTGTAGAAGGAAGACACCGCAGTACAAGGCTTTATCTCTCTTTGTGTCACAGTTGCTGAACCCTGGTGGGCAGAAAATGCTCATTTAACCAAATTCAGTGTGCTCGGATCATTGGTGCAACTTGGAGTAGACACTCTCGTGTGCTCAGGTAACTCCATGGAGAATGCGCACATAAGAAAACTTAGAACTCCGCTGACTCCGACAAGGCCTGTGCTTAACTCATAGAATCATCTATTGCAATGTCCTTCCTGTCGAAGACTACTTCAGCTTCAATCGCAATAATACAAGAGCAAACAATAGATTTAAACTTAATGTTAACCGCTTCAATCTTGATTGCAGAAAATATGACTTCTGCAACAGAGTTATTAACACTTGGAACACACTACCTGACTCTTCTCAAAACCTCAAAAGCTTTAGCCAAAAACTGTCTACTATTGACCTCACCCCATTCCTAAGGGGCGTGCATAAGAGCACAAAAGTGCCTACCGTTCCTGTCCTATTGTTTCCTTTCATTATATCAAATTGATATAGTTATTGCATACTTTTGCTCATATACATGCTTATATGATATATAGTTATTTTATGTTGATGCTTGTGTATATTGTTGTGACAAAAAAAAATATATTCTGGTGGTGTATGATTTCCATGCAACTGTTGCAGTTACCAAAATTTAACCCTGAGAACTTTGTCTCCGTGCCTGTAACAAGTCAAGAAATTTAACACAATCACAGAATTGGAAGGGACCTTGGAGGTCTTCTAACCCAACCCCCTGCTCAAGCAGGAAATCCTATACCATTTCAGACAAAAGGTTGTCTGAACTTCTTCTTAAAAACCTCCAGTGTTGGAGCATCCACAACTTCTGGAGGCAGGAAATTTCTCCTTAATTGTAGGTTGGTTCTCTCCCTGGCTAATTTCCATCCAAGATTCTCACGGTTGGTTCGTACAACATGCTAAGCAAATTTAGCATTGTTTCATTTTTCTTTGCTGGGTGACCTTGGACCAGTCTCTCTCTCTCTCTCTCTCTCTCTTCCCAACTCTCCCAGAGTTGTTCTTGTGGGGAAAATGGGAGGAGGAAGGAATATGGTGGGTGATCACCAGCTTGAGTTATTTATAAAAATAATAAAGGCAGGAAATAAATAAAAAAATAGATAGATGCTGTAGATCGATCGATCGATCGATCGATAAGTAAGTAGGTAAGTAAGTAAGTAAGTAAGTAAATAAAAGATGCAACTGGAATTCTGTCCCATCTTTTTGCTCCCAAATGACCTCTGAACGCATGTTGTAATTGAGGAAAATATCATACCCCTCCCCTTGCACACACAATTTTCATACACTTCTGCTTTTTTTGCACACCACTATCTCTTAATTTCAGAAAACGTCTCCCTGCAGTTCAGCTCTACAGTCTGTCTCCCAGCAGAATCAGTAAGCACCGGTCGTGGTGGGAAGAGAAAGTAGATTATTTAGCCATAATATAACAGAAAGATCTCACCGGAGAAGGGACGAAATCTGGAAGGAGAAACCAAGGTATAGTCTTGTGGCGAGTTTAAGTAACTTTTCTGAGGGAACATCATGGTGTACTATTTTCATTCAAATGCTGATCCTCTGGATCTGAGGTCTCCAACCTTGGCAACTTTAAGCCTGGCGGACTTCAACTCCCAGAATTCCCCAACCAGTTTTGCTGGCTGGGGGATTCTGGGAGTTGAACTCTGCCAGGCTTAAAGTTGCCAAGGTTGGAGACCCTTGCTTTGGATAACTTCTGACTCAAATTAATTCAGAACATAAATCCTGACACTCGTGTTAGATAAAAATTTGGGTTTGTGTGTGTGCATGTACGCACAAACGTGGAAGCATTTGAGTCATTGTTGTCTCCTGGTGACTGCTAGCACTAATCCCTGTAGTTTTCTTGACAAGGTTTTTCAGAAGTGGTTTATCCTTTCCTTTCTCCCAGAACGAAGAGAAAGTCACTTGCCTTTGTGGTTAAGGCAGGTCTAGAACTGACAGTTTCTGGCTTGATGCCTTAAACCCAGTGGTGGGATTCAGCCAGTTCGCACCACTTCGGGAGAACCGGTTGTTAACTTTCTGAGCAGTTTGGCAAATTGGTTTTTGGGAGCAATCATTAGGGCAGAGAGAGAACCGGCTGTTAAATTACTTGAACCCCACCACTGCTTAAACCACTACACCGAACTATCTCTCAAAACTGGATTTTAGATGCTTTCTTTCATAAACCAGAACTAAGTTTGGATGTTAAGTCCACTTTGAACTAGAAGTCAGGATTGCTGAATCACAGGGTCATGCATAAAAATAACACCGCTGTGGCAATTGTCTTCTCATTCCTCTAATTTTTTCCTTCAACATGCAAGGAGTCTTTGATTCTTCTACATTGTTCTAAGAATGATTTCAGTGTCTCCCCCCACCCAGCCCCAATGAGTTACATTTTGGTGTTCACTGTTTCAAGGCTATAGAGCATGCAAATGTTGCTGCATTCTATTATCTGTGACATCCCTCCAGATGTTTTCGGGCTTATTTTGGCTTCCTAATCTGAAAATGGTCCACGGAGAAATTCCTTTGTTAACTTCTTCCTTGGGGACTGAACCAAAGTGCAGGGAAGCTGAAGCCTAGCTACAAAATGGAACAACCTTCACACAGGTCTCTCTCACCTTGCAATTGAGATAAGGTCACAAGAAATCCATGGGAAAAAATTTCTTCTTCCTTAAGGACTTGTCAAACTTAGTTCTCCTACATTAAGAGGAAAGCAACCAACCATCAACACAATCCATTGCTAACATGAAGGACAGAGGGTAACTAGGGTAACTTCCACCCAAAAGGGAATCTGTCCAAGCAGCTACTACGTAGCTCAAGCTGGAGAAAGAGGCACAGAAATATGATTACTATACCCCCCACTAGATATACTGGTAGGACTTGCTTTTGATACCCAGCAGTTCTAGAATTCTTTCTTAATGGCTTTCTAGTTTTTCTATAATTACTTATCAGAGGTTCATAGATTCTGTTCTTCTCTAACAACTTTGCATAGTAGATCGTCATGAAGCTTCAGATCATACATCTCTGTCTTAGACTTAGCGAGAAGGTCAAGAGACATCAGATCTGAAGTTCTTGAAGGCTGCCTGGCCTTCAAAGAAAGATTCTTTCAGAGTTTCCTTACCAAGGCTATCGGAAGAGGATAGGATAAAGTTACGGAAGTCACAGCAATTGGATTGTTTTCCTTTTTAATAGTCAACATTTCCCAGGTTCTTAGTCTATTCCTCATGTCTACTGTAGGAACAAGTAAGTTCTCCTGACTTACTACCCAGGAAAATCAGCTACTAAGAATGTGAATCTCAGATATAGAATAGAGTTGGAAGGGACCTTGTAGGTCATCTAGTCCAACCCCCCGCCCAAGCAGGAGACCCTACACCATTTTTGACAGATGGCAATCCAATCTCTTCTCGAAAGCTTCCAGTGATGAAGTTCCCACAACTTCTCAAGGCAATTTCTGTTCCATTGGTTGATTATTCTCACTATCAGAAAATTTATCTTTGTTTCCAGGTTGAATCTCACCTTGATCAGTTTCCATCCATTATTCCTTGTCTGGCCTTCAGGTGCCTTGGAAAATAGCTTGACCCCTTTCCTCTCTGTGGCCGCCCCTCAGATACTGGAACACTGCTATCACGTCCTCAATGTAGGACCACAACTGAGCCCAAAATGTCTGTTGTCAAGCAAGACAGTTACTTTGTGAGCTTTGACCCATTTTATGACTTTTCTTGCCACAGTTGTGAAGTGAATAACTGCAGTTGTTCCGTTAGTAACACGGTTGTTAAGTGAAGTGTACCATCCCACGTTCCCTGGGAAAAAGACGGTGCAATGACAAACAGCTCAATAGTAGTAACTGTGAGAGGAATCTTGGAGTCCTAGTGGACAACCATTTAGATATGAGCCAGCAGTGTGCAGCAGCTGCTAAAAAAGCCAACACAGTTCTGGGCTGCATAAACAGAGGGATAAAATCAAGATCACGTGAAATGTTAGTGCCACTTTATAATGCCTTGGTAAGGCCACACTTGGAATATTGCATCCAGTTTTGGTCTCCACGATGTAAAAAAGATGTTGAGACTCTAGAAAGAGTGCAGAGAAGAGCAACAAAGATGATTAGAGGACTGGAGGCTAAAACATATGAAGAACGGTTGCAGGAACTGGGTATGTCTAGTTTAATAAAAAGAAGGACTAGGGGAGACATGATAGCTGTGTTCCAATATCTCAGGGGTTGCCATAAAGAAGAGGGAGTCGGGCTGTTCTCCAAAGCACCTGAGGGTAGAACAAGAAGCAATGGGTGGAAACTGATCAAAGAAAGAAGCAACTTAGAACTAAGGAGAAATTTCCTGACAGTTAGAACAATTAATAAGTGGAACGACTTGCCTGCAGAAGTTGTGAATGCTCCAACACTGGAAATTTTTAAGAAAATGTTGGATAACCATCTGACTGAGATGGTGTAGGGTTTCCTGCCTGGGCAGGGGGTTGGACTAGAAGGCCTCCAAGGTCCCTTCCAACTCTGTTGTTATGTTATGTTAGGATACTCGCATACCTTTCAGCCACCCCACACGTCAATATCAGAGGAAGATGGTGCACCTTACCTAGTAGAAGTTCACCCAAACGTACTCCTTTGAGCAGAAGGAGGAAACACAGAACATCGAAAACATGGAAAAGTAGTTCTTGTTTTTTTTTCATAAAATCGGAAGAGATCGTTGAAAAAACAGCCAGGGATAATTTCAGTGCCGGCGCTATAGAACTAATTCAGGAAGTAACTTGAGAGTTTGTTTTGATGAAGCAAACCAACTGAATCAAAGGAACTCTGCGCTTCCTCTTTGGGGCCGTTGTTTGGAAGGGTCTCAGAATCTGGCTAAGAGGAACTGGGAAACCAAACTGAACCTGCACTTTCAGTTTTACCTTTCTTCAGAAATTTTTTTCCCTTGACCCTAAAAACTAACATTTCAAAGTAATTAATAGTTATTTCGGTTCTCATAAAAATACTTTCCTTTTTCCTAAACGACTAAATTACAGTAAGATCTTTTCTTAAGTTAAAAAAAAAAAAGAACATATCACCTCTTCTCTAGAGCAGGGGTCTCCAACCTTGGTCCCTTTAAGACTTGTGAACTTCAACTCCCAGAGTCCCTCAGCCAGCAAAGCTGGCTGAGGAACTCTGGGAGTTGAAGTCCACAAGTCTTAAAGGGACCAAGGTTGGAGACCGCTGCTCTAGACCAGAGACCTGTATTCAGGCATGCTAAAAATATCATGCAGAACATGGTGCCTCTGGTGGCTCAGCAGACTAAGTCTGTCTGTTATTAACAGCAGCTGCTTGCAATTACTGCAAGTTCAAGTCTGACCAGGCCCAAGGTTGACTCAGCCTTCCATCCTTTTTTTTTTTTTACATTTATATCCCGCCCTTCTCCGAAGACTCAGGGCGGCTTACAGTGTATAAGGCAATAGTCTTATAGTCTTTATAAGGTAGGTAAAATGAGGACCCAGATTGTTGGAGGCAATAAAAGTTGACTTTGTATATAATATACAAATGGATGAAGACTATTGCTTAACACTGTGTAAGCCACCCTGAGTCTTCGGAGAAGGGCGGGATATAAATTCAAAAATAAATAAATAAATAAAAAATAATAATAAACAGGCTTGGATGGTGTCAAAAGACAGAAATGTCATAATTATGGCAAATAATCGTGATCAAGGTTAATAATTGTCACTATTGGGATTGCTCAGATGGGGATCAAACAGAGAGTCACTCCTTATCTCAGGGGTGTCAAACTCAAGGCCCGTGGGCCAGATCCAGCTCACGGGGTGCTTAGATCTGGCCCGTGGGGCCACCCTAGAAACAGCAAAGGACCAGATCACAGTGTTTCTGCCAGCAAAAATGGAGCCTCGGGTGGGCCGTGTGCAACCCTCCCAGGCCCCGTTTTCAGCTGCGATGGCCTCCTGCCGCCCTCTGCTGGTGAAAACGGAGCTCGGTGGGGTGGTGGGATGAGCTCTGTTTTCACAGGCAGAGGGCGGCAGGAGGCCATCGCGGCTGAAAACAGAGCTCGGGAACCTGTTTTCGCTGACAGAGCGCTCGGGCTACCACAGACGCCCCTGACACGAGTAACATCAACGTGGCCTTGACCACCCTGGTCTCCCCCCCCCGCCCCCCCCGAGCTCAAACGCAATCCTGATGCGGCCCTCAATGAAATCGAGTTTTACCCCCCCAGCCTTAACTCATCCAATCTTACTGCCAAAATATTTCAGGTGAATCCTGTTAACGTTGCCCTACATGGCTACCATTCTGGTTAGGAGGTGGCCTTGCTTGAGATAATTGAAACAAGTCTACCTTCCACCCCAAGACGTTGGATCCACTTATTCTTCAGAGGATCTCTGTGACAGGTTGCAAACATATCTATCTATCTATCTATCTATCTATCTATCTATCACCAAATTTATGTTTGCTGATAAAGAAATAAAGGGGGACTAGTATAGATCTATTTCAAGCTATTTAGCTCTCATCAGTTAGCCATATCCGTACTCAGATTTGAACTTGGGTTGCATATTAGGCAGCTGTATTAATCTCTGAGCCACAAGTTCTCCTCCCTTTATCAGCTGAGCCAGGGGAGAGATTAAATGTTTTTCTGTTGAAGCACCTGGTCTGCCCCAATATGGAGGGAACCTACTGCTTCCTTTTTGCCTTTCAGCTCCAATCCAGGAGCCCTCAGGCAGTCGCTTTCACGACAAACTACTTTGTACCAAATTTATATTTGCTGGTAAAGAAATAAAGAGAGACTAGTATAGATCTATTTCAAGCTATTTAGTTCTCATCAGCTAGCCATACCCTTACTCAAATTCGAACTTGGGCTGCCTGCGTATTAGGCAGTTGTATCAACCAGTGGTGGGTTTCAAAATTTTTTACTACTGGTTCTGTGGGTGTGGCTTGATGGGCATGGCACGGCTTGATGGGCGTGGCGTGGTGGGCTTGGCAGGCGAAGGATACTGCAAAATCTCCATTCCTACCCCAGTCCAGGGGAAGAATACTATAAAATCTCCATTCCCTCCCCACTCCAGGGGAAGGTTACTGCAAAGTCCCCATTTCCTCCTCATCAGCTGGGACTCGGGAGACAGAAAATAGATGGGGGCAAGGCCAGTCAGAATTTTTACTACGGATCCCCGAACTACTCAAAATTTCCACTCCTGGTTCTCCAGAACTGGTCAGAACCTAGCTTACACTGCTTCTCTTCCTGCTACAGAGCTCCTCCATCCAAATAAATATCAAGATAAAACAAAATGCCGGAAAATGAGAGCACTGGTCAGATAAGACTTCTTCCTTGTACGAGAAAGAGACTGTTTCTTTCTTTGGCAGCAATCTTGGCCATTCTCTGCAAAGGTAGGTGCAATGTAGTAAAAGAAGAAAAACATATGGAATTAAATATTATTGTCCAGTTGACATTGGGAGGGATAGGGTTCAACATATCTGGCGGACAGAAGGTTGTTCTACTCTGATTTCAGTTTCCTTCGGAGCACCGGTCTCCATTCTCTTCTCACATTGGAGGCTTGTGATGTTTCTATGAAATTTGGTTTATTTACAAATGCCTAAGTTGATTAGGAGCAACCTGCTTGTTTTGAGAAGCTAAGAAAGATCAGCTTTGGTTAGGATTTGGATGAGAGACCTCCAGAGAATACTAGGGCTATAAAGTAGAATGAGAAACTAGCGATACTGTAGATAGAACCTCAACTCTGTAAGTGAGGCATAGATATAGAACTGGGGTGTCAAACTCAATTTCATCATCAGAGTTGTTTTTGACCTCAGGGTGGGGGATGGAGATGGGTGTGGCCAGGGTGGGTGTGGCCAGCTCGACATCACTTGTGTCGGGGTGCCTGTGGCAGCCTGAGCGCTCTGCCAGGGAAAATCGGCTCCTGAGCTCCGTTTTCAGCTGCGATGGCCTCCTGCAACCCTCTGCCAGCGAGAACAGGTGCCTGAGCTTTGTTTTCGGCTGTGCCGGCCTCCTGCAACCCTCTGCCAGTGAAAACGGGCTCCTGAGCTCCGTTTTCAGCTGCGACAGCCTCTTTCAACCCTCTGCCAGTGAAAATGGAGATTGGGCAGCCAGATCTAAGCACCCCTTGAACTGGATGCGTTTGACACCCATGATATAGAACATTGTACTGGTTATTCCCAGACAGGGAGATCAGAAGATAGTTTGTAAATAAAGATAGTGAGAAATCCAGAAGATTCTTAGATAAGTTTCCCACAACTGGATGTTAGTTGCATTTTGATGGCAGTCTTTACACATCTCTTGATTCAGTCTGCCCTTTCCAACTGAGATGGTTTAACCATCTGGCAAAATTCACTTTTTATGCGTAAATAGTTATGAGTTATAAGTGTCCAATTATGATTTTCTCCTTGCATTTTCTTAAACCACAGAGAATCATTTCATTGTAGAGTTACATCTATTATTTATACTGCAGTGGTGGCACAGTGGTTAGAATGCAGTGTTGCAGACTGACCCTACCCACAATCAGGAGTTCGATTCTAACTGGCTAGCAGCAGTGCTAGCTAGGGCTGGCGTCGAGGCCTGGGGTGGTGGAAATGGCTGAGATTGCTGAAGGCCCCAGGCCTCTATTTTAGGCCAAGGCTCAGCATTGCGGCCAAGGGCTGTTTCCCCTGCTGATACCAGGGAAAGATTGACAGTTTTTTGTTTTTTTTTATTTGCATTTATATCCCGCCCTTCTCCAAAGACTCAGGGCGGCTTACACTATGTCAAGCAATAGTCTTCATCCATTTGTATATTATATACAAAGTCAACTTATTGCCCCCAACAATCTGGGTCCTCATTTTACCCACCTTATAAAGGATGGAAGGCGGAGTCAACCTTGGGCCTGGTGGGACTAGAACCTGCAGTAATTGCAAGCAGCTGCTGTTAATAACAGACTGTCTTACCAGTCTGAGCCACAGAGGCTCTGTGAGACAATGAGAATTGCAGCTCCCCCGGCAGTTATAAGTGTGGCCACCCAAGTTTTTATCATGTGACTGTGGGGTCGCTAAAAAGTTTGTAATACCCTTCATTCAGCAGCATAACTTCAAATAGCTGCTAAATGAATGGGCAACCTACATTGTCAGAGGATGTAAGCTGTTCCAGATAAAGCTGCCTTTTGCTGATCGTGATTTTGTCAATGCCAGTGGTGCTCCAGATGTTATGCTCCAGATACCTTTTAAGAACCAAGGTGGCACAGTGGTTAGAATGCAGAACTGCAAACTGCTTCTGCTGCCTGCCGGCTGCCTGCAATTTGGCAGTTCAAATCTCACCAGGCTCAAGGTTGACTCAGCCTTCCATCCTTTCCGAGGTTGGTAAAATGAGGACCCCCATATTGTTGTGGGCTATAGACTGATTCTGTAAACCGCTTAGAGAGGGCTGGAAAGCACTGTGAAATGGTATAGAAGTCTAAGAGGTATTGCTATTATTGTCTTGGATATTTTGGCTGTATTGGAAACCCTAAACCTGGATTAATAATAGACAATTGCTGCCTTTCTGTTATGTACAATTCCCAAACACCAAAACTATACCGTGGCTTAGCACAGTTGTTGTTGTTCATGAATAGAATAGAATAGAATAGAATAGAATAGAATAGAATAGAATAGAATAGAATAGAATAGAATAGAATAGAATAGATTTTTTTATTGGCCAAGTGTGACTGGACACACAAGGAATTTGTCTTATGCTCTCAGTGTACATAAAAGATACCTTCATCAAGGTACAACACTTACAACACTTCATGATAGTCATAGGGTACAAATTTAAGGCTTAATGATACAACACTTAATAATAGTCATAGGCTACAAATAAGCAATCAGGGAACAATCAATGACAGTATAAATTGTAATACAAGCAACAAAGTTACAGTCGTACAGTCATAAGTGGGAGGATATGGGTGATGGGAACGATGAGAAGATTAATAGTAGTGCAGACGTAGTGAATAGTTTGACAGCATTGAGGGAATTATTTGTTTAGCAGAGTTGATGCCATTTGGGGGAAAAAACTGTCCTTGTGTCTAGTTGTTCTGGTGTGCAGTGCTCTGTAGCGTCGTTTTGAGGGTAGGAGTTGAAACAATTTATGTCCAAGATGTGAGGCACAAGACAGAGAACCCTAAACTGCTAAATGACATCTTTTCTTTCAACCTCTTGAGCCCACTGTATGGTGGAGAGGATGCTCAGTGGATACACGGCCTTATCTTTTGGGCGTGTTGACAACCTGTGGTATTCTCCATTTTATGAGCTGGTCCTGCAAGAAACCTTTGGGGGGTTTCCTCAGTGTTTCCATTTAGGTTTTGTCTGTAACCAAACTAATTTTGTTTTGTTTTTCTTGGATCAGGAATCAGAAGTCAAAAATCGTGGAAGTATAGTATCATCGTGGACTCTTCTTTTTCCGTACAGCGTGGTCTCGTTCTTCATATTCCATGCCAGTTCACTTATAACCAGGGAGACCTGTTGAAAAATGACCATATATATGTTTATTGGATTAAGTATTGGCCACATTTCCCCTCCTGTTTTCCATCGCTTTATCAAGCCTGCAATCTCGTAGCTACCAACAACCCATATCGGACAATCGAACAGTCAGCCAAGGATCGCTTCCATTTATTAGGAGATTCAAATCAAGGAAATTGCTCACTTGTGATCACGAATGCTCGCATAGAAGATGAAGGGCGATACTACTTGAGAATTGAGGGAAAAGATCGAATTCGATTTTCTTTTTTCCAAGAAAATGGGCATACTACACCTCATGTTTATGTGATAGGTAAGTAGTTTTCTGTTGTTGGATGAGGTGTTCATTTTGCTGTTTTGGTCTCTTTTATGTAGTGAAGAGATCAGAAAAGATCTAGGAAAACAGCTATTCGGAGGAACTCAATCTATGCGTTGGGTGAAAAAAAAATCAAGATGGCCGCTGTGACTATGTGATTGAAGCAGGCATTAAATTCAGCAGGTTATGACGGGTTCTGGAGAACCGGTAGCGGAAATTTTGGGTAGTTTGGAGAACTGGCAAATACCACATCTGGCTGGCCCCAGAGTGGGGTGGGAAAGGGGATTTTGCAGTATTTTTCCTCTGGTGGGGGGAGCTGCAGGGAGGCAAGGGGTTGGGATAAGGGGGAACTGAAACTACACATCATGCCATCCTGTAAGAGCTGCCGTCTGGTCCAAGGTGTCACGTCATGGAATGCAACACCCTCCAGCCTGCCAAGCCAGGGATGGTTACCAAACAAATTGGTTGAAAGCGATTGGACATGGGAAGCAGTGGTGAAATCTAATATTTTTTTTTACTATCGGTTCTGTGGCTTGGTGGGTGTGGCTTGATGGGCATGGCAGGGGAAGGATACCGCAAAATCTCCATTCCCACCCCACTCCAGGGGAAACATACTGCAAAATCCCCTTTCCCTCCCCACTCCAGGGGATGGATATTGCAATATAACATAATGTAATAACAGAGTTGGAAGGGACCTTGGAGGTCTTCTAGTCCAACCCCCTGCCGACCCAGGAAACCCTACACGATTTCAATGGCTATTCAACATTTTCTTAAAAATTTCCAGTGTTGGAGCATTTACAACTTCTGCAGGCAAGTTGTGGTATTTGCCGGTTCTCCGAACGACTCAAAATTTCCGCTACCGGTTCTCCAAACTGCTCAAAATTTCTACTACCAGTTCTCCGAACTGCTCAAAATTTCCGCTACCGGTTCTCCAGAACCTTCTGGATTTCACCCCTGATGGGGAGATAACCAAAGGGGAAGGTGAGGAGAAGGGAAGAGTTAACCAGATGCTTTGGGCGTGAAAAATCAGATTCGGCTTTGCTACCTTGTAACCGCTTGGCTTTAGTAAAATGTACTTTCACTACGGATGGAGTCGAGTGTCTTTCTTTTCTAACCGGCCAAGTTGCCAAAGCTGACCCTGTCTTCCATGAGCTTGCTGACCCTATATACCTTCTTGGAACTTTCACTTTTCCTCTTCCTGTGTTTCAGAACCACCCCGGAAAGTCACTATTACAGTGAACATCGAAGGCTCAAGTTACTCTGGTGAGATTTCAAACCATGAATGTTTTTGCAGAGCCCTTCAGGCACAGTAGAAGACGGCTGATTCTCTGCTCTGTTCCCAAATGTTCTTGCAAGTTTGAAACCTTCTCCCCTTTTATCTGATTGTCCCATTAGAAGCATCTCTCTCTCCCCCCCTCCATTTTATAAGGTCGAGGTCATTTGCATTTATTTATTTATTTATTTATTTATTTTGTCACACAGTATATATAAGCATAAGCGTGAAATAACTATACAATATATAAGCATATATATAGGCATAAGTATGTAATAACTATATTAATTGGATATAATGAAAGGAAACAATAGGACAGGAACGGTAGGCGCGCTTGTGCTCTTATGCACGCCCCTTACAGACCTCTTAGGAATGGGGTGAGGTCAATGGTAGATAGTTTTTGGTTAAAGCTTCGGGGATTTTGGGAAGAGACCACAGAGTCAGGTAGTGTATTCCAAGCATTAACAACTCTGTTACTGAAGTCATATTTTCTGCAATCAAGATTGGAGCGGTTAACATTAAACTTAAATCTATTGTGTGCGCGTATATTGTTGAAAATGAAGCTGAAGTAGTCTTCGACAGGAAGGCCATTGTAATAGATGATTCTATGAGTTAAACTCAGGTCATGTCGAAGGCGACGGAGTTCCAAGTTTTCTAAGCCTAGGATTTCAAGTCTGGTGGCATAAGGTATTTTGTTGTATTCAGAGGAGTGGAGAATTCTTCTTGTAAAATATTTCTGGACACGTTCAATTGTATTGATGTCAGAGATGTAATATGGGTTCCATACAGTCGAGCTGTATTCAAGAATTGGTCTAGCAAATGTTTTATATGCTCTGGTTAGTAGTGTAGTTTTTTTGGAGAAGAAGCTATGCAAGATTATGTTTAGCATTATATATTTCATGAAAGAAACCAAACAACCAAACAATATTCAACTATCTTGGTTTTCTGAAATTATGCCAGATCGGGGATGGGGGTGGGGAGTTTCCAATTTGCAGTTTTGGGTAGTTCCCTGACTGATGCTCCTAAATGTTGCAGGCTCATCAGAATGGCAAAATGAAGAAGGACTCAACCGTGTGATAGTCAAGGAAGGAAACACTGTCAACCTAATCTGCACTGCTGATGGTAGACCACCTCCCAACCTATCCTGGATGAAGGAGAACCAGAAAATTGGTGAACCCGAGCGTTACCTTCAGCTGCGTGAAATTGGGCCAGAGGATGCTGGGAAATATTGGTGCCTGGCAAATCATCAGAACAGGTCGACCATCAAGACGATGGTTGAAGTGATTGTCCAGTGTAAGTTTTACTTGTTGTTGGGTTATGTAGCTGAAAACACTCATCCACTGTAGCTTATTTATTTATTTATTTATTTATTTAATCAAACTTTTATACCTGTCATGTCACAACAATACCGAAGGACTCAGGGCGGTTTACAGCCCGATAAAAATACAAATATAATACAAGATAAATACAAGATAAAACACTAAATTAAAAAACTTATTTAAATAGGCCAAAATTTAAAATTAAAATGGTAAAAACCCCATTAAAATTAAATTTAAAATTAAAATTCTAGTCCAGTCCTGCACAGATAAATAGATGTGTTTTAAGCTCGCGGCAGAAGGTTCGAAGGTCAGGAAGTTGGCGGAGTCCTGGGGGAAGTTCATTCCAGAGGGTGGGAGCCCACACAGAGAAGGCCCTTCCCCTGGGTGTCGCCAGTCGGCACTGCCTGGCGGACGGCAGCCTAAGGAGTCCCTCCCTGTGAGAGCGCACGGGTCGGTGTGAGGCAATCGGTGGCAGTAGACGGTCCCGTAAGTAACCCGGCCCTAAGCCATGGAGTGCTTTGAAGATGGTTACCAAAACCTTGAAGCGCACCTGGAAGGCCACAGGCAGCCAGTGCAGTCTGCGCAGGAGTGGTGTCACATGGGAGCCACGAGGGGCTCCCTCTATCACCCGCGCAGCCGCATTCTGGACTAACTGAAGCCTCCGGGTGCTCCTCAAGGGAAGCCCCATGTAGAGAGCATTGCAGTAATCCAGGCAAGATGTCACGAGAGCATGAGTGACCGTGCATAGGGCATCCCGGTCCAGGAAGGGGCGCAACTGGCGAACCAGGCGAACCTGGTAAAAGGCTCTCCTGGAGACGGCCGTCAAATGGTCTTCAAAAGACAGCCGTCCATCCAGGAGAACACCCAAGTTGCGCACCCTTTCCATTGGGGCCAATGACTCGCCCCCAACAGTCAGCTGCAATTGCTGTACCGGGGTGCCGGCATCCACAGCCACTCTTACTTACAGTCACCCAGCAAACGTTCCCATTTTATCTGGTGCAGCAGCACATGGTCAATATATCCTTACCCAGGTGAATCCTTACCCTGGAGGTCACTGCAAATGCATAGTGCAGATGTGAATGCCTGTTGTTCCTCTTAAGTCGGGGTGTCAAACTCAATTTCATTGAGGGTGGCATCAGAGTTGTGTTTGACCTTGGGGCGGGGTGGTGGTGGCATGGCCAGGGAGGTATGGACAGCTCAATGTCACTTGTGTCTGGCGGGGGGGCTTTGGTGGCCTGAGCGCTCTGCCAGCGAAAACAGGCTCCTGAACTCCATTTCCGGCTGTGACGGCCTCCTGCAACCCTCTGCCAGTGAAAATGGAGCTCGGGAGGGCTGCATGCATGGGCAAGCTGTGGGTGTGGCTTGGTGGGCGTGGCTTGGTGGGGTGGTGGTCATGTGACTCGGTGGAGTGTCCTGCTGGAGCAGGGTTGGACTAGATGACCTCCAGGTCCCTTCCAACCCTGGATTATCCTCTGAAGCTGCATCTAGTGCCAGGTTTGTAGTCCTTCCTTCTTCTCCTTTTAATTCCCGCCCTCCCTCTCCCTCCCTCCCTCCCTCTCTCTCTCTCTCTCTCTCTCTCTCTCTCTCTCTCTCTCTCTCAAACAACCCTCCATTTTTCTCTACAGCCCCCATTTTTTGCCTAGCAGGCTGCCGCTTTTTTACCTTTTAAAAAATGCTTTTAAAAGTAAAAAAAAAAAAAAAAGCCTCTGACGATTAGGCACCTCAGCTGGGATCTTCAGAGCCTTGTTTTAACACTTTAAAAGCATTGTTTTAACAACCTCTTCAGCCGAAGAGGTTGTTAAAAAAATGCTTTTATAAGTTAAAAAAAAAAAAAAGGCTCTGACGATCGTGTGGCTCAGCTGGGCATGGCGGGAGGGCAGGGATTTTTGCTACCAGTTCTCTGAACCACCCACCACCATTGCTACCGGATCAGCCGATCTGGTTCGAAGCGGGAGCATTTCACTCCTAGCAGAGCCACAGCGAAGGATGGTCCTTTGCTGTTTCTAGAGCTAATAAGGAATTATTAGGGCAGGATGGGGTGGCTCAGTGGCTAAGACGCTGAGCTTGTTGATCAAAAGGTCGGCAGTTCAGCAGTTCGAATCCCTAGTGCCGCATAACGGGGTGAGGTCCCGTTCCTTGTCCCAGCTTCTGCCAACCTAGCAGTTTGAAAGCACGTAAAAAATTCAAGTAGAAAAATAGGAAGCACCTTTGAGAGGAAGGGAACAGCATTCCATGCGCCTTTGGCATTGAGTCATGCCGGCCACATGACCATGGAGACATCTTCGGACAGTGCTGGATCTTCGGGTTTGAAACAGAGATGAGCACTGCCCCCTAGAGTCAGGAACAACTAGCACATATGTGCGAGGGGAACCTTTACTTTTACCTTTAATAAGGAATGGAGCCTTCTAAGAAAGTTGCCATAAGCATCATACTACGTTTTCCCTTTCTTTAAAACATTTCAGTTGCATCTCCCTTTTACCGCAAAAGAACAGGCTACACACTTTTGAGGGGAAGCAACGATTGTATAAACTGAGGAAAGGAATATGGGTGTGGTGTCTTATTTCCTAAAATGAAAGTTGAGCAAGGAAAGCTGGAGCCGTTTGCACAATACATTTCTCTGCTCTGCTGCTTCAAACCTTTTTCTTTCAGCTTTTGGTCTGCTTCGCTTTGGAGAGACATCTATATATCAATCTTTTCTATTCTACTTTGAGGGTTGAGGATGACGGAAATTATAACCCAAAGTATTGGGGGAAGATACAAGATTAGAAAAGGCTGCCTCAGGGGAAAATGAAGATTGTCGCTCTCTCCCCCCCCCACCCCTTAAAAGCAGATAAGAATTTCTTCCTCAGTAAGAAATTGTATTGAAATGCTACGGGTTGTGCAGCTGCATCTGTAGAATTGCTGCAAGAATACAAAATCTGATATTGGCTTGTTTCCTCTATGAGTTGCCACTTTTTTTACTTCTAAAAAAAGAAAAAGAAAAAAAAAGAAATCTAGATCCTCAGAATGCCAAAAAGGAAGTTTAAATTAGAAATTATTCTACTTCATTCTCTTTCTTCAACTTCCCTCCTGCTAACGAGGCCAATAATGATATGGAAGGAATACATGACGTCCCATTCAGGAAATGTGTACAATGAAGGATGCAGGAAATATAGTCGGTGACCCAGAAATGGGTATTTTATTGTTGGGGTGCTGGGCTGATGGAATGGGACAACTGGCCATTGTTGTGGCCACTTCACTGTCCCCCCCTCCCCCACCATTCCAGCTGACCCACTGCAATCCTGCCACCCTGGTGAAGTGTCTACAACAAGGTTGCCATGGCTAATTGTTGGCCATAGCCAATTGTCCTAGCCCAGGAGTCGGCAACCTTAAACACTCAAAGAGCCACAAAAGTCGTAACCGGAAGCCACCATTCAATTCTGGAGCTGACCGGAAGTTCGGTTCTCCCATCATAGAGTCTCCTCCTATCACGGCGTCCTTTTTCCTCTGCTGACTGGAAGTCAGTTCCCCCACCATAGAGTCTCCTCCTAGCGCGGCATCCTTTTTCCTTTACCTATCCTAACTGAAATCCCTATCAATTGTGGAGCCGACTAACAATGGGGAGCCACAGCAGAGGGATGAAAGAGCCACATGCGGCTCCAGAGCCACAGGTTGCTGACCCCTGTCCTAGACCCTTGTGTAGAAGAATACAGAATTCACACAGTCTGAATCCTGTTGTGTCTCGTCCGATCTCACCACAGCCGGGGCCTTCTTATCTGCTTCCGAACATGGAGGAATGTCCTAGTATGCCTCCCGGCCCCAGCCCTGGCTCCATGCCCAGACAGGCTGAAGAGGAGGAAGTATCTCCAGCCCCCAGCTCTGGCTCTATGCCCAGGCAAATGGAGCAACTAGACCCCTCCCCCTCCTCCACAGCATGTGAGCCTGAGGGAGGTCAATTGCCAACAGCTGCAGACTGGAGTGACCCTTGCGTCAGAAGACTTGATAGATGGAGGCAACAGAAGGAAGGGAGGGGCAGGCCTGGATAAGTGCTGAGTCATGGAGCCACACCCCATGGCCTATATAAAGGACCTGCTTTCTGGCATTCTCTGAGTCAGGCAAAGTCTAAACATATCTTGCTGAAGTCACTTTCTGGTCTCCTGCCTGCCCTGAGGACTTTGCTAGGACTTTGGCAGAGCTGCAGAGGCACGCCTGATTCGGATTTCCCTGACCTGGCCGTCAGTGGAGGAGTGGGACACGACAAATCCTTTATTTCGAACTTCTGACTCCTCATTCTGGAGTTCTTTAGAAAAGCCATGAAAATTCGTTTCTTCACCTTTTGGTAAGAGAAAGTGAGACCCCTAGTTTCATCACACTTGTCATCTACTGACCATAAGTTCTGAAGCAACCTTTAAGAGGCTCTGTCTTGCAGGCCAGAGGTCTTACCCTTCTTCTCCACAAAAGCTTTTATTTATTTATTTATTTATTTTTGTCAAAACAGTATACACAAACATCGTCATAAATAAAAACAAGATATCATGAAAGAAATATATGTATATATAAGTAAAAACATGCAACAACTATGTTAATTTGATATAATGAAGGGAACAATAGGACAGGAACGGTAGGCACTTTTGTGCTCTTATGCACGCCCCTTATAGTCCTCTTAGGAATGGGGTGAGGTCAATAGCAGACAGTTTTTGGTTGAAGATTTTGGGATTTTGAGTAGAGACTATGGAGTCAGGTAATGAGTTCCAAGCGTTAACAACTCTGTTACAGAAGTCATATTTTCTGCAATCAAGTTTGAAGCAGTTGACATTAAGTTTAAATCTATTGTTTGCTCTTGTATTGTTGCGATTGAAGCTGAAGTAGTCTTCAACAGGAAGGATATTGCAATAGATGATTTTGTGTGTTTTTTCCAGATCGTCCAAGGATGCTGGTTTTCAACACCACCCAAACTCACAGGAGAGGCTCCCTACTCACTCAAGGTACTTTAGGCTGCAACTGCAAGCAGGATTCCTCTCTTTTTTCTGAAGGAGGCCACTGGCTGGCTTGACCGGGGCTCTTTCATGGAAATGATGGATGCTTTTACTCTGGTTTCAGGTTGCTCCAAGGAGCTGGCCAGTGCATCTGAGTGGACAGCCGAAGTAGGTGACTCATTGGAGCTGTTCTGCAAAGCAGATGGCAATCCTCCAGCCACAACAAGTTGGGTGAAAAGGGACGGCCGCTTGCAGAAACCTCCAGATAACCAACTGAGACTAACCAATCTGACAGTTGAAGATGAGGGTGTCTATGTGTGCAAAGCTAAAAACGTGCACGGCGACACTGAGGGGACCTTCCGGCTCTATGTGACATGTAAGTGAACCATAATCCTCTAGAAGGCACATCCTTCTAGAGCAGTGATGACAAACTTTTCCAGCACCGAGTGCCCAAACCGGAATGTGCGTGCACGAATGTGCATTTGCATGTGCCGAAGTGCCAGGAACCCGAAGACCAGCAGGCCAGTGCGCGTGCATGCGCTGGCTGGCTGAGCTTCAGGTTTCCGGCAAGCACATGTGTGCCGGCAAGCTGGTTTTTGCATATGCCGGAGCACCGGAAACCCAAAGACCAGTTGGCCGGTGCATGCCAGAGATGGGTTGCAGCAGGTTCTGACCAGTTCGGGAGAAACGGTAGCGGAAATTTTGAGTAGTTCGGAGAACCGGTAGTAAAAATTCTGACTGGTCCCGCCCTCATCTATTCTCTGCCTCCCAAATCCCAGCTGATCGGGAGGAAATGGGGATTTTGCAGTAACCTTCCCCTGGAGTGGGGAGGGAATGGAGATTTTACAGTATCCTTCCCCTGGATTGGGGAGGGAATGGAGATTTTATAGTATCCTTCCCCTGGATTGGGGAGGAAATAGGGATTTTGCAGTAACCTTCCCCTGGAGTGGGGAGGGAATCGAGATTTTACAGTATCCTTCCCCTGGATTGGGGAGGGAATGGAGATTTTATAGTATCCTTCCCCTGGATTGGGGAGGAAATAGGGATTTTGCAGTAACCTTCCCCTGGATTGGGGAGGGAATGGAGATTTTACAGTAGCCTTCCTCTGCCATGCCCACCAAGCCACACCCACAGAACCAGTAGTAAACATTTTTGAAACCTACCACTGGTGCAGGCATGCCTGTATTTTAGCCATTTTTGGCTGTTTTTCGGGCCGTTTTCAGGCTGTTTTTCAGGCTGTTTTCTGGTGTTTCGGTGCCTGTGAAGACCAGCTGGCTGGCGGACATGACCATAGAAATATGTGCCAGAAACTATAAGATCAGCTGGGGACAGTGCACATGCCCACAGAGTGGGCTCTGTGTGCCACCTCTGGCACACATGCCATAGGTTCACCATCACAGTTCTAGAAGGAAGATATTAAAACTGTTGACTGCTTGAGGCATAGGACATTTCTCATCCTTGGCAGAAAACCAGTCGAGATTCAGTTGGGCTGAAGAGAGAGAGAATCGAGGACAGATTCCTTGCTACCACAAGCCAAGTAGGATGTTCATAACGAGGAAGGTCAAATAAGGGTTAAAGGTCTATTATTATTATTTTATTATTATTATTATTTATTCGATTTTTATACCGCCCTTCTCCCGAAGGACTCAGGGCGGTGTACAGCCAAGGTAAAACAAACAGTGCAATATACAATTAAAATACGAATTAAAAACCTTATTACATAATTGGCTTAAAAACTTTGGAACATATAAAACTAAAACCCATTAAAAATTAATAATAAAAATTTAAAACCAATAAAATTTAAGCCAGCCCCGCGCGAATAAATAAATGTGTTTTCAATTCGTGGCGGAAGGTCCGAAGGTCAGGTATTTGGCGTAAACCCGGGGGAAGTTCGTTCCAGAGGGTAGGAGCCCCCACAGAGAAGGGAGCCCCCTGGGGGCCGCCAGCCGACATTGCTTGGCAGACGGCACCCTGAGAAGTCCCTCTCTGTGTGAGCGTAACGGGTCGGTGGGAGGCATGAGGTAACAGCAGGCGGTCCCGTAAGTACCCAGGCCCTAAGCCATTATTATTATTATTATAGGACAGTGAGACTCTTATCAGTGATACTTTTCATCACGATGACAGTCCTACATTTGGAAAAAGCATGTCACCGTTTTCCTTTTCACGCCAAGAAGCCAAAGTCTTGCACATCTGCGACAAAGTCTTAACGTTTGAACTACATGGCTCTTTTGCTCTTTTCCAGATGCCCCAAAGCTTAGAAGAAGCCCCCACAAAAATACAACCTGTTATTATCACGACAATGGTGTCCTGTGTACTTGTACCTTGCATGCTAAGCCACCTCCCCAGATCGAGTGGGAGGTGGATGGGGAGAGGATAACCGAGGAGAGCAGGAGAAGAGGAAACTGGACAGTCCAACCTTCACTCGAGACGAATGAGGTCACCAGTACCTTAAACTGGACTGGCAGCCTGGATAGAGCTCATAATATTATCTGCATGGGGAGCAATTCTTATGGAATCCAAAGCGTGCAATTCCTGTTGAATGCCAAGAGAGACCCAACTTCAGAATCTTCCATAGGTAAGGAACTCCACCAGGTGCGTGTAAGGATATGTGGGAATTACCTTGAAAAGTAGAAGGAAAACCCACAGCCTAGAACAGGGGTCAGACACCTGCGGTTCTGGAGCCGCAGGTGGCTCTTTCACCCCTCTGCTGAGGCTCTCTGCCACTCAAAATATATGTTACAACTGCCAATGTGCGACACCCGCTGGCATGCAATTTATTGAGCTTTTCAACCCCCTGTAGGCCAAATCCAAGAAAAGAAAAATTTCAGAAGAAAACGGAATGTTTAATTCAACTACATATGCTAGTTTTGTGGCCACTCAAGAAACAGTCAGGCACAGGAAGGGTTTTTGTGGCTCCCGGTGTTTTCTTTTCTGTGGGAAACGGGTCCAAATGGCTCTTTGAATATTTAAGGTTGAAGACCCCTGGCCTAGACAATAAGAGCTCTGGTGGTACATTGGTTAAATTGCAGTATTGCAATTTAATTTGGTGGGGTAACTCTGCCAAAAGCCCGGAGTTCGATCCTGATGGGCTCGAGGTTGACTCAGCCTTCTGTCCTTCTGAAGTCAGTAAAATGAGGGCCCAGATTGTTGGGGGTAATGCTGACATTGTAAATTGCTCAGAGAGTGCTATAAAGCACTATGGAGAGGTACCGTATTTTTCAGATACTTAATGTTTGTTTGTCTATAAAATAAAAAACTTTTTTTTTTTAAAAAAAGGAAAGGTCCCCGAATGGATGGTTGTAAAACAAGGACTATCTATAATGATTCTTATCTGTTTCCTTCAAGGCCATCTCCCTGATTCTCCATAGTCTTGGGAACAGAGCCTTCCTCTATCTCCAAGCTGTTTTGGTCTTATGAACTTTTCTTCTTCGTCTTGTGCCATACCCGCCATCGGACATTGGCGATCCTATTTTTTTTATTAAAAAGTTTTACCACAGTTTTAACAAATAATTACCCTCCCTCCATCTCCCCCCTTCCCCCCCCTTCACCCAACCCCCCTCCCCCCCGGACTTCCCAGAGCAAATACAGGGTGTACCATTTACCAATCATAAGCTAAAATATGCTAATTATTCATAAACTCCCATCCCTCCCCTAGAACCACAACTCCCTTATTTCATATAAAAAAAGATAAAAGAAAAAAGGAATACTGTATACAAATGCAATTATTACTTTCTGGTCATTCATATGCTATTTGATACTTTTTAGTCTGATATTTGTTTTGAATATATTCTATCCATCTTTTCCATTCCACTATATATCTTTCTTGTGAATAGTCTTTCAGATATACTGAAATTTTTGCCATTTCTGCTAAGTTCGTTACTTTTAGTGTCCATTCTTCAATAGTATTTTTGTCAACAGCCGCATGAAGAAGTGCTGCTGAGTTTTGTCCAAACCAATCCCTTAGGTTTTGAAGCCATGATGTTCTTCTTCTGCCTGGACCTCATTTGCCTTCAAACTTTCCCTGGAGGATTAAATGAAGGATGGTGTATTTTTCTGGGTGTCGCATCACATGTCCGAAATATTCTAACTTTCGCTTTTCAATGGCTTTGATGATTTCCCTTGGCTTTCCCAGGCGACTTATCCCCTCCTCATTCGTGATTTTGTTAACCCAGTTTATAGGTAACAGCCGCCTGTAAATCCACATTTCAAATGCTTCTAGTTTCTTCAAGTGGTGTTCTGTCAAGAGACCAACTCTCTACTCTTAGGAAGTAGACTTCCTAATTTCCTAAAATCTCTTACCAAATTATTACCCGAAGAACCAGACTTCCTAATTCCCCAGGGCTGATTTTCCACAAAGGTCTTGGTTTATCGTTGCAGGAAAATCTAATAAGGCTTTGTTCATCGCTGGGCTATGTGGAATTTTTCTGGGAGTTGGAATCTTCCTGTTGTGCTTATTCCTGATCAGGTGAGTTTCTCTCCAGATCATTATGTTTAATAAAATCACACTCTGAACAATAACTACCGTACTTTTCAGAGTTTAAAACGCACCAGAGTATAAGACGCACCTTAGTTTTTGGGGAGGAAAATAAGAAAAAAAGCTGATTGGCAGGTGGATTTGCCTCAGGGAATACCCCCAATCAGCTCTTCCCAGAGGTGAATTTTAGCAACAGGTTCCTTGGTTGTGAGCTCTGTGCCATGCTTTTTTTTTGGCTTTTTTTTCTGCCTCTGAAAGCCTCCGAAACAGCTTTAGAAAAAAAGCCTCTGAAGCTCTGTTTGGGAGCTTCTTTTCTGAAGCTATGTTTGGGGCTTTTTTTAAGCCTCTGAAACCTCTGTTTGAGAAGCTGGGTGGGGCTACATTTGGAGTATAAGATGCACCCAGATTTTCACCCTCTTTTTTTGGGGGGGGGAAAAGGTGCGTCTTATACTCTGAAAAATACGGTAGTATCAATCTATAAATCTCACTATAAATTAATCACAGCCAGCCTATTGCAGATTTTACAGATCCGTCCGAGGTCCTACCTTCCAGATTCTAGGCTTTCGATACATAGATGGTGAGATTCAGAAGCATCATTAAATGTTGACAATCGTTATGCTCCAGATCTGGTAGATTTCCGTAGAGTTGCAATGCTGAACAATTGTTCTGTGATCAACACCAAAGAAGAATTGGGGCAACGGACTAATTATAATTACCATTCTTTATGGGATATTTAACTGCAAAAGAGGAAAGGGAAAGGGAAGTAGGAGAAAAGGTAGAGAATGTGTGGCAATATATGTGTGTTCTCATTGTATACTTCAAAATGAGTGGTGCGGTGGCCCAGAGGTGGCGCTCTCGCCTCACAAACCAGGAGGCTGTGAGTTCGATCCTAGGTAGAGGCAGATATTTCTCTTCTCTGGGCACAATGGAAATATATCTGCTGAACAAGACTCCGCATTGGCGACAGGAAGGGCATCCGGGCAGTAAACACTCAGCTCCATTCAGTAGCCCAGACTCCACCCCACAAGGGATTATGGGGTGATTAAAAAGAGATGATGATTGTATGCTTAAAAATGATTCGGTACACATGGAGCAGAACTGGTACAGCATCTCTTTAAAGCAGCCACTTTTTCAGGCTTTGTCACACAGCTGCTTTAATGAGCCACATTACATTTTAAAGATCCACAGTTCTTCAAGCATGGAATAGTGTAGATCCAGTAGAATAAATGGCATCTGCTACTAATTTTAATAGGTCTACTTTAGACAGGATAAAATTTGGATCCATCTCAAAGTAGGTAGCGGCTTCTCTAGGGTTAAAGGAATTCAGGATAAAGGTGCAGGAATTTGTTCGTTTGATTACTATCCCTAAGCTACTTCCGAGTATCTATAATAGCTCTGAAAACATTCTGCTTGACTCCAGATGTTCAACCTGAACTACCCATCTGTCATTGTTACATATGGGAAGAGCCAAAGTGTGATCTATCCCTCTATGCTGACGCTATCCGAATTCTTAGTATTTGTATGGTGTGTACAAAGACATAAGTCCCCAACCCAATATAATTATGATTTCAAATAAATGGAGTGTTGCATTGTTATGGGAAGGAAATGCATCATTAATAAGACAAAGGGAGAGAAAAATGATGGATGTAAACCGATTAGGGAATTGACACAAGCAAAAAGTTTGGGATTAAGAGATCAGCTTTAGAAGGAAAAAACGGAGAAGCTGATGGCTTCTTACTCTGGAATAACTGTTGCTGTAGCAATGGATTACTCTCAGAGGTGGGCTGCAGCCGGTTCGCACTGGTTCGGGTGAACTGCTTGTTAATTTTTTTACCAGTTTGGAGAACCGGCTAATTCCCACCTCTGGCTGGCCCCGCCCCACCCCGCCCCTTCCACGAGTCCCTCCCCCTGCGTGCTCTGTTTTGGATTCCAGGTTAGTGCAGGAGGTCTTCCAAACCCAAAACGGAGTACAGGGAGCGTCACGTGGCCCACCATGCTCCATTTTGGCTTCTAGGGTGGTGCAGGAAGCTCTCCAGGAGCAAAATGGAGTGTAGGGGGAGGTGCACAATGGCCCCCCATGCCCCGTTTTGGGCCTGGAACTCTAGTAATAGAGGTTGGGCTAGATCAGGCTCCTTAAACTCTTTAGTCCATCAACCCCTTGATGAAGTTTCTAATTGCTCATTAACCCCCAAACTTTTATTATTGTACTATTATAATAATAATGTAATAAATATACAAAAATATAGCAAAAACTTCTTGGATAGTCCTATAGTACTATTAGTTAAAGTAGTGTTGATTACCCCTTGGATACTCCCATCAGCCTTTGGAATTAATATTGGTCACTTTGGGGAAGCCTGAATTAAATTATGTCCTAGGTCCCATCCACCCTATGACTCCACGGATGCATAATAACCGAATGCTGTCCTACTTAATTCCTGCCAGGGTTTTTAAGCAGAAGAAAGCATTGCTCGAAGCTAGCCATGTCGAAGGAACCTCTTCTGGAAGCGAACTTCAGGAGAAACCCAATAATTCCAGCCATATCTACAGCAACGTTTTCCCGATGGTAGGCTTCATATGTAGCTTTGCTATTCTGTGTCTTTTCATCTGGAGAAGGAAGGAAGGAAGGGAGGGAGGGAGGGAGGGAGAGAGGGAAGGAAGGAAGGAAGGAAGGAAGGAAGGAAGGAAGGAAGGAAGGAAGGAAGGAAGGAAGGAGGGAGGGAAGGAAGGAAGGAAGGAAGGAGAGGGAGGGAGGGAGGAAAGGAAAGAAGGAAGGAAGGAGAGGGAGGGAGGGAGAGAGGGAGGTAAGGAAGGAAGTAGTGAGTTCAAACTAAATTCGGCTAAAGAGGTTGTAGAAAAAATGCTTTTAAAATCCTCTGACGATCCCAGCTGAGCCACGCGATCATCAGAGGCTTTTTTTTTTTTTACTTTTCAAAGCATTTTTTCAGCCGAAGAAAAAATGCTTTCAAAAGTAAAACAAACAAACAAACAAAAACCTCTGATAATTGCACTGCTCAGCTGGGCATTGAGGGGGGGGGCAGGGATTTTTGTTACCGGTTCTCCGAACCACCCGCTGCCATCGCTACCGGATTGGGCAATCTGGTCTGAACTGGGAGCATTTCACCCCTGGTCCAGCCCACCTTGAATGCCTTTCCATTCTTAACTTCCGTGCATTTCCCTTAATGGTCCCTTGTAGTGAACTTAAGCTTCCAATAAATCTTTATATTCATTTGCACAGGCCAGAGGTGGGATTCACTTACCTTGCCTACCGGTTCGCAAATGTGAGCGCTCATGCACCCCCTTTGCACACGCGCACGGCCTTCTGCGCATGCATAGTGCTCACGCATTGCATTCAGGAGGGTGGGCAGAGTCTCCCTCAGTCGCTGCTACCGGTTTGTCCGATCCAGAGAGAACCGGCTGAGTCCCACCACTGGAACAGCCTGGGCACTTGACCTAAGCTACTAAGCAAATTTCTCTCCCATTTCTTTGTTGTTTGTGTCCAACAATCAGTTAGAAAATAAGGTGAGAACAAGGGTGGGAAAAGAGGGGTTTTTTCCTTGCTCCCTAAATGTTATTCCTTTCTTTCAGGGTCCAAGGTTATCCCCAGCCGATAAGCCAAAACCTGCTGGAGAAAGGAAGCCTAAAGTACCCCAGGTGTCCACCGTTCCAGCCCCAAAGAGATCAGAACCACGTGAATTGCAGTATGCGGCCCTAGATTTCAAGCCAAAAAGTAAAGGCGTTCCAGACTTAAGCGACAACAATGTGGAATATTCATCAATCCAAAGAAAATAAAGCCCTTGGAAGTGAGTGTGTTAGCTCTTGAAGAAACGGGGAGAGAAAGAGGATTGACAGTTTTTTGAACTTCGGTGCTGACTCCTGGAGATACCACGGATAGCCAAGAAATAAATCATCAATCAAATCAGCCCGTCATTCAAGCCACAAGTAATCAGGCTCACATTATCTATTTCACACCCATTATAAGAAGACCTGAGATTAAGACGCTGAGCTCGTCGATCAGAAAAGTCGGCAGTTCAGCGGTTCAAATACCTAGCATTGAGTAAGGGGGTGAGTGCCCGTTATTTGTCCCAGCTTCTGCCAACCTAGCAGTTCGAAAGCACGTAAAAAATGCAAGTAGAAAAATAGGGACCACCTTTGGTGGGAAGGGAACAGCGTTCCGTGCGCCTTTGGTGTTGAGTCATGCTGGCCACATGACCACAGAGACGTCTTCAGACAGCGCTGGCTCTTCGGCTTTGAAACGGAGATGAGCACCGCCCCCTAGAGTCAGGAACGACTAGCACATATGTGCCAGGGGAACCTTTACCTTTACCTATAAGAAGACCCAGCTCTCTGAAGAAGGCTGAAATTCTCGGAAAGGAGGAAGGAAAGAGAAGAAGAGGATAACCAGCAGCAAGGGGGATGGATTCGGTTATAAGTGGCAAATTTTTTTTTTAATTTGAATTTATATCCCACCCTTCTCCGAAGACTCAGGGCGACTTACACTGTGTTAAGCAATAGTCTTCATCCTATTTGTATATTTATATACAAAGTCAACTTATTGCCCCCAACAATCTGGGTCCTCATTTTACCTACCTTATAAAGGATGGAAGGCTGAGTCAACCTTGGGCCTGGTGGGACTTGAACTTGCAGTAATTGCAAGCAGCTGTGTTAATAACAGACAGACTTAGTCTGCTGAGCCACCAGAGGCCCAATGGGGCTACCTAAGGACCAAGTCAGGGACAGATCATCCTGGAGAAAGTTCCCCTGTGTGATTGCTAAGAACTGACACTGACTTGATGGTACATAATTAATCAATCATTCCTAAGAAACACCACATGTAATGAGGATAGGGCTACCAGATCAAAACTGTAATAATTCACCCACGCATACATACATACATACATACATATTGTACATATAGACATACTACTACTAAAACATTTGTGTCTCTTTGTCTATAAATTTCAAATGGGTGAAATGGTGCATCCCAGAGCGACAATCTTGGAACCGTGGTACCTCAAACGGCCTAACTTACAGAATGGGTCCAAAATCCAGGACCCAAGACTTCCTGTAGCAGTGAAATTTGACAAACACGTGGGTGCTGCACCACTGTGCTATTAGCCAAAGGTTCAATAGACTGACCTCCTCCTTTGGCTTTGGAATGGGTCAACTCACCATGGCCAACTCACCGTGACCAATTTGTCATGACCAACTCGCTGCAGAAAATGCCGTAGCCATATCATTTCAGAATACTGGTTGTCCAATCTCTTCTTAAAATCCCCCAGTGTTGGAGCATCCATAACTTCTGGAGGCAAGTTGTTCCACTGATTAATTGTTCAGTTTCTAGGTTGCTTCTCTTGATGAGTTTCCATCCATTGCTTCTCACCCTGCCTTCAGATTCTTTGGAAAATAGTGTTGTGCCTCGTCCTCCCTCCTCTCCTCAGCCGGGCCCCTCCCGTCTCGCCCCCGGTCTGCTATCAGACTCTGAGTCTGATAATGAAGATGAATGGCCTGTCATGCCTCCAGCCCCCCGCCCTGGCCCCATGCCTGGACAGGATGTCAGGAATGAACAAACAAACCTCACTCATGCGGCGTGTGTTCCTTTGGCTCAGCCATCGGGGGAGGTCAGCCACGGATTGGAATTGCTCGGGCCTACTTCTTCTGACCCCTCCCTTTCTCAAACAGCAGAAAACAATTCAAAGTGGGAGGATCCTCGCTTCTGGAGATCTGAGAGGCGACGTCATCAGAAGGAAGGGAGGGGCAGGCCTGGATAAATGCTGAGTCATGGAGCCTATATAAAGGACCTGCTTTTGGCATTCCTTGAGTCAAGCAAAGTCTCATCTAGTTTGCTGAAGTCACAACTTGGATTCCTGCCTGCCCTGAGAAATCTGAAAGGAATTTGGCAAAGCTGCAGAGGCTTCGTGGCCACGCTTGATACGGACTTCCTAGACCCGGTCGTCGGAGGGGGAGTGGGACACGACAAATCGATTTGACTCCCTCTTCTTTGTGGCAACCTCTTAGATATTGGAACACCGCTATCATGTCACCTCTAGTCCTTCTTTTCATTAAACTAGGCATACCCAATTCCAGCAGCCGTTCTTTATATGCTTTTTAGCCTCCAGTCCCCTAAGAGGGCAGAGTCAACATTGAATGTAGGGTCAATGTGATAACAGGAGCTTAGAGCTTTGATTCAACTCCAAAATTACCTTTGGTGTTTCAATGACAAACATCTTCTCTCAATCCGTCGCTCAAGTATGACTTAATGAGTGAGGATCAAGCTTATACAGCCAGCATCAGATTATTCTCAGCCCTAGCAGGAAACTTTTTAAAACTACTAGTTGACCAGAGGTTCTTTAGGTGAGGGTAGTGATGATGAAAAATGCTTTCAAGGGGATAATCCTTTATATTCTCATGCTGGAACAAATCCGGCCATTTTCAGGTGAATAAAAACTGAGTTAAGGAGCTGGTTCACCTTATCTCACACCGAGTCTTCCGTATATCCAGGTGATAGCTAAATAAGGTGCTTCAGGATTTTAGAAAGGATTTTAGGGGAAAAGTGTGGATCCAGAAGTTTTCCTTCAGACACTGGGATTTGGGATTGCTTCCTTATGCTTCCCTGAGCATAAAACGCTTACCAGGTGAGGTTTCCTTTGATGGAGAACTCATCAAAGACTTAAGATGTCTCAGTCCAAATTTAGTTTATGCCCTTGTGTACATGCAAGACGTATGAAGGTAGCATGATGAAGTGAAGACCAACAATACCTGTTTTGCCAGTGGTGAAATGTAAAATTTGTTACTACTGGTTGTTTAGAGTTAATTAATGACAGTTCGGCCGAAGAGGTTGTAGAAAAAATGCTTTTAAAAGGCTCCTCTGATGATCCCAGCAGAGTTGCCTGATCATCAGAGGCTTTTCTTTTCTTTTAAGGCAAAAAAAAAATGCTTTTAAAAGAAAAGAAAAGCCTCTGACGATCAGGCAACTCAGCTGGGATCGTCAAAATAGAAAAAAATGCTTTTAAAAGGCTCTGATGATCCCAGCTGAGCTGCGCAATCATCAGAGGCTTTTTTTTTTACTTTTAAAAGCATTTTTTCAGCCGAAGAAAAAATGCTTTTAAAAGTTAAAAAAAAAAACCTTCTGATGATTGCGCAGCTCAGCTGGGCATCGGGGGGGGGGGGCAGGGATTTTTGCTACCGGTTCTCAAACCACCCGCCACCACTGCTACCGGATCAGATAATCCGGTCTGAACCGGGAGCATTTCACCCCTGTGTTCTGCATGACGACAGCTGATTTATGACCCTATGCAAGTTGTCCTCCACGCACAAGAGTTAATTATTGACAGTTCGAACTTACAACGGCACTGAAAAAAGTGATTTGTGACCATTTTTCACACATACGACCTTTGCAGCATCCCCATGCTCATGTGATCAAAATCCAGACGCGCGCAACTAGTTCATATTTATGACGGTTGCAATGTCCCAGGGTCATGGGATCCCCTGTTGTAAACTTCTGACAAGCAAAGTCAGTGGGGAAACCAGATTCACTTAACAACCGTGCTTCTAAGTGAACAGCTGCAGTGATTCATGTAACAACTGTAGGAAGTCAAAACCCTCCCAGTCTTCTAGGAAAATGAGATATTTTAGGAAATATTAAAAGGGCAGAATATTTCCCCTAAAAGGGAGGCAGAAACTCAGCCAACCCCCCCACCTTTGTTAATGTTAAGGCCTGGGCCAGTCCATTCTACATAACAAAGATTTACCTCCTTCAGGCAGAGCCATTTAATTGCCCCTCATTGCATCACCCATCAAAATTCAACCAAACTTAAGACAGAGACAACTTAAAAAGCTAGCTACGACCTCTGACAGTAACCAGTCAGGGTACTCTTCCTGTGCCCTAGGAGGTTCAGAGCCAGAGAGGGTATAAAACCCAAGGACTCTCAGCACCTCTTCCTTTTTTTTCCGCCCAAGCTCTCCAAGGCATGTCATCCTGTTCATCAATAAACCTCCTTTCCAAGCAACTTCCATGGATCCAGTGTCTTTTTTCCCCACCGGGAACTGTGTTGGATATTTCTTCTAACACAACTATGGCAAGAAAGGTTGTAAAATGGGGCAAAACTCACTTAACAAATGTCTCACTTGGCAACATAAGTTTTGGGCTCAGTTGTGGTAGTAAGTCGAGGATAATCTGTAAGAGATTTCTGTTCCTATAGAATCATCGGCTATTGATGAATTGGCTAACCAGACCCAACTTCATGTTATTGACTCAATGTCACCTCACTTGTCTAATGGATGTACATACAGGTAGTCCTTGACTTACAACAGTTTGCTTAATGACCATTCATGGTGGTCTTAATCAGCGGTTCTCAACCTGTGGGTCGCGACCCCGTTGGGGGGTCGAATGGCGATTTGCCAGGGGTCGCCTAAGACCATCGGAAATATGGGAAGTATACTTGCGAGTCGAAGAATCGCGCTCCAATGGTTGACTTCACAAGCCACCTGCAGGCTCTTCAAATCGCTAGCCGAATTCGGCTTCAGGCGCGATGAATTAAAAAAGAGAGAAATCTTTGCTCTGATGTCTCCCTCTCAAGCCAGCTGCAATCGCTCCCAATCGCTAGCCTAATCTGGCTTCAGGCACCATAAACTTAATAGGGGAGGAGTCTCCGCTTTAATGCCTCCGTCCTCAAGGCAATCGCAAGCAGTTCAGATCGCTAGCCAAGACGGCTTCAGGCGCAATAAATTCAAAACGAAAATAATTTTACGGTTGGGGTCGTCACATCATGGGGAATTGTATTAAAGGGGTTGCCACGTCGTGGGGAATTGTATTAAAGGGGTCGCAGCACTATAAAGGTTGAGAACCACTGGTCTTAATGATGGCTTTAATGACCGCACATTGGCGGTTGTGATGCATATTTTGAGTGACAGGGAGCCGCAGCAGAGGGGTGAAAGAGCCACATGTGGCTCCAGAGCCACAGGTTGCTGACCCCTGGTATAAGTTGTCCTCAATTTACAACAGTTCATTTAGTGACCATTCAAAGTTACAACGGCACTGAAAAAAGTGACTTATGACTATTTTTCACACTTATGACCATTGCAGCATCTCCATGGTCACGTGATTTATACTGGGGAAACCAGATTCACTTAACAACTGGGTTACTATTTTTTTTATTTATTTATTTATCGTATTTTTATACCGCCCTATCTCCCAAGGGACTCAGGGCGGTTTACAGCCAAGTAAAATATACACAGATAAATACAAGTTAAAACCACAATTTAAAAAACTTATTAAATACGGCCGAATATTAAAACCCCAATAAAATAATAAAACCTGATTAAAACCAAATTTAAAATTTAAAAATTCTAGTCCAGTCCTGCGCAAATGAACAGATGTGTACTAATTTAACAACTGCAGTGATTCACTTAATAAAGAAATTTATCTCACCGCGAGATACATTTTGGGCTCCATTGTGGTCGTACATCAAGGACTACCTGGTATCTCAGGGGTTGGCATTTTATTGTTCTTTTTTTTTTTTTTTTTACATTTATACCCCGCCCTTCTCCGAAGACTCAGGGCGGCTTACAATGTATAAGGCAATAGTCTCATTCTATTTGTATATTTTTTTACAAAGTCAACTTTCTCCAAACTTTTTTGACTTTTTTACAAAGTCAAGTTTCTCCAAACTTTTTTTTTTTTTTGAAGGGGAAGTATTGCAATCAAACATCTGCAACTCAAAATCCGATTCCAGAGAACTCCCAGAAACAAATCACTTTTATACTCTGATCTGACGTGCGTTGAGGGCAGTGGTGGGTTGCCCTCGATTCGGACCGGTTCTCTAGAACCGGTAGTAAAACTGGCGGGAGGCTCCTCCCACTTCTTCTGCGCGCGGGTACAATGCAAACCAGAGTAAAGGTTAAGTAGAACCGACCCCTGGTTGAGGGTGCATTGTTATTCCCCACCAACAAGAATAATCTCCTATGTCACCCAATCTAACTCCCATGCCTTTTTGAATTTGTTGAACAAGGGTGTTGCAATTGGCCTGTGAGAATGATAACCACTTCTGCTTTCCTGCGAGGAAAGAGATTTCCGTCAAAAAGGCCTTTTCCTGCACTGTTCTGACAACAGCACAGAATAAACCACAGGAGCACAGAAGCCCTCCAAAAGTCTTGGAGAACAGCAGCTCTTCTGCACCAAGAGGTGAGACCTTCCTTCCTTTTCACTCAGTGGGAATTTTAAGAGCCTAGCTGACTTCAAAGGCCTCTGACTGAGATCAAAAAGAGCTTTGAAGCAGAGGGTCTCCAACCGTGGCAACTTGAAGACTTGTGGACTTCAACTCCCAGAATTCTGGCAGTTGAAGTCTTCAAGTTGCCAAGGTTGGAGGCACCTGCTTTAAAGGGTCTAATCTGAGCTTTTATTGGCACCCTTTACTTCTGCAGCTTAGCTGGCCGACCACCGTAAGAGAGTTTGGCTCACTCTGGAATTTCTGGTTTAAGTGGGTACGTTGTTTGGTTTCTCAAGTCCCTGGCAGTGCCCAGTTTTTCTTCCTGCTGTTGCTGCTGTTAGTTTTTTTAGGGTTTTGTTTTACTGGAAAAAATATTTTAAAAGGTGGCTTTTGCCACCAGAAGCTTTTGCACAGCTGGTCCAAGCATTGACCGGGAGTTGCCTCAGAGTACAAATTTTTAGAGACATGGAAGAGCAGCAAATTGCTTTTTAATTTGTCGTTCCTGCATTCTTACTCTAAAGGATTTTATGCTTTGTGATCCAAAATAATGCATATAATATTACATATATTACCTTGACGGATGCAGAGATATTTTCCCTTGATGGGGAAAAGCAAGAATCATTATGTGGTCATTTCTTAAGACTAGAACAAGAAGTTAATATCCAGGTAGATGGCTCCCTAATTTATTGAACTGTAAAAAGAATACAGCATAACCAGTAACCATTGCCAGAGTATATAATGCAAGATGGCACAAGGGTTTGCCATTCTGATTAATATATATATATATATATATATATATATGTATGTATGTATGTATGTATGTATGTATGTATGTATGTATGTATATGTTTTTGTAGGTTTCCAAGACCTATATATATGTATATTATATACAGGTAGTCCTCAACTTAAAACAGTGATTGTTTCAAGTTACAGCAGCATTGAAACAGTGACTTATGACCATTTTTCACACTTACGACCGTTGCAGCATCCCCATCGTTACATGATCAAAATTCTTGGCAACTGATTCTTATTTATGACCATTGCAGAGTCCTGGGGTCATGTGTTCCCCTTTTGTGACTTTCTGACAAGCAAAGTCAATGGGGGAAGCCACTTAATAACCGTGTCGCTAGCTTAACAATTACAGTGATTCACTTAACAACTGAGGGAAGACAATGGGGTGAAACTCACTTAACAAATGTCTCACTTAACAACAGAAACGTCGGGCTCAACTGTGGTCGCACGTTGAGGACTACCTGTAGTTTATACACACACACACATACCACTTTTTAATCCAGCAGGAATGATTTCAGAAAGGGTAATTCAATAAAGTAGAATAGAATAGAATAGAATAGAATAGAATAGAATAGAATTTTATTGGCCAAGTGTGATTGGACACACAAGGAATTTGTCTTGGTGCATATACTCTCAGTGTACATAAAAGAAAAGATACGTTCATCAAGGTACAGCATTTACAACACAATTGATGGTCAATATATCAATATAAATCATAAGGATTGCCAGCAACAAGTTACAGTCATACAGTCATAAGTGGAAAGAGATTGGTGATGGGAATGATGAGAAGGTTAATAGTAGTGCAGATTCAGTAAATGGTTTGACAGTGTTGAGGGAATTATTTGTTTAGCAGAGTGATGGCCTTCAGGGAAAAAACTGTTCTTGTGTCTAGTTGTTCTGGTGTGCAGTGCTCTATAGCGTCGTTTTGAGGGTAGGAGTTGAGTGAGCATCTCACAGGGTCAAGCATCTCACAGAGTCAAGAATCAAAGGGTGTTTTTTGAAATGCTGATTCTTCTCCAGTTGAAACTAAGTGTCCTTTCAGACTTCTGATGTTTGCTTTGGGTCATTTATTTAAGTACTGCCTAAAGTGATCATTCCTGGGTTCCCTGCCAGAAGTAAAAGTGATGGTAAATCCTGCCTACAATTTCCCACTTTCATGTCTGCTTTGACCAGGAAGGTGTGCCTGATAATACTTCCCTGAATCTTTCAGAACTTCTTATTCTCTCATCGCTTACAAGTCCCCAAATTCTCAAATCTGGAAATTCTCAAATCTGGAAATTCTCAAATCTGGAAATTCTCAAATCTGGAAATGGAAACTCTTTCTTTAGGAAAAAAGAAATTCCCCTACACTCTCCCACCAAATATATATAGCTTAGCCCAGTGATGAGATTCAAATAATTTAACAACCGGTTCTCTGCCCTAATGATTTCATCCAACAACCAGTTCACCAAACTGCTCAGAAAATTAACAACCGGTTCTCCCAAAGTGGTGTGAACTGGCTGAATCCCACCTATCTCTCTCTCTCTCTCTCTCTCTCTCTCTCTCTCGTGATGGGATTCAAATAATTTAACAACCGATTCTCTTCCCTAATGATTTCATCCAACAACCAATTCACCACTCTATCTGTCTGTCTGCCTGTCTGTCTGTCTATCTATCTATCTATCTATCTATCTATCTATCTATCTATCTATCTATCTATCTATCTAGTGATGGGATTCAAATAATTTAACAACCGGTTCTCTGCCCTAATGATTTCATCCAACAACCAGTTCACCAAACTGCTCAGAAAGTTAACAACCGGTTCTCCCAAAGTGGTGCGAACTGGTTGAATCCCACCACTGGCTTAGCCTGAAATATATTTTAAATCCGAGCAAATCCCCAGGTTTTTTTTTTTAAATCATGCTTTATCCTCTATCCTCAACTCACATGTACACTTACAAGATTGGTAGGTCTTAAATTATATATTTAGAGTGCTTATATATAATATGATGATAACATGTAACTATGAAATTTGCAACGAAGAAGACGAGGCTATTGCTTTAAAGAAATCTTCAAGCCACTTATGAAATCTGGGCATATATACCGGAAATTCCTCCAGCAAGCAGACACATAATTTCTAACCTTTTAAGAAACTTAAGTACCAGTGACGTTTCTCTCATAGTAAGTAAATTCAGAGTTCACGCCTGTACATTCATTGGGGATTGGCCTGGCACGTGCCAAGGCACTTTTATCAGTAAACATGTCAAAAAGATAATGGGGTTTTTAAAATCTGAATAGGCATATTGAGAATAGCACCATCAGATCCTAGAGTATTGGTAGGGTTTATTTATTTATTTGTCAAACATGTACAAGATAGCAGGATAGACATAAACATAAACATAGGAAGTAAGTACAGATAAATACGGTCAGTAGGTACCCTGGTGCACTTATGCACGCCCCCTTTATGGATGTCTTAGGAATGGGGTGAGGTCCACGGTAGACAGTTTGAGGTTAAAACTGGGGTGGTGGTGATTTTGAGCTGGGTAGAGCATTCCAGGCGTTGACCACTCTGTTGCTCAAGTTGTATTTTCTGCAATCGAGTTTGGAGTGGTTTACCTTGAGGTTGTATCGATTGTTTGTCCGTGTATTATTGTGGTTGAAGCTGAAGAGTCGTTGACAGGTAAGATGTTAAAGCAGACAATTTTGTGTACTGTGCTTAGATCAGACCGCAGGTGGCACAGTTCCAGATAGTCCAAGTCCAGAATTTCAAGCCTGATAGCATAAGGGATTCTGTTGTGAGTAGAGATCTGGAGTATTCTTCTTGTGAAATATTTCTGGACCCGCTCAATTGTGTTAATGTCCAATATTACAGTGTGGATTCCAGGCGGATGAGCTGTATTCAAGAAATGGTCTGGCAAAGGTTTTGTATGCCCTAGTTAGCAATACAATGTTACCGGAGAAGAAGCTTTGCAAAATTAGGTTAACAACTCTTAATGCCTTTTTGGCAATGCTGTTACAGAGAGCTCTGGGGCTTAGATCATTTGCGATGAGTACTCCTAGGTCCTTGACAGAGTGAGGGTCATCTACGAGATTGTTTTCCCCCAACTTGTATTTAGTGTTCTGATTTATTTATTATTATTATTTTGCCAATGTGTAGGACAGAGCATTTATTAGTTGAGATTTGGAGTTGCCAAATGCTCGACCATTCTGACAGATAGTCAGCGGCGCTTTGTAGGGCAGCAACATTATCAATGGTGTTAAATCATCAACCATGATCTACAGTGAAAGATTCTCCTTTCTATTTAGAATTACATATATTTATATTATGTAATTTATTTAGAATTACAGCCCTAGAGAGATATGAAATATAGCAAGCCTAAAACTGTGATGCATTTGAAGTTTAAAGGAAGACTTTAAAAACATCAGATTCATCATGGATCTTTCTTTATGCTCTATTATAATGACTACCAGCGCTGACGTCCTCTCCTTTTCCTCTTCTCCTTCCTTCTTCTTGAAACTGTATTCAGGAAGTTTGATGGTCATGATACCAAAACATCTGTGGCCTGTTTGCAACATGGTAATGTTGAGAAATTCTAAGTTTCTAGCTCTCTGAATAGAAGCAGCTGAACAATATGGAAAAGGCTCATAACATTTACCAGGCGGATTAGAGAGAAGTGAAGCTGAACGGTGGGCAATTCCAGGAGACCAAAGCAAGCAGAACTTCACCAAGTTATACATTAACATTTTTTGGGATTCGGTGTTGCAAGATTGGGGAACTACAAATCCCAACTGCCCTAGAGGTAAAGAAATATCAGGAGAAGCCTGTCTGCAATGATGAGGCCCATAATTCCTTCAGCCATCACAAAAGGGCAGTTTTAAAAGACAAACTAAGGAGAAAACTTCTGATTAAAATAACCACTTTACTACTAATTTGACAGACTAAATTAGTGTCCGTATAAATTAGGGTTACGACCTCACGGCTTACCTGCCAGCTTCCTAACTTCCCTAAGAGACTCCTCTAGTAGGAAGCTTGTGATGTGAACCCACAAGGATCTCCCTACCATTTTGTAAATGTGGTGGATGCGATCTCATCTGCTACTGTCAATCTTTTGTCATTTATCATTCCTAAATCATACGTTTAGTTCTGTCTCCAGTTCTAAAGAAGTAAGAATGAGAGTCAAAATAGGCAGTGGTGGGATTCAAACAATTTAACAACCGGTTCCCTGCCCTAATGATTTCTTCCAACAACCAGTTCGTCCAACTGCTCAGAAAGTTAACAACTGGTTCTGCTGAAGTGGTGTGAACTGGCTGAATCCCACCACTGAAAATAGGTCTCTGTGTCCTGCAGGTTTCTCCTGGACTTGTTCTCTGAATCAACTGACAAAAGTTAGACACTGTGCAACAAATGTAAACACAAGGCATTCTTCGATTGCAGCCACAATGCATCACAATTCCCTCTTTTAGCAACAGTTCCTATCACATAAAGTGTGCTAGAGGGACAGAAGAATGGAACTGTCTCAGATCTATCTTCAGCTGATGGGATTTGGGAGCAAAAGCCTACTATGGGACAGCCACTGTTCAGAAATCTATTCTGTCCGATGAAGAGATTAACCTTGATGATTAAAGAGAGAGAAGATAATGGAATGTTTTAAGATATGGGGGAAAATTTTACGATTGGTTAGAAGAGAGAAATAGATAAAGATTTTTGATAACGAAATAGGAGAACATTATATTAAATGTATTGTACTTGGGGGGAAATATTGTAATAGAGAAATGGAAATTATAAGGGAAGAAATAAGGGAGGCTAAAACATATGAAGAACGGTTGCAGGAACTGGGTATGTCTAGTTTAATGAAAAGAAGGACTAGGGGAGACATGATAGCAGTGTTCCAATATCTCAGGGGCTGCCACAAAGAAGATTTGGGAGTCAAGCTATTCTCCAAAGCACCTGAGGGTAGAACAAAAAGCAATGGGTGGAAACTGATCAAGGAGAGAAGCAACTTAGAACTAAGGAGAAATTTCCTGACAGTGAGAACAATTAACCAGTGGAACAACTTGCCTGCAGAAGTTGTGAATGCTCCAACACTGGAAATTTTTAAGAAAATGTTGGATAACCATCTGTCTGAGATGGTGTAGGGTTTCCTGCCTAAGCAGGGGGTTGGACTAGAAGACCTCCAAGGTCCCTTCCAACTCTGTTATTATTATATTATTATTAAATGAAGACAGAAGGAGTAACTAAAAAGAAGAAGAAGTTACTGAAGAAACACTGAGACGACACACGGAGAGATTGATGTATTATTATGTGTTTGTGTAAAAAAATTTTTTTTTTACAAAAGAAATCTATTTTGTCCAATTGACTATCCCTTCCTTCACGCTTTCACTCAGCTTGTGGATGCTCAGTCTGAAACAACTATGGAAGTCCCCTTAAAGTCACATTCCTTTCCTCTTGTGACCAGAAGCACCCGTTTTGATTGCATAAAAATAGAATCCACAGTCTGGGAAGTAAAAACAGAGTAAAGTTTTACATCAGGGGTGAAATGTAAAATTTGTTACTACCGGTTCTGTGGATGTGTCTCGGTGGGTAGGTGGGTGGGGTAATGTGACTGGGTGGGCGTGTTTGGGGTAAAATTGAAAAGAAAGTATATAATATCAGAAGATTGGAGTTGCTCGGTTACCAAACAAGGGAAATATTATACAACAAAGAAGAAAGAAAGAAGAGAGGAATACAGGGTAAGATAGAGGAGGTGAAGGAGAGAGAGGGATGGAGGGAAGGAGAAGGAGAGGAAGATAAGTTAGGGGATAAGAGTAGGAGAGAAGGTGAGAAAGGAGGGAAAGAGGAGAGGAGTGGGGGAGAGGAAGGGGAAGTAGGTATGAAGAGGGAGAGGAGGAAGAAGGTAGGAAAGGAGAGGAAGGAGGGAGGGAGGGAAAAGAGGAGAAGAAGGTTTGTTGTAAAACAGAGGGAAAGAAAGCGCTCCATGGCTTAGGACCTGGGTACTTACGGGACCGCCTGCTGTTACCTCATGCCTCCCACCGACCCGTACGCTCCCATAGAGAGGGACTTCTCAGGGTGCCGTCCGCCAAACAATGTCGGCTGGCGGCCCCCAGGGGAAGGGCCTTCTCTGTGGGGGCTCCCACACTCTGGAACGAGCTTCCCCCGGGTTTACGCCAAATACCTGGCCTTCGGACATTTCGTCGCGAACTCAAGACTCATCTTTTTATCCGCACGGGGCTGGCTTAAATTGGGATTTTAATGTTAAATTTATTAATTTTAAACGGGGTTTTTTAGTATGGTAAATTTTAATCACTGGGCTAATCTAAATAAGTTTTTTAAATCGTATTTTAAACTTGTATATTATATTGTCGGTTTTATTATGCCTGTACACCGCCCTGAGTCCTTCGGGAGAAGGGCGGTATAAAAATCAAATAAAATAAATAAAATAAATAAATAAATAAATAAAAGGGTAGACGAGCAACTCCAAATGCAATTAAAATGTTTTATTTTTTGCTTTCTTTAGAGAGAATATGTATGATTATCTATGAATAAGAAAATGTACATTTACAATATGTGTATAAGAAAAGAAAAAAGAAAAAACTTTCTATTGTAAAAAAAAAAGGTGGGCGTGGCCAACTTTTTTTTTTAACTTTTAAAAGCATTTTTATGCTGAAGAGGTTGTAGAAAAAATGCTTTTAAAAGCCTCTGATGATCCCAGCTGAGCCGCACAATCATCAGAGGCTTTTTTTTTACTTTTAAAAGCAATTTTTCGGCCAAAGAAAAATGCTTTTAAAAGTAAAAAAAAACCTCTTATGATCCTGCGGCTCAGCTGGGCATGGGGAGGGGTGGCAGGGATTTTTGCTACTGATTCTCTGAACCACCCACCGCCATCGCTACCGGATCGGGAGATTCAGTCCAAACTGGGAACATTTCACCCCTGTTTTACATATGATATTAGTTCCACTTCTCCAAAAGTCCTTATGCAAAAAGACTCTCTTGGATGTGTATTTGCTTAATTTGGCACCCTTATTGGCGGAAGGAATTGGTTGAAGTTGGGAAGGTGGCCCAGATAAAAACAAACCAACCGATGGCGTGATAATTACGCCATGTAATAAACTTCTGATCTGATTCCCAAACTTCGTGGAAATATACTTGGATGTTTACAGAATATCTGACAATACTAAAGAAGATAATCACTAAGAATCTTCAGGTCCATTCAAGGTAGTATTTTGGTGGCCATTCCAGATATTAAGAGCATTTCTTGTTCAAAAGTATTCTACCAGAATGATCCAGAATCTCTCTCTGCATTGCGGCTGGTATCTGTTCTGATTTACTTTGATCGGGGGGAAAAAAATTACACAATTTTTGTGTAAAACTCCAAAGACTTTTAGCCTAATCTGTGCCCAGGCCGAGTGACTTAAATGGCATCTTCTACCAACCTCAAGGAAAACTACAGGTAGTCCTTGACTTATGACCACAGTTGGGACCAGAATTTATGTTGCTAGGTAAAGCTGTTGTTCACTGAGCTGTGTCTCATGTAATAACCATTTTACTATGAATCATTGCAGTTGTTAAATGAATCAGGCGGTCATGAAGTAGACTGGCTTCACCCATTGCCTTTGTTTGTTGAAAGACGGCTGGGAAGGTTGCAAACAGGGAGCACAGAACTCCGGGACAATGTAACCATCATAAAAATAAGTGCCTGAATGTTGATAGCAATAGCACTTAGATTTATATACCACTTCACAGTGCTTTGCAGCAGGGGTGGGTTCTACTTGCCTTTACTACCGGTTTGCAACGGGAGCGCGCGCACATGTGCAGTACGTCGATGCCGACATCTGGGTCAGTGGGCAGAGCCTCCCGGCGGTTTTACTACCGGTTCGCAAGAACCGGACCAAACCGGGAGCAACCCACCACTGCTTTGCAGGCCTCTCTAAGCGGTTTACAGATTCAGCATAATTGCCCCCAACAATCTGGGTCCTCATTTTACCCACCTCGGAAAGATGGTAGTAGTGGTGGGATTCAAGTAATTTAACAACCGGTTCTCTGCCCTAATGATTTTGTCGTGTCCCACTCCTCCGCTGACGGCCGGGTCAGGGAAATCCGAATCAGGCGTGCCTCTGCAGTTCTGCCAAAGTCCTAGCAAAGTTCTCAAGGCAGGCAGGAGACCAGAAAGTGACTTCAGCAATATAAGGTAGACTTTGCCTGACTCAGAGAATGCCAGAAAGCAGATCCTTTATATAGGCCATGGGGTGTGGCTCCATGACTCAGCACTTATCCAGACCTGCCCCTCCCTTCCTTCTGTTGACGCCGCCTATCAATTCTCCTGAAGCGAGGGTCACTCCAGTCTGCAGCTGTTGGTAATTGACCTTCCTCAGGCTCACATGCTGTGGGGGGGGAGGGTCTAGTTGCTCCGTTTGCCTGGGCATGGAGCCAGGGCTGGGGGCTGGAGGCACTTCTTCTTCCTCGGCCTGTCTGGGCATGGAGCCAGGGCTGGGGCCTGGAGGCATGCTAGGACATTCCTCAGCATTCGGAAGGAGGTAAGACGGGCCTGGCTGCGGGGAAAGCGAACGAGACACAACAGATTCCTTCCAACAACCAGTTTGCCAAACTGCTCAGAAAGTTAACAACCGGTTCTCCTGAAGTGGTGCGAACCGGCTGAATCCCCACCACTGGATGGAAGGCTGAGTCAACCTTGAGCCGGTCAGGATCGAACTGCTGGCAGTGGGCAGACTTTGCCTGCAATACTTGCATTCTAACCACTGTGTCACCATGCAGTGACCATAGAGATACTGCAACAGTCATAAGAGCAAGGCCTGGGTTGTAAATCACTTTTTTCTCCCCAATTGCTGTTGTAACTTTAAATGGTCACCTAAACAAAAAGTTGTAAGTCGAAGACTACCTGAATTTGTCCGAATGGAGAAGAAACAGTTGTTACAATCATGGATAGATTTTGTGTTGAGTATCCATCATCTGATACTGCCCCGGCTTCAATATTCTCCCAAGGAAAAACTCATTCTCACAATTTCTGTACCCAGGTTTGCCTCCTTGGCCTTTTTAGGATCCTACCGCTGACTGCAACCTTCCAAAGAGGCTGAAGTTTCAGGGATGAGAACATGGCTTGTCCCCTTGTTCATGGCCTTCTTCCTTGGGCTAATTTCAACACAGATGTTTCGGAAAGGTAAGAGCTGGTGGGAAGGTAAAAGGCTGACCCTTGACCTCAGCCCTGGATTCGTTCTCCTCTCCAATGATGGAAGTGGGACAAGGTGTCCGTTACTGGGTAGCTGAGCTTCTTGTTTTCCATTCTTTGCAGATGTGGTTAATGACCGGTATAACCTGGAAGCTGGTAATGTGTCAGTAGAGGAAGGGCTCTGTGCTGTGATTCCTTGCATTTTCACTTATATTAAAAATGATGCTAATAACAATAATCCAGTGAAGGGATTTTGGAAGAATGAAATATCCAAAAGACAAGTTTCTGTAGCCATCTCTAATCAAAAGCAGGCTTGGAATCGCTTCCAAATCATTGGGGATCTAACAGCAGGAAACTGTTCTCTCCTCATCTTAAATGCCCAAAAAAATGATACAGGGGAGTACCTTTTCAGAATGGAAAAAGAACCTCGGGCAAACTTTGACTTTCGCAAGACTAAACCATACCTGAAGGTGACAGGTGAGTACCTGGGGAAAAGTTTGGCCTTTGTCGGAAGCTCCCGTTTTCACCAGCCTTTGTAAAATGTTATTATTAACACCCCTCCCTCTGTTGTCTTTTTTGTTCTTCTTTTAGTTCTGCTTTGATAATGCTTTTAAAATAGTTGCACGATGGGATGGGGTACTAATTCTTTTATACAGTGATTGGATTCTTGGATTCTTGTATGCTGCCCAGAGTTATTCTCTGGCCATATTTGATTAATACATAAACAAATACGGTTGGGTTTGAGGCAGAGGTGGGTTCTGCTTACCTTTTATCACCAGTTCCAACGGGAGAACTCATGCGTGCTTGCTTTGCTTGCATGCTCGCTTCTACGGATGCATTCTACGGATGCTCCCTTCTGTGCAGATCATCCGCTTTTACTACCGGTTCGCAAGAACCAGATAGAACCGGGAGCAGCCCACCACTGGGTTGGGGCTGCAGATAACAACCGTGACATGCACAGGCAGCCACAGGCTTAGACCCAAAAGCATCCAGGGGTAGTGAAATGCTTCAGGGGAGCATTAATGTTTCCTTAGTAATATAGATGACCCCCTCCCCCCCTGGCCTCAGTTTCACACGTCATAGTAAGCCCCTGATGGTGAACCTATGGCACGTGTGCTGGAAGTGGCACGCAGAGCCATCTCTCCGGGCATGCGAGCTGTCACCCATTGCTCTTCTGAATTCCGGAGCGCTGGCCAGTTGGTCTTCACAAGTGCGGGAGCACCGGAAACTGGATGATCATCTTTCCGGTGTGCACATGTGCACCAGGTGGGCTGCTCTTCCGGTTTCCAGCATGTGCGTGCACTCCAGGGGTGAAATGCTCCCGATTCAGATCGGATCAGATCGGGCGATCCAGTAGCGATGGGGGTGGGTAGTTCAGAGAACCGGTACCGAAAATCCTTGGTCCCCTGCGCCCATGCCCACCCAATTGCCCGGTCCCCACTTGCCTACTTGGCAGATTCCTGCTTCTTTCGGTCTCGCTCACTATTCCGGTCTTGCTTTGGCTGCTGCAATCAATTGCATCAGCTAGCAACTCAATCTGCCTGACTGCAATCCATCTCATCAGCTAGCAACTCAATCTGCCTGCCTGCACTCCATCTCATTGGTGAGCAATTCAATCTGCCTGCCTTTTCCCTTGAATTGGGTAAGTAAGGGGGGGGAGCTTTTTAAAAATTAATTAATTAATTAATTAAAGTTAATTGGGGTTTTTTTAGGAGTTTTATTTTTCTTTTATACATAGCAATTTAAAGTTAAGGAAGTTTTAAATTTAGCTGCTTTTATCTAAAAATATAAATAAAATAAAATAAAATATTTGTGCAGCTTTCTGAGATTTGGTGTGTTTCTGTAGTGTTTCACTCTAACTACACAAACACACAAAATCTCACAAAGCTGTATGTGGCATTTTGTGTGTGTGTGTGTGAGTCAGTTGTGTTGTGTTGTGTGTGTGTAAAGTGTAAAAGTTGGTTTTTGGGCTTTTTGTGACTGTGTGAGGTTCCTGCTTGTTGCAGGGGCCATTTTGAGTGAGGTGCAGCTGCTTTTACATTGTGTGTGAGTCAGTTGTGTTGCGTTGTGTGTGTGTAAAGTGTGAAAGTTGGTTTTTAGTACGTCTTATTATTTTGTGTACTTTGTTTATTATTTTTATTATTTATGGTTATTGGCCATGCCCACCCGGTCACCTGACCACCAAGCCACACCCACCAATTAAGCCACGCCCACAGAACCAGTAAGGAAAATTTTTAGAATTCATCCCTGGCGCTCTCTCATTTCGGCACTCAGTGCCGAAAAAGTTCGCCAACACTGTACTCAGCGACATTTCAGTTTCTTTGACTTATGCTAGAATAGAATAGAATAGAATTTTTATTGGCCAAGTGTGATTGGACACACAAGGAATTTGTCTTGGTGCATATGCTCTCAGTGTACATAAAAGAAAAGATACGTTCATCAAGGTACAACGTGTACAACACAATTGATGGTCAATATATCAATATAAATCATAAGGATTGCCAGCAACAAAATTACACTCATACAGTCATAAGTGGAAAGAGAATGGTGATGGGAACGATGAGAAGATTAATAGTAGTGCAGATTTAGTAAATAATTTGAGAGTGTTGAGGGAATTATTTGTTTAGCAGAGTGATGGCCTTTGGGAAAAAACTGTTCTTTTGTCTTGTTGTTCTGGTGTGCAGTGCTCTATAGCGTCGTTTTGAGGGTAGGAGTTGAAACAGTTTATGTCCTGGATGTGAGGGATCTGTAAATATTTTTAAATATTTTAAATTATTTAAATTACACATCCATAGTGGGATGTGTAAGCCCATTTTGTATAATTTATAAACTGTGATGTTTAGATTTGCCATGTTTGAAAAGCCTCTTGTGGATTTTCTAATAAACCATGGTCAAAGGCAATTGTTTTCTTAGCTTGATGGTAGAAATCGATAAAAAGAGGGAAAGAAGCCCTAAGACTTTTGATTAACAGCCCACCAGTGAAGATCCTCCTGAAGAATTCTTTTGTGATGTGTTTCCTGCCCTGGTTTTGCACTTCCTGGGCTGCTGGAGCTGGAGCTTTGCCCTTGTAGATGGACGCACCAAAGTTCTTGAAACTGGAAGTGGGCTTCATAGGTGTTATAGATTCACGAGATGCTGACAAATGTGGGTTCATGCACATACCAAAGGAACTTTTTTTTTTTTAAAGGCAACTGGACTTTCTTGGGTTTTTTTCTTTGAAAAAGTTTTGCTTCTCATACGAGAAGCTACTTCAAATGCTTGAGAAGATGCTTGAAATATAGACACCAGTCCAGTCGCCTTTTCAAAATAAAAGAAAAAAACCCCCCCACTTTTAATACAACTATGGTCTGGATCACTGAGAATCTTCATAAAGGTTTGAAATATATGTCTGGTTGCATAAAATCTTGTACTCCAAGACAGTGATCACCAACTGGTGGTCCGTGGACCACTGGTGGTCCGCGATAAAATTTTGTTGGTCCACAGAAAAAATATTTCCATTTTTTATATTGCACTAAATCAGGGGTCCTCCAACTACAACGTGCAGTGAACGTTTGTGTTGCTGCAGAGAGTCTCTCCTTCAGGGACTTTTTTGTGTGTGGGTTGGAGTGGGGCAGAAATTCTGCTTCAGCCTCCTGGTGTGGGGCTTTGAGCGAAGGCTGGAGGGAAGTGCCGCTGGTGGCAAAGAGCCGGAGGGCCTTGTTTCAATGGGACTGCCACATGGCCTGGAACTGGCTGACCATCTCAGCCTGCTGAGCCTCCAGATGCTGGTATCTGGCCTTGCACTCCTGCAGATCTTCCCTCTGCTTGGAAAGCCTATGCTCCTAATCCTCAGGGAGGTGCTTCTGCTGAGCCTCCTTCTTGGCCAGATCCAATTTGAACTGAGCCAGCCACCCTTTCTCATGTTGGCTGCTTAGTTCCAACAACTGCTTCCTGTTGGGGCCCTAAGGAGCCCGGGAGGGGTGGCGAGGAGAGGCTGGGAGGGGAGGGGCAAGCTGGTGAGGCACCCCTTGAAGTGAGTTGCCCATGCCCAACCAATCACATGACCACCTAGCCATGCCCACCCTGCCGGTCATTAGGCAGATCCTATTAGTGGTCCGCGGGATTTAAAATTATGAATTTGGCGGTCCTTGACATCCGAAAGGTTGGTGACCCCTGCTCCAAGAGACGATAAAATTGCAATGGGTCCATCTCACTTGAGACTCATTTGGGAACGAGCCTGAAGATCAAGATCAGTGGATGGAAGAGTGTAGTCCTGGAATAACTTTCTTCTGATTCCTCTCTTGTCTTCTTAGAAAGACAATTACCAAAAATACAGATCGCGGGTACGATGAAAGCAGGACATTCTACATCCATCACCTGTGCAACCTCTGTAAGCTGTAGTTGGATGCCTCCAACATTCATCTGGAATGGCTTTCCCGAACTCGAAGGCTCTCGTTCTCAGCTGAATGGGATCCAGATTTACAGCTCAGTGTTGAATTTCACACCTTCTGCCGCAGACCACAATCGGAACATCACCTGCAGGGTCAATTACACAAATGAGACCAATCCTCTTCCCAGAGAGAAAACCGTCCAACTGAATGTCATTTGTGAGTGTTTAAGCCCTGAATCCGAAGGCAATTTCAACTCATTTCTGGTTTGAAGAATGGAGCTATGTAACCGGTCCAGGGGTGGCATTACCTTCGCTACCGGTTCGCAAATTTAAGCGTGTGCGCCACCTCTGCACATGCACAGGATTTTCTGCGCATGCGCAGAACATCAAAAACAGGGCGTCATTACATCTGGGTGGGTGGGCAGAGCCTCCCACTGCTGCCGCTACCGGTTCAAGCGAACCGGAGAGAACCAGTTGCACTGGTCCTTTGCATCAGAGAGCAAAGCCCCACAGTTTACTGTTCTCTCGTTCACTCAGCCTGGCTCCCTTTGAGAGGTGTTTTTCTTCATTAGCTTGTCGGGAAAAGGGGACAATCAGAGATTCTCTATGGCAGGGTTTCCCAGCCTTCTCAATTTTAACTTTTAAATTTCAACTTTGTGGACTTCAACTCCCAGAATCCCCCAGTCAGCATGCCTTCACATGCCTTAAAATTGCTAAGGTTGAGAAACACTGATGTGGACATTATCCGTGGTGGCCCAGTGGTTAGAGTGCAGTACTGTAGGCTACTCAGTGGTGGGAGTCAAGTAATTTAACAACTGGTTCTCTGCCCTAATGATTTCTTCCAACAACCAGTTCGCCAAACTGCTCAGAAAGTTAACAACTGGTTCTCCCAAAGTGGTGTGAACTGGCTGAACCCCACCACTGAGGCTACTGGCTGCCTGAAATTTGGCAGTTCAAATCCCACCAGACTCAGCCTTCCATTCTTCCAAGGTGGGTAAAATGAGGACCCAGATTGTTGGGGGAAATATGCCAATTTTGTAAACCACTTAGAGAGGGTTGTAAAAGCACTGTGAAGCGGTATATAAGTCTAAGTGCTATTGCTGTCCTATCAAAATGGCGGCCAATTCTTAGCATCTTATAACCGAAAAGGGAGAGTGGAAGAGAAGAGGTTGGGACACCAGCTCCAGGAAATCAACGTTGGTAATCTGATTGCTTCCAAGTCTCTGTTGGAAAGAATTTCTGAACTGGATGATTTATTTTTCTCTTACAGTCAAACCGCAGATGTTAGGGATCAAGGTGGAACGTTTTCGCTTCAATAAAAGTAAGTTGTGTGATTCTCCCAGCAGCCTTTTGCTCAGGAAGGAGGTATCAAAAACGAGGCAGAAAAGGCCAGCAGGAGTTGACCAAAGAAAAAGAAGTCTTTGCTGACCCCCCTGGCATGTATTTTTTTGATGATTATAATGCCCCAGGGTCAAGGGATCCCCATTTGCAATGATAAAATAATTGACTTAATAACTGCAATGATTTGTGATTTTTTTAAAAAAAACCTCACAACATCAATTATGACTCACTTAAAAATCATGTAGCTTAACAATGGAAATTCTGGTCCCAATTGTGGTGGTAAGTCAAGAACTACTTACCCACCTAATATTGTTCAGAATTGCCCTAGAAGTAAAAAAGAATTTAAACTGTTGTCCATTTCAAATAACTGAAATGTTTTTGCCTAGATTGTCTTGCCTGGCTGCCTGGCTGTCTCATCTATTTCTATTTCTATTTATTTTTTATTTATTTATTTATTTTGTCACACAGTATATATAAGCATAAGCATGAAATAACTATACAATATATTATATATATAAGCATGAGTATGAATTAACTATATTAATTGGATATAATGAAAGGTAACAATAGGACAGGAACAGTAGGCACTGTTGTGCTCTTATGCATGACCCATATCTATCTATCTATCTATCTATCTATCTATCTATCTATCTATCTATCTATCTATCCATCCATCCATCCTCTATCATCCCTATCTCATCAATCTCTTTCATATCTCTCATCTATCTATAGTAATCCCTCTTTCTATCTCATCTATCTTGTCTCTCATCTATCTCCTATCTATCTATCTATCTATCTATCTATCTATCTATCTATCTATCTATCTATCTATCCATCCATCCATCCTCTATCATCCCTATCTCATCAATCTCTTTCATATCTCTCATCTCTATCTATCTATCTATCTATCTATCTATCTATCTATCTATCTATCTATCTATCTATCTATCTATCTATCTATCTATCTATCTATCTGGCCTGATTTTTAAATTCTAAATTTTAAATTTTAAACTTTTAATGGTAATTTTATTGGGTATTTTATATGGTCAATTGACGGTTTTAATTTCGGCCTAGTATTGAATAAGCTTTTTAATTGTTATTTTAATATGTATATTAACTGTTTTAAATGAAGGCTGTACACCGCCCTGAGTCCTTCGGGAGAAGGGCGGTATAGAAGTTTGATTAATAAATAATAAAATAAATAAATAATAAATATCTCTCATCTCTCTATCTCTCATCTCTATCTCTCTATCTCTATCTAGCTATCATCTCTCTCTCTCTATCATCTATCTTATCTATCTATCTATCCATCCATCCATCCATCCATCCACCCATCCATCCTTTATCATTTCTATCTCATTTATCTCTTTCATCTCTCTCGTCTATCTATAGTAATCCCTCTTTCTATCTCATCTATCTTGTCTCTCATCTATCTATCTATCTATCTATCTATCTATCTATCTATCTATCTATCTATCTATCTATCTATCTATCTACCTACCCATCCATCCATCCATCCATCCATCCATCCATCCTCTATCATTTCTATCTCATTTATCTCTTTCATCTCTCTTGTCTATCTACAGTAATCCCTCTTTCTATCTCATCTATCTCATCTCTCATCTATCTATCTATCTATCATCTATCTTTCTCCCACCTTTATTATTTTCAAAAATAACTCCAGATGGTGAACATACATACATAATACTCTTTCTTCCTCCTATTTTCCCCACAACAACAACAACCCTATGAGGTGGGTTGGCCCTGAGAGAGAGGGACTGGCCTTAACTTAATTAACTACTCTTAATTTTTTATTTGGTAATTCGGGATTCATGGTTAGGAGGAAGTCATGAACAAATGCCATGAGATGGCATCAGTGTCTTCTCCAAGTTGCAAACCAAGACATTTTTACCTGTTGCCGAAATCGTTGCCTGTTGGTAAAATCATTCGAGCAAATGTTGAGATTTCTAGGCATTGTCTTCTCAGTCTCTCTCTGTCGAATCTTGCAGGTCAGGAAAATTTCACAAACGTTTCTCAGCTCAGCGTTCACAAAGGGGATTGCATCCAGCTACGCTGCAATGTAAATGGCAACCCTTCGCCCAAGGTGACTTGGACTAAGGGAAGCCAAGACCTGGGGAAACTACCCCAAGCCTTGAATGTCCTGAAGCTTTCTGATCTTAAGCTGGAGGATGCTGGGACATACACGTGTCACGCATCCAACGAAATTGGCACAAATGAAACATCCGTTGAACTCTTCGTAACAGGTATGTGAGGCAATTTGGCGTTTACTCTTTGGGATGAAAAATCTGGAATTACAGGCACTTACCCTTATGCAATGCATTCAGAAAGTATTCAGACTCCCTTCACTTCGCACGATTTGCAAGGAGGAAGGGCAGAAATCCCCCCACACACACAATGCAGATATGCAAAGTTTGTTGCGCTGCATCCCAAAAGACTCCGGGATGTAATTGTTGCCAAAGACATTTCAGCAAAGTTCGGAGAGAAGGGCCTGAATCAGGGGTGAAATCCAGCAGGTTCTGACAGGTTCTGGAGAACCGGTAGCAGAAATTTCGAGCAGTTCAAAGATAAAGTGACCAGATTTCAGCAATGGCAAAGCAGGACACCATTGACCGGGTGGGGGGGTGGGCTGCGCATGTGCGCTGAGTCTTGCCACCTGCCTGAAGGAGGAGGACCGGCTGCTGCTTCTCTGCTCTTCCAGGCAGGCTCGGCTCTCCTCTTGGCTCTTCCAGGCAGGCTCGGTTCTCCTCGGCTCTCCTCTCTGCTCTTCTCTTCCTCTCAGGTGAAGACAAGCGGCGTCTCTCCTCCCTCTCGCGCCCCTTTCTCTGCCACTCCCCCTTCTGCGCCTCCTCCTCTTGCATTGCCGCCTCCCATTTCCAGAATGGGAGTGAAACAAAAAAAAAACTTTTTGGAATTGCCGCGGGATGCGGGACAAATTATTAAAAAGCGGGACTGTCCCGCCAAAAGCGGGACGTCTGGTCACTATATTCAAAGAACCAGTAGTGGAAATTTTGAGTAGTTTGGAGAACCAGCAAATGCCACCTCTGGCTGGCTCCAGAGTAGGGTGGGAATGGGGATTTTGCAATATCCTTCCCCCAGAAGTGGGGAGGGAATGGGGATTTTGCAATATCCTTCCCCCAGGAGTGGGGAGGGAATGGGGATTTTGCAAGATCCTTCCCCCAGGAGTGGGGAGGGAATGGGGATTTTGCAAGATCCTTCCTGCAGGAGTGTGGAGGGAATGGAGATTTTGCAGTTTCTTTCCCCTGCCACGCCCACTATGCCACGTCCACCAGGCCACGTCATGCCCACCAAGCCATGCCCACAGAACCAGTAGTAAAAAAAAATTGGATTTCACCACCGGCCTTATGCCAGTGTGATATTTCAAGAGGTTCCCCCCCCCTCCTTTTTAATACATTTTTAGTAAATTTACAGACCTTTCTAAAATTCTGTTTTCGCTTTGTCATTATGGGCTGCTAAATGTAGATGAATGAGGAAAAAACAATGAATGTCAAGAACTGTAGAATCAGGCTGCAGCATAACAAAATTGACAAAAGTGAAGAGGGGGTCTGGATACTTTCTGAATGCACTGTAGCAAAGAGGGGAGGGAATTTTGGGAAAGCTGGGGCAGGGTTATTTATTTTTTTAATTTATTTTTATAGATTTATATCCTGCCTGTATTATTATTTTTATAACCAACTGAAAGTGGCGAACGTATCTAACGTTCCTTCCTCCTCCTATTTTCTCCACAACAACAACCCTGTGAGGTGGGTTCGGCTAAGAGGGAGTGAATGACCCAAGGTCACCCAATTGGCTTTCATGACTTAGCAGGACTAAAACTCATCATCTTCTAGTGATTGACCCAAAATCACCCAGCTGGTTTTCATGCCTAAGGGGGGACTAGAACTCACCATCTCCTGGTCATTGAGCCAAAATCACCCAGCTGGCTTTCATGCCTAAGGAGGGACTAGAATTCATGATGTCCTAGTGACTGTCTCAAAGTAACTCAGTCAGCTTTCATGCGGATGACAGGATTAGAACTCATCACCTCCTGTTGACCATCCCAAATTTACCCAGCTGGATCTCATGGTTAAGGATGGGACTAGAACTCACCATCTCCTGGTTTCTAGACTGATGCCTTAATCACTAGAGCAAACTGGCTCTGTATTAAAATCCAAACTGGAAAGACAACAGACTATTGAACTCTATTTGTTTTTCCATCCGTCCAAAGAACCGAAGACAACCCTGCTTCTGATGGTGACTGGTACCCTCATCATGCTGGCTGTAATCATGATAATCATTGGAATCATCTTTGCTTATAAAAGGTAGGTAATCGTGGGAATTTATTCTGGGTTGATTGATGAACAATGAGGTTGAAAATATACGTTGGAAGATAATGTCGTCTTCTGAATTTCAGGATATTCTTGTCTGGCATGCTTACCATCTTTTTTATAAAAAGAATAAAGGTGGGATATAAATGAGTAAATTAAAAAAAACTTATAAGCTATGGTTTCTCCTTAGCATTTATGAAATGATAATAGTTATTTTGTTTAAACTGTTATATTGGTGAGTTTCATTTCAAGTTCACTGTTGATTTGGAGGTTTTAAACTGAACGGAGTCAGACATGACTGGAGGAACATAGAAACTTTGTAAAATTGATTCAAAAGATAGATTGATTGATGGGTCGATCGATCGATAGGTGATAGAGATAGATGATAGAGAAGATAGATAGATAGATAGATAGATAGATAGATAGATAGATAGATAGATGGATGGATGGATGGATGGATGGCTTATAGATAGATGAAAGAGAAGATAGATAGATTAGATAGATAGATAGATAGATGATAGATAGATAGATGATAGATAGATAGATGATAGATAGATAGATACATAGATAGATACATAGATATGATAGAGAAGATAGATAGAGATAGTTGATACAGATAGATGGATGGATAGATAGATAATAGATAGATGAATAGATGATAGATAGATAGATAGATAGATAGATAGATATGATAGATAGATAGATAATAGAGATAGTTGATACAGAGATAGATGAGATAGATAGATAGATAGATAGATAGAGATAGATAGATAGATAGATAGATAGATAGATAGATAGATAGATGGATTATAGATAGATGAAAGAGAAGATAGATAGATTAGATAGATCGATAGATAGATAGATGATAGATAGATAGATGATAGATAGATAGATAGATACATAGATAGATACATAGATATGATAGAGAAGATAGATAGAGATAGTTGATACAGATAGATGATGGAGAAGATAGATAGATAGATAGATAGATAGATAGATAGATAGATAGATAGATAGATAGATAGATAATAGAGATAGTTGATACAGAGATGATAGAGAAGATAGATAGATAGATAGATAGATAGATAGATAGATAGATAGATAGATAGATAGATAGATAGATAGATAGATAGATAGATAGATAGATAATAGAGATAGTTGATACAGAGATGATAGAGAAGATAGATAGATAGATAGATAAATGATAGATGGATAGATAGGTGATAGAGATAGATGAAAGAGAAGATAGATAGATTAGATAGATAGATAGATAGATACATACATACATACATACATACATAGATAGATAATAGAGATAGTTGATACAGAGATGAAAGAGAAGATAGATAGATTAGATAGATAGATAGATAGATAGATAGATAGATAGATAGATAGATAATAGAGATAGTTGATACAGAGATGAAAGAGAAGATAGAGATTAGATAGATAGATAGATAGATACATACATACATACATACATACATAGATAGATACATAGATATGATAGAGAAGATAGATAGAGATAGTTGATACAGATAGATGATGGAGAAGATAGATAGATAGATAGATAGATAGATAGATAGATAGATAGATAGATAGATAGATAGATAGATAGATAGATAGATAGAAAAAAAGAAAAGCAGTCCTTGGTGCTCTCTGAGCTTGCTTGCTTTTTTTCCAGACATTTCATTACCCTAATTAGGTAACATCATCAGTGATAGATGGATGGATGGATAGATGGATGGACAGACTGCGAGTCAGACAGACAGGCAGGCAGGCAGGCAGGCAGACACTTTTGTTTTTCAGCTCCCTTGGGAAAATTTCTGCTTTTGCAGAAACATTTGCAAATTTGTGTAAGTCATTTATTGGACCTTTCCAGACACTTTCTCCCTCTAAATAGATGTGTTCATCTGGAGATGGTGCCCTCTCACAGCATCAGTGCTTTTATCAGAGGCATCAAGATATTGGTAGCACACAACTCAACAGCTGGGAGCCTCAGTTTGAGACCTCCTGCCAACTTTTATAGCCTCAGCAATCTTGTATGATATTATTACTCTATGCATTGGTAATTCCTTCTCCATCGTCCTACACCATTAAAATAAGAACTGACTATAAAGATTAACTCTCTCTCTCTCTCTCTCTCTCTCTCTCTCCCAAAAGTTGACTTACTAAGACATATATAAATGTCCTGTTATGTTTTAGAAGCTTCTTAAATTTTTTATTTTGTTCCTATGAGTTTATGTACCATTGTCAGTGTTTTATTGCCACTAATATATTTCTCTCTCTCTGGCTGTTCTTCTTTCATTCAGACACGAAGAAATCTATGAATTCCCACTTCGGTTTATTAGCTCCCCACATACTTAGTTGATGATTATCTGGAGTATTATTAAGTCTGAATAATCTCCGTTCATAAAGTACACAACCTTTCTTTTCTGACAATAACAAAGTATTTAATTTTCTCCGGCAAAGTTGCTCTTATTTATAACTGAACAAATTAAATATGCTATGTTAGAATCAAATTATACCAAGAAAACTTCAAAGGGGAGAGAAGGCCTAGGAAAACTGTTCTCACAGACTGAGTTTTCACACAAGACACCAAACCTTCATTTTTTTATTTTTTTATTTTTTTTATTTAATTTTATCATAACAATATACACAAGCGTAACACAAAAAGATTATATAATATATAACCATATATATGAGGAGTAACAAGGAAGTGTAAGTATATATATATATATATATATTTGTTTTCTGAGGTTTTCGCAGGTGTTTGTATGTAGGTCTTTGGTTATTCGGGTTTTCTCCCGCGTAAAATTGGAAGTGTCTTGGCGACGTTTCGAAGTCTCATTCGTCATCTTCAGGCTTCAGCTTCGTGCTTCTGGGAGCAATGTGTGATTGCAGCTGTTTCTTCCTTTTAACTGCTAGTGGGGTTTGAACTGATTGGATGGGAGCTTGGCTGTGCTCTGATTGGATGGGGTTTTTGTGCTCTGATTGGCTGGGGTGTGTCCTGTTTGGGTGGGGGCTTGGTTGTGCTCCCAGAAGCATGAAGCTGCAGCCTGAAGATGACGAATGAGACTTCACAAACGTCGCCAAGACACTTCCAATTTTACGCAGGAGAAAACCCAAATAACCAAAGACCTACACACACACACACACACACACACACACACACACACACACACACACACACACACACACACACACACATATATATATATATATATATATATATATATATATATATATATATATATATATATATATATATATATATATATATGTAGGGAAAGAAACAATAGGACAGGAACGGTAGGCACCATTTGGATTGTTTCGTTTGGTAATTTACTTATTTATTTATCTATCCAATTTATATGACCACCCATCTCAGGAAAAGTGACTTTGGGGGATTTACCATTTTTTTAAAAATCTAGTTTCTTCTACTTTTTCTATTAATTCCCAGAGTTTGTTTGCCACATACCTAAGGCAGTGAACACCATCACTCTTTTAAACTCAATTTTAATTTTGACTTCTTCATTTGGCAGCTAGCTTAGTCTTTGGAGGAATACATAGGAACCATATGACACTGGTGGTTAAATAACAACAACAACAACAACAACAACAGAGTTGGAAGGGACCTTGGAGGCCTTCTAGTCCAACCCCCTGCCTAAGCAGGAAACCCTACACCATCTCAGACAGATGGTTATCCAACATTTTCTTAAAAACTTCCTGCATGGGATGGAAATTCTGTCTCCTTATCACTTATCCTACCTTTTCTTAAATTTTTTTCTAACATTAAGGTTGTGGTTTCCATTCTTGCCATTGAATGTTTCATGCTTATTACTGAAAAGATGAGTAGGGGATTGGAAGCTAGAACATATGAAGAACTGTTGCAGGAATTTCATATGTCTAATTTAATGAAAAGGAGGACCAGGGTTGAATTGATAGCGGTGTTCCAATACCTGAAGGGCTGCCACGAAGAAGAGGGAGTCAACTTATTCTCTAAAGCACCTGAAGGCAGGACAAGAAACCATGGATGGAAACTAACCAAGGAGAGAAGCGCCCTACAACCAAGGAGAAATTTCCTGACAGTTAGAACAGCTAATCAGTGGAACCACTTCTTCCAGAAGTTGTGAATGATCCAACACTAGAGGTGTTCAAGAAGAGATTGGACAGCAATTTGTCTGAAATAGTATAAGGTCTCCTTCTGGAGCAGGGGATGGATTAGATACAGCGGTCAGCAACCGGTGGTCCATTAGAGAATTTTGGTGGTCCACAGAAAAATAATTTGCATTTTTTATATTGCATTAAATCAGGGGTCCTCAAACTACGGCCACTGGGACGGATATGGGCAATGAACGTTTGTGTTGCTGCAGAGAGTCTCCCCCTTTGGAGTCTTTTTGTGAGGGTCAGAGGGAGGCAGAAATTCTGACTTGGGGTCTCCTTCGGCCTCCTGGTGCAGGACTTTGGGCAAAGGCTGGAGGGACGTACAGCTGGTGGTGAAGAGCCGGAAGGCCTTGTTCCAGTGGGACAGCATCATGGCCTGGAACTGGCTGACCATCTCAGCCCGCTGAGCCTCCAGGCACCAGTACCTGGCCTTGCACTCCCACAGGTCTTCCCTCTGTTTGGAAATCCTATGCTCACAGGCTGATGATTCTCCTTCTCGGTCAGATCCAATTTGAACTGAGCCAGCTGTTTTGCCAATTCTTTTTCGTGGTGGCTGCTTAGCTCCAGCAACTGCTTCCTGTTAGGGCCCTAAGGAGCCCGGGTGGATAGGCGAGGAGTGGCTGGGAGGGGAGGAGCGAGTAGAGGCCGGCGTAGCATCCCTCGATGTGAGTGACATTGAGTTGGCCACCCCCACCTGTCACATGTCCACCTAGCCACCCCCACCCAGGCGGTCATTAGGCAGATCATATTAGTGGTCCGCAGGATTTAAAATTATGAATTTAGTGGTCCCTGAGGTCCGAAAGCTTGATGACATCTAAATTAGACGACTTCCAAGCTCCTTTCCAACTCTGTTATTCTGTTATTGTTATGCTTTCATATTTGACAACGACAATATTGTATCTCGTTTCTAGAATTAGTGTAGGGATATAATCAGTGATGGGATTCAAGTAATTTAACAACCGGTTCTCTACCCTAATGATTTCTTCCAACAACCAGTTTGCCAAACTGCTCACAAAGTTAACAACCGGTTCCCCCGAAGTGGTGCGAACTGGCTGAATCCCACCACTGGATATAATCATCTACTGGGGAAATTATTTTTCTCTGGGAAAGCAAGCCCGTTCCCTCTTTTGGGCAGTGGTTTAGCTTTCTTCATGTACATCCTGTTACATAATTCCAGTCCTGTGAATCAACATTCTTGCTAGTGGTATCTATACGTGGAGGGACAAGCATATTTGCCAACGTTTATTACTCATAACAAGGAACTTTAACCGAGCCCAGACAATCAGCATGTAAAAGAAAGTGATTATTTATTTATTATTATTTTTTGTTGTTGCAGATACCGGTGGAAGAGCAAAAGGGTGACGGTCTCAGAAACAGGAAATAGCTTAACGAATGTCAAGGTTTGTAATGCCTCCTTTCCTACTGCAATTCGAAGCAAGGACATTTTTTTTAAATTTGCATTTATATCCCGCCCTTCTCCGAAGACTCAGGGCGGCTTACGCTATGTTAGCAATAGTCTTCATCCTATTTGTATATTTATATACAAAGTCAACTTATTGCCCCCAACAATCTGGGTCCTCATTTTACCTACCTTATAAAGGATGGAAGGCTGAGTCAACCTTGGGCCTGGTGGGACTAGAACCTGCAGTAATTGCAAGCAGCTGTGTTAATAACAGACTGTCTTACCAGTCTGAGCCACAGAGGCCCATTTGAGTATCGTGCAACCAAAACAGAGCATCTCAAATGGGTGGCTGGTCAGAAAGGTGGGATAGCCCACTATTTTTTTTTTCTCTCACTCATCTCTGCAACTCCATAACTTTCAGCGGTTGTCTAAAAAAAAAAGGGAGATTCAGCTTTGAGGTCCGCTAGACCAGGGTTCTCCAACCTTGGCAACTTTAAGCTTTGCTGGCTGGGGAATTCTAGGAGTTGAAGTTCGCCAGGCTTAAAGTTGTCAAGGTTGGAGAACCCTGCACTAGACCACAGAGCAAGCTTTGCTCTTCCTCCAGCATTGGCCGGGCTTCAGCTGCACTTCCCTTTAGCCAAAGTGACGGCCTCACCTCTTTCTGACCTGCCATCAGGAAGTCTTGAGATGTAAGTCATTTCCCCTACTGGTTGGGGACAATGCTTTTTGGTTCTTGGCTTCCATTTGGACCTGTCCCATCTCACAAGTCCATCTCTTGGTTGAGATGAACTCGATTTCGCACGATGAGATTGTGCTGACCTAGGCTTCCCAAAAGCACGAAGCCGACTCCTCCTCCCGATAAAACCCCTTTTATTTCATTTAAAGGGAATTCCTCTCCAGCAAAGTCCTGGCCAACTGTCTTTCAAGAGATTTCACAACTGCAGACCTTTATCAGGCTTGGAGAGCTGCCAGGCTGATATTTTCCAAACGCTCTGTAGCAGACAATAATCGGCAAGAATTCAGGAACAGATCTTCACTCTAATGAATTGAACTAATTGTCTCCTGCAAACTCCCCTCCCCTTTTGCCCCTCTTTATTCCCTATGGGAGGGGCCATTCACTGTCCACCTGTGGCTTTACTCCTGAGTCGACCCTTGTTCCTTAGCTGTTCCCACCACCTGGCAGCTCTGCTCATGCGTACACTGGAAACCATCTCCATCTGTTCTTCTGCTCTACTGATGTCTGACTCCGAAGGCAGCTGACAACTGTCAGATGGCCCTGGCCCCATCTCTGCCTCCGACGCAGAGCACTCATCAGAATCTTCCCCAGACTCTAGGACTGGCCCATGCTCCTCCCCAATCTCCGCACTTTCTGAGTCTGCCACCAGCTCCGCTGGCTGCTAGTGGGCCACAATTATTGGGCCGGATAGCTCAGGCTGGTAAGGCCTGTTATTAAGAACACAAAGCCTGCAATTACTGCAGGTTCAAGCCCGGCCCAAGGTTGACTCAGCCTTCCATCCTTTATAAGGTAGGTAAAATGAGGACCCAGATTGTTGGGGGGGCAATAAGTTGACTTTGTAAAAAAAAAATACAAATAGAATGAGACTATTGCCCTATACACTGTAAGCCGCCCTGAGTCTTCGGAGAAGGGCGGGGTATAAATGTAAACAAACAAACAAACAAACAAACAAACAGAGACCAGCCTGGAATTGGAAGTGGCATCAGAAGAGAAAAGGGCTTTATTATTGGCCTCATTGTCTATGGAGATTCTCAATCATCCGGTTATCCCAAAGGTGCTTTTTCAAGACTTTCTTTGGTTTTCTTTGAAGATGTTTCGCTTCTCATCCAAAAAGCTTCTTCAGTTCTGGTTGAATGGCGGGGAATGGAAGGATTTATGTTCCTTGCAAACAGCTGGTCATTAGCACACTTTCTGAGCGTCATTGAGGCCACTTGGAGGTTTATCTGGGCCCGTCAAATGGGTGTGGAACCTTTTTGGAATTTGCTGCAAGGATTGTGTTGTAAACAGGAGATAGGTGGTGTCCGTAGAGGGAGGGTTACGACACCACCTATCTTCTGTTTGCAACACAGCCCTTTCAGCAATTCTCCCCCATTCAGTCAAAACAGAAGAAGCTCCATGGGTGAGAAGGGAGATTTGTTCAAACAAAAACAAAGAAAGTCCAGTTGCTTTTTGATTGTATTTACAATACCATGAGAGGCAATGGAAACTGTTGGTAAGTTTGAAGATAAATAGTCAAGGATATACTGTTTCCTCCAAACTTATACCATGTTTTCCCAAAAATAAGCCCTCCCCTGAAAATAAGCCCTCCCCTGAAAATAAGCCCTCCCCTGAAAATAAGCCCTCCCCTGAAAATAAGCCCTCCCCTGAAAATAAGCCCTCCCCTGAAAATAAGCCCTCCCCTGAAAATAAGCCCTCCTCTGAAAATAAGCCCTCCCCTGAAAATAAGCCCTCCTCTGAAAATAAGCCCTCCTCTGAAAATAAGCCCTCCCCTGAAAATAAGCCCTCCCCTGAAAATAAGCCCTCCCCTGAAAATAAGCCCTCCCCTGAAAATAAGCCCTCCCTGAAAATAAGCCTCCTCTGAAAATAAGCCTCCTGAAAATAAGCCTCCTGAAAATAAGCCTCCCTGAAAATAAGCCTCCTGAAAATAAGCCTCCCTGAAAATAAGCCTCTCCTGAAAATAAGCCTCCTGAAAATAAGCCTCCTGAAAATAAGCCTCCCTGAAAATAAGCCCTCTTCTGAAAATAAGTCCCCTGAAAATAAACCCTCCCTGAAAATAAGCCTCCTCTGAAAATAAGCCTCCTGAAAATAAGCCTCCTGAAAATAAGCCTCCTCTGAAAATAAGCCTCCTGAAAATAAGCCTCCCTGAAAATAAGCCCTCCCCTGAAAATAAGCCCTCTCCTGAAAATAAGCCCTCCCCTGAAAATAAGCCCTCCTCTGAAAATAAGCCCTCCCCTGAAAATAAGCCCTCCTCTGAAAATAAGCCCTCCTCTGAAAATAAGCCCTCCCCTGAAAATAAACCCTCCTCTGAAAATAAGCCCTCTCCTGAAAATAAGCCCTCCCCTGAAAATATGCCCTCTCCTGAAAATAAACCCTCCTCTGAAAATAAGCCCTCCCCTGAAAATAAACCCTCCTCTGAAAATAAGCCCTCCCCTCCAAATAAGCCTCCCTGAAAATAAACCTCCTCTGAAAATAAGCCTCCTGAAAATAAGCCTCCCTGAAAATAAGCCTCTGAAAATAAGCCTCTCCTGAAAATAAGCCCTCCCCTGAAAATAAGCCCTCCTCTGAAAATAAACCCTCCCCTGAAAATAAGCCCTCCTCTGAAAATAAGCCCTCTCCAGAAAATATTTAACCATGTGTGCAGCCGGTCCCTGCCATTTCCTCTGATTAGGGTTAGGGAGACAAAGCTGGAAATTAGGTAAGATGGCAAGAGGAGCCCAGTCTTGCTCCACGTGCCCCAAAATAATAAGACCCCCTCCCGAAAATAAGGCCAAATGCTTATTTGGAGGAAACTGTCTATCTGGACCCGTTCCAGTCCGGCTTCCGACCCGGTTACAGCACTGAGACGGCTTTGGTCGCGTTGGTGGATGATCTCTGGAGGGCCAGGGATAGGGGTTATTCCTCTGCCCTGGTCCTATTAGACCTCTCAGCGGCTTTTGATACCATCGACCATGGTATCCTGCTGCGCCGGTTGGAGGGATTGGGAGTGGGAGGCACCGTTTATCGGTGGTTCTCCTCCTATCTCTCCGACCGCGCGCAGACGGTGTTGACGGGGGGGCAGAGGTCGACCCCGCAGCGCCTCACTTGTGGGGTGCCGCAGGGCCGATTCTCTCGCCTTCTGTTCAACATCTATATGAAGCCGCTGGGTGAGATCATCAGTGGCTTCGTGTGAGGTACCAGCTGTACGCTGATGACACCCAGCTGTACTTTTCCACACCGGCCACCCCAATGAAGCTATCAAGTGCTGTCCCGTGTTTGAAGTCAGACGGGTCTGGATGGGGAGAAACAGGCTCAAGCTCAATCCTCCAAGACGGAGTGGCTGTGGATGCCGGCATCCCGCACAGTCAGCTGAGTCCACGGCTGACTGTCGGGAGCGAGTCATTGGCCCCGATGGAGAGGGTGCGCAATTTGGGCGTTCTCCTGGATGCACGGCTGTCTTTTGAAGATCATTTGACGGCCGCCTCCAGGAGAGCTTTCCACCAGGTTCGCCGCGCCAGTTGCGCCTTTCTAGACCGGGATGCCTTGTGCACAGTCACCACGCCCTTGTGACGCCTCGCCTGACTACTGCAATGCTCTCTACATGGGGCTCCCCTTGAAGGGCATCGGAGGCTGCAGTTGGTCCAGAATGCAGCTGCGCGGGTGATAGAGGGAGCCCCTCGTGGCTCCCGAGTGACACCTATCCTGCGCAGGCTGCACTGGCTACCTGTGGCCTTCCGGTGCGCTTCAAGGTGTTGGTGAACGCCTTTAAAGCGCCCATGGCATAGGGCCGGGTTATTTACGGGACCGCCTGCTGCTACCGAATACCTCTCACCGACCTGCGCCTCACAGAGAGGGACTCTCAGGGTGCCGGGCGCGACAGTGTCGCCTGGCGACACCCAGGGAAGGGCCTTCTCTGTGGGGCTCGCCTCTGGAACGAACTCCCCAGGACTTCGCCAACTTCCGGACCTCCGAACCTTTCACATGAGCTCAAAACTTATTTATTTATCTGCGCTGGACTGGGTTAGTTTTTTAAGTTATGGGTTTTTAATGGGTTTTATTTCCAAATTTTAATTATGGCCAATTTAAATAAGTTTTTTACTGGTATTTTAACTGTATTTATAATGTATTGTTCTTTTTTACTTGGCTGTGAACCGCCCTGAGTCCTTCGGGAGAAGGGCGGTATACAAATTTAAATAATAAATAAATAAAATAAATTTCAGGGCTCAAAAAAATATAAGACAGGGTCTTATTTTTGGGGAATCATGGTAGATGCTTTGGAGCAGGGCTCTCCAACCTTGGCAACTTTAAGACTTGTGGACTTCAACTCCCAGAATCCCAAAGTCACCCAGCCGATCTTCATGCCTAAGGCGGAACTAGAACTCACTGTCTCCTGGTGATTGGCCCATACTCACCTAGCTGGCTTTCATGCCAAAGGCAGAACTAGAACTCACCGTCTCCTGGTGATTGGCCCAAAGTCACCCAGCCGGTTTTCATGCCTAAGGCGGGACTAGAACTCACCGTCTCCTGGTGATTGGCCCAAAATCACCAAGTCATCTTTCATGCCTAAGGCGGGACTAGAACTCACTGTCTCCTGGTGATTGGCCCAAAGTCACCCAGCCGATTTTCATGCCTAAGGCGGGAGTAGAACTCACCGTCTCCTGGTGATTGGCCCAAAGTCATCTTTCATGCCTAAGGCAGGACTAGAACTCACCGTCTCCTGGTGATTGGCCCAAAGTCACCCAATCGGTTTTCATGCCTAAGGTGGGACTAGAACTCACCGTCTCCTGGTGATTGGCCCAAAGTCACCAAGTCATCTTTCATGCCTAAGGCGGGACTAGAACTCACTGTCTCCTGGTGATTGGCCCAAAGTCACCCAGCCGATTTTCATGCCTAAGGCAGGAGTAGAACTCACCGGCTCCTGGTGATTGGCCCAAAGTCACCCAGTCGGTTTTCATGCCTAAGGTGGGACTAGAACTCACCGTCTCCTGGTGATTGGCCCAAAGTCACCAAGTCATCTTTCATGCCTAAGGCGGGACTAGAACTCACCATCTCCTGGTGATTGGCCCAAAGTCATCCAGCCAGTTTTCATGCCTAAGGCATGAAAAGATTTAAAGTTGCCAAGATTGGAGACCCTTGCTTTGGAGAATGCTTATGCCTAAAGTGTTTTCCCCAGAATAAGACCCTCTTGTATCTATATTTTTTGCCACCAAAAAAAGGCACTAGGTCTTATTCTTGGGGGTGTGTGTCCTCCACTGACTCACCTCACTTGCGCGCATCACTCCTGGCCTCCTTTTCACTGTCAGAGGCCTTTGGGAACTTCTTCTGAGACCAGCAAAGCTTTCCTGAAGGCTTCTGCAGTCGATAACACCTGTTATCTGCTGCAGAGGCCTTCAGGAAAGCCTTGCCGGCCTTGCTAGCTGCAGAAGACATGGGCCAGCAAGGCAGGTGTCGGGGTGTGCGACTGTCTGAAGGTAAGTAGTAGAGCAGCTCCACCCCCTCATCCCCTCCCTAGCTTAATTTTTACCTGTGCACCCTGGAGTGGGTGGGGTCTTAGGGCTTATTTGGGGGATAGGACGTATATTGGGCGCACAAGCTAGGACTTACTCTCGGAGTAGGTCGTATTTTCAGGTAAATACGGTAGTTGGTGGGGAAATTATTGGTTTCCATTGTCTCTCCTGATATTATAACTACTGGGTCAATAATAGAAAGGCTTGTTTTTCTTCTGCAACTATTTGCAATTCAGGACTGATCTCATCATCCATCTGCAATACTGCTACGTCAGGAATTTTCCTATAAGCAAAATCAAGTTTACTTTTAGATTCTGGGTTCCTGATAAGTTTGAGGGGAAAAAGCTCAACCGTGGATATGGTTGAGATTTTAGGGAGTCAGTTTTTCTTCCTGTAATCCTTTCTCAAACGCTGGAATTCAGTGGAATTGATTGCGAACAGAATTAATGAAATGAATTGTGATTCAGCACCAAGAGAAATAACTCATTGTTCAAAGAATTAATTCAGGGAACTCATTGACCACAGTGAATGTGAAAACACAGTGAAAACACAGTGAAAACCTACTGACTTTGGAGATATAAAACATGGGGGCAGGGGGAAACCCACTTCGGTGAAGGAGATATTTTCACCATTGGCAAACTAATCAACATATTCAGAATCTTGGAATACTAGATGCTAGGAACAAATAGTACAAATGGGCAATTGTCATGCTCTGTTTGCATCTGAATGGATAGTTTTAGAAACAAGATGCTGGTATGGCTATGTTTCCCAACCTTAACAACTTTAAGATGTGTGGACTTCCACACTTCTCCCAGCCAGCATGGTGGCTCAGGGAATTCTGGGAGTCCACACATCTTAAAGTTGGGCTGAGAAACATTATGGTATGAACTATAGTGGTAGACTAGACTGGACTAGACTAGACTAGACTAGACTAGACTAGACTAGGCTTCATTATTGGCCAAGCATGATTGGACACACAAGGAATTTGTCTTTGGTGCATATGCTCTCAGTGTACATAAGGAGAATAAAATACATTCATCAAAAAGATACAACACTTAGTGATAGTCAAGGTTACTAATAAGCTATCAAATCGTACTAGGAAAGAAATAAAAACAATATAATTGAAAGATACAAGCAACATGGTTATAGTCATAAGTGGGAAGAGATAGACACTAGTAAGGAAGAGAAGAATAATAGTAATACAATTATTTGACAGAGTTGTGGGAATTAGTTGTTAAGCAGAGTGATGGCATTTGAGGAAAAACTGTCCTTGTGTCTAGTTGTTCTGGTGTGCAGTGCCCTATAGCTTCGTTTCAAGGATAGAAGTTGAAACAATTTATGTCCAAGATGTGATGGGTCTGTAGATATTTTCACAACCCTCTTTTTGACTCGTGCAGTATACAAGATCCTCAATGGAAGGCAGGTTGGTAGCCATTGTTTTTTCTGCAGTTCTAATTATCCGTTGAAGTTTGTGTTTGTCTTGTTTGGTTGCAGAGCCAAACCAGACAATTATAGAGGTGCAGATGACAGACTCAATAATTCCTCTGTAGAACTGGATCAGCAGCTCTTTGGGCAGTTTAAGCTTTCTGAGTTGTGCAGAAAGAACATTCTTTGTTGTGCTTTTTTGATGATGTTTTTGACGTAAGGAGTCCATTTTAAGTCTTGAGATATGATAGAACCTAGAAACCTGAAGGTCTCTACTGTTGATACTGTGTTGTCTAGTATTGTAAGATATTTTCTAAAATGATTAAGATACTGCTAAAGGATCTCTCCAACATTTCTCCCTCCCCTCCAGCCATTAGCCATGTAAGTAAGAGTGGCTGTAAGCTGTAGCTTTAAAACATCTGGAGAACTATTTTTGAAGTCTATCACAACTATTTACGAAGAAGTATGATTACATTTTGGTGTCTCAGTAAAATGCCTTAATCTCAATATGCAGGGTATTTTTTTTTTTTAAAAAAAAGTTCTGGATGATAAAGCTCAAAAATTGAATTTTGGAGGGGAGGGAAATGAAACGTTCAGTCCATCCGAGTTCAAACAGAGTTCTTTTTAATATGAAATGTTATCGCCAAAACAAGCTTAAGCAACTTTTTTCCCCCCCAGTTTGCAGAACTGGTTTCCTTGGGGTTGTCTGTTTCTGCAGATTCTACTTATTTTGCTTCTGCTTATTCTTTAGAAAACAAAAAACAAAAAAAACCCAACGATAACTGCAACCTGGTTTGTGGTAGACTTCTAAAATTAGCTCAAATTTTAAGTTGTGTGTTCATGGTGGCAGATTCTCCGTTCACTCAGCTCCTCTCTTCCAACAGAAACCCAACACTTCGAACCTCGCTACGCAGGAAATGAACGGCATTTCCCCCAAACCAAGAAGCACCGATGAATCCATGGATGGAGATCCCGAAGACTCTGAAGAAATCCATTACGCGTCTATTACATTCAACGCACCAGATCCTAAGCCAGATATAACTGCAGAAGACGTCCCGACGGATTATGCTGAAATCAGACCTTGCAGTTCACAGGAAAAAGAAACATGAAGATTTTAAAGGAAATTCCTTTGTTCTGGATTCGCAGCCGAGTCCTTGGAAGTTGCCAGCTCCTGTTTAGACTCCAGCACCTTGTCTTGACTTTTGTTTCTGTATCTGGAGGTAAGCAACTGCCTATCCAGCGATTAAAACTTCAGAGGATAATTAGAACTGCAGAAAAAATAATGGCTACCAACCTGCCTTCCATTGAGGACCTGTATACTGCACGAATCAAGAAGAGGGCCGTGAAAATATTTACCGATCCCTCACATCCTGGACATAAACTGTTTCAACTCCTACCGCTACAGAGCATTGCACACCAGAACAACTAGACACAAGAACAGTTTTTTCCCAAAAGCCATCACTCTGCTAAACAAATAATTCCCTCAACACTGTCAAACTATTTACTAAATCTACACTACTATTAATCTTCTCATCGTTTTCATCACCAATCTCTTTCCACTTATGACTGTATGACTGTAACTTTTTGTTGCTATCATTAAGGGTTAAATTGCAACCTATGACCATCATTTGTGTTTTAAATGTTGTACCTTTGATATATATATATATATATATATATTTCCTTTTTCTTTTATGTACATGAGAGCATATGCACCAAAACAAATTCCTTGTGTGTCCAATCACGCTTGGCCAATAAAAAATTCTATTCTAAACCCCAAAGAGCACAGCAGCACCCGGGAAGCAAAACTCACTTGGAATTCCACCAATCAAGTTTAATAGCAAAGAAATAAAGGGCTGAGATAATGACTCTAGGAAAACCGAATGCATAAACCTATTCCGCATTTATGAATGGGGTCTTTGAGAGTTCATTAGACCCTTCCCCCCACACCCAACAATGCAAAATTGAAAGGTTAAATTATAATGACCAGACGTCCCGCTTTTGGTGGGACAGTCCCGCTTTTTAATAATTTGTCCCGCGTCCCGCGGCATTTCAAGAAAGTCCCGATTTTTTAAAAAAATGTTTTTTAGAAAAAGTCCCACCTTCAGAGGAGGAGAAGGAGGAGGAGGAGGCGGGGGAGTGGTTGTTACAGGCGTCAAGCGGTGTCTCTCCTCCGCCTGCTCTTGCGAGATCGCCCGCTCTCACGAAAGCGGGCGGAGGAGAGACGCCGCTTGACTTCGCCCGCCGGAGGCTGCCTGGAAGAGCCGAGAGCCAAGAGTCGAGCCGAGAGCTGAGCCGAGCCGAGAGGAGAGCCGAGAGCTGAGAGTCGAGCCGAGAGCCGAGCCGAGAGGAGAGCCGAGCTGAGAGGAGAGGAGAGGAAAGCCGAGAGGAGAGCTCAGCCCCACCTCGTCAATGTCCCATTTTGCCATCGCTGAAATCTGGTCACTTTAGGTTAAATGGTTTCCCCACCCACTCACCCAACCCAAGTAGCTTGGTGCTCAGATACCCATCTGCTCATGGTTTCTGATGTTTGAAATACACCCCTTTTTCCAGGCTACAGTGCCGTTCTCTTAGCAAAGTGCTTCAATCCAGCAGTTACACATGAGGTTACCCACTTGGGAATCAGTGGCCTTTTATCCACCTTAAAGCAGCCGAGCGTTCCCGGGAAGAGATGCAGCTGCTTTAAAGAGCTACGTTCCAGAGGTGGGTTTCAACAGGTTCTGACCAGTTCTGGAGAACCGGTAGTGGAAAGTTTGAGTAGTTCAGAGAACCGGTAGTAAAAATTCCGTCTGGCCCTCGCCCCCATCTATTCTCTGCCTCCCGAGTCCCAGCTGATCGGGAGGAAATGGGGATTTTTGCAGTAACCTTCCCCTGGAGTGGGGTGGGAATGGAGATTTTACAGTATCCTTCCCCTGCATGCTCACCAAGCCACGTCCACCAAGAAATGCCACGCCTACCAAGCCACACCCACAGAACCGGTAGTAAAAAAATTTGAAACCCACCACTGCTACATTCCCATTTCTATGCCCTCTGAAGTAGTGGTGAAATCCAAATTTTTTTACTACCGGTTCTGTGGGCATGGCTTGGTGGGCGTGGCTTGGTGGGTGTGGCAGGGGAAGGATACTGCAAAATCCCCATTCCCTCCCCACTCCTGGGGGAAGGATATTGCAAAATCTCCATTCCCACCCCCTTTGGGGCTAGCCAGAGATGGCGTTTGCTGGTTCTCCGAACTGCTCAAAATTTCCACTACCGGTTCTCCAGAACCTGTCAGAACCTGCTGGATTTTACCCCTGCTCTAAAGCCCCTTCGAACTGCGCCGAGGTGGCGCAGTGGTTCGAGTGCAGTACTACAGGCTACTTCAGCTGACTGCTAGCTACAGTTCGGCAGTTCAAATCTCACCGGCTCAAGATTGACTCAACCTTCCATCCATCCGAGGTGGGTAAAATGAAGACCCAGATTGTTGGGGGCAGGATGTTTACTCTGTTAACCACTTAAAGAGGGCTGCAAAAAGCACTACAAAGCGATATATAAGTCTAAGTGCTATTGCTAGTGCTATATTTTATTTATTTATTTATCACATTTTTATACCGCACCATCTCCCGAAGGACTCAGGGCGGTGTACAGCCAATATTAAAATACACATAACACTATAATATAAATATAATAAATAAACACTATTTAAAAACAATTTAAAAACAAATATTTAGTGGCCGAATCACTAAAACAGTCGAAGACCGATTAAAAACCCATTAAAATTTCGCTAAAATACATTCTTAGGCTAGTCCCACTCGGTGAAATAATAAAGTCTTTAGTTCACGTTTGAAGGCCCGGAGGTCGGGGAGCTGGCATAACCCCGGAGGTAACTCGTTCCATAGGATTGGAAGGCCCTCCCCCTGGGGCTGCCAACCTACATTGTTTGGTCGACGGCACCCTGAGGAGGCCCGCTCTGTGGGAGCGCGCAGGTCATTGGGAGGCAATCGGTGGCAGAAGGCGGTCTCGCAAATACCCCGCAAATATAAAATAATTTATATTTAATTTTAATAAATAAAGAAATCATACCAATGATGCCTATTGAACATCAGGAGACTAGATCTGGTCTATGACTTCCAAGGAAGAAACTGCACACTGAAGATGGTTCTGTTAAAAGTAGATGCTTACGTGTGTATACCTAAGAGTTTCCTAAACCAGACCCTTTAAAGACATGTGGAACTTCAACTCCCAGAATTCCCCAGCCATCTATGCTCATGTTTGGACTTCAAATTGCCAAGGTTGGGAAACTCTGGTACAGAGAAGTACAGATGTTTAAAGTTCCCTGAAGTACTCAGCGCACTGCGATATTGGGTAATAGGGAAGAGAAGGATAGCAGAAATGCTTCTACACACCACTTCCTCCTTGTGCAGCAGAAGTCTCACGATGATGTGCTTATTTGCCACAAATTTCTATGAACCACACTCAATGTGGAACCTCTGGGAGCAAAACCGCACACACCCCAAGTCTGAAGAACGAGTACTCGCCTCTTCTTGAAAATAACAGCTTCTCACTGTTAGATACAGATTAACAGAGTTGGAAGAAGCCTTGTAGGTCATCTAGCCCAACCCCCTGCCCAAGCAGCATCCTACACCATTTCTGACAAATGGCAGCCCTATCTCTTCTTGAAAGCTTCCAGTGATGAAGCTCCCACAACTTCTGAAGCCAACTTCTGTTCCATTGGTTGATTGCTCTCACTGTCAGAAAATTCATCTTATTTCCAGGTTGAATCTCTCCTTGATCAGTTTCCACCCATTATTCCTTGTCTGGCCTTCAGGTGCCTTGGAAAATAGCTTGACCCCTTCTTCTCTGTTGCAGACCCTCAGATATTGGAACACTGCCATCATGTCTCCCCGATCCTTCTCTTCACTAGACTAGCCATGCCCAGTTCCTGCAATTGTTCATCGTATATTTTAGCCACCAGTTCCCTAATCAAGTTGGTTGGCCTTCTCTACACTCTTCTAGAGTCTCAACATCTTTTTTCTAGTGTGGTGACCAAAACTGGATGTATCCTTCCCCTGCCACGCCCACCAAGCCACACCCACAGAACAGGCAGTAAAAAAAAATTGGATTTCACCATTGCTCTAGATTCATTAAAATTCTTCGAAGCACTACAAAAGGATCCTAGTTTTGCAGGATCAGTGTCATCCCAGCCGAGGATTTTGGCATTACAGCTAGTCTTTGTAGACTTACGACAGTTCATTTAGTGACCTGTTCTGTCCTTCTTTGCCTCCGTCCAAGTGATGGCTTAATTAGCCAACACTATCAGCTCTGGCAGCAAAATAGTGAGCATCTGCCAAGTATCTCTGTTATCTCCCTCGACGCCGATGAGTCACCCAGGAACAAACTTCAGCTCTTAGTTACTCGGTTGATTTGCCTGCTACGAAGAGGCACAGCAGCTCTCACTGCCTTTCTATCCTGTGGGGTGTGGCTCCATGACTCAGCATTTCCTAGGCCTGCCCCACCCCTGCTTCTGTTGTTCCCGCCTCTCCTGCCTACGAAACCTAGGGTCCAACCAAGCCTGATTGCCATCAGCTGGGTCTGAAGGCGTGGCCGGGGGGGGAAGAGTCAGGGGACAGAGGTCTCGTTATCTCTTCCACCTGGCCTGCCTCTGGCTCCTGGAGCTGAGCCAGGGAAGCCAGTGCTCCTGAGGTAAGTTCTGACAGCACTTCCCCCTCACTTTCCAAGTCAGTTTCTGGCAGCAAGCCCGGCTTCAAGTCAGTTTCTGGCAGGGGGCCCGGCTCGGGGGGCGCAGACACAACATGACCGTTCGAAGTTGCAATGGGACTGAAAAAAGGCGACTTGAGTCTGACACCCTTGTCCTAGAAATTTCATTTGCCTCTACACACGATGTCTTTGTGAAGACGTTTGCCAGTTATCTCTTCCCTCAGGGCATGTTTTTAAGCAACGGATTGCGGATGAAAAATACATAACATGCAAGGTTTAAAAGCGGCCCTGGTGATTATCCAACCTGCTGTCATTATCAATAATACTGCAAAGAGTGTTCGATTTCACCAGCTCTTAAAGGAAATAGATACTGGCATCCCTACTTCCCTCTCCTTGTAGCAGGGAAGACAAACCTGGTTTATGGGATTGTTGTTTGTTGGTTTGTTTTGCATCAAATGTGCTCTAACCGAAAACATTGCAATTTTAGGCCTTCGTACCTGGAAGTAAATCTCCACTGCACAGTTATTTTTGCAGGCTAATGATAGATAGGGTGGCTCTGAAGCTCTGTCTCGCCCTTTCTGCATGCCGTCTCAAAATTACAATCGGTAAACCAGAACTTTGTCACCATGGCTGTAAATGCGTTTATTTTTCATTTTGTTTTTTTTAGCCCTCCAACGTGATAAGCAAATTTAACTCAAGCCGTGGAATAATAGAAAATTTAGAAGTCGGTAGAGATGGAGAATGAAGGAGGGGAAAGACACAGAGAGCATTCTAGTTGGTCATCTCCACCCCTCATTATTAAAAATAGTCCTCAAGTTACGTCCATAATGGAGCCCAAAATTTCTGTTGCTGAGTGAGACAGTTTTGCCCCGTTTTACAAGCTTTCTCGCCACAGTTGTTAAGTGAATCACCGCAGTTGGTTAAGCTAGTAACGTGGTTGTTAAGTGAATTTGGCTTCCCTGTTGACTGTGTTTGTCAGAAGGTCTCAAAAGCGGAATCACGTGACCCTGGGACACTGCGACCATCATAAATATGAACCAGTTGCTAAGCATTTGAATTTTGTTCACGTGACCACAGGTATTGTTGTGTCTTGCCCGCCCTCAGAGCAGCCGGGGCTTTCTTATCTGCTCCCGAACACGGAGGAATGTATGCCTCCCGGCCCCAGTCCTGGCTCCATGCCCAGACAAGCTGCAGAGGAGGGGGCACCTCCCGGTCCCAGCCCTGGCTCCATGCCCAAGCAGACTGCAGAGGAGGGAGCACCCCCCGGCCCCAGCCCTGGCTCCATGCCCAGGCAAACGGAGCAGCTAGACCCCTCCCCCTCCTCCACAGCATGTGAGCCTGAGGAAAGTTTATTTCCAACAGCTGCTGATTGGAGTGACCCTCGCATCAGAAGACTGGATAGGCGGAGGCAACAGAAGGAAGGGAGGGGCAGGCCTTAATGAGTGCTGAGTCATGGAGCCACACCCCATGGCCTATATAAAGGATCTGCTTTCTGGCAGTCTCTGAGTCAGGCAAAGTCGAACTTATCTTGCTGAAGTCACTTTCTGGTCTCCTGCCTGCTCTGAGGACTTGCTAGGACTTTGGGCAGAGCTGCAGAGGCAAGCCTGATTCGGATTTCCCTGACCCGGCCGTCAGCGGAGGAGTGGGACACGACAGGTATGCTGCAATGGTTGTAAGTGTGGAAAAGAGTCCTAAGTCACTTTCTTCAGTTCCGTTGTAACTTCAAACAGTTAACAGTTAACAGGGTTGAAATGAGGGGTCCTTGGTGCTCTCTGAGATTGTTCCTTTTCTTGCAGACGTTTCATTACCCAACTAGGTAACATCATCAGTGCTAGAAAGGAGTGCTGTTTGCTGTCGGTTTATATCAAGGGTGAAATGCTACCGGTTTGCACCAGTTCAGGCGAACCGGTAGCAATAAAAGCTACTGGTTCAAGCGAACCGAAAGTAAAAAAATACCGAACCAGTATTTCCGACGATCAGCTGTTCTGCGCGATTTATATTCCCTAGAAAGCGGGATATTTAAATTCCACGGCACAGCTGTCGGGCCCCCCCACCCGCTGTTCTACTTACCTTCAAATGGCTCCTTTTTCCATGTGAAGTATGCATTTGGTGCGCACAGCGTGTGTTTGGCATGTGCGTGCATGGGCAGTGAACCAGTGGCAACCCGTGAGGATTTTACCACTGGTTTATATTCTGGTGTCTTACCTGTCTATGTGGGTGGAAGTGGTCTTAGAAATTCTTTGGTTGAGCTATTTACTGATGGCTCTTTGACAGTTTCTTGACTGGGCTATTGCTTACTTGATCGTTGGTCTGAAGTTGACCTTGTATCCTTCTGTCACTGCCAGTTGTCAAAAAAGATATTGTTTGAAATAATAATTAAAAAAAAACCCATCATTTTAGGCAAGATATTTGTTTCTACCACAGGAATTCTTTCCATCAATGACAACAGTGGTTTTTTCTCCTCTTCTTAGGCCTGTTTACATTTTATTCCAAGTTTTAACATACAGGAAATCCTCAATGACACGCATGCCTTGAGCGACGGTTCAAAGTTATAACAGTACAGGTAGTCCTCGACCTACAGCAGTTCATTTAGTGACCATTTGAAGTTACAACAGCACTGAAAGGATGCTGAGCTTGTTGATTGACAGGTCGGCTGTTCAGCGGTTCAAATCCCCAGTGCCGCATAACGGGGTGAGCTCCTGTTACTTGTCCCAGCTTCTGCCAACCTAGCAGTTTGAAAGCACATTAAAAAAAATGCAAGTAGAAAAATAGGGACCACCTTTGGTGGGAAGGTAACAGCATTCTGTGAGCCTTTGGTGTTGAGTCATGCCAGCCACAAGAGCATGGAGACATCTTCGGACAGCGCTGGCTCTTCGGCTTTGAAATGGAGATGAGCACCGTCTCCTAGAGTCGGGAATGACTAACACGTATGTGCGAGGGGAACCTTTACCTTTATGGAGATTCTATGTCTATGGAGTCTATGAAAATTGTCGTCATCCAGGTCATGGTTGTCCCAAACGGGCTTTTTCAAGAGCCAACTGTACTTTGAAGGAAAAAACTGTTATGGTCCTCCAGCAGCCTCGGACAGTGATGAGGCTGAGGAAGAGCATGGGCCAGTCCTGGAGGCTGAGGAAGGCCTGGATGAGGGCTCTGTGTCAGAGGCTGAGGAGGGGCCAGGGCCATCGGGGAGTGAGGTGAAGACTCCAAAGCCTCCAGACAGTAGTGAGGCAGAGGAACAGGAGAAGCCTGTTCCTAATGCACGCATGACAAGAGCTGCCAGAAGGCAAGAGCAGCTAAAGCAAAGAGGAGATGATTGGCCCCTCCCATAAGGCTTAAAAAGACCAGCAACGGTGTTTGGACTTTGCTGGAAAACAACGTTGATAATTTGGTCTTGTTGCATATATTTCATCTTCTGAACTTTTGCCAAGAAAAGCCTTTGGCAGTTTGCCTAATTGGGACCAAGGTTTGCGATAGGACTGAGGAATTTGTGTTGGGAGGAATTTGCTTTAATTTAGTTGAACGACGCTGGGAATGAAGTAATTCTCAGGTGTGCAAATTAAGTTCGTTTGTTTTTCCACTGACTGAGTTTCCTACTACCTACTTGGGCCTGGGGTCACAATAAAAAAACCACAAAGTCCAGTTCCCTCTTGAAAAAGATTCCCTTTGGGAATCCCTTCTAAGGATTCAAAGCAGGGAATCTTCCAGCAGATGGCGCTCCGCACAAGTTTATGAAATCCTGAACACACGGCTATAGTAGCTACATCTTTCCTTCGTTCCTTCTCTCTCTCTCTCTCTCTCTCTCTCTCTCTCTTTCCCCCACCCCCCAACCTTGCTTTGCTCTAGGTGTGCCTGAAGCCGGTTTGCCAATCTATAAATGTTTCATACAAAGAGCATGTTGGAAAGCTGTTGATAGGAGTGTGTGGAGTGCCTGAGGATCTAGGCACTGAGTGGGCCTTGGGCTTCGACTTTTGTCTGAGTGTTCACTTTCTTCCCTTTTTTTTTTCTTTTAACGTGGAGGCCAAAAGCGTTTTAAACCTTCATGCTGCTCTTTTAATACGAATGAAACTTTTCAAACTTGCTTGGAATGCCAGAGCTCAGCTGTTTTATTAAGCTACATAAAGTATTCATCAGAAGTGTCGCCCCCCCCACCCCCAATTTCAAGACATGGGAAAGATTCTATGTACGGTTAGAAAAGAGATATGAATAAAAGACGATAGATAGATAAACAATGTTAATAATGGGAAATTAAAGGAGGGAAACGACAAATGAGAAATAGAAATCTAGATATTGCCAGAGTAAATGGAAAAGGGGGATGGGGAGGGGAAGGAAAGGAGATTATAAATATAAATGTACAATTATGAAATGATAGATTGGGTAAAATAGAAAAGAAACTGAAAAGGAAGTATATAATATTCGAAAATTGGAGTTGCTCGGTTACCAAACAAGGGAAATATTATACAACAAAGAAGAAAGAAAGAAGAGAGGAATAGAAGGTAAGATAGAGGAGGTGAAGAAGAGAGAGGGATGGAAGGAAGGGGAAGGAGAAGAAGATAGGATAGGGGAGAAGAGTAGGAGAGAAGGTGAGAAAGGAGGGAAAGAGGAGAGGAGTGGGGTAGAGGAAGGGAAAGGAGGAAGGAGGAGAAAGAACAGGAGGAAGAAGGGAGGAGAGGCGGGGAGGGAGGGAGGGAGGGGAAAGAGGAGAAGAAGTTTTGTTGTGAAAGGAAGGGAAAGAAAGGGTAGTAGAGCAACCCCAAAGATAATTAAAATGTTTTATCTTTGTGCTTTCTTCAGAGGAAATACGTATGATAATTTATGGACAAGAGAATGTACATTTACAACATGTGCATAAGAAAAGAAAAAATAAAAAAACTTTAAAAAAAAAAGTTCCCCCCCCCAACCCCCGAATGTTTGCATGGGATGAATCCATCATAAATGGTGCCTCTGCAATTAACGTTACCCGACTAGCCTACAACCTTCTTAAGGTTGATTTGGCACTGACAAATTAATCCCCTGAAGTCTTTTCCGGAGGCTTTAGCATATGAGCTTGCATGTGCAACTATAGTTCAAAGCACCAGGAAGAGTGAACAACTTGTAACTAACAATACAAGACTCAACAACTGCCTTGACCTCATCTTCTGCAACAATCCAAACTCAATTTACGGACTACAAATTAAAGAACCTTTTTCAAACAGTGACCACTGCATGATTGATTTTCGTCTCAATATACGTCCATACTTAAATCGTCATAACAACAGAACACCCAACTACAACTTCAAAAAAGCCAATTACGACCTTATAAACAACGATCTTTCATTTCTGAACTGGCAAAATCTGTTTGCAACCTGCATAACCGCTGATGACCTCTATAGAGTCTTCCTACTCGAAATCAATAGAGTCATTAAATTATATGTACCACGAATGACTACCATGTCCAAGAAAAACAAACTACCCATATCAATAAAAAAGCTTCAATCAAAAAAAATCCTCTGAAAAGAAACAAAAAGGCTATGTTACAAATTTCAGAAACCGCTACAGAAACATATGCAACCAAATAAAAACTGAATGCACAAATTACCACACCAAGCAAGAAGAGAACCTTCTACGCACAAATTCCAATCGTGCCTTTTATAATTTTGTCAACAGTAAACTTAAAGATTCAAGATCCATCCCACCACTAAAAGATTCTAACAACAAAGAATGCAATGACGAAACAGTCAAAGCAAACCTCTTCAACATTTTCTTTGGCTCAGTTTTTGTTAACTCCGATAACACATATCCAACATTCCACAAACGAACCAGCAATGACTATGATGATTTAACTCATATAGATTTCACAGAAGACAACGTTGGTAAAGCTCTTCACAACTTAAAACCATCGCTTTCTATTGGACCTGATGGTCTATGTGCATATTTCTTAAAAAAACTTTCCATTAATATAGCTGAACCCCTAAGTATTATCTTTGATAAAGCTTTCACTACCAGTTCTCTTCCCAAACTTTGGTCACTAGCCACAGTCATCCCCATCTTCAAAAAAGGAGACCCCAGCTTAGTCGAAAACTACAGACCGATCTCCCTTTGCTGCGTCACCTGCAAAGTCATGGAATCTATCATCAATCAATCCATTACCTCACACTTAGAAACTAACAACCTACTCTCCAACAAACAATTTGGTTTCAGGGAAAGTTATCATGTAACTTACAACTTCTCCACTGCAAAAACATATGGACTTCAAATCTAGATCAAGGCAAATCAATAGATGCAATCTACATAGACTTCTGCAAAGCTTTTGACTCAGTAGTACACGATAAACTTCTCCTTAAACTAACATCCTATGGCATCTCAGGACCCCTCCACAAATGGATATCTGCTTTTCTGTCTAACAGACAACAAGTGGTCAAAATTGGCAATGCTTTATCAAATCCTGTTCCTGTCAAGAGTGGCGTTCCTCAAGGCAGCGTCCTTGGACCAACACTCTTTATTCTATACATTAATGATCTTTGCGACCATATCTCAAGTAATTGTGTTCTCTTTGCTGACGATGTCAAACTATTTAACACCACAGACAACACTTCTATCATTCAAAACGACCTTGACCATCTAACCGCTTGGTCTAAAAATTGGCAGCTCCAAATTTCAACCAGCAAATGCTCAGTCTTACATATAGGAAAAAGAACTCTAAAACTAAGTACATACTAGATGGACATTACCTTACAGACGACCCCATCCCGTTAAAGACCTTGGAGTTTTCATGTCAAATGATCTAAGTGCCAAAGCCCACTGCAACTACATAGCAAAAAAGCTCTAAGAGTTGTAAACCTAATTTTATGTAGCTTCTTTTCCAAAACACCACACTACTAACCAGAGCATATAAAACATTTGCTAGACCAATTCTAGAATACAGCTCACCTGTTTGGAACCCTCACCACATCTCTGACATCAATACAATTGAACGTGTCCAGAAATATTTTACAAGAAGAGTTCTCCATTCCTCTGAAAACAACAAAATACCTTATCCCACCAGACTTGAAATCCTAGGCTTAGAAAACTTGGAACTCCGTCGCCTTCGACAAGACCTAAGTTTAACTCACAGAATCATCTATTGTAATGTCCTTCCTGTCAAAGACTACTTCAGCTTTAATTGCAATAATACAAGGGCAACCAATAGATTTAAACTTAATGTAAACCGCTTTAATCTAGATTGCAGAAAATATGACTTCTGCAACAGAATCATCAGTGCTTGGAATACTTTACCTGACTCTGTGGTCTCTTCCCATAATCCTAAAAGCTTTAACCAAAAACTTTCTACTATCGACCTCACCCCATTCCTAAGAGGACCATAAGGGGCGTGCATAAGCGCACAAACGTGCCTACCGTTCCTGTCCTATTGTTTTTCTTTTCTTCTTCCTATATATGTTTGTATGTGTATATACTATATAATCTTTTTGTATGATGTTGTGACAAAATAAATAAATAAATAAATAAATAAGAGGGTAATTTTAAAATACGGGAACCTTTTTCCATAAGCACTCTTGGTTATCTCCAATTATAACAGGGGCTGTAAAAATCTGGATAAAGATCCAAGCACAACCAAGGCAGTTTGCTATTCAGCATTTCTTTGCTGCCATCTAGTGCTCATTTCCCTGGGCTGAAGCCCAGATATCAGGCGTACAGATTCTGTATGGTGGGATTCAATTTTTTTTTTTTTTTACTACCGATTCTGTGGGCGTGGCTTGGTGAGCCTGGCAGGGGAAGGATACTGCAAATCCCCATTCCCACCCCACTCCAGATGACTCTGTAAACCACTAAGAGCGCTGTAAAAGCACTGAGGTCCGTAAGGGGCGTGTATAAGAGCACCAGCGTGCCTACCATTCCTGTCCTATTGTTTCCTTTCGTTATATCCAATTAATATAGTTATTACATATACTTATATATATGCTTATATATTGTATAATTATTTCATGCTTATGCTTAGAACTGCAGAAAAAATAATTCCTACCAACCTGCCTTCCATTGAGGACCTGTATATTGCACGAATCAAGAAGAGGGCCGTGAAAATATTTACAGATCCCTCGCATCCAGAACATAAACTGTTTCAACTCCTACCCTCAAAACGACGCTATAGAGCACCGCACACCAGAACAACTAGACAGAAGAACAGTTTTTTCCCGAAGGCCATCACTCTGCTAAACAAATAATTCCCTCAACACTGTCAAACTATTTACTAAATCTGCACTACTATTAATCTTCTCATCGTTCCCATCACCCATCTCTTTCCACTTATGACTGTATGACTATAACTTGTTGCTGGCAATCCTTATGATTTATATTGATATATTGACCATCATTTGTGTTGTAAATGTTATACCTTGATGAACGTATCTTTTTTTTTTATGTACACTGAGAGCATCTGCACCAAGACAAATTCCTTGTGTGTCCAATCACACTTGGCCAATAAAATTCTATTCTATTCTATTCTATTCTATTCTATTCTATTCTATTCTATTCTATTCTATTCTATTCTATTCTATATGTTGTTGTTGTTAGTTGCGAAGTCATGTCTGACCCATCGCAACCCCATGGACAACATTCCTCCAGGCCTTCCAGGCCTATTATATATATTATAAATAAGTCTAAGTGCAGTGGTGAAATCCAAACCGGTTTGCTACTGGTGCGCACTGTGCGCCAAATGTGTGCTGCATGCGCATGCACACCAAATGCGTGCTCTGCGCACATGCACTACACACCAGAAGGAGGCTTGGGAAGGTAAATAGCAGCAAGGGGCGGGGGATCAGCTGTGGCACGCAATTTAGCTTCACTAGAAAGCAGGATATCCTGCTTTCTAGCAAAGCTAAATTGCGTGCCACAGCTGATCCCCCACTCTTGCTTCTACTTACCTTTCCAAGCCTCCTTTTGGTCCGTAGTGTGCCTGCAGAGTGTGCTTTTGGCATGCAGTGTGCATGCATGGCCAGTGAACAAGTAGCAAACCATTTCACCGCATCACTTAGACTTATATACCGCTTCACAGTGCTTTTACAGCCCTCTCTAAGCGGTTTACAGAGTCAGCCGATTGCCCCCCCAACAATCTGGGCCCTCATTTTACCGATCTCGGAAAGGATGGAAGGCTGAGTCAACCTTGAGCCGGTCAGAATCAAACTGCCAAATTGCCGGCAGCCGGCAGTCAGCAGAATTAGCTTGCCGTACTGCATTCTAACCACTGTAATCACCGCGGCTCTTCCCTTTGGGTGTGTAGATGGTCTTTCTCTATTGGCATACACTCCTGCCTCATTTCAGTTCTCAAAGCGCCCCACTCTGATCACCTACCCACCTGTTCCCGACCAACATGGCAGGTGCCAAAAAGCCAACCCAGAATTACAAAAACAGCTTGCAAATCCTAAGCAGAGAGCCACGATGAGCATCTTCTGTCCCCCTGACTCTCAGGGAAGGCGAGAGTCCTTCCGTGAATCTCTGGTCTCAAGGAGTGTTGTGTGGAGTGATATATGTTGTCTCCTAGCCCAGTCTCTGGGTTGCAAATTTCTCCTCCTTCCTCCTAGGAAATAAAACGAGACCAGCGTTTCTATTCTATCCTTTGGGGTAGCCACAATTTTATTCGGTAGGTGCTCCAGAGGGAACCCTGCACCTGGGGGAAAAGAGAAAACAGTTTGATCTGATGGCTACTAAGTTCCAATCATGCTTCTTTCTCCTCTTTTTATTTTTTTTCTAATTTGATCATTTATTCATGAAGGCATTAAAAGCTGATGTACGACTCGCTCGGGATCCCTGCCTTCCTTCCCCAAACAAAACCAAAAGCACGTCATCGGCAAATTTATTAGCCTTTGGTGCAGTCCCCAGAATTAACCTCGGGGGGACTGTAGCCAGAGTGCAAATTTGACTGGCTTCTAATACAACAGTAAACTGGAGATCTGTCGGCCTGGATTGTCCTCCGAGACAGGCAGCCAGATGGGCAAATGTTAAGATATTTTAAGAGATTTCATGTTACATTGACCCTTCATTAAACTGTAGCGTGGGAGATCCTGCCCATGGGGGGGCAACTTAATTTTGAAGGAGAATCCTTCCACTCAGATATGTCTGTCTGTCTGTGTCTGTTCTGTGTCTATGTCTGTCTGGCTATCCATCCATCCACCCACCCACCCATCCACCCACCCACCCACCCATCCACCCACCCATCCATCCATCCATCCATCCATCCTGTTGTGGTCTGTCAGCAGCCTACAGAGCTGGACAGCGATGAGGCTGAGGTGAGGCCAGGGCCATCAGGAAGTGAGGTGCGGACTCCCGAGCCTCCAGAGACTGATAGTAGTGAGGCATAAGAACAGGAGGAGCCTGTTGCTAATGCATGCATGAGAAGAGCTGCCAGAAGGCAAGAGCAGCTCAAGCAAAGAGGACGACTCAGGAGTAAGGCCAAGAGATGATTGGCCCCTCCCATAAGGCTTAAAACAGACCAGCAACGGTGTTTGGGCTTTGCCGGAAAACAACGTTGATAGCTTCGTCTTCTTGCATTTATTTTGTATCGGTGTCTTCTGAACTTTTGCCAAGAAAGGCCTTTGGCAGGTTGCCTAATTGGACCAAGGTTGGTGATAGGACTGAGGAATTTGTGTTGGGAGGAATTCGCTTTAATTTAGTTGAACTATGCTAGGAATGAAGTAATTCTCAGCTGTTCGAATAAAGTTTGTTTGTTTTTACACTGACTGAGTTTCCTACTACCTACTTGGGCCTGGGTCACAACAGCTGCCACTCAGGGGAACCATAATCTAAGGAAAGATTTCCCAGTCTGGGTAATTTCCAACTATTTCAACTCCCAGGCATCTTAACCACCAGATTGGAGAATTTTGGTACTTGAGAGGTATTTGCATCAGGACTTCAAGTCCCTAGTTTTTAAACACACCTGCACTTGACTGAGGCAAACTGGTGTAGGTAGGCAATCTGCACCTCCAGTACAAAATTCCAGTTTTGTATTCCCACTAATACGCCCCCCCCTTTTTTTTTCTATTTGACCGAGTTGACAGTGCTTCTTAGAAGCTTCTTGATGGTAAGTCCGATATTTCTGATGAGGAGGGTTCCTCCTTCAGAGGTGGGCCATCAAACATAAAATCAAACAGGCCCCGAGATGTGAAAAATGACTGGTTGCCCAATGCTAGCTATGTCCCACAAACATGGCTGTTTGAGTGATGATTCGGAGGGTCCTCCACCCCCAAGTCACAACCCTCTTTCCCCATTTCAAAGTAGCTCTACTGATGACAAAGTACCTATCTATTTCTTCTTCATTGCTTACTGCTGGCCTTCCCTCGGCCTCTCCTTCTTTCCCAACCTTCGACATCAATTTCACAGCAAGCTGATTCCATCATTTGAGGCCTTTCCAGGCCTGTTAATCACCCTTCCTGCCTCCCTGCACTTCACGGTCTCTGGCCTTGGCCAGGCCATCTGGGTCACCAGGGAGAACTCCCAAGGCTGGCTTGGATATTGCAACAATCTTCATTTGCTTTTTTAGCCTGAGTCTCTTGTATTGGCAGGGACATCCATGGAGTCATCAATTGGTTGGAAAAGAGAAAGCTTGAGAAGAGGGATGGGGTGCTAGATAAAACATTATTAGATTAGAATGGATTTGTTTGATTAGATGACACGGATGGCTGGATGGACCGATAGAGAATGATACAGATAGAGAAAGAGAGAAATAACATAGAGGGAGATGATATATAAATAGAAAGATATAGATGGGGATGGGGATAGAATAGAATAGAATAGAATTTGTATTGGCCAAGTGTGATTGGACACACAAGGAATTTGTCTTGGTTCATATGCTCTCAGTGTGCATAAAAGAAAAGATACCTTCATCAAGGCTCAACATTTACAACACTTAATGATAGTCATAGGGTACAATTTTAAAACTTAATGATACAACACTTAAAGATAATCATAGGGTACAAATAAGCAATCAGGAAACAATCAATATCAATATAAATCATAAGGATTACCAGCAACAAAGTTACAGTCATACAGTCATAATTGGAAAGAGATGTGTGATGGGAACGATGAGAAGATTAATAGTAGTGCAGATGGGGTGGGGATGGGGATGGGAAAGGAAGGGGAGGCGGAGAGAGCGAGAGAGAAAGAAAAAGAGAAAGAGAAAGAGAGAGATGAAGATAGTGGTGGAGATGGAGATAATAGAGATAGACAGACATAGAGTGTGGAGGGAGAGATGGGGAGAGAGGGAGGGAGGGAAGGAGGGAGAGAGAGAAATTCTGGCCCAAAACACCACAGGACTGGAAGTAGATGCCATAATGAAAACTGGTCCCCCTCACACACAATTATTCACTTCAGACATGGATCAAACGGAATCAACCTTCACGTAGCTCCCATCCATCTTAAAGGGAATCTCATCAGACCATCCTATTTATCCTATTTAGCATAGAAGAGCACTATGGGTTCATATCCATCTACTTGAGGCAGGTAAGCCTTGAAAAACACTCTCTAGGGTCGGAGAGATATCTGAGATTGACAGTCTTCTCTCAAAGGTAATGACACAACCCTTTGATATCTGAGCATGGCCAGAGCTACAACTGGACTCAAGATTTATTCTTTCCCATGGTAGCCATTTTGTTTGTTCCTAGACTTTGCCTCAAACAGACTCAGATGAAAGTGATATTATGTTTAACCAGGTCATATTGAATACACCTTTAGCGGTAATTAGTAACATACCCTGTGATTTACAACTCTCCCTGACTGATCCACACAACACCCTAAGTCAAAGGCCAAACAAATGTTTGATCTAATATAACACCAGAACACCAGGTTCACCGAGATTCAGTTGATCCCCACCTCTCCCAACCAGCCTTACAGAAAACACCAAGGACACAGATGTCCTATCAAGCAGGAGGGTTGGGTACAGTGGTGAAATGCTATTGGTTTGCACCGGTTCGGGAGAATTGGTAGTGATTAAAAACTACGGGTTCAGACGAACCGGTAGTAAAAAAAAAAGCTACCGGTTCCTCTGAACTGGTATTTCCGATGATCAGCTGTGCTGCGTGATTTAAATCCTGCTTTCTAGGGAATCTAAATCATGGGGAATGGCTGATCCTCCCCCTCACTGCTCAACTTACCTTCCCAAGCCTCCTTTTGGCGTGTACTGCATATGTGTGCGAGCGCAGGGCATGTTTGGTGTGTATTGTGCATGCATGTGCAGTGCACATTTGGCATGCAACGTGCATGCGTGTGCACGCAGCACGCATTTGGTGCAAACTGCACATGCGTGGCCAGCGAACTGGTGGCAAACCGGTTCAGATTTCACCACTGGGTGGGTAGTTAGTGGGAAATCACATGGTTGTGGTTCTGAGTTTACTGTAGATTGGTTTTGACCTCGGCCATCTGTAGGTTTTTTTTTATATTGTCTTGATATTATTTGGGGCTGTGTTTTTCTACGTCTCATGTTGCTCTGGCAAGATGGCCAGCCCTATGAATTAATCGTTCAAACAAACGTGGAAATGCTCCCTCCTTCTTTAAAGTGGTTGTGGGAAAGAATGGCTAAGTATAGGGGGTGAATTCTTCCTTTCTCCCCCCCTCTCCATTCGGTGCAGCCTCCCAAACTAACTCATTTCTAATTTGGGAACTGTACTGAGTCGGGGGGTGAGGAGGTTTGGGCATCAAGCCAGGATATATTTATTTGTATTTGGCTTCTCCGTTATTTGTATACCTTTACGTTTATTTCTATAACACTTCAGTTCTTTATATCTGAAGAGCAAAGCACTCTCGTTAAAAACTCCATAATGAAAAAATTGACTTTCCAAGCAAATGTATACAAGTAATCCTTGACTAACTTAAAATTGCTTGCTGAGAGACCGAAGATACAAAAGGTATTTATGATCTACTCCTGACAGCCAGACACCCCCCTTCCCTGATGGTCACATGATCATATTTTGGGCATTTATTTATTTATTTATTTTTCGCATTTTTATACCGCCCTTCTTTGAGGACTCAGGGCGGTGTACAGCATAGATAAAACACAAATACCAAGAAATTTAAAATACAATATATCGTTAAAAATCTAATTCAATAAGCTGACTATTTAAAATGTGTAAAAAATAGAATAAACCCCATTAAAACCCCACTAAAAACCCTCGAATTAAAATTTATCATTAGGCCAGCCCTGCTTGATGAAAGAAGAAAGTTTTAAGGGTCGGAAGATCAGGGAGAAGGCGTAGCCCCACAGGTAGTTCATTCCACAGGGCAGGAGCCCCCACAGAGAACGCTCTTCCCCTGGGGGCCGCCAGCCGACGTTGCTTGGCTGACGGCACCCTAAGGAGGCCCTCCCTGTGAGAGCACACCGGTCGATGGGAGGCTACTGGCGGCAGCAGGCGGTCCCGTAAATATCCTGGTCCCATGCCATGGAGCGCTTTAAAGGTGATGACCAAAACCTTGAATCACACCTGGAAGACCACCGGCAACCAATGCAGCCTGCGCAGGAGAGGTGTAACATGGGAGCTGCGGGATGCTCCCTCTATCCCCCGCGCGGCCACATTTTGTACCAGTTGGAGCCTCCTGGTGCTCTTCAAGGGGAGCCCCATGTAGAGAGCATTGCAGTAATCCAGGCAGGAAGTAATGAGGGCATGAGTGACCGTGCATAGAGAGATTTGGCAACATCCCCACATTTATGACCACATGCAGCATCCTGCGGTCATGTGATTATGGTTTTCGACTGATGTTTAGTTCCAGATTCCAGCAGCAAAAAAAAACAACAACAACCAACCAACCACAACTCATTGCCCATTGGACAATGGGTTCACTTAGCAACCACGATGTTCGTTTAGTGACTATGGATTTTCTTAATGACGTGGAGTCACATAACGACGACTTCAAAAAATGTCATGAAATCAGGTCGATCACATGATGATCCACTTAACGACCAGTATGACTTAATTACGGTTGTAAGCGTAGGGCTACCTGCAGACAGCAAAGCCTTAAAAAAAATCCTTCCCATGCAATAGTCTACCAGCAGGTATAAGGTGTGTGTATCTTGTGTTCTTGATGCTCAGGAATGGTTAAAACCTGGCTTTCCTAAAGAGAATTTGAAACCGTGAAGCGATGAGTAGAGAGTAATACAGATAGTTCTTGAGTTGCAACCACAATGGAACCCAACATTTATGTTGCTAAGTGAGACGTTTGTTGAGTGAGTTTTCCCCATTTGGCGACCTTTCTTGCCACCGTTGTTGAGCGAATCACTGCAGTTGTAAGTTAGCAACACGGCTGTTAAGTGAATCTGGCTTCCCCCTCGACTTTGCTCACCAGAAGGTCACAAAAGCAGATCACATGAGCCTAGGACACTGCAACCGTCATAAATATGAACCAGTTGCCGAACATCTGAATTTGGATCATGTGTCCATGGGGATGCTGCAATGGTTCTAAATGGGAAAAAGAGTCATAAGTCACTATTTTCAGTGCCATTGTAGCTTTGGACCGTCACTAAATGAATTGTTGTAAGTGAAGGACTACCTGTATTCGGAGGGGTGACTCCTGGGTGTGTATGTCAGAAAGTCAACATCTGTTGTGTCTCGTCCAATCTCACCACAGCCGGGGCCTTCTTATCTGCTTTCGAACACGGAGGAATGTCCTAGTATGCCTCCCGGCCCCAGCCCTGGCTCCATGCCCAGACAGGCTGAAGAGGAAGAAATACCTCCAGCCCCCAGCTCTGGCTCCATGCCCAGGCAAATGGAGCAACTAGACCCCTCCCCCTCCTCCATAGCATGTGAGCCTGAGGGAGGTCAATTGCCAACAGCTGCTGACTGGAGTGACCCTCGCGTCAGAAGACTTGATAGGCGGAGGCAACAGAAGGAAGGGAGGGGCAGGCCTGGATAAGTGCTGAGTCATGGAGCCACACCCCATGGCCTATATAAAGGATCTGCTTTCTGGCATTCTCTGAGTCAGGCAAAGTCTAAACATATCTTGCTGAAGTCACTTTCTGGTCTCCTGCCTGCCCTGAGGACTTTGCTAGGACTTTGGCAGAGCTGCAGAGGCACGCCTGATTCGGATTTCCCTGACCCGGCCGTCAGCGGAGGAGTGGGACACGACAACATCATCATCTTCTTCTTTTTCTTCTAACAACCCCATAATCCCTTGTGGGGTGGAGTCTGGGCAACCGAATGGAGCTAGCAGAGTGTTTACTGGCCGGATGCCCTTCCTGTCGCCAATGCGGAGTTTTGTTCAGCAGATATATTCTCATTCTGCCCAGAGAGAAAAAATATCTGCCTCTACCTAGGATTGAACTCACAGCCTCCTGATTGTGAGGCGAGAGCTCCATTCTGTCAGAAGGTCAAGATGATGCATATGAAAAGAGGCGGGGCTTTGATCACATGGTTGCAACTGCCATCTTGATTTATTTGAAAGTCTCTCTCCTCACCCCACCCCACCCACCCCCAGTAGACCCCCCCTCGCAGCTTCTAATGATGTGTGAAGATAGCAATGACATTTGTAACAGACTTAGTGAAGCTAGTGAACACATCCTGTAATGGTTTCTGAGAATCACCTCAGGAGAAAGAGACAAGAGCTGCAGACCAGGCAACGGTCAGATAAGAAGCAGCCCTTAACAGGATAGAGTGGGGGCGGGTGGGGGCGGCCAGTGGTGGGTTTCAGAAATTTTTACTACCGGTTCTGTGGGGGTGGCTTGGTGGGCGTGGCAGGGGAAGGATACTGTAAAATCCCCATTCCCTCTCTAATCCAGGGGAAGGTTACTGCAAAATCCCCATTTCCTCCCGATCAGCTGGGACTCAAGAGGCAGAGAATAGATGGGGACGGGGCCAGCCAGAGGAGGTATGTACCAGTTCTCCAAACTACTCAAAATTTCCGCTACCGGTTCTCCAGAACTGGTCAGAACCTGCTGAAACCAACCTCTGGGTGGGGCCAACTGATTGTTGGCGCTACAGGTTCGCCTGAACCAGTCCGAACCGGCTGAATGCCACCTCTGAATATGGGCATGATAAATATCTCAGAAGGGACCCTCCCTAGTTTCTTGGTCTGTAAAGGCGATGGGGAACACATGTACTTTCAGACCTGCAAAGGTTAATCTTACAGTAAAGTAGAATTAGCTCATTCGCTTCTTACCTGGACTATTTCAAAAGGCTGACCTCGCAAAATCAGCCCCTCGCCTTCTATCACTTTTCCTTTTCAAAATGCATCGGTTTTAAAACAAGAGCAAAGAACCCAGATGTAGGATCTCTGTGCACTAATATTTGTTTTCCTCCCGTTAAAGGAAGAGGAAAAAAATATATCCTAATTTACAATTCCCCTCCCGTCTCAACCAGCCTCCACAAATGCTTAACCACTAGACCTCACTTCTCCCTGCCAATTAAATTCTCTGGCTGCTGTAGACATTATGGGTTCTAAATTTTTATTTTCCTTCGGAAATTGCCCTGTAATCTGCTTTGTAATCGCCGTGGTATTAATTATGCAAATTGGATGCAAACGATTGCAGGTTAGGGGAGCGGGGAGGGAATGTCAAAGAATCCGAAGGGTTAGGAGTGGGGGACAACAAGAAGGCAGGCATTGTGCAAGGGGTGAAGTTCTTCTGTTTTGTGAAGGAGCCAGATGTAGGGCCATGCAAGGAGAAAAATATATATGTATAGTTTTGCAGGATCCAATCTGGGTCAGTCACTGGGACCAGCGGTTTTGTCTTCTGAGCTTTCGGATTTATACCGGAGCCCATCTTCAGGGAACTTCTCTCTAGCAGATTGGGTGCTTTGGGCTGTTCTGTGTGGAATATTTATACGGTGCCTGTCGTATGTGGCTTTTTAGACATTGGTTGGGGTCTTGATGGCTGGCTATTCACTTGTTGGCTGTTGTTTGTTTCTGCTGCCATGCCAGTGTTCCGATATCTCAGGGGCTGCCACAGAGAAGGAGTCAAGCTATTCTCTAAAGCACCTGAGGGCAGGATAAGAAGCAATGGGTGAAAACTAATCAAGGAGAGAAGCAACCTAGAACTAAGGAGGAATTTCCTGGCATTGAGAACAATTAATCAGTGGAACAACTTGCCTCCAGAAGTTGTGGATGCTCCAACACTGGAAGTTTTTAAGAAGAGATTGGACAGCCATTTGTCTGAAGTGGTGTAGGGTTTCCTGCCTAAACAGGGGGTTGGACTAGAAGACCTCCAAGGTCCCTTCCAACTCTGTTATTCTATTCTATTCTATTCTATTCTATTCTATTCTAGTCTAGTCTAGTCTAGTCTAGTCTAGTCTAGTCTAGGTTCTGGATGGTAGCCTTTGTCTCGGATGTATCAAATGCCTGTGTATGTCACTGAAAAGCCGTGAACATTCCTGGTGTTATTGCGAAACTCTTTCTTGTTTCATTGCCTCCTAAGTACTTGATAAGCTGATAGTAAATCAGCACTCTTGTTGACTGACGAGGGAGGGGCCTGTTTCCCCAGGCTTCAATCCCTTCCCTGGCTGTTTTTGTGCCTGCTCGTCCAACAATCTGAGTAGCTGCAGAATTAAATGTAGGTCCTTGTTTGTTGCAGTCTGAGGCTACTAATGAGTTCAGGTCTCCTCGTCTCGCTTGTGTTCTTGCTTTTTCTTCTGCTCTGTAACCAACTGACCTCTAAAAAATATTGCAGGCAATAAAATTGACTTTCCAATGATGAGGAACTTCTGTCCCACTCTCTCTCTCTCTCTTACTCTCTTTCTCTCTCTCTCTCTCTCTCTCTCTCTCTCTCTCTCTCTGCTCTCGCTCTGTGTGTGTGTGTATGCATGCATGCACAAAAGACATATCCAGGCCAGAGTTAATCCTAAAATACAGGTGGACTCTTAAACAGGCCTGTTGTCTGTTGGGAAATAGCAAGAATAATACGAGAAAGGGCGGGATATAAATCCAAGGTAAGGCTGAAAGTCTTTAATTACTTTTTTAAAACAGTGGCATAGAATGCAGATGGTGCAGCTTCCTTAATATTCCTTTCACCTTCTCTCCAGAAAAAAAAAGGAAAGGACGGATTCCTGGTTGAGATCTTGTGTCATTTAGGATTAAAAGTTCAACCCACAGTCAATTTAAATCTCATTATTGAGAGAGGGAAATGACTCATTCATGTAGAATGTGTGGAAGTGAGCCATTGGAATATCTTGGGTGCAAACAATGAATGGCCATCGCCTTTTATTTTATTTTATGTATTTATTTAGTTTGTCAAACATGTATAAGATAACAGATAAGTCTAAACAAGATTATGAATACAGGAAACACCTGATGGAGTATTAATATTAGTATATTAATATTAGTATAAATATTAGTATAAATATTACCTGATGGAGTCAGGTAATCTCATTACCTGACTCCATAGTCTCTACTCAAAATCCCAAACTCTTCAACCAAAAACTATTTACCATTGACCTCACCCCATTCCTAAGAGGACTATAAGGGGCGTGCATAAGAGCACAAAAATGCCTACCGTTCCTGTCCTATTGTTCCCTTCATTATATCAAATTAATATAGTTGATGCATATTTTTTTACTTATATATATATATATATTCTTCTAGATATGTTGTTTTATTTATGACAATGTTTGTGTATACTGTTGTGACAAAATGAAATTAAAAAAGAAAGAAAGGGATATGAATAAATGGAGACAGTAGGACAGGGACAGTAAGCACACAAGTGCGCTTATGCACACCCCTTACAGACCTCTTAGGAATGGGGTGAGGTCAACAGTAGACAGTCTAAGGTTAAAGTTTGGTGGTTTGGGGATGTAACCCAGTGGTGGATTGTCCCCGGTTCAGTCCGGTTCTTGTGAACCAGTAGTAAAACCGGGGGTGGGCTCTGCCCAGCCACCCAGATGTCGTCTTAGACCATCTGTGCATGCGCAGAAGCTTGGTGCGTGCATAAGCTAAGTGAGTGCGCGCACGCATTCCTGTTGTGAACCAGTAGTAAAGGTAAGTAGAACTCACCTCTGATGTAACCACAGAGTCAGGTAGTGCCTTCCAGGCATTGACCACTCTGTTGCTGAAGTCATATTTCCTGCAATTGAATTTGGAGCGGTTTACCTTAAGTTTGTGTCTATTGTGTGCTCATGTATTGTTGTGGTTGAAGCTGAAGTACTCATTGACAGGTAGGATGTTGTAGCAGATAATTTTATGAGCTACGCTTAGGTCAGACCGCCGGTGGTGTAGTTCTAAGTTGTCTAAGCCCAAAATTTCAAGTCTGGTGGCATACGGTATTCTGTTGCGAGAAGAGGAGTGGAGGACTCTTCTCGTGAAATATCTCTGGACTCTCTCGATTGTATTTATGTCTGATATGCAGAGCAGGTTCCAGACAGATGAGCTGTATTCGAGAATTGGTCTAGCAAAGGTTTTGTATGCCCTACTTTGCAATACAATATTACCAGAAAAGAAGCTTTGCAAGATTAGGTTAACAACTCTTAATGCCTTTTTGACAATGCTGTTATAGTGGGCTCCGGCACTTAGATCGTTTGAGATGAGTACTCCAAGGTCCTTGACAGAGTGAGGGTCATCTACGAAGTTGTATCTGCCCAGCTTGTTTTTGGTGCTCTGATTTTTTTTTTTTTTTTTGCCAATCTGTAAGACAGAGCATTTGTTGGTTGAGATTTGGAGTTGCCAATTGCTTGACCATTCTGACACATAGTCAAGGTCTCTTTGTAGGGCAGCATCATTGTTGGAGATTTGACGTCATCAGCAAAGAGAACATGGTTGCTTATAATATTTATCTATGTATAGGTTGTCATCGATTTACAACAGTTCATTTAGTGACCGTTCAAAGTTACAACAGCACTGAAAAAAAGTGACTAATGACCATTTTTCAGACGTACGACCGTTGTGGCATCCTTATGATCATGTGATGAAAATTCGAGCACTTAGCGGATTTTGGAGAAAAATCTATCGAAGTAATCAAGACAGCATGCCATAAACAAACAACAAAAGTCATCGTAAATGGGGACAATACAGATAATTTTAATATAAAGAAAGGCACAAGACATGGATGTCTGTTATCGCCTTTATTATTTATATTGACCTTGGAAGTCCTGAACTGGCACATATTTATCATGATTGCCATGTCCCAGGGTCATTGTGATTCCCTTGTATGACCTTCTGAAGCAACATCAACAGGGAAACCAGATTCACTTAACGACCATGTTACTAACTTAACAAACTACAGTCAAGAAAAGTCGTAAAACGGGGGAAACTCGCTTAGCAAATGTCAGACTTAGCAGCATAAATTTGGGGCAAGACTGTGCTCCTAAGTCAAGTATTTGTTTAATTTATAACAGTCCCATCTTAGGCAGGAATCGAGCTAGGTGATCTTGGACCGATTCCCTCTTCTAATCCTAAGAAGGAGGAATCGGTGGCAAATCACTTATGAAAACTTGGAAAGAAAATTGCACGGGCTTGTTCAGACAGTCACTTGTGAGGCACATAGGCAAGGTTAGTAGAGTGAGAAAAAAATGTTGTGCACATCAGCTGACTTTGCAGTGTTATTGTGAGGAGAATAGAATAGAATAGAATAGAATGCATTTGTCTGAAAAGGAAGGATCATATATGTGGTCTCAACCTACATGCAGCCTGAAAAGAATATAAACAAGCCACCAAATTGTTCAGTTCCAAGTGGGGAAGAAAGACACTGGAAACATGGTGGGTGTTTGGAAAGGTGGTGTCGTGTCCCACTCCTCCGCTGCCGGCCGGGTCAGGGAAATCCGAATCAGGCGTGCCTCTGCAGCTCTGCCCAAAGTCCTAGCAAAGTCCTCAAGGCAGGCAGGAGACCAGAAAGTGATTTCAGCAAGATATGTTCGACTTTGCCTGACTCAGAGAATGCCAGAAAGCAGATCCTTTATATAGGCCATGGGGTGTGGCTCCATGACTCAGCACTTATCCAGGCCTGCCCCTCCCTTCCTTCTGACGCCGCCGCCTATCAATTCTTCTGAAGCGAGGGTCACTCCAGTCGGCAGGTGTTGGTAATTGACCTCCCTCAGGCTCACATGCTGTGGGGGAGGGGGAGGGGTCTAGTTGCTCCGTTTGCCTGGGCATGGAGCCAGGGCTGGGGCCGGGAGGTGCTTCCTCCTCCTCAGCCTGTCTGGGCATGGAGCCAGGGCTGGGGCCGGGAGGTGCTTCCTCCTCCTCAGCCTGTCTGGGCATGGAGCCAGGGCTGGGGCCGGGAGGCATACTAGGACATTCCTCAGCGTTCGGAAGCAGATAAGAAGGCCCCGGCTGCGGTGAGAGCGGGCAAGACACAACAGGTGGTTTTAATGGTGGACAGGATCAGTAGTGGGTTGCTATCGGTTTGCACCAGATCGGGCGAACCAGTAGCGGCGGTGGGAGGCTCCGCCCACCCGCCCGGACACTTCTGCGAACCGGTAGCAACAGGATTTGGAACCCGCCCCTGGACATGCCTTGATGATGTTGGGTAAAGGAGGAAAAAAAAAGGGAAGAGACGCTGAGAGTGCCTGAGTTTTATTCCCTCTCCCGGCTTTTGACTCTGAGCTTGCATTCTGATTGGTTGTCAGGCTCCCATGGGACCATGCAGAGGCAACTCTGTAGGCTGTCCTGAGTCCCAGGCTTGGTTGAGCCTTGCTGGGTGATGTAATCTTCCCAGGTGCCGAGATGGGTAGAGGGCTAATCCTGTCATGTCCTGAAGGCCATGTCTTAATCCCATCACCCTGGAGATGAAGGAGTTGGGGGGCAGGGAGCTTCAGGAAGCTGCTTTGTCTTTAAAAACATGTTTCTCCTTTTCTCATCCAGGGAAGCATAATATTCTGCCTTTTTAATATTTCCTAAAATATTTCATTGTTCTAGGAGAGGGGTGGATGGAAAGGTGAAGGGGAACAACAGTGCTTCTTTCTAAACATAGACAACACGTTCCTTTCTCCGTGCAGGAAAGGGCGAGCCTTGATGCTCAGCTGTGTCAACTCATCTTTGACAGCATCCGTCTCTCTAAACAGGCTCACCGTCTCCCCCAGTTTCCAGGGAACGCAAACAAACAACAGGACGGTTTCTTCTGCTCGCTCAGCCATTGCTAGGAAATTCCCGACAGCTTCGATGAGCCCTTCCAGATGTTCCGTAAGCCATTGGCTCCAAGGTTTTCCCCAGTGAGTTGAGAGCCTTCTAGGTTGGGTGTGATCTAGCACAGAGTCAGTCAGAGGTGGTCTTTTTGGCATGCGCGGAGCACATGGATGTGGTGCAACAGGTTTCTCTCCCACCCCCCCGCCCAATCTTTCCTTCCCATCATTGTAGCTCCAACCAGTAGTGGGTTCCACTGACCTTCACTACCGGTTCGGAATGGGGAGCACGTGCATGCGCAGAGCGTCCGTGATGACGTCTGGGCGGGTAGGCGGAGCCTCCCACCACTGCTACTACCGGTTCGCCTGGATATCCTGCTTCTAATTCAAAACCCTAAAAAGAATCTCTTCTGGTTTTAATTTCCCAACAAACCTTCTGCGGTAATTAACTGACTATTAAGCTGATACCACTTTTTCTTTCGTTCAACCGTTGCTTGTGGACTAAACCCCAGTGGGCTGGTTTTACAGCTACGAAGCCATCGGTCAAAGTTTCTAAACCACAATAGGTGGGTTCTTGCAACATGTGAAGTCACACAGAAAGAAAGCATCGGATAACTCCGCAACGATGGGTGCAACCCTGCCAAATGTGACTTCCCTAACAAAGTCACCAAGTTAATTTCACAGCTGAGCGGTGATCAGATCTTGGATTTCCAGAAGCCTCATCTAGCATGTCAGTCTGCTGTTTAAATTGCCTGCCCCAACTCCATCTGTAAGCAGGAGGGCAGAATATCACAACTGACCCACAGCTGATCGATTTCAGCAGTCTATAGGTCTGGTTGGCTAACTATGATGTCATTTCGTATTATTTCAATGAAGGTCTAAAGCCCATATGACTGGATAGAGCCAGATGCTGCTATCTATGGAGCTGAAGAACTGACAACCACCAGGTTTTTTTTGGCACAATAAGGTAAAGGTAAAGGTTCCCCTCGCACATACGTGCTAGTTGTTGCCGACTCTAGGGGGCGGTGCTCATCTCCATTTCAAAGCCGAAGAGCCAGCGCTGTCCGAAGACGTCTCTGTGGTCATGTGGCCGGCATGACTCAACGCCAAAGGTGCACGGAACGCTGTAACCTTCCCACCAAAGGTGGTCCCTATTTTTCCTACTTGCATTTTTTACCTGCTTTCGAAACTGCTAGGTTGGCAGAAGCCAGGACAAGTAACGGGAGCTCACCCAGTTACATGGCAGCACTAGGGATTCGAACCGCTGAGCTACCGACCTTTTGATCAACAAGCTCAATGTCCTAGCCCCATGAGCCACAGCCTCCCTTTTTGGCACAATACTCTAGGCTAAATTTAGATTTTGGTATATTCTAGTTTCTGGTATATTCTGCAAACCCAACTGACATTGTACTCAACTACGGGGATGTCAAACTCAAGGCCTGGAGGGCTGGATCTGGCGTGCAGGGTGCTTAGATCTGGCCCACAGGATCGCCCTGGAAACAGTGAAGGACTGGCCTGTGGTGCCTCTGCCAATGAAAATGGAGCTTTTAAGGACTGCAGGCAGCCCTCCTGAGCTCTGTTTTCACTGGCTGAGGGTTGCAGGAGGCCGTCGCAGCCAAAAACGGAGCTCGGGAGTCCATTTTCACTGGCAAAGCACTCAGGCCGCTACAGGCGACCTGACACAAGTGATGTTGAGCTGGCTGCGCCCACCCCGGCCCTCCAAAGTCAAACACAACCCTGATGAGGCCCTCAATGAAATCGAGTTTGACATCCTTGCTCTAGTATGTCATGTGAGCCCAGAAAATTGGGTTGAATAATCACAGTTGAAATGTCTTTGAATATTAGTAGCTCGGGTTGGTAGTTATGTTGTTGGTTTGAGTGCCGAGCTTGATGATTCAGTTGCAAATGTTTCGTCCCCATTCGAGGAGACATCTTCAGTGTGCTTTGGATTGTGCTTGTCTGGGGGGAGGGGGGGAAGCTCTGGTGTCAGACCTGGAAGCCATCTTTTACAGTTGGATCTTCAGGCCTGTCACATTTTCTACTATGGGAAATTGGGAGGGGGGGATTATATAGAGTATGGGCAGTCAAAATAACATTCTTTTCTCAGAAAGTCAAGGCCAAGATGCCCTGCAGCTGCGATGAGGTGACTGGGTTGGATCTTCAGTTTTGGATGGTGCCTGATTGGATCATGTGTTGGACATGTGACATGTGGGTGTTGGGCAGGGACTTAACCTTTCTTTTGAGTGGGGAAAATGTGGAAGCTTTCAGATTGGATTTTCCCAGATGTGCCAATATGACATCTTCAGTAAAATGGAACTTTGAGGAAATTCAAGCCTCGGAGTCTTCTTTTGTTGGGGGTGTTACTTGGAACCCTGACATCTGGCCTTTAAATACCTTTCTGAGTCCTGGTTTGATTTCGGCAACTACAGCCAGACAATCACACAACCCGAAATCAGACCAGGATTCAGAAAGCTATTTAAAGGCCAGTGCACTCCCCCAGACAAGCACAATCCAAAGATACCTCCTCAAATGTGGACAAAATGTTTGCAACCAAATCATCAAGTTTTGGAGCTCAAACCAACCACATGAGTAATCATGGTTCAGACAACCCAAAGTCACCCTGGATGGGAAGCCTACGAAGTGTTTTCCAGCAATACAGTATTTGAAGACCATATTTTGACCTCTGTAGGTAAAATAGAATACAAACACTCCTCAACTTATCACCACAGTCGGGATCAAAATTTCCATTGCTTCCATTCCATTCCATTGCTAATCGGTCTCCTCTGATTTTACAACCTTTTTAAAAATTATCATTGGCGTTATGGGAATTGTGCAGCTGTTCAGTGAATCATGCATTCGTTGACTTTGCTTGTTGGAACCAAGGCTGGGAAAGTCACAAATGCTGATCACGTGACCCTGGGACACTTACTGTTTGTAAATATGTTGTGGTTGCCAAGTGCCTGGTTTTGGATCACGTGACTGTGAGGCTTCTTGCAGTGTCCCAAAGGTGCTTTTTTTCAAGAGGCAACTGGACTTTCTGGTTTCTCTTTGAAGATGTTTCGCTTCCCATCCAAGAAGCATCTTCACCTCTGACTGGATGGTGGGGGAATGGAAGGATTTATACTCCTTGCAGACAGCTGGTCATTTGCATTCCTTTAGAGAATTGCTGAGGCCACTTGGAGGTCACCTGAGTAACGCAAATGGGTGTGGAGCTTTCTCGGAGCTGCTGAAAAGACTGTGTTGTAGACAGGAGATAGATGATATTGTATCCCTCCCCATTTGTTGAGAGAGGGCCATTCAATATTGACATAGATGGCCTCTTTGACCCCTCTCAGTGGTCCTCTCTGTCCAAAAGGTGGACTTTGCTTTTCTTCAAAAAAGTGGCCGTTATCTTTTAAATGCAGGTGGACTGCTGAATCTGTCGTGTCCCACTCCTCCTCTGATGGCTGGGTCTGGGAAGTTTGTATCAAGCGTGGCCACGAAGCCTCTGCAAGCTTTGCCAAATTCCTGTCAGAGTTCTCAGGGCAGGCAGGAATCCAAGGTGTGACTTCAGCAACCAGATGAGACTTTGCTTGACTCAAGGAACGCCAAAAAGCAGATCCTTTATATAGGCCATGGGGTGTGGCTCCATGACTCAGCACTTATCCAGGCCTGCCCCTCCCTTCCTTTTGCTGACGTCGCCTCTCCATTCTCCAGAAGCGGGGATCTGTCCACTGTGTCTTTTCGTCCTCCTGCTCAGCTGCCGGCAATTCTAGCTCGTGGCTGGCTTCGTGCTCACACGCTGTAGGGAGGTTTGTTTGCTCAGTCTGTCCGGGCATGGTGCCAGGGCTGGGGGCTGGAGGCATGCCAGGCCATTCTTCTTCACTATCAGTCTCTGGCTCAGATAGCAGGAGATGGGAGGGGCCCGGCTGAGGAGAGGAGGGTGGGCAAGGCACAACAGAATCTTTCTCCTGATGGGTTTGTTCTCCTATGTTGTGCCACGCGTTTATGAAGTGGTTGTTTTGTTTCTCCAATATACAGATCTACACATGTCTCCTTCCATTCCCCACCATCCAGTCAAAGCCGAAGAAGCGTCTTGGATGAGAAGTGAAACATCTTCAAAGAAAAACCAGAATGTCCAGTTGCCTCTGGAAAAAGCACCTTTGGGACAACCATGACCTGGATGACTGAGAATCTCCATAGATGTTGCAATGACTGTAAGTCTGAAGACTGGTCATGTCTGCTGTTGTAAGTTTTTTTTTTTATTGAAAGAGTTTTAAAAAACAAAAACATTTTTCCCCCTTTTTCCCCCCCTCCCTCCCAAAAAAAAAACCCCCTTCACTGCTGTTGTAAGTTTGAACGGTCTCTAAATGAATGGCGGTAAGTAGCAGACTACCTGTAAATATAGATGTATGGTAATTTGTAATATACCATGTTTCCCCGAAAACAAGAGCAGGTCTTATATTAATTTTTGCTCCAAAAGATGCGTTAGGTGTTATTTTCTGGTTAGGTCTTATTTTGGGGGAAATGCGGTACTAAATACACCATCTGGCTGACAATCTTAACTGGGGCTTATTTGTGGGGTAGGGCTTATATTATGAGCATCCTGAAAAATCACGCTAGGACTTATTTTCCAGTTGGGTCTTATTTTGGGGGAAATGGTAACATAGGGATTCTTAAATGGTTTACTCTCTTTTTTAAATTTATAGGTGTGTCAGTCAGAAAAGTCAAGTTAAAAAAATAGTCATTCCTCAAAGGATACGTGCATTACAAAGCCAGCAAGGCAGGTTTTGAGATAGAATGTATCTATATTAAGTTTTTCTGTCTTCCCAACCCTATCCATTATATGTTCTCCATTACATGCACACAATGCTCGGGATAATCGTGCCATAAGAAAATGCACTCGTCTGCATTCAAAGCCATCTTTTCAAGTGAATGGCTCCAGGTATCTCTGAAAGCCAATTAATTAGTTGACAAATGAGCGTCTAATCCAATTAAGACCCATTTTCCAGGGTGTAATGAAAAGGGTTTCCACGCAGGGAGCGGTAGCAGTGGAGTTAATTTTTTAAATGGTCAATTTGGCCTCCAAACGGGAAAAAATAATCATAACATCTTTAAAAAAAAGTGTTTATTCACAAATTGGTCACCCACCACCGAGAGGCACCTGTTTCTGAGAAGAACGGCACAGAGACTCATATGTGAGATCTCCTGGACTTGGAAACAGGAATCAGTCCACAAGTGATGTTGGGGAGCTGTGGAACATGTTGGCCCTCCTCATTCCAGTTCAGATCAAATGTGTATGCCTTTTTAGACAGTGTTTGTGGCAGGGGTGAAATTTACTTACCTTCCCTACTGGTTCACCAATGTGTACATGCCACGCGTGTGCTCACTCTGCTCGTGCGCACCATTATCTGCACATGCGCAAAGCCTTCTGCGCATGCGCAAAAGTTTAAAATGTCACCAAAAAGTGACATCATGACGTTCGCATGGGTGGGCAGATCCTCCCACAGCTGCTACTAGCGGCTCGCCCGAACCAGAGAGAACTGGCTGGATTTCACCCCTGGTTTGTGGTTTTATTGAAGGTGTAATTCATGAAAATAGGGTTAAGGTTTCCTGTGTGCTTGGAAACAGGGATGGGGAAGAATGGGAAGGCTAGAGAATGGGGAAGGAATAGGCAAACAATTAAGGGAGGGTGGATTTTCAGGGGGGGGATGTTTAATCCTGAGAAGGAGGTTACTCTGTCTCGATTTTGTTTGGTATAAGATGGAATAGAGAAAAACTTCAGCAGGCTTTCAGATCAATAGTTCAATTAGAGTAGAGCTGGAAGGTTGACTCAGGCTTCCAACCTTCCGAGGTGGGTAAAATGAGGACCCAGCTTGTTGGGAGTGATATGCTGACTTTGTAAACCGCTTAGCGAGGGCTGTAAAAGCACTGTGAAGCAGTGTATAAGTCAAAGTGCTATTGCTAATTGCTATACTAAACAAATAGGGACACAATGGCTCAGTGGCTAAGATGGTGAGCTTGTTGATCGAAAGGTCGGCAGTTCAGCAGTTCAAATCCCTAATGCCGCATAACTGGGTGAGCTCCCGTTACTTGTCCCAGCTTCTGCTAACCTAGCAGTTTGAAAGCACGTAAATAATGCAAATAGAAAAACAGGGACCACTTTTGGTGGGAAGGGAACAGCGTTCCGTGCGCCTTTGGCATTGAGTCATGCTGGCCACATGACCACAGAGACGTCTTCGGACAGCGCTGGCTCTTCGGCTTTGAAACGGAGATGAGCACCGCCCCCTAGAGTCGGGAACGACTAGCATGTATGTGCAAGGGGAACCTTTACCTTTTTATATTAAACAAAATCAAGCTTAGGGTTAGGGTTTTTGCATTTTTTCCTCCTACTTTCCATTTTCTCAGGACAGAGTAACCTTTCCCGCTCTTAGCTGTTCACACGTTCCTTTCTCCTTCCATTCCTTCCCAAGGGGTGACCTGTCCATATACGTACTAATAAGCAGCTGTCCAGGACATCTGGTAAATTAGGGTGCCAACGTTCCAGGCAAAACAAACACATTAAAAAAAATGATTTTTGTTTTTTTCCTTGGCGGTAGGGAAGACACCTTAACTGCATGTTTTGTCTCAGGATGACAGTGTCTGGCGGCTAATTTATAGCTACCCTGCCTGGAAACAAAACTAGGGATGACCCTCTGTCCCAGTCTGTGCTTTTGAGCAATGACGTTGCAGTCTCCATTCATTCAAGACATTAACATGATTACTGAATTGATCCGTGTTCTGAGCTTGCTCAGTAGCGTGGATGATAAATTAACCAGATGGGTTGGCCAATACACTGAGCCATCGAGAGAAAACCACCAAGATAATAAACCAGGGGTCACAGGCCAGCATGGTACAGTGATGAAGATATTAAGTGAAGAGTAGAGAGACCTAAGTTTCTAGTCATTTCACTCATAGAAGCTTTTACGGGTTGGGAAGGGGGTGTTAGGGCCAGTTCCCCTCTATCAACCGAAGAACCAAAATTATACACAGGTAGTCCTGACTTATAATCAGGAGCTGACCTTGAAGGAAACAGGTAAGAACAGTGGTGAAATTTAGCCGGATCTATCTGGCTCGTGAGATCCAGTAGGACCAGTGGTAGGAGGCTCCGCCCAGCTGCCCGGACGTCATCAAGTCCCGTTTTTTACCCTCTGCGCATACGCAGAAGTCGCTGCACATAATTTCATAATAACAGAGTTGGAAGGGACCTTGGAGGTCTTCTAGACCAACCCCCTGCCCAGGCAGGAAACCCTACACCATTTCAGACAAATGGTTATCCAACATCTTCTTAAAAATTCCCAGTGTTGGAGCATCCACAACTTCTGAAGGCAAGTTGTTCCACTGGTTAATTGTTCTGTCGGGAAATTTCTCCTTAGTTCTAGGTTGCTTCTCTCCTTGATTAGTTTCCACCCACTGTTTCTTGTCCTGCCTTCAGGGGCTTTGGAGAACAGTTTGACTCCCTCTTTTTTGTGGCAGCCCCTGAGAAATTGGAACACTGCTGTCATGTCTCCCCTCGTCCTTCTTTCCATCAAACTAGACATACCCAGTTCCTGCAACCGTTCTTCATATGTTTTAGCCTCCAGTTCCCCAATCATCTTTGTTGCTCTTCTCTGCACTCTTTCTAGAGTCTCAGCATCTTTTTTACATCGTGGCGACCAAAACTGGATACAGTATTCCAACCAAAGCATTATAAAGTGGTATTAACGCTTCATGTGATCTCGATTCTATCCCTCTGTTTATGCAGCCCAGAACTGTATTGGCTTTTTTGGCAGCTGCTGCACACGGCTGGCTCATGTGTAGAGAAGGCATGTGTGGAGGAGGCGCGCATGCTTACATTTGCGATCCGGTAGTGAAGGTAAGTGCATTTGACCCCTGGCTAAGAACCATTATAAGGTATTCCTTGAATCACCGCCATTCATTTAGCGACTGTTTGAACAGTTTGAAGCATCTGAATTTTGATCACGTGATCACAGGGAGGTTTCAGCGGTCATCAGTGTGAAAACGGGTCATAACTTCAGTCACTTTTTTCAGTGCAGTCGGAACTTTGAACGGTCACAAAACGAACGGTTGTAGGTCGAGAACTGCCTCTCTCCTTCTGCTTTTACAGAAGCGATGCGAGACCCTTCCAAGGCCAAAAGCACTGGACTCTACTTCGTGCAGCAAACCCCACGTGTGAATAGGGATGGGGAGCTGGTTCGCGAAACGTTTATCGATTTGTTTTGTAAAACGGTTCTGCTTCTGTAGCTCGGTTTGGGGAAAAAAAAAACCCAGCAGAGGAAGATTGGCTGAAGATAAATATTATCACTCGCTAAGCGATAGTGATTAAGCTCCCTTTACAGGTTTAAAGATGATTAAATTAACAGTTGTTAAACCTGGATACAATTATTGAGATGCTCAAGTGCGTATATTTCATTGAGCTCTTTGACTTCTGGACAGGTTGAAGTTATCGCCTGATTTGCATAAAGCCATTATTCTTTTACCACGGTGACTTAGACTCCCACAACACACCTAAGCCAACTTGAAGCCAACTGCAATCAAACCACAGTTTGGTTTGGCACAGCGCAATGATCCAGGCTCAAGACGCAGTGATCGGCTCTTTGTCTTTATTGGAAAAAAAACAGCTGTGACCTTGCTTTTCCAAAAAAAAAAGTGGGGGGGAATAACTCTGGGTTTGTGTGTGTGTGTTTTCATGCAGTAAGAAGGAAGACAAATTTATACAGGAGGGGAAATTCCCCCACCCTCCCTTTCAACATTGTGGTTACTAGTCTTCTACTTAGCTGAAGCAAACAAAGCTGTTTATCTGTTGCGTAATTTTAATTCAGGAGGATGATACAGAGGGCTTTTAATATTCTTAGCAGTATATTCCCTTCTGAACATAGAGACTGATTTCCAGCTAATCGTTGTTTCAGACTTATCTTTCATGCATTTGTCTGCTTTTAAAAAGCCAGTAACCCTGCTGGCTGTATTTGGCAGTGAGCAATGTATTTTACAGGGAGAAGATTCTGGCAGCGTTCTTGTTTCCCAACGTCCCAAGCTGGGGAAAGTGATTATTCAGTCTTAAAACACTGTAGGATCTCCGTCAAGTTGCGCTCAACTCCTGGTCGCTACATAGGCATATGTGGCAGGCTCATAAAACTAAGACAGATACGTTGAATTTCTTGTAAGCAGTTTCCGTTATTGTTCCTCACCTATAGTCACGAATCTTCTGAAACTAAGAAGAAGGCTAGTTGTAGCCTTCTGACAACTTATTCCAAAAACTAAGACGATCTAGACGGGGAGCCTCAGCCTCTACTCTCAGAATATCAGCACTAGGGTTGGTCGACTCCAAAGCTGAATACTGTGCCCCAGAGGTGGGTTTCAGCAGGTTCTGACCAGTTCTGGAGAACCAGTACTGGAAATTTTGAGTAGTTCAGAGAACCGGTAATAAAAATTCTGACTGGCCCCACCCCCATCTATTCTCTGCCTCTCGAGTCCCAGCTAATCAGGAGGAAATGTGGATTTTACAATAACCTTCCCCTGCCACGCCCACCAAGCCACGCCCACAGAACCAGTAGTAAAAAAAGTGGTTGCATAAAATCTACTCCTACGTGCTGGCTCCCTGTCTTGAGCCACATAGCACCACCAGCTCCACGAAGGCAGGAAGCCTTAGTGAAGGAGTACAAAAAAATTACGAGAAACCCACTTTTTCCTGTGCATGCTTTTTTTTTAAAATTTGAATTTATATCCCGCCCTTCTCCGAAGACTCCGGGCAGCTTACATTGTGTCAAGCAATAGTCTTCATCCATTTGTATATTATATACAAAGTCAACTTTTTATTGCCCCCAACAATCTGGGTCCTCATTTTACCTACCTTATAAAGGATGGAAGGCTGAGTCAACCTTGGGCCTGGTGGGACTTGAACTTGCAGTAATTGCAAGCAGCTGTGTTAATAACAGACAGACTTCATCTGCTGAGCCACCAGAGGCCCTGGTGATCTTCCTCATCTATCAATTGGCAGCCTTAAATCCAGGAAGCCCTCCCTGGAACTCGCTCAACATCTCTCTAACAACTTTGACATCAACACACAAGTGGAAAGCCAAATGGGCTGCTGAACCCCCAGATACATGCAGTTATGTAGATGACCCTACACAAAAGGTGCCAGGTTTTGATCTTCCTCGCCAGCATTGGTCAACTCTGAACAGGATCCGTACCCAACATGGTGTCTGCCAGGACTCATTGTCTTGTCTCTACCCCTCAGTGTGACTGTGGTGCTCCTCGACAAAATATCCATCACATTGTGTCCAAATGTCCATCAAGAGCTTACACCCGCCCAATGCCTGATTTTTTTCAACATAAACCACCCTGTCCTTGAAAGGCTGGGTAGACTAGACATTAACGTTTGAACTACTATAAGTCCATGTATTTGCTATAAACTAAATAAATAAATTCGCAGACTGAAGGAAGGGTGGGGAACTATGACTTTTTAAATATAACTTATGGACTTCAACTCCCAGAATTCCTGAGCCAGCCATGGATTCTGGGAGTTGACGTTCAGAAGTCATTATAGGGACTGTAGTTCCTCACCTTTGAACTAAAGCAAATTACTTCTATCATTAAAGATACATTCTGAGAACTTCTAGGGAGGAGCTACTTTGACCCTCTTCCTCCCAACCAAACTGTCTAAACCTCACTGTCTCTTAGTGCTCTGGAATGCAGCACCTCTCACCCGGGAATCCAGACTACATTCCACTACATCACATCCTTTGAATTGTCTTGACAATAATGCACAAACTGTTTGCTGTTTCCTTCTTCTGGGGCCCTTTTTCAACTTCTTAGTCTAGTCTACAGTCCTGCAGACCTCCCCTCCAAATAGTAACCAGGTTTGGTTCGGTTTAGCCTTTTTGAGGTTGGTCAGAGCAGAGGCATTCATAAGCAAAAGGCAAAAAGTTAAGATAGTGGCCACAATTTGAAACTTGCACTATTTTAGAACAGAACAGAACAGGATGGTACCGGACAGGACGGGATAGAGTAGAGTAGAGTAGAGTAGAGTAGAGTAGAGTAGAGTAGAGTAGAGTAGAGTAGAGTAGAGTAGAGGAGTGGAAGAGAAGAGAAAAAAAGAGAAAAGAAGAGAAGAGAAGAGTTGGAAGGGATTTTGGAGGTCTTCTAGTCCAATCCCCTACTCAGGCAGGAAACTCTCTACCACTTCAGACAAATGGTTATTCAATCTCTTCTTAAAAACTTCCAGTGTTGGAGCATTCACAACTTCTGGAGGCAAGTTGTTCCACATTAATTGTTCTAACTTTCAAGAAATTTCTCTTTAATTCCAAGTTGCTTCTCTCCTTGATTAGTTTCCACCCATTGCTTCTTGTTCGACCCTCAGGTGCTTTGGAGAATAGCTTGGCTCCCTCTTCTTTGTGGCAACCCCTGAGATATTGGAACATGGCTATCATGTCACTCCTAGTCCTTCTTTCATTAAACTAGACATACCCAGTTCCTGCTACCATTCTTTATGTTCAGTCTCCTATTTTACTGATGTTGCACCCACAATATTGTCTTTTTTTGACATACATACCCTGTGGACCCTCTTAATCCTGAGCCGGTCGGGTGAGGTCACCTTTTATGATATAAAATCTCTACCCTCGTGCTGTACCTCATTTGATTGCCTGATCATCGACAAAAACTAAGGGAGAGATCCAAGCGGAGACACTGAATTTGGGGATTTTGTCCTGATTTCTTCCTCATCTTCTTTTCTTTCTCCCTCATTTTATGGATAAAAACCCAGAAAATGTGTATAATCCTTCAAATCTTTTACAGTTCTATTGATGAAAGTGTCAGGGAACTGGACTCCAAAGATTCCCAGCTCTGACCAGTACAGCCTGCTACCTTACTATGGACCAAAGTCCGTCCCCTTTCCCTTTTATGTTTTTTTGTAATCTTATAAAGCCCAGAATAAGTTATAGTTTAATGACCCTTCTGTTCTGTGCTTTGCTTAACGGTGGGGAAAGGAACATGTCTCTTTGGAGCTGTGATGGATCATCCAATTTACACCCAACAAAATGAAGTGTGAGTGAAGCCGCTGACAAACTGGTGGAGAATTAATTTCCATCAGGATTAACTAGTGGAGCGCTACGGCAAGAAGATTTTTAAGGGAGCCCAGGCAAGAGGCTCATGTAATGCTGATCAGTTACCTCTTAGCACCCTTTAAGCAGGTTGTCACATTCACGGTTGTGATGGGTTGCCCAGGATTCCTCCCTCCCTCCCATTTTTTTCTCCCATTTGGCTCCGTATTATTAGTAGCTGCAAAAACTGAAAGAGGGGATAGTTGCTGTTATTCCTGGATAATTAATTCAAAATATGATGGGTGTCATCTAGCCAGCCGTACGTAGGACTAACTCTTACGGTAGTGTATATGCAAATGAATGGCCATTCGTTTGGCTGTTACTTACGCTAATACAATTGTACATTGTCTAAAAGGACTGTTTTCTCTTCCCATCTTCATTCTGCTCCAATATTAGCTATTGTCAAAGCTAAAGAAATCTGAATTAAGTGCATGATTTGATTATGCACTGAATTAAGTGCGTGATTTGATTATGGCTTACATTTAACGACATTTTGGAAGAAGGACAATTCCCTGTCCTCCAACATATGAGCTAGCTAGGTAGCTAGATGATATAAATGATAGATGATTGATGGTAGATGGAAGGATGGATAGATAGATGATATAAATGATAGATGATTGATGATAGATAGATAGATAGATAGATAGATAGATAGATAGATGATAGATAGATAGATAGATAGATAGTCATACATAAGTAACATCTGTATTATAGCAATGCTTCCGTACAGTCAACTAAAGGTTTTAACACGCTTGCAACCAGTCAAGTTTCCAGCAGTGCCTCGTCATCAGTAGTCATGAAGATTCCTTGGAAACTCCAAAGCTTGCACTTAATTTGCACACTTTATTAGTTACTCTAATTAAACACATCACAATGTTCCAGGATCTGGCTGTTGGAGGAAACGAACCATTTCTGATAGAAGGGAGGAGTCTTAAACCTTCTCCATCCAGGCACTTGGAGCGGAAACTGCTCTCTCACTCTCTCTCTCTCTCTCTCTCCCTCCCTCCCTCCCTCCTTCTCTCTATCTCTCTCCCCCTCCCTCCTTCTCTCTCTCTCTCTCTCTCTCTCTCCCCCTCCCTCCTTCTCTCTCTCTCTCTCTCTCTCTATAGATAGATAGATAGATAGATAGATAGATAGATAGATAGATAGATAGATAGATAGATAGATAGATATGTAGGTCTTTGGTTATTCGGGTTTTCTCCCAGGTAAAATTGGAAGTGTCTTGGTGACGTTTCGACGAAATCCCATTTGTCATCTTCAGGCTAGGTGTTTACAGCTTCGTGCTTCTTTCTCCTAGAAGCTGTAAACACCTAGCCTGAAGATGACAAATGGGATTTCCAATTGTGCTCCCAGAAGCATGAAGCTGAAGCCTGAAGATGACGAATGAGACTTCGTTGAAACGTCGCCAAGACTCTTCCAATTTTACACGGGATAAAACCCAAACAACCAAAGAGCTACATACAAACACCCGTGAAAACCTCAGAAAACAAATATATATATATATATATATACCCACACTCATACATATAAACACACACACACACACACATGATCTTTACTGAGCAGTGATCAAATTGCTCTCTTCGACAATGTACGTGGAGAAGGGGAGAGGCCCCTTTAGTTGCCTTTAGCATTGTTTGCTAGCCTCAGCTTATTTTGAGCTTGTTTTCCTGGCATTATCCATGAAAGTCTAGCTTATTCATCTGCATTCAGCTCTGGTGACCTCCCCTGTTTTAATGCATATCCTTTTACTATTATTACTTTTAGCTCATCACTTTTACTATTATTATTTTTAGTTCATCGCTGAGGGTTTTTTTCCGCAGCTTTTTTTCCTTTGCTTGAAAAGAAAGTGCTTTGAATGTATGCTTCGTTTTGAGAGCAGTTTGTGACTGAAACGTCAGCAATCCTTTTTCACATCTGTCGCACCGTTTTCCCTGGTTGCTTTAGTCAGGAAAATGTAGATATTATACACGGCATGACAGGATTGAGAGCCAGTTTGGTGTCGTAGTTAAGATACCAGGCTAGGACGCTGATGGCGTATCCATGACCCGCATGTCGAAGACAACACGCCAGTGTTTACCAACACCTGACAATGACTATTCTCGAAAACATGTTCTATTCTTGCATGACATTTGGGGGCTCCACTGCCCCTGAAAATCACACCAGAATGAAGTGTGTTTTCGGAAGCTGCAGAAGAGCTCTCTCTAAGGCTGCTTCAAGAAGGAAGGGCTCTTGTAACCTGGAGCAGCCGCAGGTAGACCGCAGAAGCCTGTCAACAGAAAGAGAGGCTGACTGAAGATGAACGGTGCGTGCGGTAAACCCTGGGGCGTGCTGGGCCGCGGGGGTAATTGTGCAATTCTCCAAAGTCACTTCCCTTGAGGAAAGGTGTGAGGCGGCCTTTTTGAGTGGCAGCATGGCATAGGGTTGAGGTCAAGACCTGGGCCTTTTTTTTTAGGCCAAGCACTACCCTTGAATACTGATGTTTAGGATTGCCTAGATGGAGGGGGTGGGGGAGAGACAGAGAAGATAAAAATACTTTCTCTGCTGTTTGAAGGTGTATGCGTGTGACCCACCAACAGAGCGAAGTTAGGCATTTTCCGAATTCTTGGCACGTTGAGCTCTAAACCAGGGGTAGTCAACCTTTTTATACCTACCGCCCACTCTTGTATCTCTGTTAGTAGTAAAATTTTCTAACCGCCCACCGGTTCCACAGTAATGCGCCGTGTATCGTTGTCTGCGCATGCCTCTCGTGCATCGTGGATTGGGTTTGTGGGGGGGGGCTGGCTACCAGTTCTGCTTGTCTGTTACAGCTGGGTGGTGTGGGGGGAGATGCGCGAGCTATTCTGGGACGAGGGTCTTTTGTTTGCGGTCATACTATAGCGCCATTTAGTTTCACTTACATAACACGAACTAAACTTATGTGCGGGTGATACAAATAGTATATTTTCAGAAATTTAAATTGTCACGGGGAATTTTATGAAAACCTAATGAAAGTGTTTTTAAATAATGCTATGAATTTTTTTTAAAAAGTCAATTAAACTTAAAAAAAAGGAAAATGCTTCAGTATTGGACAAAACCCCTAACGCCCACCATGAATGCTGGAACGCCCACTAGTGGGCGGTAGGGACCAGGTTGACTACCACTGCTCTAAACGTTTCCCATCACTGATCTAGAAACCAGAAGACTGTGAGTTCTAGTGCTCCTTTGGGTATATGGCAGTTGAGTGACTTTGGGCCACTTACCTGTCTCTCAGCCCTAGGAAGAAGATGATCCTTCTAGAAATCTTGCCGAGAAAACTGAAGAAACCAGAGCTGAAGAAGCTTCTTGGATGAGAAGTGAAATGTCTTCAAAGAAAAACAAGAAAGTCCAGTTGACTTCTTGAAAAAAAAACATATTTGGGACAACCATGACCTGGATGACTGAGAATTTTTATAGACATTTAGCGAGGCACATACCTGGAAAACTTCAAGGATCTGTCCCAGCCATCACCAAGAATCAAGAATGACCCAAGGCATTATCATTATTACTTTTCTCACCAGAAGGCAAGACAAGAAGCAATGGGTGGAAACTAATCAAGGAGAAAAGCAACCTGGAACTCAGGTGGAATTTCCCAATAGTGAGAACAATCAATCAGTGGCATGGCTTGCCTTTGGAAGTTTAGATACACTATCACTAGATGCTTTTAAGAAGAGACTGGACAGCCACGGGTCTGGAATGGTTTAGGGATTCCTGCTTGAGCAGTGGGTTGGACTAGAAGACCTCTGAGGTTCCTTCCAATTCTCTTATTCTGTTCTCTGCTGTTCCTCACTTGAATCCAGGCTTTCTGGAGTGAAATGCTGCCATTGGGGCAGTGGTGAAATCCAATTTTTTTTTTTAATACTGGTTCTGTGGGCATGGCTTGGTGGGCGTGGCAGGGGAAGGATACTGCAAAATCCCCATTTCCTCCCCACTCCTGGGGGAAGGATATTGCAAATTCTCCATTCCCACCCCACTCTGAGGCCAGCCAGAGGTGGCATTTGCCAGTTTTCCGAACCGGTCAAAATTTCTGCTACCGGTTCTCCAGAACCTGTCAGAACCTACTGGATTTCACCCGTGCATTGGGGTCAGATGGGGGCTTTTGGGCACAATAGAATAAAGACCAGAAATATTTGCAAAAGGTTAAGATACTATTTTGCTTAAATATTCTTCTTCTCCTATCCGGACCTAAAATAAAGGCTATATATCCCTTTAAGGATCAATGTAGCTGTCCAAAAACTTGTCCAACCGATGTTTATATTTTACAGCCCATTTCTTCATTTGCAAACGATAAAACTTTTTTCAAGAGATCTTGGTCTCCCAGTTACCTTCTCTGCGGGAGCCCGGAATTGTCCTGTCAATTTATATTTCCGGCTGACCCTACTTTGGCCCAATTCCTGTCTTTGCAAATACGAAGATCTGTCCTTCTTGGCATCCTCATCTCCCGTCTGTGAATTTCTCCCTTCGTCCTCTTTAAATTGCTTTCGTGGCATTTTAAGTTCTGCGACAAAACCAATATATGTAATGAATGAGCAGCACAGATATTATGGTAATCTCTCCTAACAACAGATATCTGTGATTACAGGAATTACAACCAACCAAATACTGTAACTACAAGCACTAATTGACAAGATATGAGCGATCCGGGTTTCCCCCCACCCCCCACTCTGCAAATATGCATGGTGGGTGGGGTATGGAGGAAAGAATAGAAAGGCTATCTTAATGTAATTTTCAAGTGCTTTAGGAAGCTTCTGTGTGTTAGATATAGGTGTGGAAGCCACTTTAGAGAGTAAATTGTATGCAAGAAACCAGTTCTCTAAGAGTTTCTTTTTCATATACAGTAATGTTTTTTTTCTTAATTTCTTGCCATGTTTGCATTAGGGCTTCTGGTATTTTATGTTGTAAGAAATATGAATGAGATTTGTTCTCTCTGTCCCATAGGAAGGCATGCCATCCTTTCTTTAAATCATGTCCTTCCAACATGAGCAATCTTTTATTTCTCAAATTGATCCATTCTTTAATCCAATGAAGCTATCGAAGTACTGTCCCGGTGTTTGGAAGCCGTACGGGTCTGGATGGGGAGAAACAGGCTCAAGCTTAATCCCTCCAAGACGGAGTGGCTGTGGATGCCGGCACCCCGGTACAATCAGCTGCAGATGCGGCTGACTGTTGGGGGCGAGTCATTGGCCCCAATGGAAAGGGTGCGCAACTTGGGCGTGCTCCTGGATGGATGGTTGTCCTTTGAAGACCATTTGACGACCGTCTCCAGGAGAGCTTTTTATCAGGTTCGCCTGATCCGCCAGTTGCGCCCCTTCCTGGACCGGGATGCCCTATGCACGGTCACTCATGCTCTCGTGACCTCTCGCTTGGACTATTGCAATGCTCTCTACATGGGGCTCCCCTTGAAGAGCACCCGGAGACTCCAGTTAGTCCAGAATGCAGCTGCGCAGGTGATAGAGGGAGCGGTTCGGAGCTCCCATGTAACACTCATCCTGCACAGACTGCACTGGCTGCCTGTGGTCTTCTGGGTGCGCTTCAAGGTATTGGTTACTATCTTTAAAGCGCTCCATGGCTTAGGACCGGGATACTTACGGGACCGTCTACTGCCGTCCTCTATCTCCCAACGACCGGTGCATTCTCACAGAGAGGGACTCCTCAGGGTGCCGTCAGCCAAACAATGTCGACTAGCGGCCCCCAGGGGGAGGGCCTTCTCTGTGGGGGCTCCTACCCTGTGGAACGAACTTCCCCCTGGACTTCAACAACTCTGACCTTAGGACCTTTCGCCGCGAACTTAAAACCTATTTATTCCGCCTTGCTGGATTGGCTTGATTTTTAAAATTTTTAATTTGATTTTATGGGTTTGAAATTTCTGTCAATTTTATAGGGCGTTATTACATTTTAAATTTGGCCATTTGAATAAGTTTTTTAAGGGTTGTTTTTTAGTACTGTATGTATTGTTTCTTTTGTATTTTATTTTGGCTGTTCACCGCCCTGAGTCCTTCGGGAGAAGGGCGGTATACAAATTAAAATATTATTATTATTATTATTATTATTATTATTATTATTATTATTATTATTATTATTATTATTATTATTATTATTATTATTATTATTATTATTAAACTAAGCTTGCTGCCTGATAATAAAATCGCCAATCCGGGAGCCCTTAGCCACCTCTGCTTCTACTGTCCTGAAGGTCTGATAGTTTTATTCTTGCTTTTTTCTTTGCCCAGATAAGTTTTGTTGTAATTTGATTCAATTCTGTGAAAAATTTCTCATCTAATTGTATGGGAATGGTTTGAAAAAAATATAGCCGTTTCGGAAGAATATTCATTTTAATCCTTGCAATCCGGCCCAGTATGGATAGATTTAATGCCCCGCCCATCTTTCCAAATTAATTTTAATTTGTTGCATAAGCTTTACATAATTGCCTTCTTTAATTGAAGAGCATCTCGCTGTCAGCCAAATTCCTAGGTATTTAATTTTTCTCACCTTCTTTAATCCCAATTTTTCTTCTCTCTAATAGTTTCTTCTTATTTGGCTGCCATAGCTGGGAGTCCTACATAGCCTCCACTGTACCCCTTAAGCTAGCCTTCATCTGCCAAAGATGAAAAAGGACCCTTACCCATTGCCTCCCGTTGAAGTGAGATTTAACTGTCAGTCCAGTCTATTTCTGTAATTGAAATGGAAAGAGGTGCCATCTCATCTGTCTTGGGCAGCAAAATGATACTGTCTGAGAAGTCCCTGCCTTCTTTCATGATATTCCTTTTGTTACTTACTCTTTTCATGTATCCAGATTATGTTTATACTTTTACCTGTTATATATGATTGACAAAATAAATAAATATATAAGGTTTCAGTCTCTCCCGGGAGGGAAAGAAGGAAGGGAAAAAGAGAGGAAGAAAGAGAGGGGAAACAAGAGTAGGAGAGAAGGTTAGAAGGGAGGAAGAAAGGAGGTGTGGGGGAAAGGAAGGGGAAGGAGAGGAGGAGAAGGAGAGGAGGAAAGAAGAAAGTAGAAGAGTAGGTGGAAGAAGAGAGGGAAAGAGAGGACAGGGAGAAGAAGGGTTGTTGTAAAAAAAAAAGGGATATGAAATGCTAGAAGAGCAACCCCAAATAAATTGTTTAGGGTGAAGATTGTATTAGTATGAAAGCTAAAAGAAAATATGTATGTTAGATAAGAAACCGTACAGTTAAGATATGTCTATGAGAAAAAATAAAAAAATAACTTTTTTTTTAAAAAAAAAGGTTCCACTCTCTCCTCAGTTACCCAGCAGACAGAAATTCAATGAGGAATTCCCCTCCCCCTCCTTCAATTTATCCTGTCTAAGAAAAAGAGGACTGCTTAATTCCATTGGCCAGTAAGAGATTAAAGCTTTGATGTACAGGAAAGCCACAGCTGAATGATGGAAGGCATCTTCATGGCCATCACCACCAAGGGTGCTCCAGCTCAGATGCAAAACTGGAGGTGAGCAGAGACGGAAAAATGGAATGGATTTGCTCTGGCTTTAGAAGGCCTTCTAACCAGAGCATATAAAACATTTGCTAGACCAATTCTTGAATACAGCTCGCCTGTCTGGAACCCACACCTCATTTCAGACATTAATACAATTGAACGTCTCCAGAAATATTTTACAAGAAGAGTTCTCCACTCCTCTGATCACAGCAAAATACCTTATGCCACCAGACTTGAAATCTTGGGTTTAGAAAATTTAGAACTCCGCCGCCTTGGACACGACCTGAGTTTAACTCATAGACTCATCTGTTACAATGTCCTTCCTGCTGAAGACTACTTCAGCTTCAATCGCAACAATACACAAGCACACAATAGATTTAAGCTTAATGTGAACCACTCCAATCTTGGCTTGTTTGATCCCACTCAGTCACTGCAATGCTGGGTTAGAGAGTAATAGCACTTAGACTTATATACCGCTTTACAGTGCTTTACAGCCCTCTCTAAACGGTTTACAAAGTCAGCATATTGCCCCCAACTATTTGGGTCCTCATTTTACCCACCTCGGAAGGATGGACGTCTGAGTCAACCTTGAGCCTGGTGAGATTTGAACTGCCAAATTGCAGGCCGCAGAAATAGCCTACCGTACTGCACTCTAACCACTGCACCACCGTGGCTCTAGATGCTAGATATATCTCACATGACCATCATGGCTCCAAAGCACTTTTTCTTCCTTGGAATCCATTTGAATCCACGGCCCTTTTTTAAAATTATTTTATTTTGTCACAACAGTATATACAATCATCAACATAAACAATAACCCATCATGAGAGAAAAAGTATATATAAGTAAAAGTATAAGTAAAAGTATGCATATAATACTATAATGAAGGGAACAATAGGACAGGAACGGTAGGCTTGTGCATGCATGCCCCTTATAGTCCTCTTAGGAATGGGGAATGAGGTCAATAGTAGACAGTTTTTGGTTGAAGATTTTGGAGTTTTGAGTAGAGACTATAGAGTCACTTCTAGTCTTCAAAAGACCCTTCGTACACGCTGAAGCATGTGCACATCCTTCCAGCAGACTGAGAAACGTACAACCTTTTGTCTGTCTTAGCCGCCAAGGGTTCAGCTGCCTAGGAACCACTTCTTTCCATTCTTATTTTCAGCCTCAATGGTCTGCAAGGGACATGGGGGCAGTGATGTAGTGATATCAAACAAGCCTTTTTGTTTTTATGGTTCGGTCAGAGAAGGTTGAATGCTTTGTTTCGATTCTAGCAGCGAGGAGCTGAATTGGTTGGCAGTGGCATCTCAACGAAGAGCGTAGCCATAATAACACGATGAGTTCCAGGTGTCCATGTGACTCTTTCCTGGTTCAGGCCACCATCTTAATGATGTCAACACCTTGAAGGAAGTTAGCACCCACCCCTCCCCCTCTCCTAGGAAAATGAGCTATTTTAGGAAATATTAAAAGGGGAGAATATTTCCCCTAAAAGGAAGGCAGAAACTCAGCCCACCCACCCCCACACACCTTTGTCAATGGGCCATTAAGGCAGTGGTGAAATGTAAAATTTGTTACTACTGGTTCTGTAGGCGTGGCTTGGTGGGGGGGTGTAATGTGATTAGGTGGGCATGGCCAACTTTTTAAAAAATAAATAAATTCTAAAGCATTTTTCAGCCAAAGAGGTTGTAGAAAAAATGGTTTTAAAAGGCTCTAACGATCCCAGCTGAGCCGCGCGATCATCAGAGGCTTTTCTTTTCTTTTAAAAGCTTTTAAAAGAAAAAAAAAAGCCTCTGACAATCAGGCAACTCATCTGGGATTGTCAGAGGAGCCTTTTAAAAGCATTTTTAAAAACAACCTCTTTGCCTGAAAAATGCTTTTAAAAGGCTCTAACGATCCCAGCTGAGCCGCGCGATCATCAGAGGCTTTTCTTTTCTTTTAAAAGCTTTTAAAAGAAAAAAAAAAGCCTCTGACAATCAGGCAACTCATCTGGGATTGTCAGAGGAGCCTTTTAAAAGCATTTTTAAAAACAACCTCTTTGCCTGAAAAATGCTTTTAAAAGGCTCTAACGATCCCAGCTGAGCCGCGCGATCATCAGAGACGTTTTTTAAAACTTTTAAAAGCATTTTTTCAGCCGAAGAAAATATGCTTTTAAAAGTAAAAAAAAAAACCAACCTCTGCATTTTACCTCTGCATTTTAAGGCCTGAGCCAGTCCATCCTTTGTTGTTATTAGTTGCGAAGTCGTGTCCGACCCATCGCGACCCCATGGACAACATTCCTCCAGGCCTCCCTGTCCTCTACCATCCTCTGGAGACCATTGAAGCTCACGCCTACTGCTTCAGTGACTCCATCCAGCCACCTCGTTCTCTGTCGTCCTGTTCTTCTTTTGCCCTCAATCTTTCCCAGCATTAGGCTCTTCTCCATCCTACATAACAAAAATCTACCTCCTTCAGGCAGAGCCATAGTAGGAATTGCCCAGAGCCCTTTGATTACATCATCACCCAACAAGGCTCAACCAAACCTGGACCCAAAAACACAACCTACAGAGTTGCCCCTGCAGAGTTGCCCCATGGGAGTCTGACAACCAGTTAGAATACAAGCTCAGATTCAAAAGCCCAGATAGGGCATAAAACCCAGGCACTCTCGGCATCTCTTCCCATTTTTCCCCCTCTTCACCCAAGTTCTTCAAACCATTGCCATCCTGTCCGCCATTAAACCATCTTTTTGCAAGCAACCTCCGTGTTTCCAGCGTCTTCCTTCCCACTTGGAACTGAACCCAGAGGGACATTTCTTCCAACCACCTACTGGTTAATCAGCATTGCCACTGATAGACAATGACTACCCAATGGTGAAATAGGATTAAATGCTGTTCAAGGCGCTGAGTGGCCCTTGTCCAAAGAAAAGGTGAAGTCCACTATCTCCTCCGGAGCTAGGGGGAACAATATGGGGGAGAACCTAGTAGCAAATGAAGTTAAATACCCTATTGTCATGGGGAAATTAACACCTTATAAATCACCACGACAGGCGCTGGTTAAGGACAATTTTCTTCCTGTCAGGACGCCTGGCTCATGATGTATTGGACAATATTTCCCAGGCTACGTGGAGAGGTTTCGGCCTGAGGTGTTGCCATAACAACATAATTTTGGTCAGAAGTTTTATCTATATCGCTCCCCCTCCCCTCCTTAGGGATATAATAGAAATATTTGGGGATAGGGTGAACCTTGAAGAGACAAAGATATGGCTGCTTTCTGACACAGAAAAGAGGAAAAAGCGGGGAAAGTCAAGGGTCACAACCGATCACAGAGTGATCGGTTGTGCGGAGCTGGCAACGGAGTTGGACAGCGATAAAGCTGAGAAAGAGCGTTGGCCAGTCCTAGAGGCTGGGGAAAGCCTGGATGAGGGCTCTGCATTGGAGGCTGAGGTGGGGCCAGGGCCATAGGGGAATGATGGACGGACTCCAGAGCCTCCAGAGGCTGACAGTAGTGAGGCAGAGGAACAGGAAGAGCCTGTTCCTAATGCACACAAGAGAAGAGCTGCCAGAAGGCAAGAACAGCTCAAGCAAAGAGGACAACTTGGGAGTAGGCCCAAGAGATTATTGGCCCCTCCCATAAGGGTTAAAAAAGACCAGCAATGGAGTTTGGGCTCTTTGCCGGAAAACAACATTGATAGCTTCGTCTTCTTGCATTTATTTTTGTATCAGTGTCTTCTGAACGTTTGCCAAGAAAGGCCTTTGGCAGTTTGCCTAATTGGACCAAGGTTGGTGATAGGGCTGAGGAATTTGTGTTGGGAGGAATTTGCTTTAATTTAGTTGAACTATGCTGAGAATGAAGTAATTCTCAGCTGTTCGAATAAAGTTTGTCTGTTTTTTCACTGACGAGTTTCCTACTACCTACTTGGGCCTGGGTCACAACACAGAGTTTTAGGTTAATACAGCTGCGATTGTATGTGATGATGTGCGTACCTCTATGTTTAGAGGTATACGAACCCAAATATAGAGTCCTTGCAGCTAATCAACATCATTCTTATCATTTGCCTCCTCTATCTTGGTGGCAACTCTCCATGTTGAATTAGTATCACTTTCCCCAATTTATCAATGGAGAATGAGGGACAGAAAGGTTTGGTGTGGGAAAGGTGCTTCCTGAAGTGTTCTTTTGGAATGAATCATGTTTCTCAAGGACCTACCATGTGTAGGCAAAGATAGGTTGGGATGAAAGGGAGAAGGAAGAAATGGTCATGTGGGGGGAAAAAAAGATGGGTTGAGTTCAAACTCAACTTAGCTCAGACTGCTAAGTCTGTTATTAAGGCTTGCAATTACTGCAGGTTCAAGTCCCACCAGGCCCAAGGTTGACTCAGCCTTCCATCCTTTATAAGGTAGGTAAAATGAGGACCCAGATTGTTGGGGGCAATAAAAGTTGACTTTGTATATAATATACAAATGGATGAAGACTATTGCTTAACATAGTGTAAGCCGCCCTAAGTCTTCGGAGAAGGGCGGGATATAAATGCAAATTAAAAAACAAACAAAAAACCAGCTTCCCATCAGAGCAAAGTTATTTTTGACTGAGTTTCTCCACAGTTATTGCTTTGGGTCACTGTGTGGAAGTCCCAGTTTCCATGCCCAGATAAAGGGTTATGAGGAAAACCTCTTCGGGTTAGATGATATTATCCTTCAGAATTGACCACACAGCATCAGGGTGAACTTCATGGCAAGTATGGCAACCACAGATAGTCTCTGTGGAACCTCAAAATGCTAAATATTGGAATAATTAACTTTCTTTCTTTCTTTCTTTCTTTCTTTCTTTCTTTCTTTCTTTCTTTCTTTCTTTCTTTCTTTCTTTCTTGACAAGAACAAGGAAACAAGTAACAGTATAGACATAGACATGGACACATGAAAAAAATTGACACAAAAAAAGGATATAAATAGACAAAAAATAGCCATAAACATATAGAATGATTACATATAATTGGGAACAGTAGGGCAGGGACGGTAGGCACGCTGGTGCGCTTATGCACGATCCCTTGGGGATCTCTTAAGAAACATGAAAAGTCCACGGTAGACAGTTTAAGGTAAAAGATATGGGGAACATTATGTATTTATGTTAACTTTTCATGGGATCCTCAAATTCTGGTAAGGTCATCACAAACATCATGAGATCTTCAGCTGAGAAATTTTTTAAAGAAAAAATATCTGCAGTATAGTTGCCCCACATTTCTGAAGATTCATCCCATTTGAAATGTAACTTTAATTTCTGACAGCCTTATGGTGGTATTGACTTCTTATTAAGTGGTTTGTTCACCCCTAGTTTGTTGCATAAATCACAATTAGCTGGTGGTTTGGCATTACAAAATTAGTTGGAATATACAACAAAGGCCAAATATGTAATGGCTTACTGTGATGCAGGAGTAACATGGTTGGTTTTCCCATTGAATTTGCTTGTCAGAAGATCACAAAAGGTAATCACATGAGCCTGGGACACTGCAGCCATCATAAATACGAATCAGATCACAGGACCATGGGGACGCTGCCATGGTCATGTATGAAAAATGGTCATAAGTCACTTTTTTGTGTTGTTGTAACTTTGAACGGTCACTAAGTGAATTGTTGGACTAGGGGAGACATGATAGCAGTGTTCCAATATCTCAGGGGCTGCCACAAAGAAGGGGGAGTCAAGCTATTCTCCAAAGCACCTGAGGGCAGGACAAGAAGCAATGGGTGAAAACTAATCAGGGAGAGAAGCAACTTAGAACTAAGGAGAAATTCCTGATAGAACAATTCATCAGAGGAACAACTTGCCTCCAGAAGTTGTGAATGCTCCAACACTGGATGTTTTAAAGAAGATGTTGGATAACCATTTGTCTGAAGTGGTGTAGGATTTCCTGACTAAGCAGGAGGTTGGACTAGAACAGGGGTCTCCAACCTTGGTCCCTTTAAGATTTGTGGACTTCAACTCCCAGAGATCCTCAGCCAGCTTTGATGGCTGAGGGACTCTGGGAGTTGAAGTCCACAAGTCTTAAAGGGACCAAGGTTGGAGACCCCTGGACTAGAAGACCTCCAAGGTCCATTCCAACTCTGTTATTCTATTCTATTCTGTTATAAGTCAAGGACTACCTTTATATATAGTATTCCACCTTCTAGAAAGTGTAACTTAAAAGACTAAAATAGCAAGAATCCATTGTTCTTTGAAGCTTCACCACCACAAAGAGATCTTTCTAAGTAAAAATTTCATCTTGGGCTAGATTGCTCACCTGTGCAATATCCAGACAGTCGAGGTCCAGCTCAACAGAGGAAAGGCAGATACATATTTCTTGTTAGACAATCTTGGGAGTTGTAGAATTCCCAACATACAAACTGTGGGTTGTTGGGTGGAGGGCCAGATGCAGATTGTTGTTAGGTTGATAAGCGAGTATCCTCTTTGTCCTTTCTTTATCCTAAAGGTGAGTTAAGTGAGAAAAGAACTGTGGCATCTTATGCCATTTTGTCTCTGAATCATTTCTTCCAACACTCAAGATCAGCAAGATATTAATTCAATAATTTCAAAACAGTGTTTTGTGTGTTTTGACTGTTTTCCTCTGGGATGGAAGGAAATTGTGAGAAATTGGGGAGGCTGGAGGTCACTGTCTAGTGAAAAACATTCCCCTCACATATCTCTCGGTTACCTTGTCACTAGCTAAGTGTAAGAACACCATATTTTACCCCTGAGCTTTTCTCTGAAATGCTCTTATTTGAAAGAATTTTTGGAAGCAAACTCTCTCATCAAATTGAATGAGAATGGATGGAACAAAACACAGGAGAGGTTTTTTTCCCCCCAATTTTTTTTTCACACGGTATACTCCAACAGCTGGCATTATGCAAGGGATACCTTAAAATATACTAGAAAAAAGCCTTAAGGCCTACTTCATATTCTAGCAATAGCACTTAGACTTATATACCGCTTCACAGTGTTTTACAGCCCTCTCTAAGCGGTTTACAAAATCAGCATCTTGCCCCCAACAATCTGGATCCTCATTTTACCGACCTCGGAAGGATGGAAGGCTGAAGTCAATCATGAGCCGGTCAGGATCGAACTGCCAAACTGCTAGCAGCCAGCAGAATTAGCCTGCAATACTGCATTCTAACCACTGCGCCACCACGGCTCTGGGCAAGATACTGCCTCTAAATTTGCCCTTCTTTGCAGATATATAGGAAATTATGATTTCTTTGAGTAAAAAGAAAATATTGTCAGGGCCCAAACAAAAAATGGTTGTGATTCTTTCAAGCTGAGTTTTTTTTTTAAAAAAAATGGTTCATAACTTGCTTAGCCTTGCCAGACTGAGCACACATCTATCTGCATTTACAATATACTTTGTGAGCTATTAGGGAGGGATTGTCTTCACCCTCTTTCTATCACACATAACATAACTCCGCCGACTCCGACATGATCTGTGTTTAACACACAGAATCATCTATTGTAATATCCTTCCTGTAAAAGACTACTTCAGCTTCAATTGCAACAATACAAGAGCAAACAATAGATTTAAACTTAATGTCAACCGTTTCAAACTTGATTGCAGAAATATGACTTTTGTAACAGAGTTGTTAACGCTTGGAACTCACTACCTGACTCTATAGTCTCTACTCAAAACCCCAAAATCTTCAACCAAAAACTGTCTACTATTGGCCTCACCCCATTCCTAAGAGGACTATAAGGGGCGTGCATAAGAGCACAAAAGTGCCTACCGTTCCTGTCCTATTGTTCTCTTCATTATAGTATTATATGCATACTTTTACTTATACTTTTACTTATATATACTTTTTCTCTCATGATGAATTATTGTTTATGTTGATGATTGTATATACTGTTGTGACAAAATAAAAGAAAAAAAACAAAAAACAAAAAAACATTCAGACTGAGTTCCCTCTTATTCTTCTGGAATTCCACCTCTCCCTCCTTGGAGTTCACTTCAGGGGTGACATCCAGCAGGTTCTGACAGGTTCTGGAGAACCAGTAGCGGAAATTTTGAGCAGTTCGGAGAACCGGCAAATACCACCTCTGGCTGGTCCGAGAGTGGAGTGGGAATGGAGATTTTGCAACATCCTTCCCCCAAGGGTGGGGAGGGAATGAGGAGTTTGCAGTATCCTTCCCCTGAAGTGGGGTGGGAATGGAGATTTTGCAGTATCTTTCCCCTGCCACACCCACCAAGCCACACCACGCCCACCAAGTCACGCCCACAGAACCAGTAGTAAAAAAACTTTGGATTTCATCACTGTATGACACCACCAGAAATATATAGTAAATGTAAGAAGCAGATCATTTCCTAAACGTGTAAAGTTGATCTGTTAGATCAGTGTTTCTCAAACTTGGCATTTCTAAGACATGTGGATTTCAACTCCCAGAATTCCCCAGCCAGCATGCTGAGTGAGGAATTCCGGGAGCTGAAGTCCACATGTCTTAAAGTTGCCAAGTTTGAGCAACACTGCATTAGATGGTAAGAAGTGGTGTTGCTAAGACGTTGCATGCATAGTGTGGCATTTTTGCAACGAGGGAAAGACAGTGCGGTGAAACCAACAGAATGTGTGTGTGTATGTGCATATAATATAAAACATGAGCAATGTAGCAGATGGTGTAAAGATGCAAGATCTCCCTTTTTCAACATGTGTATGACCTTTGTACAGAATAGAATAGAATAGAATAGAATAGAATAGAATAGAAGTTGGAAGAGTTGGAAGAGACCTTAGAGGTCTTCTAGTCCAACCCCCTGCTTAAGCAGGATAACCTACACTTCAGATAAATGGTTATCCAATCTCTTCTTAAAAGCTTCCAGTGTTGGAGCATTCACAACCTCTGGAGGCAAGTTGTTCCACTTATTGTTCTCACTGTCAGGAAATTTCTCCTTAGTTCTAGGTTGCTTCTCTCCTTGATTAGTTTCCACCCGTTGCTTCTTGTCCTGCCTTCAGGTGCTTTGGAGAATAGCTTGACTCCCTCTTTTTTGTGGCAGCCCCTGAGATATTGAACCAGCTGCATCTCGTTTTGGGCCTAGTTTGCCTCCCTGAAGCCTCGTGGGAGCGAAAATGGGCTGTGAGGGGACTCCTGGAAGGGGCGGGACAGGGTGGGGCAGGGCCAGCCAGTAATTTAACTAACGGTTTGTTTGAACCTGCTGAATCCCACCACTGGATATCATTGATTTGAGCAGCAACGCTGGTTTCTTTTCCTCCTTTCTGCCTTTTTGTGGTCAAGCAAGTATGCCAGGAGTTAGTAACTCTATGCATGCTGTGTTTATTAACTCCAGATAATTTCTGCTAATATTATCTTGCGTGCCTTATAATAACTTCTTCATCACCACATCATAAACCTTTGATCTTCTCCTCCGGCATCTTCTAAGCAATAATAATAATCATAAAGGCGGTCCATAAATACACCTCCCCGGAGGCTGAGTGGCCAGCTGTTAGAAACTGTGGCTGGAGCAGCAGCTTAGGGACTATATTTTGTCTAGGTTGTTACAACTGATTCTTTTCTACTGGTGCTTTGATGGTATTACTCTTGCTTCTGTTTTGTCCTCAGTGGGTCATTACTCCCTGCCATGTTACCTACCTGAGAGATGGAGAGTCTAAAAGTTATAAACAGCTAGATTTCAAACTTAATTCCCATTCCCCCTCATAGGATAGAATAGAATAGAATTTTTTATTGGCCAAGTGTGATTGGACACACAAAGAATTTGTCTTGGTGCGTATGCTCTCAGTGTACATAAAAGAAAAGATACGTTCATCAAGGTACAACATTTACAACACAAATAATGGTCAATATATCAATATAAATCATCCCACCCCTAGAGACATTAGTTGTTCTCTGGAAAAGATTTGGAGACATGTTCCAAGATATATATGTATATACTTAGCAGTAGATCACTGGCCAGAAACTGTAGACTGGTGATGAGATCCACTGGTAGATCCATTAGGGAATTTGGACTGCCAGTGGCTAAGCATCCAAATCCAATCACATCCCTGACATGGTGAAATTAGATGAACCCAATGCACATTCTCTACAAGAGTTGCTTTTTGGGCCTGAGTTACCATCTGGTTTTCTTTGGAGTAGCATGTGGTGCCATACCAGTTTTGTGGTTGTGTGCATCCAGTCAAAGGGGGTTCAAATCCCAGATTCACAGCCCTGGGTGCTCCTTTGATCACTTGATTTCTTGCGGCCTGGCCTACTTTGCAGGGTTTGGGGGAATTGGGTCATAGAAGCTTCCTGGATCACATGGGTTAGTCACTGTCTCTTGACCAGCCTACCTTACAGGGGTATTTTTATGGAGAAAAATGAGAGGGAGAAATGCGAGATACATGCCTGCATGAAGGGGGAAATAGGAAGACAAAAGGAGGAGGAGGAGGAGGAGGAGGAGGAGGAGGAGGAGGAGGAGGAGGAGGAGGAGGAAGAAGAAGAAGAAGAAGAAGAAGAAGAAGAAGAAGAAGAAGAAGAAGAAGAAGAAGAAGAAGAAGAAGAAGAAGAAGAAGAAGAAGAAGAAGAAGAAGAAGAAAAAAATGGAATTGGTATCCTTCACCATAACTCTTAGCGCCCGAGATAGAGAAGAGGCATGGAGAGAAGGAAGAGGATTCTCGAGTAGTGATTGATTTGGGTGGGGGCTTCCATCAATTATGGAACCTGTTTACTAAACGTCTGTTAATTAGAATTGAGGACGTCGATGGGAATTACGCTCCTGTATAAATACCCAACCAAACATATGGCTTTGTTAGACTTAACAGGACAATTACAGCTGGCTCAATAAGAATTAATAATTTATCCTTGAAATTATTTTTCTCCAAGGTTTAAGTAATGCTGCAATCAAATCTGTGCATTGATATTGATGGGCCAAGGACCATCAATACCTCCCAAGCGAAGGGAGGAAGAGACACACGAGCCCCGAATTCATTGGGGTGTCTCAATCCTTGAGCAAGCGTAGCAAGCAATGAAAAAAGAATTTGAGTCTGGTTTGCGAGTTTTCCCTGGGCTTTCTATATAAATGCTTTTTAAGTACCATTAGAGGACCATCTAATTATTTCACAAAGTTCGGTTTTGTACCACCCTTCATTAAAGATTCCAGACTGATTTCCGAAATGAACAACTCAAGATAATTACAATATGTTAAACAATTATGAAATAGCAGTTGGGATACCAGGATAATCATATCCTAGATTAGCCTTGGTGAGTCAAAACCTTTTGCTGTCACTAAAAGAACATGTCTAGATGGCCTCTTCCATTACATGAGTGCCCTCTAGATCAGGAGTGTCAAACTCAAGGCCCCGGGGCCAGATCCGGCCTGCAGGGGGCTTAGAAGAAGAAGAAGAAGAAGAAGAAGAGGAAGAGGAAGAGGAAGAGGAAGAGGAAGAGGAAGAAGAGGGTTGCGGGCAGCCCTCCTGAGCTCCATTTTTGCTGGCAGAGGGTTGCAAGAGGCCGTCACAGCTGAAAATGGAGCTCGGGAACCTGTTTTCACTGGCAGAGCGCTCAGGCTTAGTGGGTAAGACACTGAGCTTGTCGATTGAAAGGTCGGCAGTTCAGCAGTTCGAATCCCTAGTGCCGCATAACGGGGTGAGCTCCCGTTACTTGTCCCAGCTTCTGCCAACCTAGCAGTTCAAAAGTACGTAAAAATGCAAGTAGAAAAAATAGGGACAACCTTTGGTGGGAAGGTAACAACATTTCATGTGCCTTTGGCGTTTAGTCATGCCAGCCACATGACCACGGAGACGTCTTCGGAGGGTGCTGGCTCTTCAGCTTTGAAATGGAGATGAGCACTGCCACCTAGAGTCGGGAACAACTAGCACATGTATGTGAGGGGAACCTTTACCTTTAATCGGCTGTTAAAAACTCAAGGATTGTGCCAAAGGCAAAGTCTAAAAAAGCGAATTTCCATGGATTGTCTGTAGGCTTCACCTAAAAGTGCCCAGTTCTTAAAATAAATAAATAGATCATTTTATTTGCTGAAGTATAAAGTAAAGAAGACATATGAGAAACAGAAATGAAAATAAAACAAGAGATATCACAACACTGTATAAAATACAATCACATAAAATGGTTTGATAATCCATTGAACCTTGACTACCCATAGCGGTATTTTTCCATCTTTTCATTATATCTACAAAGGACCAGTTCAAAGGGTGAAAGTCCATATGTTTCTCCGGTCCACAATATAATATATAGAGATGCACAATTCCAATTAAACTTTGAGGTGGATGAAATTATCCAATTTAGTTTCTGCATTGACCTTTCCCACTTCTAATAGTGGGTTCCAAGGCTGATCAAGATTCAAGAGATAGGGAGGGAAACAACCAGAAGTAAGCTTCCTTCATTATCAGCGAGAAGTCTTGCCGATTTGCTGAGGTTTTTTTGGTTTTTTTTGAAAGACAGTTAAATAGAAATTAATGTCATCTTTCCCTGATATGCTTTGGGGCTCATTGGTTATAGAATCAATAGGTTTTATGTTAAGTTGCTTGAATTCTTGTCGCCACATTCTATTCTCAGTAAATCTTGCTAAAGATTGTGTGGACATCACTTTTGGTTTGGGGCAAAAACCCAAAAACCCAAGTCACTATTTTTGAGAGATTGGCCCCAAGATACCTGCAAAAAAAAAGTGTTAAAAGTGGTTTCTCAACCCATGAGAAGCTTTGCACTGGTGACCTGGATTATCACAGTCCTTCTAGAACCGTGATGGCGAACCTACAGCACGCGTGCCAGAAGTAGCACGCAGCACCCTGTCTGTGAGCCCACCAGCTGTTGTCCCAGCTCAGCTCTACCATGCATGCGCTCGCACCTCCCGCTGGCCAGCTGGTCTTTGGGTCTCTGCCACGCATGTGTGGGAGGGCAGGGCGCACGTGGTGGTGTTGTGCATGCATGCATGGTGGTGGGGGTGTGCAGGGGGGGGTGTATGCGTAGGGTGCATGGCACATGTGGGGATGGTGCATGTGCATGCAGCAGGAGTGGGACACATGCCTGGGGGCCATGCAGGGGGTGGGGCACATGCGGGTGGGTTGCACACACATGCGAGGGGAGCGGGACCAATTGCATTTTGGGGGTTCGGGCTTTGGGTACTCGGTCCGGAAAGGATTAGCCATCACTGTTCTACAAGCTCTTTAACCACAATTGGTTGGCTGAATAAAGTTTCTGGATTGATTGGATCAGATACAGACAAGCCTGTTTACTCAAATACTGTAGACTTTTTGTGAGCTTCAGCTTTCATCACAAATCTCAGAGATCCCGAAAAGGGATGTATCCAGATTCCTTGGCAGCAGAGCTAGCCGTAGTATCTCAGTATCTCACGCAAGGGTGATCAGCACAGATTTGTTTTTTTTAGAGTAGGAGGAAGGTGAAGGGTAGAGGAAGAGAGAGGTGATGATTTCTTGCTATGTCTAGAGTGCCCGGGATAATCAAGTGCCGTATTTCACACCGTGGAAGTCTTCCTTTCGAGAGTGGGAGCCGTTCCTTGTGTTGACAAAATTATCTGAAACATTCCTCCTACAGTTGGTGGCTTGGCAAGTGGAAGGCAAGCATGAAAATCAATGAGAATATCAGCGCCTGTGGTTTGAGAGACAAAGGAATGGGAGTCAGCAGAGATAGATCATTCTTGACAAGCATAGCTGGGTCAGATTCCCACCTCTCCCACCCCACCCCCCCTTGCTCCCTATCAGGACTCTAATCTGCTACAGCGGCTCTTAAATTTTGCTCCTTTGACAGTCGTCGTTTCTTGTTCTTTTTAAAATTAAAAACCCAACAAGACAGACACAGACTTCAGCGGATAATTAGAACTGCAGAAAAAACAATGGCTACCAACCTGCCTTCCATTGAGGACCTGTATACTGCACAAGTCAAAAAGAGGGCTGTGAAAATATTTACAGACCCCTCACATCCTGGACATAAATTGTTTCAACTTCTGCCCTCAAAATGACGCTATAGAGCACTGCACACCAGAACAACTAGACACAAGAACAGTTTTTTCCTGAACGCCATCCCTCTGCTAAACAAATAATTCCCTCAACACTGTCAAACTAGTTACTTAGTCTGCATTATTATTACTATTAATCTTCTCACCGTTCCTATCACCCATCTCCTCCCACTTATGACTGTATGATGGCAACTTGTTGTTGTATCCTTACGATTTATACTGATTGTTTCCTAGTATGATTTGATCGCTTATTTGTACCCTGTGACTATCATCAAGTGTTGTACCTTATGATTCTTAATGAAGGTATCTTTTCTTTTATGTACACTGAGAGCATCTGCACCAAAGACAAATTCCTTGTGTGTCCAATCACAATTTTGTTTCTTAGCCATGGGATCTTCAAAGGATCACTAAATGAATGGTTGTAAATTGGGGACTATCTGTAGGGCCAATGTCTAGGAATCAGGTTTCCGAGTGACTGGGATTTATCCCCGAGCAACGTCAAGTAATTTAGAGTTCACTTATCATCTGCCATAACAGAATGAGAAAATGAACCCCCTCATATGGAATTTATGCCAGGTGGGAGACATAGCTCGACTGTGCCACTCAAATTGATGGCTGTACCCTCTTCAGTCTAGGAGGAAAATAAAAGCATATGGCTGGGAAATGTCAAGCAGTCCTGAAGATTGGAATGGAGTGGAGTTTGGCCGTGGAAGAGAGTAACAGAATTACAGAGTTGGAAGGGACCCTGGAGGTCTTCTAGTCCAACCCCAAGCTCTGCAGGAACAGCAGGGAGGGAGGGAGGGAGAGTGCGAGGAAGGGAGGAAGGGAGATATTTTCTCTCTTAACAGAATAACAGAGAATAACAGAGTTGGAAGGGACCTTGAAGGTCTTCTAGTCCAATCCCATGCCCTGCAGGAACAGCAGGGAGGGAGGGAGGGAGAGTGCGAGGGAGGGAGGAAGGGAGATATTTTCTCTCTTAACAGAATAACAGAGAATAACAGAGTTGGAAGGGACCTTGAAGGTCTTCTAGTCCAATCCCATGCCCTGCAGGAACAGCAGGGAGGGAGGGAGGGAGAGTGCGAGGAAGGGAGGAAGGGAGATATTTTCTCTCTTAACAGAATAACAGAGAATAACAGAGTTGGAAGGGACCTTGAAGGTCTTCTAGTCCAATCCATGCCCTGCAGGAACAGCAGGGAGGGAGGGAGGGAGAGTGTGAGGGAGGGAGGAAGGGAGATATTTTCTCTCTTAACAGAATAACAGAGAATAACAGAGTTGGAAGGGACCTTGAAGGTCTTCTAGTCCAACCCCATGCTCTGCAGGAACAGCAGGGAGGGAGAGAGAGAGAGAGGAAGGGAGGAAGGGAGAGAGCCCATTTTGGATGCAGGTAAGTGCAGGGCATGCGTGGAGCCTCAGGGAGGGTAAAAAATGGGCCTTCCGGAAGTTCGGGTCGGGCCCCTGGAGCCTGGGGAGGCTGTTTTCGCCCTCCCGGAGACTTGAGGAAAGCCTCCAGAGCCCAGGGAGGGCAAGAAGCCTCCCCCTCCCGCCATGGTGCAGGAGGCTGACTAGGCCACGCCCACCATGGCCAGGTCCACCCAGCAACTGGGCAGAGAACACTTTGCTAAAATTTTTGAAGCCCACCCCTGTTCCCACCTACAATGATGCCAAAAATGACAAAACAGGTGTTGGGGGTGTCTTTATGGCAGGGGACATAATGCATGAAAAAAAGGGAGTGGGGCTTTGATTGCATCATCGCAGCTGCCATCGTGACTGGTTTTTTAAAAAAGAAAACCTTGCAGATCCCTCTGTATGTGTTATGATGCCACAACACAAGCTCTACCATTTTCCATCACAACAGGTGTTTAGACCTCTGATGGATGACATCATCAGTTTTGATTGGTTGAATACATTTACCTCACCACATAGATCTTTTTGGTGGGCTTTTTCTATCTCCGGGCAGATTTTCCTTGCTCCCTCATGGGTGAACCCAGTAACTTACATAACCTTTTTCCTTCTAGAAATTTCTAGCGTCTTCTTGGGGTGCCATCAGAGTCGGTATGCCGACTGGGGAATTGTGGGAATTGAAGTCCACATCTCTTAAACTTGCCAAGTTTGAGAACACTGATTTAAAGTATACATTAGTATACTTAACTGTTTATGTGGACTTGTACTGCATCTAAATTTTGGGTTTCTCTTAACGTATAGTTCTGAAATATTACATCCTATTTGATTTGTTATAATAAAAATCAATCCTTGAAATTTGATAGGAAATGTTTATTCCGGTTTTCAGTATGAGTTCCTTTGGTTGATTGCTGATCATTGATTCAGTTCTAATAACAGCTGCATAACCTAATTTTGGTTCAGAATTCCCATTTATTTTTATTTTTTTAAATTTTTCTTTCCTTCTTCGTGGTTCTGCTATTAAATGTCTGTTAAACTAAAAATATATAGGCGTATTTTAAAACGTGCAAAGCTTTTTGCAAACTGCCCTCTTTCTAGGGTCAAAAATCAGGACAAGTCTGGAACGGAGCATCTTTTTCAAGTTAACCCAGTTTATTAAAAAGCTGGAGCTTTTGTGAGCTACTAAGCTGGTGGAGAGCTATGCTCCCCTCCTATTAATTATGTTAATCTAATGGTAGACAAATAGGGACTCGGTGGCTTAGTGGCTAAGACGTTGAGCTTGTCAATCGAAAGGTCGGCAGTTCAGCGGTTCAAATCCCTAGTGCCGCATAACAGGGTGAGCTCCCATTCTTTGTCCCAGCTTCTGCCAACCTAGCAGTTCGAAAGCATGTAAAAAATGCAAGTAGAAAAATAGAGACCACCTTTGGTGGGAAGGGAACAGCGTTCTATGCGCCTTTGGCATTGAGTCATGCTGGCCACATGACCACGGAGACGTCTTTGGACAGTGCTGGCTCTTCGGCTTTGAAACGGAGATGAGCACCATCCCCTAGAGTCGGGAACGACTAGCACGTATGTGCGAGGGGAACCTTTACTTTTACCTTAACAGTAGACAAAATTCAAAAGCAGACTGGTGGCATGTTTTCAGACTAACCCATTTTATTAACGTGGAGAAACTTTGGCATGCTTCTGATTTCTAGCTACCGCAGATTTACACACCTTCGCAGATCAAATGCCTTTTCTCCTCCTTTCTCCATCACAAGTGTCTCCAAGGGGGCTGGAAATGTATATGAGGCCTATATGTTTGGCGTGCGTGATGGGATACGGAGCTGCGCTCCATACTGAGCCAACCTGTTTTGTCAATATGGAAAGCTTTCAATATGTTGCAGAATATGTCCAAGCTGGAACAAGCCGAAATATGGCATAAATCTGTTTTCTTCTCCTGGATATGCTACCCAGGACTCTGCTCTATTTTGGCTCTTCCATTGCCATCGCTTTGCCAGTCGAACAGATGCAGCGGGAAGCTTACCTGCCAATGGAGCCCAGCAATTTGGTCGCCCTCTCGTTCATGCCAGCCACGCAGTTCTTTTCTCAACCATAATCAGGTTTCATAGGGTTTGTGCCAGATACTACAACGCTTGGCTGGTAGAGCAAAGGGTGTGCACCCCGGTTTGTTTCTGTACCGTGCAAATGCCTTTTCTCAATGTATTCGGGTTTTTTTTTGGAAAAAATGAGTAGATGATCGATTCCTCCAAAAATGCTGTTGTTGGGACATTGAAGGAAGATTATGGTAATGTACAGTTTAATAGAAAGAAAATGCTATTCTTTCTGCTTTTTTTTTAAAAAAAGACCCTACAATAAGACAACTTAAGTTTTAATTAAAAGAAAATATATGGCTAGCGAACGAGAAAGGTTCATTTTCATATTTTCTTTTTTCTTTTTTTCACTTCTTCTTCCAGACACACACTGGTTCCTCCCCCTTCCTTCTCCCAAAACAAAAAGGCCTTACATTATTCGCCATCGATTTCCAAATAGCTCTCGCCCCATTAATAAATAATTTATTTCATTTCTCTGCTGTCTTTTTTTTTTTCTCTCCCCCTGGGCTCCAAGGACTTTAGGACATGGGGGATGGAGAAAAGACGGTGTTAAAAAGAGAAAAGGGAGGGAGGTTTGGGATTTGGAATTTGGAATTTGAATGCAGTGGTGTGGGTATTTCTTTCCTAACACAGTAGCTCCGAAGAAATTATTTAAAATGTCCCCCATTTGCAGTGTTAAGATTTTAGGGTGGCTTTTCCTAGCTTGCAGCTGTCAACGTTGCTGATGCTGCAATCAATATGCAATGAACCCCTAAGGTTTTTTTAAAAAAAATCATTTTTAAATAGTATACATAAATAAATGCAGTAAGATACAAAGGATTCTAGGCTACCTATCACAATGGACACTCCAGTATTAGTGGCCTTAGAACAGGATGGGAAAGGGATTTTTGATCCATCCTTTCCCCCAAAGATCACATCAAAAGCTTTGATGGCATGGAGCAATAAATCAGTACATCTTTTTTTAAAAAAATTTGCATTTATATCCCGCCCTTCTCCGAAGACTCAGGGCGGCTTACACAGTGTTAAGCAATAGTCTTCATCCATTTGTATATTATATACAAAGTCAACTTATTGCCCCCAACAATCTGGGTCCTCATTTTACCTACCTTATAAAGGATGGAAGGCTGAGTCAACCTTGGGCCTGGTTGGACTTGAACCCGCAGTAATTGCAAGCAGCTGTGTTAATAACAGACTGTCTTAGCAGTCTGAGCCACCAGACATCAAGCAGGAAAAGACAATTCTCCAAAAAGTCCAGGGGTGGGGCTGCTGGGGGTTCGCAGGGGTTCGGGAGAACCTCTAGCTAAGATTCTGTGCAGTTTGGAAAACCCTCAAATCCCACTCCTGCCTGGCCCCGCCCACCCCATCCTGCCCCTCCCAGGAGTCCCCATGCGGCCTGTTTTGGATGTAGGTGCATGCGGAGGCTCAGGGAGGGTGAAAAACGGCTCTACTGGAAGTTTGGGAAGGCTGGAAACAGGCCCATTTCTGGCCTCCAGAGGGCCTCTGGAGCCTGGGGAGGCTGTTTTCACCCTCTCAGAGCCTTGAGGAAAGCCTCCAGAACCCGGGGAAGGCAAAAATGCCTCCCCACCCACCGTGGTGCAGGAGGCTGACTAGGCCATGTCCACCGTGGCCACGCCTACCCAGCAACCAGGCAGAGAACCCCTTGCTAAAATTTTTGAAGCCCACCCTTGAGAAAGTCCCTCACACATCCATAAAGGTGCCCCAAACCTGAAAAAGGTTCTTGTTCTGCTGGGCTTTGAGATTTGGCACTGGTAATCTTGCCCCTTCCCACCCACCAAGATTTGATTGACGTTTCTCCTTCCCACCTTAAAATCTCTCTCTCTCTCTCTCTCTCTCTCTCTCTCTCTCTCTCTCTCTCTCTCTCTTTCTCTCTCCTGCCTCCAGAAACCTTTGCTGACTGGTTTCCGGAAGTCAGCGTGAAAAACTCATACCCGTTTTCATTTCTTTTTCTTCTCATTTGCATGTTTTGGTGCTCGTGTTTTTCTTGATAGGTTCCTCTCTTGCGCCTTTTGTAATATACCAATTATTTTTGCAAGCAATTCCCCCTAATGTGTGTTTATGTACACACTTGCCCATAATAGACATAATTTCAGGAGCGCTTCCCCCGTATAATATATGCACTTGGTAAGCCTTTCTTAAGTGAGCCGACTGTGGGAATGGAAATTGGATAAGGAGAATGCCTTTCTTTCAATTCTCCATGCCTGACTTTACCTTCTGGTGTTTGGTTTCAGGGAGACGCTACAGGATGGAGCTTGGCCTGACTTTGTCAAAGGCTTAGTCAGTCAGCTCTCTCAAGGGCATGAAGGTAACATCAACCTGCTCCTTTCCATTGATTCAAGCACTCTACCAGCTGCATCAATAAGGGTCAAGTAACCTAGAAGCCTCCTGGGGATCAACTTAACAGTAAACTGGCCCATTGATTTCCTATGGCAGCCAGATGCAGGAAAGACACCTAATGCATGTTCTTGAAGTTATGCCGAAGAATGGGGAGAAAGGGAAATCCTTACAGCTTCCAATTGGGTTTGGGGCCAATGAGTTGAAGGAACAATCAGATCTTTGTCTGTCTATCTGTCTGTCTGTGTCTGTCTGTGTCTGTCTGTCGGTACCGTGTTTCCCCGAAAATAAGACCTTGTCTTATATTTTTTTGAACCCTGAAATAAGCGCTTGGCCTTATTTTTGGGGAGCTCTTATTATTTTGGGGCACATAGAGTAAGGCAGGGCTCCTCTTGCCATCTTACCTGATTTCCAGCTCTGTCTCCCTAACCCTAAGCAGAGGAAATGGCGGGGACCAGCTGCGCATGCATTTAAATATTTTCGAGGAGGGCTTATTTTTGGGGAGGGCTTATTTTCAGGGAGGTCTTATTTTCAGGAGGTTATTTTAATGCATGTGCTCAAAAGCCCACTTGGGCTTATTATCAGGGGATGTCTTATTTTGGGGAAAATATGGTATGTTCAGTATGTATGTATGTATGAATGTATGGATGGATGGATGGATGGATGGATGTTTATCATCTATCTAAAATTATATGACTTCCCCAGTTACCCACAATGAGTCAGGGTGGTTTACAGAAGTAAAACTCCAAATACAAAACTCAGTAAACTCTCACCTTCCTAAAAGTCTCTAGAGATTCTCAGTCATCCAGGTCATGGTTTTTTGTTTTTTGTTTTTTAAATTTGCATTTATATCCCGCCCTTCTCCGAAGACTCAGGGCGGCTTACATTATGTTAGCAATAGTCTTCATCCTATTTGTATATTTATATACAAAGTCAACTTATTGCCCCCAACAATCTGGGTCCTCATTTTACCTACCTTATAAAGGATGGAAGGCTGAGTCAACCTTGGGCCTGGTGGGACTAGAACCTGCAGTAATTGCAAGCAGCTGTGTTAATAACAGACTGTCTTACCAGTCTGAGCCACAGAGGCCCTTTGTCTCAAAGATGTTTTTTTTTTTTTTTTTCAGGAGACAACTGGACTTTCTTGGTTTTTTGGGAAGAATGCCAAGAAATATAAATCCTTCCATTCCCCACCATCCTGTCAGAGCTGAAGAAGCTTCTTAGATGAGAAGTGAAATGCCTTCAAAATAAAAAAAAATGTCTAGTTGCCTCTTTGGGTCTCACCTTCCTGATTGGAGAATTCTAGAAGTTGAAATCCACATAGCTTCAAACTGCCAAGGTTGAGAAACGCTGGATTAGAGATTTTTCAAGTACCCGGATTATGACTCAGTGCAATGTGCAAGCCCAAATTCTTGGTTATCAGATTGTTGAGTTCTCTTGGGGATTCTTACCTGGTGGGGCAGCCAATCTTTTAGGCTTTTAATAAAGGAAAATATGTATTCCTAAGGTACGCGGTGGCTCAGGGGCTAAGACGCTGAGCTTGTCGATCGAAAGGTCGGCAGTTCAACGGTTCGAATCCTGAGTGCCGCGTAACGGGGTGAGCTCCTGTTATTTGTCCCAGCTTCTGCCAATCTAGCAGTTCGAAAGCATGTAAAAAATGCAAGTAGAAAAATAGAGACCACCTTTGGTGGGAAGGGAACAGCGTTCTGTGTGCCTTTGGCATTGATCATGCCGGCCACATGACTACGGAGACGTCTTCAGACAGCACTGGCTTTTTGGCTTTGAAACGGAGATGAGCACTGCCCCCTAGAGTCATGAACGACTAGCACGTATGTGCGAGGGGAACCTTTATCTTTACCTATGTATTCTTAAATCACCAGACCATAGCTTCAGAAATAAGGATGGTGCAAAAGAAGGAAAGTGCATTCTTAAAGTAGAATTTGTCCAAACTTATAAAGAGAAATTAAGACTGAGTGGTGAATCATAAAAATAGGAAAATTAAACACTAACATATGCAACCATTACATTTTATCCTCATTTTCTATCTCGTGTTGATTTTATCTTTTCCTCTTTCCCCTGCTAGTGCTCGAGTTAATTGATAACACTTAATATTGTAACTTCAATGTGTTTGAAATGATCTTGGTAATCTAACCCCTTTAATCTCTTCAAATCTAGCTAAACCATTACATTCCGATCCTCACATCTGTATACCGAAAGGTTTCATTTTTTCGTAACTGCCAGCGTGTATCTTTCTTCCATTTGTTTAGACGTCACAATTGGATCATGGTGGTTTACAGGGAGAAAAATATATGAATTATGCAAAATGCATACAAATGAGCTGCAACCTCCTTAAAGAGTATTTAATCTTGGCCATTTTGGGTCACGAGGAGGAAAACTCGTAAAAAATCTCCGTTCGGTCATGCTGTGCAGATCAACTGAAAATGTTCTGTATGTTCACTTTGAACAAACCAATCTGTAATGATTAAACCACTGAGGTTTTCAAACACTATCCTGAGACTTCGCCTTTTACACCTCATTGGTGGATGCAGTTCTGTGGGTCTCAAAATGAGCCAGAAATAGCAACCCACCCAAAAATCTAATTTATGGCTTTTGTGTATGCGTGTGCATGTAAACATTCTCTTTCTTTAAATGCACGAGGAAGGAGAGAGATAATATCAGGGGTGGGCTTCACAAATTTTAGCAAGGGGTTCTCTGCCTGGTTGCTGGGTGGGCGGGGCCATGTGGGCGGGGCCTAGTCGGCCTCCTGCACCATGGCGGGGGTGGGTGGGGGTGCTTTTTCCCCTCCCCGGGCTCCAGAGGCTTTCCTCGAGCCTCTGGGAGGTCAAAAACAGCCTCCCCAGGCTCCGGAGGCCCTCTGGAGGCCAGAAACGGGCCTGTTTCCGGCCTTTCCGAACTTCCATTAGGCCCGTTTTTCACCCTCCCCGAGCCTCCACACATGCCCTGCACTTACCTGCATCCAACTGGGCCACATGGGGACTCCTGGAAGGGGTGGGGCGGGGTGGGTGGGGCCAGCCAGGAGTGGATTTGGGGGTTCTCTGAACTGCACAGAATCTCAGCTAGAGGTTCTCCCGAACCCCTGCAAACCTCCAGCAGTCCACCCTTGGATAATATCATGTCGAAAATACATTTGATATTATTGTGTACAGAATTTCTGTGGATCCCCCTCTCTGCCTTCATTTCGTTGGGTTGCTGTTACTCATTCTCCATCACAATTCTCAGTAAATCAAATATTCCCATTCTATTTTAGTGAGGCCATTTGTCCCTCATGAAAAGAGTGGGGTGGGGTGGGGGGGAGAATATTCTGAGAATTTTGCAGCATGGGAGAAACTCACAATTTGGGCGGAGGGAGGTTTGACATTTAAAAATGAAGTGGCCGGTGGCTAGGTTCAACCCCTATCTCTTTTTTATTTAATAGAAAGAGAAAAAGAAACGGATGCTACGGCTGGCTTGACCACACTCTGTTCTTCTGAGCAGAATACCTTTGGGAACGACAAAGAAAAACTCTTCTAAAACTTAAATGGTGTTATTTTTTTTGAAGAAAGAACTCGGCTCTGAAAACGGGTAAATTTGCCTCGCGCCTAAAGTTTAATATATTTCCAGGGCAGTGTTTTTGATTCATCCCAGTTGGAAAGATAGATAATTCAATCTGCTCTAATTCATTGGTCCAGAATCTAGAATTCAGGTTTTTTCCCCCACATAATTTTATCATCTGGGGAGGAAGAGTGTGGAATCTTTTGCGTTAAACCATGGAGGCTGTGATTCAACGTCCCGGCAGACTTTTTTTCTAGTATTATGCAGAAATTGTCGATAACTTCCGAACAAAAAGGAGGTGTATGTTCACACCCATGCAATCCAACAAGCAGTTTGATCCCTTATCCTCTTTGGCCGTAAATTCACTGCTCCATTACTGTATTGCTCCCTTCAGTGGGCTGTAAACTATCACTAACGTTTTGTAGCTAATCTAAAACCCAAGAAGAAAAATAGTGCTTGCATTTTTTTTTTTTTTTACATTAAATAGTGGGGTATCAGAGCACAAGGATGCAAGAACTGCACTGGTTCAAGACAAAGGCATCTCTCATTCAGAATTTTGCTGTGGCAGAAGTCCTGCAGGTGCCTTTGGAAAGCGCATAAGCAGCCCCCGGGAGCATTCATTGCTCACAGTTCACCTTTGGCACCGAAGAGGCCACTTCTCACATTGGATGTAATATGTGGTGATCATGAATTGTAGTTATGGATAACCTCTTGGAGACCTCTATTTGTCTCATCTTTAAAGCTGTCGGAGGGGGTTGCTCGCCGTGTGGATCATGCAAAAATCCAATCCGAATGGATGATCTGATCCACTGAACCAACCTGGATGATTCAAATGGTTTTAGACAATCGGTCTGATTCGTAAGGGATGTTGGAAATGAATGGCTGAATCTGGGTTGTTGGTTTTTTTTTTTTACTTGATTTGGGGAAAAAAGAAAACGTTGTGTAAGCAGTATCTGAAATTGTCTGGTTTGATTTGTAGGCAATTATGTCAGGCCTTCCCACTTAAAAGCAAGCCACTCAAGAGCTTCTATTTACTTAAGAAAGTGAGGAGGAGCTAACCAAACAAATTTTGGCAAGTGATGTAATAATCCAAGAAGCCGTATATATAAAATTAGTGTTCAAACTATCTTTTATTTCTTTTTCTTTTTCTTTTCCTTCCCACCCTGGGAGACGGACTGCTTTGTCCTCTTTCTTTTGAACTGGCTGGTTTCGGTCTGTTTTTGCGAGAATGAGATTTGTTCTCACCTTGTTTTTCATTGGCTGTGTGAGAACTCTCACCTCCGGTTTGATTCAACATTTCAGACTCGAGTTCCCACTTGAATTGGTAAATTAATTCAAAGAGTGGCTTCCCAGCAGACCTCCAAAGTGAATCTTCACACATAACCTTAATTGCTACTTCTCTCCCCAGTGAATTCCAGTTTACTTCCATGCCTTGCCTGGGTCTGCAGGCTCTGCTAAGCTGTAAAGTGGTATACAGTATTTGGTTTTAGCTGAGTTGGTTGGGTAACCCCAGACAACATGGCTTGTAAGAGATGGCTCCCAGGAGCCTTTAGCAATCCACAGAGCAACCTCCAGAATCTGTGAAGGAATTTGGCCACCATATTGTGCTTTCTTTCTTTCTTTCTTTCTTTCTTTCTTTCTTTCTTTCTTTCTTTCTTTCTTTCTTTCTTTCTTTCTTTCTTTCTTTCTTTCTTTCTTTCTTTCTTTCGGCCTCTTAATATCTCTCTACCAGAGGTGGGATTCACTTACCTTCCCTACCGGTTTGCAAATGTGAGTGCATGCACAAGGCCTTCTGCACATGCACAGTAGTCATGCATTACATCCGGGCAGGTGGGTGGAGCCTCCCGCAGTTGCTGCTACGGGTTCGGGCGATCCGGACAAAACTGTTGTGGTCCACCAGCAGCCTGTGGAGCTGGCAACGGAGTCGGACAGTGATGAGGCTGAGGTGGAGCCAGGGCCATCAGGGAGTGAGGTGCAGATTCCAGACCCTCCAGAGACTGATAGTAGTGAGGTAGAGGAACAGGAGGAGCCTGTTCCTAATGCACGCATGAGAAGAGCTGCCAGAATGCAGAGCAGCTCAAGCAGAGAGGACAGCTCGGGAGTAGGGCCAAGAGATGATTGGCCCCTCCCATAAGGCTTAAAACAGACCAGCACCAGCATTTCAGCTTTGCTGGAAAACAACGTTGTAGCTGCATCTTCTGCTCCGTCTTCTGCTTTGTGTACATCTTTGTTTTTGTGGCTTACGGACATTTGCCAGGAAGGGCCTTTGGCAGTTTGCCTAATTGGACTAAGGTTTGGGAGATAACTGAGGAATTTGTGTTGGGAGGCATTTGTTTTACTTTGAGTTGAATGACGCTGGAAATGAAGTAATTCTCAGCTGTTCAAATAAAGTTTGTTTTTCCACAGACTTATTAATACCTACTTGGGCCTGGGTCACAACAGTTTCGGACTCATACTGGAGCCCATCCTCAGGGAATTTCTCTCTCACCAGAATGTGTGAGAGACTCCAGAGACTCCGAGTCTGAAACCTCGGAAGACTAAACCTCTGGCCTGGTGACCGACCCAGATTGGATTTTGCAATGTTATCCTATACAGCAATAGCACTTATATACCGCTTCATAGTGCTTTCATAGCCCTCTCTAAGCAGTTTACAGAGTCAGCCTACTGCTCCCAACAATCTAGGTGCTCATTTTAGCCACCTCGGAAGGATGGAAGGCTGAGTCAACCTTGAGCCTGGTGAGATTCGATCTGCTAAACTGCTGGCAGCCGGTGATCAGCAGAAGTAGCCTGCAGTACTGCATTCTAACTACTGCATATTTGCCTTCATTCAAGAAAGCCTGTTATTTTGGAAAGGCACCTATGCACTTCTGCCCTTCAGACGGTGGTGAAATGCAGCCGGTTCTATCCGGCTCAGGCGAACCAGTAGCGCTGGCAGTGGGAGGCTCCGCCCACTGCCGCCATCCCATTTTTGAAGCCTTGCGCATGCACAGAGGTGTCACGGGCGAGCACTCCCATTTGCGAACTGGTAGCGAAGGTAAGTGGATTTTACCTCTGCCTTCAGAGCTCTTTAGTGTGAAGTTACAGAGGACCAAAAGTCAGCCTCCACCTTTCTCCTTCGCTTGGTCCCTTATTGTTCTCCCTGGAGAAAACCAGAAAAGGGAAATGTACACATCAGCCTTCCGCTCCCCCTGCTTTTTTTCCCCTGCCCAAAGTTGCTCCACTCCCCACGTTTAACCTCGATCGTCCCATTTGCTCCACAACTTCATTCTTCTTTTCATCACCGACTCTCCTGTGCGCCTTGCATCTGGACTGAAAGCGTAAAAGAGGGCTCCTTTATACCTGTTAACCATCTTGGTCTCACCATCCATGACGCCTCTTAAGACTTTCATTACTATGTGGAGCACGACTTTAATGAAGTGCCGCGCTCTTGTGCTGCATAATGAAGACTCCGCAAGGCTCATTATAAACATTTCTCCTTTTGTGCCGATTTTGTTTCTACATTCTAGAATACAAAGAGCAATTGTCAGGGACGCCCCTCACACTGGATGGATGGATGGATGGATGGATGGATGGATGGACAGATGGATGGGAGGCTCCTTATCTGTCTCTTTTGAAACGATCATTTTTATTATCACGGCCTTTTTAAAAACTTGAGCAGACTCGGGGTACAAATCTTCATCTCACCTCACCCTTCACACTTACTAATATCTTTTCTTTCCCCCTTTTCCTCCCCATCGATGTCCATGGCCTGATAAGCAAAACGATGTAGGCAGGGGTGGGACTGCTGGGGGTTCTCAGGGGTTCGGGAGAACCTCTAGCTAAGATTCTGTGCAATTCAGAGAACCCCCAAATCCCACTCATGGCTGGCCCTGCCCACCCTGCCCCACCCCTCCCAGGAGTCCCCACACAGCCTGTTTTGGATGCAGGTAAGTGCAGGGTGCATGTGGAGGCTCATGTGTGTGTGTGAAAAACGTGCCTACTGGAAATTTGGGAAGGCCGGAAACGGGCCCATTTCTGGCCTCCAGAGGGCCTCCAGAGCCTGGAGAGGCTGTTTTCACCCTCCTGGAGGCTCGAGGAAAGCCTACGGAGCCCAGGGAGGGCAAAAATGCCCCCCCAGCTGTGGTGCAGGAGGCTGGCTAGGCCACGCCCACCATGGCCACATTCACCCAGCACCTGGGCAGAGAACCCCTTGCTAAAATTTTTGAAGTCCACCCCTGGATGTAGGGAAATCCAAATGTTAAAAAAAAAAATCTTGGCCTTCGACTGCAATTGATTTTATGTTTTGCCTCGAATAGAAAATATTCTTCCTTCTGATAATTCCAGATGGGGATCCCTACTTTGGATGAATCCCCCATTCTTCTATGTGTATGTCATAAGGTAATTATGCCTCTCCCATCTTGCTTATAGTGATTCCCTTGATAGCCCTAAATCAGCTTTCTTCAGTCTAGCATCTTGTGGCTTCATCAATTACAGATATTTTCATTTATTAAATAGCAATAGCACTTAGACTTATATATCACTTTACAGTGCTTTACAGCCCTCTCTGAGTGGTTTACAGAGTCAGCCTATTTCCCCCAACAATCTGGGTCTTCATTTTACAGACCTTGGAAGGATGGAAGGCTGAGTCAACCTTGTGCCTCGTGAGATTCGAACTGCCAAATTGCAGGCAGCTGGCAGGCAGCAGAAGTAGCCTGCAGTACTGCATTCTAACCACTGCGCCACCACGGGTCTTGATAGAGAAAATAGATTTATATGGCCACCCAATTTAAACAAGGTGACTCTGGACAACGTACAGCATTACATTGGGAATAGTTGAGAATCGGACTCCAAACCATCAATTAAGTTCAGGGTTTGGGAAGATTGACATAGAAGCTGAGTTCATGTAATACTCTATAAGGCAATAAACCCAGGGTGACAAGAAACAGTTGCAGTATTGGGCAAATGTATAAATGATCTGCAATTGACATTCTTCAATTGGACACTGCAACACAGAAATGTAACGATGGTCCATGCATGATGGTACCACCATGATTATCATAACATCATTGTGTTTTGTTATAGATGTCCCTATTGCAGGAGTGTCCAAACTTGGCCCCTTGAAGAGTGGTGGACTTCAACTCCCAGAATTCCCCAGCCAGGATGAGCTATAAATATGAGCATGTTGCTGGCTGGGGAATTCTGGGAGTTGAAGTCCACCGCTCTTCAACGGGCCAAGTTTGGACATCCCTGCCCTATTGCAATATGAATATCAAATGCCCGAAGAAATATGCCGTATTATCTGACAATTCATGACTTGCTCAGTGAATGACTTGGTTCCTATCACACACTGAACTAAAAAGCAACCCAACTCTATTTTAGCCTAGAGTAGCATTTTGTGTGCATCAATATGCCTATGGTTTTCCTCGCCCAATATATTACATTTAATGAATCTCAGTTCATCAGAAGTTGAATAGCCACATTTTTAAGTTATCCGATGGAGATGGATTCAATCAGAAGAGTTTCTCCATGCAAATGTATGCTGCATGCAGAAGTTTTCAATTAAAAATACATTAGCTGAGGAAGAAAGAAAGCTCTTCCTCTTCTCTTGAATCAGGAACACTCAGAATAGTTCAGCCATCCCTCAACCTGATGTCCTCCCAATGTGTGGTGAGTACACATTACTAAGCTTAGATATGGGTGGAGGAGCCTATTCAGCCCAAGAAATACAGATTGATTTTTGGTAATTATATCAGGGGCAGCATGCCAGCGGTGGGTGTAACCAAAGTCCGTGATGGATGGAGACAATCTACTGCAGATACGTTGGCTCCAAAGTGCTTTTCAGCATAGACAAACTAACACATGCCTGCCTATGCTTCTCATTCATTCATGCACCCTCCCCCACACTTGCATCTGGCTTATTGATTTCCTTGTGTCAGCACAAGCAACCAAGTGAAGATGGACACCACCCTACAGTTCCAGCACCTTTGTTTGTAAGAGCTGCCCTTCTCCAGATTTTGCTTTCACATTCAGGGAGTCCTTGACTTACAACCACAATTGGAACAAGAATTTCCATTGCTAAGCAAGGCCATTGTTAAGTGAATTCTGCCTCATTTTGTGATTTATTTTTTTTTGGCGGAGTTGTCTAAGGGAATTGCGTATTTGCTTTACTAATGGCTTTTTTCACTGGCTTTGCATGTCAGCTGGGAAAGTCAAAAATGGCAATTGTAGGATGGCTTCAACCCAGTGGTGAAATCCTCTGAGGTCTGCTACTGGTTCGCTGTGCGCTCGCATGCGTGTTGTGTGCCAAATGCATGCTTCATGCGCATGTGCAACACAGGCGCTACTGTGCAGCACTGAAAAGGAAGGCTTAAGAAGCCTTTTCTAAGGTAAGTAAAACAGCGAGGGGGGGGAACAGCTGTGCCGCACGATTCAGATTCACTAGAAAACAGGATTTCCTGCTTTCTAGCAAATATAAATCGCATGGCACAGCTGATCATTGGAAATACCGGTTCAGACAAACCGGTATTTCCAATGATCAGCTGTGCTATTTTTTTACTACCAGTTAGCCCAAACCGGTAGCTTTTATTACTACCGATTTGTTCGAACCGGTCCAAACTGGTAGCATTTCACCCCTACTTTAACCGTCCTAAATACTAACCAGTTGCCAAGTACCTGAATTTTGTTCATGTGACCATGGGGATGCTTCAATGGTCGTAAAAGAGTGAGGACTGGTCACTTTTTTCAGTGCCATTGTAATTTTGAATGATTACTGAATGAATGTATGTGTGCAGGAGCAAAGATAGGGGGATTTCCCAGGCAAAATAGTTCAAAAAAAGTAACCTTTCCTGCAGCCAGAAGAAAGAAAGGACTTTTGTGGTTGTTGTTTTTTTTAACACACAAGACCACAAAGTTCATGGTGGTAGTTCTGATGAAAAATCAGTGGTTCTGCTGCCCCATTTTGGTGGCAGAGCCAGGGGAGCTGGGGGGTGTAGGCTGCAAAACTAGGGCAGCATTATGCCATTATTCTACATAGGCAGACCCCAGATTAAGAACAAGATCCATTCCTAAATCAGCTTTGAATTGGCATGTAGGTTGGAGCTCATACTTACGAACGGACTGCCTATTACTAAACATGGCGGATGGACAATGTTCTCCTTCCTCGAGCCAACGAACTGCTGAAGCCTTGCAATGTTTTCATGAGACACTTAAAACTGGCAGTATATTTAAAAACACGCAGCTTCAGCACTTTATGAAAACATTTGTGTGGTTTCAGTGCTTTGTCAGCTCAAGGAAGAATGCTGCCCACCATTTTTTTAGTAATAGCCTGTTTGTAAGTGTGAGTTATCCCGTAAGTCGAGGGTTCTTATATTGAAGCTTAGTTTACCGTAACAGGGACATTCCTGCCATCTTTTTCAGAATGGTCCATGAAAATTTCCTCTCAGATTTCTACTTTGAGCAGACCTCAAGAGGCTGACATCTCCTGAGCATCTAGATCAGGGGTCAGCAACCATATACCCTCAAAGAGCCATTTGGACCCATTTCCCACAGAAAAGAAAACACCAGGAGCCACAAAACCCTTCCTGTGCTGACTATTTCCTGAGCGACCACAAAACTAGCATACATAGTTGAATTAAATGTTCTGTTTTCTTCTGAAACTTTTCTTTTCTTGGATTTATCCATGGTAGGCCTACCGGGGGTCAAAAAGCTCAATAAATCACATGCTGGAGGGTGTCGCACATTGGCAGTTGTGACGCATAGTTTGAGCGACAGGGAGCCACAGCAGAGGGATGAAAGAGCCACATGGGTTGCTGACCCCTGATCTAGATCAGTGTTTCTCTACCTCAGTAACTTTAAGACGCATGGACTGGGGCATTCTGGGAGTTGAAGTCCATGCGTCTTAAAGATGCTGAGATAGACAAACCCTGGGGGTCATTATTGGATAAAATGTTACCAAAGAACTTGGGATCCGATTACAACACCTAGAGGGAGTCTCGTTTGCTTAACATTTGCTCTTATAAAATTCTCTTTTAATATTGCGAGCTTGTATCTTATTGCATTTTTAACCCGTATGCCACTTTGAAGGCCCTCAGGAGGAGAAGCAGCTGAAAGCAACAACAACAAAAATAATAATAAGAGCATCAACATATATTTATATAGAATATAAAATAACACAGAGACCGAAAGATGCCCAATGTGAAAAGCAAGGCACTGAATTAAATTCTTTCCTCGAAAGAGAATGACAGAATACGGACAATTTTAACCTTGCGGTTATGAGTAAATTATACAATTACACAATTTGCCAGTGAAAGGCATCAACTATCTAAAGTCCTCAGCTTACAATTATTCGCTTAGCAATTGTTCTACGTTACTGTTGTGATGCAGGCCCAAGTAGGTAGTAGGAAACTCAGTCAGTGACAAAACAAACAAACTTTATTCGAGCAGCTGAGAATTACTTCATTCTCAGCGTAGTTCAACTAAATTAAAACAAATTCCTCCCAGTGATGTGTGGACTCCACAGCCTCCAGAGGCTGACAGTAGTGAAGCAGAGGAACAGGAGGAGCCTGTTCCTAATGCACGCATGAGAAGAGCTGCCAGAAGGCAAGAGCAGCTAAAGCAAAGAGAACCACTCAGGAGTAGGGCCAAGAGATGATTGGCCCCTCCCATAAGGCTTAAATGACCAGCAATGGCGTTCGGACTCTTTGCTGGAAAACAACATTGATAGCTTTGTCTTGTTGTATTTGTTTCATATCTGTATCTTCTGAACTTTTGCCAAGAAAGGCCTTTGGCAGTTTGCCTAATTGGACCAAGGTTGGTGATAGGACTGAGGAATTGTGTTGGGAGGAATTTGCTTTAATTTAGTTGAACTACGCTGAGAATGAAGTAATTCTTAGCTGTTTTAAAACGTTTGTTTGTTTTTACACTGACTGAGTTTCCTACTACCTACTTGGGCCTGGGTCACAACAGCTAGGACTTACTTTCTGAGTAGGTTGAATTTTTGGGGAAACACGGTAGAAATGAAAATTCTGGTTCTAATTGTGGTGACAAATTCAAAATGGCCCGCAAATGCATCCCACCTATCAGATTTTTGAATTGCTCGATTAATGAAGGGCTTTGCAACTGATTCAGAGGTTTCAAAGCACAGAAGGGATCCTAAGGCTCATCTAGTCTAATCCCCTGGTCAGGGCAAGGTCTGCTATTTAATACATCTGAGAAATGTTGTTTGATGTCCTCCAGTGAAGGAGAACTCACTCTGGTTCCATGGAAGTACAGGAAATTATTGCTTGCGCACCCCCATTTCCCCCTCCCCAGGTTGATTTGAATCTTCAAATTGAATCAATTAGAATGGATTTGACTCATCTTTGCAAATCAGGCTGCAGATTTGAGGCAAATTAATGTAACTCATCAGACTGCAGATTTATGGCAGATTTTGACTGCGTTGCTCTCCTCTGTTTTTATTTTCTCTCCCCCCCTCTTTTTTTAAGCCTTTATCTTGACTGGTTTTGTTAAGCCAGTCTCTACCCTCAAGTCACGAAATCTTGTACTGAATACAGTGTTGTGAACTAATGTTATGGAATGCACATATTAGCCCAGAATAGATTATAGAGAGCTTGCTGTGCTGGTTCAAAGGCAGATAAATGGCTTTTTTTAAAAAAAAATGTGCAGAAAAGCTTTTAATTAATGGAGGTCAGCTTTGCTAAACTTGAGCTGTTAGATGGGTGACACTTGAATTCTTAGGAGAGATGTTAGCCTTGCCAAGGGTGTTTTCATTCACAGTTGGAATGCAGATAATTTTTTTTTTTAAATCCCAATAATCCATGAATAATTAGCCCTGGAGACAGGGACGGCAAAAAAATTTCTCCTTGCCATTTTGAAGTGCCACAAATTAGTCCACCTTTTCCGTTCCTACTCTCCAGCCATCCATTTCCCCATCCACTTGGATGTCTTTTGCCAAGACTGATCAGCCAACCTAACCTGGCGCTCTTGCCTTGCCCCAATAGATCAGACCAATGGCCCCCATCTAGCCTTGAAGCGTGAAATTCGATTACCACGTCCCCATCATTAGCCTCATTGCTATAGCAACAGATGTTATTAGCAGTCATAAAATTCCCCAACCCCCTTATTAAATCTAACTGCAGAATTTGTCTCCTTGACCCACTATGTCTCCAGCAGCTGTTTGATGATTAGAGTTCGGAGTGGGGAGTAGGTTAGAAGTTTTATCTCTTGGGGCTTTTAGCTGATGGGTGTGCGTGAGCGCGTACACACACACACACATATACCAAAGATGGGCTTTCGTTCCCAACTCCAGAAAGGAGTGGGAGATGAAGGAGGAAGAGGTGGAGAAGAAAAACCACTAGGTTTATATCATGTTTTCCCCAAAATAAGACCGGGTCTTATATTAATTTTTGCTATATATATATATATATATATATTAAAATTGGAAGTGTCTTGGCGGCGTTTGATGAAGTCTCATTTGTCATCTTGGGCTTCAGCCGTGCTCCTGGGAGCACGGCTGAAGCCTGAAGATGACGAATGAGACTTCGAAACGCCGCCAAGACACTTCCAATTTTACACGGAGAAACCCAAATAACCAAAGACCTATACAAACACCATGAAAACCTCAGAATATATATATATATATATATATATATATATATATATATATATATATATTATTTCTTATAAACATATTGTAAATGTACATTCTTTTATTCATGGTTAATCACACATATACGTATATGCGTAATTAATTTTTTTCCCTTTTTTTCCTTTTTTCTTTCTTTAGAAAATGTTTGCTCTAAACGACGCATTATGGCTTATTTTCCGGTTAGGTTTTATTTTGGGGAAAATATAAACGCCTCTGTCTGGTTGACAATCTGAACTGGGGGCTTATTTTGGGGGTAGGGTTTATATTACGAGCATCCTGAAAAATCACACTAGGGCTTGTTTTCCGGTTGGGTCTTATTTTGGGGGAAACAGGGTAACTGTCTCTTGAAAGCATCAAAATGTTTTGAGTGATCCCCCAGCCTCTTGCTCAACTCAACTGTTGGTGATCCTCAAATCAGGTAGACTTCAACAGGGTGATTTTAAGACTTCAGAAACAGACGTAGCCATAAGGAGAAGATTGGACATCAACTTATGAAAACCAGGTTGACTTTAAAAAGTTAATTAGTTTGATGATAATGATGATGAGGATAATGATTTTTCTACTTGGACCACACCCATTTTTTCCCCTTTGCATAGAAAGATCCTCAATACCTCCATCTTGAAACTATCAGGTGATCCTCAATCCTGAAAAGGTACCTCTGTTTCAGAGAAAAGTGCGTCTGTGGCTTTCCAGGTGTAGTAGGTTTAATTCTCAGTTGTTCTAATAAAATATGTTTGTTTAGGACTGATTGTGTCCAGTAATAACTACTTGGGAATAGATCACAACACCCACCTGGCAGGGTGGTTGTTGTGAAGAAAATAGGACGAGGAAGGAGTATCGGTATGTTCTCTACCTTGAGTTATTTATAAAAATAACAAAAGCTGGCTTTTTCAACAAATAAATAAAAAGCAAACTCCACTTCTTTCGTACATGCACATACTTGCATTGTGATGCTGGGCCTGCCACCTTGCTCGTTCCCTCTTTCCCCCAGACGCCTCTGCCGCCTTATAACTCAGTCATAGTTCTCCACCCAGAGAATTTCTCCCAAAAGCTCCTTTCTCTGGAGAACAATTCTGAAAGCCAATTCTCTTCCCCTCCGACTGAACGAGAATATCGGGGGAGGAAAAAAACCAAAAAGAGAACAGCTTTGCAGAGCTCTGCTGCTGAGCAGGCCAGCCCCAAAGCAAAGGAAAGACTTCAGGGTGCACAGCTGCACTTTAAAATGCCTTTCAGGGGGAAAAAAAATTCTTTATTCTATTTATAAAGCTGTGCAATGTCGAGGCTGCCTAACGCCTAACAATTCTGGGCAGTATACAATTTTTAAAAAAATAAAAAAATAAGAAAAATATATATATATAAAAAAAACCCAGAAAGAAATCACAGGAGTCCCAGAGACAAATATATCACTGTAACTTCACCCGCAAGAGGATTCTATGGATCCGGCCATCACTTCGCCCCAGGGCCTGGGAGAATAGCTGGGTCTGTTATAGCTTCCTGAACAGTGTGAGGCTGAGAGTCATCCAGCTCGCTTGGGCGGGGGGATATTATTCCACAGGGAAGGTGCCACGAATCAGTAGGTTCTCCTCCCGCATCCTGTCGAATTCAAACCCCTGCCTAACCTCAAACCAGTTTGCTACCTTACAGGTTGTCCTCTCAGCTTACAACTGAGACCAGAATTTGCATCGCCAAACAGGGCCGTTGTTAAGTGAGTCTTAGGATCATCTTTTTTTTTTTTTTTTGCCATGGTTGTTCAATGAATGACACGGTCGCTAAAAGAATCTGGCTTTCCCCATTGACTTTATTTGTTGGAAGCCAGCTGGGAAAAATCACAAATGGCAATCTCATGATCTTGGGACACTGCAACTGTAGCCAATACATGCCGGTTGCCAAGAGCCCAAATTCTGATCCCGTGAACGAGGATCGGAGGTGGTATACAGCTGGTTCAGACCAGTGATGGGATTCAGCCAGTTCGCACCACTTCGGGAGAACCGGTTGTCAACTTTCTGAGCAGTTTGGCAAACTGGTCGTTGGAAGAAATCATTAGGGCAGAGAACCGGTTGTTAAATTACTGGAATCCCACCATTGGTTCAGACCAATTCGGGCGAACTGGTAGCGGCAACCTACATAATGCTGTCCTATTTAGCCACGTTTTCGAGGCCGGGCGCATGCACAGAAGGCACACAAGAGAGCAAAGCGCATGCGGGGAAGGCTGGGCACATGTGTGGAAGGTGTGCGCACGCACGGCAAACCGGTGGTAAGAACATGTGAAACCCACCGCTGATGAGGATGTTGCAATGCTTGTAAGCACAAGGACCAGTCATTGTCACTTTTTGTTCACTGACATAACTTTGGTCGCTTAATGAACGGTTGCAAGCTGAAGACTCTCCGTACTGTTCTCAAGTGGCTCTCGGGGATAGCAACTGAGGGAACAAATGTTTCCCAGGGAAATCTTTATTATTTATTGGTGTCAGGTTAACCCTACATGCTTTTAATGCAGGAGTGGGCAAACTCTCAGTTCCCCAAAGGTCGTGTGTCAAATCCTGGTCTGCTCACTCATGCATTTGTATATGCATGCAACTCAAGCACATGACCCGTGCCTGTAGCAGGAACATCCACCTACGATTGTTCCCCACAACCTGGTCTCAAATTAAGCAGATTCCCCATTATGACCAATGATCTATGCTTAGCCCAGCTCTCTGAAAATTAAAACCAAAGCAATAGCAATAGCACTTAGATTTAAATATCGCTTCACAGTGCTTTACAGCCCTCTCTAAGTCTATTGCCTCCAACAATCTGGCTCCTCATTTTACCCGACTTCGGAATGATGGATGGCTGAGTCCACTTGGAACTGGTGAAAATCAAACTGCTGGCAGCTGGCAGTCAGCAGAAGTAGCCTGCAGTACTGCATTCTAACCACTGCACCACTACGGCTTCCTTCCTTCCTTCCTTCCTTCCTTCCTTCCTTCCTTCCTTCCTTCCTTCCTTCCTTCCTTCCTTCCTTCCTTCCGAAGCAATAGCACTTAGAGTTATAGTATATACCAGTTCAGAGTGCTTACAACCCTCTCTAAGCAGTTTACAGAGTCAGCACATTGCTCCCCAAAATCTGGGTCCACATTTTACTGACTTCAGAAGGATGGAAGGCTGAGTCTATTTTGAGCCGGTAAAAATTTGGAGAACCGGTAGCATAAATGTTGAGTAGTCCGGAGAACTGGCAAATGCCACCTCTAGCTGGCCCCAGAGTGGGGTGGGAATGGAAATTTTGCAGTATCCTTCCCCTGCTACACCCACCAAGCCACGCCCACCAAGCCACACCATGCCCACAGAACCGGTAGTAAAAAAATTTGGATTTCACCACTCTCGAGGACCACCTGCAAATAAAATTGTGCCATTCAAGCGATTGTGAAAGGTAAGACTATCAAAAGCCCGCTCCCTTGGTATCTCTGTCTTGCTCATTTAACAGGACGTGCACAGATGGATTTTCTTTGAACGATAGTGCTTTTCTTGCGGTTTAATATCTTGCTATTCTTGTTTTTTTAAAAAAAAAAATTATTTAAAACATCTGTCTTTCTGGGTCTCTCTCTCTCTCTCCCTCTCCCCCCCCCCTCTCTCTCACACACACACTTCATTCTCCTCTTCCGGAAGATGAGAGGAGTGGGAAGAGAAGCTCCTGCCGAAGCTGCAGGGCACGCCCTCGGTGACAAGGGAAGTGTCAGATCTTCTATAAGCCATGCCCTCTGACCTAATTTCAAAATTAAAGGATGGGGGGGGGGTTTGGAGAATATTTGCCAGCTGCTGCAGAAAAGAAAGAAAAAAGACCCTTCTGTGCATGCTCAAAGAGACAATTGTGTTTTCTAGCAGCACCTCTGGGGCACCAGTTTGCCAATTTGAGTCGGGTTGCCACTTCTTTACAAGGTGGGTTTTTTTTTTAAACCCTTGTGCCTTTTAGGAACAAGCCGATCTGCAGAGATTGTCAAGTTTGTTGTGTGTTTATCACCGTGTGCCAGGAATCCTGGCTGCTGCTCTCGGCGTATTGTTAAACAGTGAAAAGGCAGATCAGAGCGATTCTGTCACCGCTCCTTAGGTTTCAGTTCTGGGTCTGGCTTCACACAATAGGTCAGGTCTGGAACGACATAGCACAGTGACGGGGAACCAATGGCATACGTGCTGGAAGTGGCACACAGAGCCATCTCTCCGGGTATGCCAGCTGTCCTTGTTGCTCTTCCAGGTTCCAGTGCACACATGCTGGAAGAGCAGCTCCCCAGCATGCATGTGTAGAAGCACCGTAACCTGGAAAAGCACTTCCCTAGCACACATGTGCGCGCTGGGAAGCATGCACGCACCGGGACACTGAGCGTCCGGTTTCTGGCGTGTGCATCCTCACCACCCAGCTGGTCTTCAAGCATGCATGTGCGCCAGAAACCAGAAGACTGGGTGACCGGCGTGCAAGCGCATGCCGGAAACTGGAAGCTCAGCTTCCCAGCACACACACCAGGGGTAAAATGTACTTACCTTCGCTACCGGATCAGAAATGTGAGCGCGTGCATGCTATGCTTGCACGTGCCTCTTCTGCACATGTGCAGAGGGTCAGCACATGGGATGTGATGACGTCCAGGTGGATGGGCAGAGTCTCCCGCCACCCACCCTATCGCATCGCGCAAGCCAGATAGATGCGGCATGGATTTCACATGCATGCCGGAGAACTACTCTTCCGGTTTCCGGCGGTTCCCATTTTGGGATTCGGTGCCAAAAAGGTTTGCCAACCACTGATATAGCACAACAGCTGGTTCGGGTGGCCTATGATGCTCATTGGAATCGGCCATTCCATAGCTGAGGCTAAGGCAACAGCTAGAATCTAAGAAGTTGTCCAACCAGGAACCTACTCGATCCCTTTGGAAACTAATCCAGCCTATCGTGTCAAACAGCCACTCTTTTATTTCTTAGCAGAATTTTGGAAATGGGGATTAAGTTTCAGTCTGTTCCCCGATATTTCATGATTGTTTTAAATAAATTTTCAAGGCACAGCTGCTGTAATTATCCTAACAGCGTGGATTCTGGTCAAAGCGAGACAAAAGTCGTATTTGGGATTGCAAAGTAAATGGAGGCCTTTGAAATGTTGACTTAAAACAGAGTTGCATTTATAGGAAGCCCTTGATACGTGACCATTGCTTAGCAACTATTTGGAGTTATGATGGGCCTCCCCAGGGCTACTTAGAACCTGGATTTGAAGTTCTGATGGCTACCCATCTCCCACTGTGATCACGTGACTTTTTTGCGCCCCTTGACAACTGGCCCACATTTAAGATTGTTTGCAGAATCCCGTGTTTTGCTGAAAACTGGTGTCTACTTCCGTTTCCATCCAAAAAATTCCATGGATTTGCTTAATGACGGTGGTACAGGTAAAGATACAGGTAGTTCTCAACTTCTGACCAGAATTGAGCCCCACATTTCCCTGGCTAGGCAAGACAGTTGTTAATTCTGCCTTGTTTTATGACCTCTCTTGCCACCGTTGTTAAGTGAATCACTGCAGTGGTTAAGTTAGTCACATGGTGGTTAAGTGAATCTGGCTTCCCCACTGACTTTCCTTGTCAGAAGGTCACCAAAGAGGATCACCTGACCCCCAGGAGACTTCAACGGTCATAAATACATAGTGCCTGTCGTGTCCCACTCCTCCTCTGACGGCCGGGTCGGGGAAGTCCGTATCAAGCGTGCCTCTGCAGCTCTGCCAAAGTCCTATCAGAGTCCTCAGGGCAGGCAGGAATCCAAGGTGTGACTTCAGCAATCCAGATTAGACTTTGCCTGACTCAGAGAATGCCAGAAAGCAGATCCTTTATATAGGCCGTGGGGTGTGGCTACATGACTCAGCACTTATCCAGGCCTGCCCCTCCCTTCCTTTTGCTGACGTCGCCTCTCCATTCTCTGGAAGCGTGGATCTCTCCAGCCTCCAGCTGTCAATAATTCCAGCTCGTGACTGGCTTCATACTCCTCAGGCTCACATGCTGTGGGGGAGGGGTTTAGTTGCTCCTTTTGTCCGGGCATGGTGCCAGGACTGGGGGCTGGAGGCATGTCAGGCCATTCTTCTTGCTTGGACTGTCTGGGCATGGTGCCAGGACTGGGGACTGGAGGCATGCCAGGACATTCTCCTGTACTATCAGTGTCTGGCAGGAGATGAGAAGGGCCCGGCTGCAGAGAGGGGGGCGAGCGAGGCACAACAGTGCTTGCCATCCGAATTTTGATCGTATGACCATGGGGATGTTGCTACAATCATGTGAAAAATGGTCATAAGCAGAGGTGGGTTTCAGCAGGTTCTGACCAGTTCTGGAGAACCGGTAGCGAAAATTTTGAGTAGTTCGGAAAACTGGTAGTAAAAATTCTGACTGGCCCCATCCCCATCTATTCTCTGTCTCCCAAGTCCCAGCTGATTTGGAGGAAATGGGGATTTTACAGTATCCTTCCCCTGCCACGCCCACCAAGCCACACCCACAGAACCGGTAGTAAAAAAAATTGAAACCCACCACTGGTCATGAGCCACTTTTTTCAGTGCCATTGTAGCTTTGAGTGGTCGCTAAACAAATGGTTATAAGTCAAGGGCAACCTGTGTTTGCTTAACAATGTCATACCGTGTTTTCCCAAAAATTAGACTGGGTCTTATATTAATTTTTGCTCCAAAAGACTCATTAGGGCTTATTTTCTGGTTAGGTCTTATTTTGGGGGAAATACGGTACTAAATGCATACATCTGGGCGACAATCTAAACTGGGGCTTACTTTGGGGGGTAGAGCTTATATTATGAGCATCCTGAAAAATCATGCTAGGACTTATTTTTCAATTGGGTCTTATTTTCAGGGAAACAGGGTATTTGTTTAAAGACCACTGCAAATAGGTAATAAAATCAGTGCAGTCATGTGGTGACCTACTTGATCACGGGCACGACTTAGGCTAGGTTCAATGACACTCGTAAGTCCAGGGCTACCTATGCATTGTACTCCTTCTGCCCTGTGAGTTGGGAGCATGGCCAGCTGAAACATGAGGTTGATGGAGTAAACTTGCGTAAGAGAGTGTTCTCTGTGCAGCTGGCCACAAATAGGCTAGGGCAGTGGTTCTCAACCTTTATAGTGCTGCGACCCCTTTAATACAATTCCCCATGATGTGGCGACCTCAACTGCAGAAGGGGAAAAAAAGCGGCAAACTGTTTTTTTAAATTTATCGTGCCTGAAGCCGTATTGGCTAGCAATCTGAACTGTTTGTGATTGCCTTGAGGACGGAGGCATTAAAGCGGAGGCTCCTCCCCTATTAAGTTTATCGCGCCTTAAGCCAGATTAGGCTAGCGATTGGGAGTGATTGCAGCTGGCTTGAGAGGGAGACATCAGAGCAAAGATTTCTCTCTTTTTTAATTCATCGCGCCTGAAGCTGAATTCGGCTAGCGATTTGAAGAGCCTGCAGTTGGCGACTCCCAGGGGGAGGGCTTTCTCTGTGGGGGCTCCTGCCCTCTGGAATGAGCTGCCTCCAGGGCTTCGCCAACTCCCCGACCTTCGGACTTTCCGCCATGAGCTGAAGACTCTTTTATTTCATCGAGCTGGGCTAGCCTGAATAAGTAATTTTAAATGGGGTTTTAGTTTTATATTGTTTAGTTTTTAATATTCTGGCCATTATTTATATAAATTTTAGTCTGTTCTTAATTTGTATTTATTGTACTTTTTAACTGGCTGTGAACCTCCCTGAGTCCTTCGGGAGAAGGGCGGTGTACAAATGTAATAAATAAATAAATAAATAAATAAATAAATAAATAAATAAATAAATAAATAAATAAATAAATAAATAAATAAATAAATAAATAAATAAATAAATAAATAAATAAATAAAAGCTGGCCTTTGTGCCTGCGGCAGTCCCGGAAACTGGAAGAGCTGGTCTTCCATTTTCCTGCCTGCGCATGCGTGACGGCCAGCTGATCGGCACGTGTACATGCGTGGCAGTAACCGGAGGACTTGTTTGCCAGTGCGCATGCACATGCCAGAACCCGGAAGTAACTTATCTGGCATGCTTATGCCCCCTGGGCAGCTCCTCTTCTTGTTCACAGCCCAGATGAGCACGTACGCGCACGAAGTGTAAGCGTGCAAAGGGCTCCTTTTTCGGCACTTGGTCCCGAAAAGGTTCGCCGTCACTGCATTGTACTGTGCCAAACCAAACCTTCCTTTCTCAAAATGTGTGAATTCAGTGAGCCAGACTGGGTGTCTCTAGCAACTTGGACATTCAAACTTTGCATTCAAAGTGCGAAGTTCATTCATGGTGAAGGACAGAAGCAGGTTTCAGCAGATTCTGACCAGTTCTGGAGAACCGGTAGTGGGAATTTTGAGGAGTTCGGAGAGAACCAGCCAATACCACCTCTGACTGACCCCGCTCCCATCTATTCTCTGCCTCCTGAGTCCCAGCTGATTGGAAGGAAATGGGGATTTTGCAGTATCCTTCCCCTGGAGTGGGAAGGGAATGGAGATTTTACAGTAGCCTTCCCCTGCCACCCCTACCAAGCCACACCCACCAAGCCACACCCACCGAACTGGTAGTAAAAAAAATTTGAATCCCACCACTGGAACCCTCACCACATTTCTGACATCAATACAATTGAACATGTCCAGAAATATTTTACAAGAAGAGTTCTTCACTCCTCTGAAAACAACAAAGTACCTTATCCCACCAGACTTGAAATCCTAGGCTTAGAAAACTTAGAACTCCATCGCCTTCGACAAGACCTAAGTTTAACTCATAGAATCATCTATTGTAATGTCCTTCCTGTTAAAGACTACTTCAGCTTTAGTTGCAATAATTCAAGAGCAACCAATAGATTTAAACTTAATGTTAACCGCTTTAATCTAGATTGCAGAAAATATGACTTCTGTAACAGAATCATCAGTGCTTGGAACACTTTACCTGACTCTGTTGTCTCTTCCCATAATCCCAAAAGCTTTAACCAAAAACTTTCTACTATTGACCTCACCCCATTCCTAAGAGGACTATAAGGGGCGTGCATAAGAGCACAAACGTGCCTACCGTTCCTGTCCTATTGTTTTTTTTCTTATACATATATATGCTTATACTTCCTTATATTTCCTCATATATATGTTTATATACTATATAATCATTTTGTGTGATGCTTATATATATTGTTGTGACAAAATAAATAAATAAAATAAATAAACCCTGAGAAAGGGACTAGGCTGCCCACTCAAGAGAGTTTCAGGCAGTTTTACAGTCCTGTTTGGAGACAGTGGGGGGACTGAAACGGAGACCTTCTGCAAGCTGGCCGACATGTGTCCCTTAGCACTTAGCCGTGGCCCCCTCCTCTTGGCTGGTTAAGGAGCAGCAAGGTATGAAATGGGCATCAGGCATCCCGGAGAGAGATGAAGTCAACAGAGCAGAGCGAAGAGACGGGGGAGAAGCTCAGGCTCCCTCCCTCTTGCAATTCGATTCCTTGGGAATAGCTCATATTAATGACTCTCTCCCTATCCCAGAAGCTGAGTGCTTCATCGTTAATGGTGTAAAGAGGAACAATTAAATCCTTGGTAATTAGCATCCATCACCAGCTCACCAGCATCAGTGTGGCTGCAACTATGCTCTCGGGAGGCTAGAGAGCCAGCCTTGCTAGGGGGCGCCCTTGACGCGGCTGCCTTACCCCCCGACAGCCACTAGGCGGCTTTCTCTGGAAGGGAAAACTTGCAATGGGGCAATTGCTGGTGGGAAATACGGTAGGTTGGAGGGGGGGCGGAGCAAAAGTAAGGTTTGCCATGAGCCACGCAACAATGTTTGGATATTCTTCTCCATTGGCAGGAATGGAAATGGTGAGCTAGGCAGCTTCATGGCTGATGAAAGGGCTGAGGCTGATTTCCTGGAAGACGGAATTTGGTCTGTTCTCACATTCACAGAGGCTATTTTTAGATGAGTGCATAACATATGAATTTTTTTATATGTAGGCAACCATTAGGCGTGGTCAACAGTCCCTGTGGATCATAGATAGATAGATAGATAGATAGATAGATAGATAGATAGATAGATAGATAGATAGATAGATAGATAGATAGATAGATAGATAGATAGATAGATAGATAGATAGATAGATAGATAGATAGATAGATAGATAGACGTATGTACGTACATAGATAGGTCAGTAGGTAGATGTAGGTAGATCGATAGACAGAGAGAGCTAGGTAGATAGATAGATGTAAGTAGGTAGATAGATAGGTAAGTAGGTAGATAGATAGATGATAGATAGATAGATAGATAGATAGATAGATAGATAGATAGATAGATAGATAGATATAGACAGATAGACAGACAGAGGTAGGTAGGTAGGTAGATAGATAGATAGTAGATAGAAGATAGATAGATAGATAGATAGATAGATAGACAGACAGACAGACAGACAGACAGACAGACAGACAGACAGACAGTCAGACGGACGTACATAGGTAGGTTGGTAGGTAGATGTAAGTAGATAGCTAGATAGACAGAGGTGGGTAGGTAGGTAGGTAGATAGATGCAGGTAGCTAGGTAGATAGATCGGTAAGTAGATAGATATAGACAGACAGACAGAGGTAGGTAGGTAGGTAGATAAAGGTAGGTAGATAGACCGACAGACAGACAGATAGAGGTAGGTAGGTAGATAGATAGGTAGGTAGATATAGACAGACAGACAAAGGTAGGTAGGTAGATGGAGGTAGGTAGGTAGGTAGATAGGTAGATATAGACAGACAAAGAGAGGTAGGTAGGTAGATAGATGTAGATAGATAGACAGACAGACAGAGGTAGGTAAGTAGGTAGGTAGATATAGACAGATAGACAGACAGACAGACAGAGGTATGTAGGTAGATAGAGGTAGGTAAGTAGGTAGGTAGGTAGGTAGGTAGGTAGGTAGATAGATAGATAGATAGATAGATAGATAGATAGATAGATAGATAGATAGATAGATATAATGTAAAGCTGATATCCTACCAAATGCCAGCCTCTCATGTTATTAATTGTTGTTGCTATTGATTGATCCTCTGCCTTTTTTCCAGGAGCCAAATGAGGCTTTGCAAGACAGATTGAGCTGTGAAAGAATGATTAGCCCAAAAGCCCCAGATTGTCCCAAGTCCTAGTCCAATAACTCAACCATTGCCCCACACTGGCATCATATTTCTTTCCCTCTGGGCCTATTTTATTTTGTTCAGTCAACAGATTTACTACATTTTCTGTCTTTTTATTTTTCTAGCAGGAATTATTAAAGGGCAGTGCCAAAAAGATGGCCATCTTTTATTTTCCTCCGTCACAACAAGTTTGCGAGGTAGGTTTTCTACGGTTGAGGACAAATTTGAATCTAGGGCACAGCATGTTAAAACAGTGACATGAATTGATGCTGTCTTCACCAAATCCCACAATTGTATTGTACTACAAGCAGTGGTGAAATCCATTTTTTTTTACTACCGGTTCTGTGAACGTGGCTTAGTGGATGTGGTGTGGCTTGATGGGCGTGGCTATCTAGACCCGTTCCAGTCCGGCTTCCAGCCCGGTTATAGCACGGAGACGGCTTTGGTCGCGTTGGTGGATGACCTCTGGAGGGCCAGGGACAGGGGCTGTTCCTCTGCCTTGGTCCTATTAGATCTTTCAGCGGCTTTTGATACCATCGACCATGGTATCCTGCTGCGCCGGTTGGAGGGATTGGGAGTGGGAGGCACCGTTTATCGGTGGTTCTCCTCCTATCTCTCTGACCGGTCGCAGTCGGTGTTGACAGGGGGGCAGAGGTCGTCCTCGAGGGGCCTCACTTGTGGGGTACCCCAGGGGTCGATTCTCTCGCCTACCCTGTTCAACATCTACATGAAGCCGCTGGGCGAGGTCATCAGTGGGTTCGGGGTGAGTTATCATCTGTACGCTGATGACACTCAGCTGTACTTTTCCACCCCGGACCACCCCAACGAAGCGGTCAAGTGCTGTCCCGGTGCCTGGAAGCCGACGGGTCTGGATGGGGAGAAACAGACTCAAGCTCAATCCCTCCAAGGCGGAGTGGCTGTGGATTCCGGCACCCGGTACAGTCAGCTGCATCCGCAGCTGACTGTTGAAGCAGTTAGTGGCCCCAAAGGAGGTGGTTCGCAACTTGGGCGTCCTCCTGGATGGCGGCTGTCCTTTGAGGAACATCTGGCGGCCGTCACCAGGAGGGCTTTTACCAAGTTCGCTTGGTTCGCCAGTTCGTCCCTTCCTTGACCGGGATGCCTTATGCACGGTCACTCACGCTCTGGTTACGTCTCGGCTGGATTATTGCAATGCTCTCTACATGGGGCTGTCCTTGAGGTGCACCGGAGGCTGCAGTTAGTCAGAATGCAGCTGCGCGAGTGGTAATGGGAGCCGCTCGAGGCTCCCACGTAACACCACTGCTCCGTGGTTGCACTGGCTTCCTGTGGTCTTTCGGGTGCGCTTCAAGATCCTGGTTACCACCTTTAAAGCGCTCCATGGCTTAGGACCCGGTACTTACGAGACCGCCTGCTGTTACCGTATGCCTCCCATCGACCCGTGCGCTCTCACAGAGGGCCTTCTCAGGGTGCCGTCCGCCAAACAATGTCGGCTGGCGGCTCCCAGGGGTAGGACCTTCTCTGTGGGAGCACCGACGCTCTGGAACGAACTCCCCCCTGGCTTACGTCAAGTTCCTGATCTTCGGACCTTCCGTCGTGAGCTAAAAACATACTTATTTACTCAAGCAGGACTGGCATAAATAGTTGATTTTAAATTGGGGTTTTAGAGATTTTAAACATGTGTAAATTTTTTAAATTTTTTAAATTATCGGCCATTTATTAATAGTTTCTTTTAATTTCTTTTAATTGTATATATTCTGTATTTTATTTCGGCTGTACACCGCCCTGAGTCCTTCGGGAGAAGGGCGGTATAAAAATCTAATAAAATAAATAAATAAATAAAATAGGTGGGCATTTTGCAAGGATATTGCAAAATCTCCATTCCCACCCCACTCCAGGGGAAGGATACTGCAAAATCCCCATTCCCTCCCCACTCCTGGGGGAAGGATATTGCAAAAACTTCATTCTCACCCCAGTCTGGGACCAGCCAGAGTATTTGCCAGTTCTCCGAACTACTCAGAATTTCCGCTACGGGTTCTCCAGAACCTGTCAGAACCTGCTAGATTTCATCCCTGACTACAAGGTCTAAATATATGAGTTATAGCATCTATGTGATGATATCATTCTACTTGTGTCATCCTTGCCTGCCCCAAGCGCCCCCCCCTCCCCCGGGCACCATGAATCCAGCCAGGTCTATCTTGTTTTTCTTCCCATCGTAAACCTGATGCCAGGGTGGATGGGCCACCTACATAGATAAAAGAAAAATTGTGGCATGGAAATAGGAGGTGCTGATGGAAAGGACCGGAAAACACGGTATGGAACTGACTTTCTCACCTTCTTCAGGTAAATCCTGAGTCTCCTCAATTAGCTGTTCTGATACCTTTATGAATCAAAAAGGTAGATCCTTTATGAATCAAGAAAACCTCACCAGAAAAACGTTAGGTTTGAAAAATGCATTTTCTGGAGTAGTGGAATAAAATGATCAAGGAATCCCCCAAAAAGGTAGATTTATTTATTTATTTGTATTTATGTAAAACCGATTTTACAGACAAAGTTGCTACATTTTCTGGGAGATCTCCTACTCTCAGAACTTCCAGGTATGCAATGGTGGGATTCAGCCGGTTCGCACCTATTCGGGAGAACCGGTTGTTAATTTTCTAAGCAGTTCGGAGAAACGATAGTTGGAAGAAATCTTGTTTTGTTTTGTTTTTTGTTTTTTTTAATAAGCTTTTTATTTATAACACAACACAACGTAACAAACACAAAACACATAACATACATTCCGTTTTTACAACTGTTTCATACCGGTGAAAGGGGAGAAACAATAAGTGCAAGATGTATGTAAGATAGTGTATAAAATGTATAAATTTAATATTATGAGTTAGGAATTATGGAGTAATAAGGGATAATGGGACAAGAATGTTATAAATATTATAAGGGGAATTGGGAGAAAATGTAAATATTAGGAGATCACCGCTACGACATCTTATTTTGTTTTTTTCCACTTTACAGGGCTAATCCTGTAAGGAAGACAGGAAGGGAACATTCTGGTGTTATTTCTAGCCTAATCTTTATTGCCCTGTTTACAGAAACTGCCTCTCTGGTTAATCCTTACTACATTGTAACAGCTAAAGCGAAGCGCCCATCGATGTGGAGTGATGTTGAGTTGGCCATGCCCACATGGTCACATGACCACCAAACCACGCCCATCCAGCTGGTCATTAGGGCAGAGAACTGGTTGTTAAATTATTTGAATCCCACTGCAGGTATGCATTTTGGAAGGTTTGGGCAGAGGGGAGGGGCAACTGAAGGTGTGGATGATTATTCAACAAAAGCAACAACTTTTGGAAGCTGGATCTCCAAAACCATCTGAGAAGGAGAGATTATATTTGCCTTCCCAGGGAGGGTATATCTTAGTTGCATCTGCATTTAAACCTGCTGTACCCCAGTTGGGATAACATGGTTTATTCAAACTACATTTGTGAAACCTGCCGAACCATAGAAGCCTTGTATGGCACATGAATCCAGCTAGTCTGGTTTTTCAACAGGCTTGCCTAAAACCAACCGATAGTAGTTTATCCAATAAACTATGTTTAAGCTAACCACTGCTCCTGGACAGAACGCCATAAAGGACAGTGTATGGATCAGCTTGCCTTCCGAAGTTGTGGGCGCTCCATCCCTGGAGGTTTTTAAGAAGAGACCGGACAGGCAGTTGTCTGAAATGGTACAGGGTCTCCTGCCTGAGTAGCGGGTAGGACTAGAAGATCTCTAAGGTCCCTTCCAGCTGTATTCTGACATATGGCTGGTCAAGCAGAAGCCTCCCCAGCTTCCCCGATCAGAGCATCGAACCTGGTTCTTTCAGCTGAAATCTGTGATTTGTTCCTGCCATGAATTTCACTCACTATATAGGGAACTTTGGCCAGTGTGTTGAGAAAGGTAGGAGCCTATCTTGGACGCATGACCAAGCTTAGGAAGGATTGCATCACTGCAGAAAGTTAGACGACTGGGAATCTCTATGGACAGGCAGCCGGCAATGTTGGAAGCGGAATATCTGGCTTCAACTCTATCTTGGGCTCCCCCAGTGGCCCGCTACCTTTCCCTCTCTTGCCTTCCCTTCCCCGGTCCGGCGGTGACATTCAGGGGCGTCCCCCACCACCCTCCAACCCCTGTGCATGTGCAGAGTGCTTCCCACCTCCGCGCAGAGCAGAGAAGGCAACCCAATCGCGCTCTTCCCTCCCCCCCCCCGCCCCGCCACTTCCCAGCTCCCTCTTTTGAGCAGGACGCAGAGTCATGGATGGGATAGCGGAGGGACCCTGGAAGAGAGGAATCGCTGACGGAGGGGTGGGAGGCTTAGAGAGCCACCACGTTTGGGGAGGGGGCGGAGGAAGACCCCCTTGGAGGCCACCCGGCTGGGGAAAGTAAAGAGGGCGGAACTGAGGCGAGGCATGCAAAGATTCCCCCTCCCCTCTTTTTTTTCCCCTACGGAAGACCCCCCCCCTCTCCCCCAGAGGCTATTTTTGAGGGGGCTTCGGGGAAGGGCACCAGGGAGGGATCTCTCTGGGTTTCCCCAGCCCTTTGCGTGGACGGGGAGGGGAGGGGGGGCTCCCCTTCTCCCCAGCCCTGCTGCAGTAACAAAGAGCCCCTCATAAATCAGCAGCGCCCCTCACTCCCCCCCACCCCACCGCTAGACCTTCCCACCAGCCCCTCCATCCCTCCCACCCATTGGTGGTCCCCCATCGGCCTCATTTGCATGCTCCGCCCTTTTCCAAGCCAGCCCCTCTCTCGATTGGTCCACTCGGGGGGCGTCCCGCATCTCTGCCCAACTGTCTGTCAAAATTTTCAAGCCCTTCGGTAGCTTTCTCTCTCTCTCTCTCTCTCTCTCCCCTCCTCCTCCTCCTCCTCCTCCTCCCCCCCCCTTATGAGATGCAGCAAGGCTGGCGGGTTGAATGCGAGAGCCAGCCCGTACCTTCCTCCGCCGTTCCCCCCCATCCCCTCTTTTCTGCCGCTCCTCCTGCCGCGGCTGCAGAATTCCCCCTCATCTCCATCCAGGACCATAACCGGAGAGATGAACCACGTCCTGCTGGAAGCGCTGCTCTTCAAGATGAGCATCCTTTTGCTTTCGCAAGGTACCACCATCCCCATCGGGCGCCGGGGGTCGGGATGGGTGGGGGGAGAACCCGAGGGGGTGGGGGTAGGGGAAGCCGGGTGTTTGTGTGTTTGTGTATGTTTGTGTATATACGTGTATGTGTGTGCGGGGTGTGGGGGGGAAAGAGGGTCCAGCCGAGCCTGGGAGCGAGCGAAGTCGTGCGCGGACGGAATACCCAATGCGTCTCTCTGGGCGCACACACGCGTGGGGTTCGTGGGGGGAAATATGCGCGCGCGCCGCCGCCGCCGCCGCCGCTGCCGCCGGCGGGAATCACAACAGGGTTGCGTGCCCACGAAGGGAGCGCAACCTTACCTCTGCATCTGGGTACCCGGCGAGGTACCCTAGATTTATACCCCCCCTGCCTGCCGGCTCAGCTCTGGGGTCTGCGCCTTTCCTTGAGGTCTCGCTGCCCGCTCTGCAGATTGGTGGTCACGTTGGGTGTCACGGCTGCATGCCTTTTGGAAACCCCCCCTCCTCCCCACTTCTCTCCCCCCCCCATCTCCTCCCTCCCTCCCTCGGCAGAGATGTCACAACAACTGCAGGCGTGCTGTAGGAATGCACAATTGTGCCCCCCTCTCCGATGAATATTCATGGGGAGGGAGAGCTTTCGTGGAAAAGCGCGGCGTGCCTGTCAGCTAACCTCACTCTGGCGCTCGGATGTGGCTTTTTCCCTGCCTGCCTGCCTGCCCGTGGGCGGCGGGTGGAAAGATCAGACCCGGCTTGGGAGCAAAGACCTGTAAAAAGGGTCTCCGGCGCTGGGGGCTGCCCGAAGAGAAACGGGAAGGGGAAACGCGCTGTCGGGAGGAGGAGAGAGCGCTTTGCGACGGTCTAGGTTAGGGACTCCCTGCTGGATGAAGTCGTCTGTTTGGGGGAAAATCCAGAGCAAAGAAAAAAAAAAAAGGCGGTGGGGGGGGGGGTGGGAGAGAAAAGAAGGCAGTTGTGTAATGTGCAGCAGGACTCAGGATGAGAGTTGTAGGGAGGAAGCGCTGGAAGAACGAAACCTAACGTTTCTGATGCTTGGAGAAACGTAGAGAAATCAGGCTAGAACCCCAAAAGAGAGATGGAAAATGGGAGGGAGGGGGCTCTATGTTGCAAAGGGGCGATGAGGTCTGCAAAGCTCCCAGGAGAAGTGTTACACATGCTTACCTGGAAGTTAGGCCTGTAGTAGTAGTGCCATCAGTAGTGGTGTTCACACCATATCCTTAACTGAGACAATTGCAAACTTCCCAGTCCCAGTCTACACGATACCTGAAGCTGCTGTGGTTTTAACCTTGATGGGTCTGAAGGATTTTTTTTGTGGGGGGGGGAGGGCAGGGGCGGTGTAGGTTAGTGTATTGTGTGAACTCAGACCCGGGTGCTGTTGTACAAACCTGGAAAAGTAGGTTATTTCAGGAGGCAGGAAAAGATTGCTACGTGAACTTCACCGCTGGATTTCCTATCTCCTGCCCTTCCAACTCCACATCTCCTGGGGTAAATCTCAAACCAAGCAGACCAAGGAGGTCTCCGGAAGCAGACAGATTTGTTATCCTCATAGGCATGACAACAACACAACGGTTGACATGCACAATGGTACCATTGCAGGTTCCTGGGATTGGCTTAAGATTAGGTTCCACTAATTGGCTGATTAGTGCCTTGAATTTGCTGAGGTGCAGAATTCCCCAATTCTAAGGTCAGGTTTTTTTTTTTTAAATGCCAGGAGTGGCTTTCCTAATTTCACGACAGCAAAAAGAAATCTGGTGGACCTGACCAAAGATCTATTTCCCCACCCCCACCCTCAAATAATCGTAGCGAGACATCTGCTTGTCTGTTTTTCCCCCTGCCATTTGTCATTTGAAGATAGAGCATCCCTGAATGGAGAGGTTCCACGGGGTTATAAAACCCAGCGGCTTTGAACCGATCTGCCTTTTCTTGAATCTCCCTAATCGTTTCCTAAAGCCCATTTACCAAGTGGTAATCTTAGTCTTCTGCAATAATAATACCCTGTAGTAACGGATTTGAAGGAGTAATTCTGGGTGATTCATTTCGCGCTTTCTGGAGGCAACTGCCAAGCGATTTAACTCCGAGCATCTGAGATCTGGTTCCTGGAAGAAGAAGAAAAAAAAAAGTGGAAAAAAAAGAAAACAGAATTCTCTTTTTCCGGATTTACAAGTGGCATGACAGCAAATGTTGATGTTGGTAATGTTTTTCCCTGAGCATCCTTGCCTGGGCCTCTGTTGATGCTGAAGTTCTGTTTTTAGCATTGCTCAGTTTGATCACTCTTGCAGATGGTTGATTGGCATTCTTAGCATGTACGAGCAAGAGTCTTGTGGAACCTTGAAGATGAGCAGAATTCCTCTTGGCATCTGCTTTCCTTGGCTGGCTCTTATGGCACCAGCTGTCAGATACATCTGATGGTAAAGTTGCTTGCTTTTTAAGAGGCCACAGGCTTGTTTGCTCCTGCTGCATACAACTCTGTTCTGGAAAGTTCAGACCAAAGAAACCTAGAAGGCCTCCTCCAATAGTTCCTGGTCGAGGTGGAGAAGGTCCAGAGAAGGTCTGAGGGGTTTTGTGCATGGACAGGATGTGTTCTAATGCCCACCTCCTTTGGAGAGCCGAGGGTTTTCATTGGCTGGTTGTGTGGCAGGCCTTTTTTCTTGGTGCCACATCAGTGGTGTCATCACACTGAGCAGTTCTATTGGCAGAGCTGGATCTGGGGAGCTTCGATCTCAGTATGAGTGGCAGCGCAGGGAGCTGGTAAATCTGGAAGTGTTGTGGTTGAGTGCGGAGGAGGACTGGCATCATTGGACTGAGACAAGGTAATGAGAAGTCCAAGTGTGGGACTGCCAACCTTGTTCTGCCTACTGGAGCAGTCAGATGACTCTTCAGCACAATTCAATTCAAAAGCCAGAATCGAAAACCTGCGTGTCTTGGAGAGAGGTCAGAATGATGTCAACGTGGGCTTGAGGATCAGTTTTGGCCTTCAGTAGAGGGCTACGGTGGGACGTGGTGGCTCAGTGGCTAAGACACTGAGTTTGTCGATCGAAAGGTCGGCAGTTCAGCGGTTCGAATCCCTAGTGCTGCCGAGTAATGGGGTGAGCTCCCGTTACTTGTCCCAGCTTCTGCCAACCTAGCAGTTTCAAAAGCATGTAAAAAATGCAAGTAGAAAAATAGGGACCACCTTTGGTGGGAAGGGAACAGTGTTCCGTGCACCTTTGGCGTTGAGTCATGCCGGCCACATGACCACGGAGACGTCTTCGGACAGCGCTGGCTCTTCGGCTTTGAAACGGAGATGAGCACTGCCCCCTAGAGTCAGGAATGACTAGCACATATGTGCGAGGGGAACTTTTACCTTTAGAGGGCTACTGTACAGAGGGGGCCTTGAAGAAGGAATGTAGGAACAGTGATGGGAAAATAAGGAGGAACTTTGTTTTACGAAAAGGCTGGAAATGATAAAGGAACTCAGATTTGTTTAATATCCAGGTAGTTTTCGATTTACGTCTGAAGTTCAATGCCCCCCCCAAAAAAGATACTTATGACATGACTTCAAAGTTACGATGTACACCAGGGGTGAAATGCTCCTGGATCGGACCGGACCGCATGAAACGCAGAAATGCTTGAAACCAATTGAGATCAATATTGTGACAGAATCTGAGTCCAGGTTTGCAGATTAGGGATCCCTTAATCAGAGGAGCAAAGTAGCAGGGCCTCCGAAACAGGTTCCTTGAAAAGACTTCACTTTTACTCCAAGGCTACGCTGTCCTGACAAGAGGCAACAGCAACAAACTGGAGAGGAAGAAGCTCTTTTTCAAATAGTTCAGGGGTTCGGCAACCCGTGGCTCTGGAGCCGCATGTGGCTCTTTCATCCCTCTGCTGCGGCTCCCTGTTGCTGGTCGGCTCCACAATTGATAGGGCTTTCGGTTAGGGACAGGTAGAGGAAAAAGGACGCTGTGCTAGGAAGAGACTCTATGGTGGGGGAACTGGACTTCCGGTCGGCTCCAGAATTGAATGGGGGGCTTCCGGTTAGGAACTTTGTGGCTCTTTGAGTGTTTAAGGTTGCCGACCCCTGGTTTAGGTTATGAGAATATTTCTTAGTCTCTCTGGGGAAAGCAGAAGGTACGTTGCCCAGCATTTAGTTTCCTAATAGCGGCTGGACAGATGTTTTGGGGAAGTAAATAGGACCTAAAGCCGAGTGCCATCCTCTGTTATTGTCAGGTACACCAGATGGGCACTTGGCAACCGGCATGAATTTAACAATGGTTGAGAATGATGTCCTGGGGTTGTGTGGATCGCCATTGGTGACCTTCCCAGCTGGCTTCTCAGAAGCAAAATCAATGGGGAAAGCGGAATTCGCTTAACGATCACGTGTTTCACGTAACGACTGCGGTGGTTCATTTAACAACCGTGGCGGCAAGAAAAAAAAGGTTATAAAATCGGGCATGACTCATTGCATAGCAATGGAAATTCTAGCCCCTCTTGTGGCTGTAAGTTGAAGGGACGGAGGGAGGGGGAGAGAGAGAGAGGAAAGAGAGAGAGAGAGGAAAAAGAGAGCGAGAGGAAAAGAGAGAGAGAGAGGAAAAAAGACAGAGGAAAAACAGAGAGAGAGAAAAGAGAGAGAGAAGAAAAGAGAGAGAAAGAGGGCAAAGGAGAGGAAAGAGAGAGAGAGAGAGAGGAAAAACAAAGAGAAAAGAGGGAGAGAGGAAAAAGAGAGAGAGAAAGGACAAAGGAGAGAAAGAGAGAGGAGGAGAAAAGGAGGGGAAGAGAGAGAGGAAAAACACACAGAGAAGAAAAACAGAGAGAGAGAAGAAAAAGAGAGAGAGAGGAAAAAGAGAAAGAGAAAGAGGACAAAGGAGAGAGGAAAGAGAGAGAAAGAGGAGAAACAGAGAGAGGAAAGAGAGGGGGGGAAAGAGATAGAGGAAAAACACACAGAGAAGAAAAACAGAAAGAGAGAGAGAGAGGACAAAGGCGAGAGAGAGAGAGAGATTTTGTTCACTTCATCACTATAAATAAATGTAACAATCTCACCTTCCACACATGAAAATTTCTGCAAAATTGTCTTGTTCCTTGAAAGAATTCCTCAGCTTGGTGCCTTTGGGATACACTAGAACTCCCAGCTCCCAGAATTCTCAGCCATCCTGGCTAATCCTGGCTGAGAATCTGGCAGGTCTGCTCCCAGCATTTCTGAAGGGCATCAGATTGGAAAAGTTAAAAGAAATGTAGTTAGAACCAGTTGGGGATATTCACCCTGGTAGCTATACGAAAGAACATCTTGTAATGAATTAAGACATACTATATATATAAATACATATAAAAGAGCTGAGTAAATACTAGAACATCCAACTCGGGAGATTGCAACAACTGTTCTCTTTTCCTTGCAAATAAATTTTGGTAGCCAATTGTCTTCACGGTGCTAAATGAGAACTGCTGGGCGGGGTGGGGGGAGAGGAAAGAAAAAAGGGTCAAGAGAATTTTTCTGCAGTGCATTAATCTCACCAACCAATATTTGTTTGAGCAGTGGGAAATGAATAGCAAAGCTGAGCAGGACGTCCGTATCGCAGAAGGTGGAGAGAGAGATGTCTCGTTGCTTTATTTGTTGAAGTGGAATAAATTACACGTCGCAAATGCGTTCTTCTTTAAGCTGGTGAAGAGTTGGGAGAGTCCAACCTGGGTTGATTCAATTCATTCCCATGATTCCGTGTAGGGCCTTAGGACATTGCAAGCTACAGAAATCCACGATGACAATAACCAGATAAGCTGATCAGCACAATTTAGATCGCCAAGTGGAACAAATGTGACTCCTTGCAATTAATCAGATTGCCTAGTACAGATTTGTGATGATACCGATCAACAGCACTTTCTTAGAGAGATCCCAGGTTGTGGGCTAATTTAATTACAAAGCCTGTGCTATTTTTTTTTCCTGCCTCTCTCTCTCTCTCCCTTCCTCTCTGTCTCCTCTCTCTCTCTCTCTCTCTTCTCTCTCTCCCCCTCCCTCCCTCTCTCTCCTCTCTTTCTCTCCCTTCCTCTCTCCTCTCTCTGTCTGTCTGTCTGTCTCTCCTCTCTCTCCCTCCCTCTCTCTCCTCTCTTTCTCTCCCTTCCTCTCTCCTCTCTCTCTCTGTCTGTCTCTCTCTCTCTTTCCTCTCCTCTCCTTCTCTCTCCCTTTCTCTCTCCTCCTCTCTCTCTCTCTCTCTGTCTGTCTGTCTCTCCTCTCTCTCCCTCCCTCCCTCTCCTCCCTTTCTCTCCCTCCCTCTCTCTCTTCTCTCTCTCTGTCTCTCTCTCTGTCTCTCTTTCTCTCCCTCTTTCCTTTCTCTCTCCCTCTCTCTCCCTCCCTTTCTCTCTCCTCCCTCTCTCTCTCTCTCTCTCTCTCTCTCCCCCTCCCTCCCTCCCCCTCCCCTTGTATTGGGTCTAGTGGTTAAAGGCTAGAAATCAGGAGACTGTGAATTTTAGTCCTGCTTTAGGCGCAAAGCCATCTGGGTGACCTTGGGCCAGTTCACTTTCTCTCACCTCCAGGAAGGAGACAATGGCAACCTCCTTCCAAAACTCTTGCCAAGAAAATTGATGGGATTCGTCCATGCAGCCATTAGAAGACAAGATTGATTTGTAGGCATAAAAAAAGAAAAAAAGAAAAGAAAAATCCATACAATTAATATAACGAAATGCTGCTGTGCTTGAGAATCCAAAACCTGAGGATGAATTAAAAAGCTGTAATCAAAGACTTTGTATGTTTGTTTGTTTTTTTAAAATAGTCAAGTTTGAGCAAGTTTTTCTCATTGGTCAATACATTCCGCCTAATGAATAGATGCTGTTTCTGTGGACGGGACACAAATATACGCTTTGATCCCACTTCTTGACCTCTTGGCCTTTTTTTGTGTGCGAAGTTTGAAGGAACAATTCCAAGACCCTTTGGCCGAAAGTGTTTAGAAACTATTTTCAGACTTTCCCAGTGAACAAAGGAAGATCGGAGATAACCCAGGAGGTCCTGGGAATGTTGGCCGTTAAATTTACATAGGGGCCCCTATTCCAAGACTTAAATTTGATTCAGTTCTGACTGCTGGGATCACATTCCACCTTCTGAATCTTCCACTTCAAATAGGGGGAAACAGAGGTGGGTTTCAGCAGGTTCTGACCAGTTCTGGAGAACCGGTAGCGGAAATTTTGAGTAGTTCAGAGAACCGGTAGTAAAAATTCTTACTGGCCCCACCCCCATCTATTCTCTGCCTCCCTAGTCCCAGCTGATTGGGAGGAAATGGGGATTTTGCAGTATCCTTCCTCCAGAGTGGGGTGGGAATGGAGATTTTACAGTATCTTTCCCCGCCATGCCCACCAAGCCATGCTACACCCACCATGCCACGCCCACCAAGCCACACCTACAGAACCGGTAGTAAAAAATTTTGAAACCCACCACTGGGGGGAAATCCCTTTCCTGAGATGACTTCTGGGAGATAAAGGTCCTGTGGGAGGTTTAATATATATATTAAATATATATATGGCGTATTCGGGTCTTTTTCCGTGTAAGGTTGAGAGTATCTTGGCGACGTTTCAGTGAGGTCTCACTCGTCATCTTCAGGCTGGTTCTTTCGGCTTCGTGCTTGTGCGAGCAAAGCGTGGTCGGAGCTGCCGTCTCTCTATAACTGGTGGGGAGGTGGGGAGTGTGGCTGTGAGCGGGTTGGTTGGCTGTGTGGTTGCATCTTGAGATATATATATATATATATATTTTGAAGGATGTCCTCCAACATAGCATGAGCTAGTATTTTGTGAATGGTTACCATTGTGAAAATAATGGTCTACGTTTGTGCCTTCTACCCTGGTTTAACCTGCCTCATCCATGCTACTACGCAGGTACTCAAGATCGTGTAGTCAGTGAAGAGATTCGAGTTCCTGAAGGTGATTGATTGATTGTTGATGGGTCGTCAAGTAGGAGTCGGCTCTCAGCAATTCATCAGCATAAATGCCACCATGAAATATCGACCGTTCTTAACTTACAACCGTTCATTTAGTGACTGAAGTTCGAACGGCACTGAAAAAAAGTAACCAGTTCCTGCTCTTTTGCAGCATCATCACATGATCCAAATTTGGGCACTTGGCAACTGACGTGTATCTATGATAATTGCAGCATCCCCAGGATCATTTGATCATCATTTGCTATCTTTCCTGCTAGCGTCTGAGAAGCTTTCAATGTGGGAAGCCAGATCCACTTAATGAGTACATGATTCACTTAACGAGTGCAGTGTTTTTCGCTTTATGTAACAGGTTGTAAATTTTGGGCATGCCTTGCTGAACAATTGCCTTATTTAGCAATGAAAATTGCTGGTCATAAGTTGAGGATTTGGCCGCTGTCATTTTTAATACGCGGTTGAAACTCTGCTAAGGTTAGTGAGGTGGCTATTAGAGCTGTGGTTAGAGGGCAGGAGAAGGGAGGTCAAAGGTCAAGATGGTCACCATTTTGACTTTCTTGACCTCCTCTGTGGGAGCTGCTGTCATTCATCATCTCGCAAATATAGGAAGGAGGTTTATGCCTCGCCTTTTCATCATAGGTTCTTCTGCTTGAGCAGGGGGTTGGACTAGAAGACCTCCAAAGTCCCTTCCAGATTCTATTCTATTCTATTCTATTCTATTCTATTCTATTCTGCTCTGCTCTGCTCTGCTCTGCTCTGCTCTGCTCTGCTCTGCTCTGCTCTACTCTATTTCTATTCTATTTCTATTTCTATTCCTATTATTTCTATTCTATTCTATTCTATTCTATTCTATTCTATTCTATTCTATTCTATTCTATTCTATTCTATTCTATTCTACTGTGGTTGTGCAGTGGTTAGAGTGCTGTATTGCAGGCTACTTCTGCTGACTGCCGGCTGCCTGCAATTTGGCAGGCTCAAGGTTGACTCAGCCGTCCATCCTTCCGAGGTGGGTAAAATGAGGACCCAGACTGTTGAGGGCAATATGCGACTCTGTAAACCGCTTAGAGAGGGCTGTAAAAGCACGGTGAAGTGGTATAGAAGTCTAAATGCTATTGCTATTATCTCTTGTCCCTTTTGTGTATCTTTTTCATCAACAGATCGCTGATTTAAACAGGCTCCGCAACAAGTTCAGGTGACTTCAATTAAGTAACAATCCCAAAGGCCAAAGTTAATTAGCACTAAAGCCGGACTATAGGGCTCTTTTACTGTTTTGAGGAATGGAGTCTTATTTTAATAATCCAGGCATGGAGGGAGTTTTATGGATTGCTGTCCATGATCTGCCTTGGGAACGCTGATCAAATAGGGAAGGATTGCCAGATTCAAAGAATTCACAAAACTGATTGGGGGGCATCCGGATCTCGGGGGTGGGGGTGGGGGGAAACCTCATTCCAAAGAGCCCATGCGGCTACCAATAAGGCATGCTTCCGGAGTCCTAGTAGATGACATTGCTAATTGAAGGCACCCAGAATGCGCCATTCCTGTAAGGCTGAAATGCTGGGGCAGATGTTTTGGGAATGGAATGCAGGTAGTCCATGATTTATGATCTCAATTCAGACCAGACGGGTTGTTAAGTGAGTTTCCTGATTGCTTATTTGTACCCTATGACTATCATTAAGTGTTGTACCTTATGATTCTTGATGAACGTATCTTTTCTTTTATGTACGCTGAGAGCGTATGCACCAAGAAAAATTCCTTGTGTGTCCAATCACACTTGGCCAATAAAAAAAACTGTTCTGTTCTGTTCTGTTCAGCCTTATGACATTTTTACTGCAGTTATTAAGCGAATCGCTGCCCTTGTTAAGTAGAATAGAATAACAGAGTTGGAAGGGACCTTGGAGGTCTTCTAGTCCAACCCCCTGCTTAGGCAGGAAACCCTACGCTCCCAAGTGAATTTGCCAAGTGAATCATATGGCTGTTAAGCAAACGTGGCGTTCCTGTGACTTTGCTTGTTGGAAGCTGACCGGAAAGGTCACAAAAGGGGACTCACGTATGGCTGGGATGCAGCCAACCATCGTAAAAATCCACGTTGCTTGCCAAACTCACAAAATTTGATCACGTGGATGCTATGATGTCAGTAAGTGCGAGGAGCAGTCACAAGCCACTTTTCTCAGGGCCGTTGTAATTTCTAAGAGTCGCTACATAAATTGTTAAAAGCAGTGGTGGGTTTCAATTTTTTTTACTATCGGTTCTGTGGGCGTGGCTTGGTGGGTGTGCCGTGGCTTATGGGTGTGGCTTGGTGGGCATGGCAGGGGAAGGATACTGTAAACTCTCCATTTCCTCCCCATCAGATTGGACTCAGGAGGCAGAGAATAGATGGGGGTGGGGCCAGTCAGAATTTTTACTACCGGTTCTCCGAACTACTCAAATTTTCTGCTGCCGGTTCTCTAGAACTGGTCAGAACCTGCTGAAACCCAACTCTGATTGAAAGTCCAAAGACGATCGGTAACCTCTAAGGCCCTGTTGACCAAACAACACTGAAGTTCACTGCAGTACATTTCAGGAGGAGTCAAATGAATTCAACTGTTTTTTTTTTTTTGAAAAAAAATCTATCATACCTTTAGCTCCTTCTCTTCTGCCTTTGAGAGAGGAACAAAAAAAATAAGGACATTGCTTCCCTTTGCAGACCCCAAAGCTTTACCCTTGATCCACACACACAGCAGTTAACCATTCTTTGTTTAATCATGGCTTATTGAAACAAAAACAAAGTTACTGGCTTCGCAGGATGGGCGAACCAAACAAACCACCAAACTGGGGCTTAAGATGCTGTGGGAAGTTTGCATTTGTGACCTGAATGACTTCTCGGTCTGTCCCATCTATTTTTGCCCACCTTAATGTGGAAAGATTTATTCAGAATTTGGGATAACACAGAAAAGTAACACACGGCCAATCATAGTTCTTGGTTACTGTCTGGCATTATTATGGAGGTTTTTTATTGTGGTTGTCTGGATTTTTTATTTGGGTTATTATTATTATTTATTATTTATTAAATTTTTATACCGCCCTTCTCCCGAAGGACTCAGGGCGGTGTACAGCCAAGGATAAAACTCAATATATTATACAATTAAAACCAGAATTTAAAACAAAGCAATTACAAAAAAGGCCGACATTAAAATTTAAAAATTTAAAACCCTAAAACAATAAAAACCCAGTTTAAAATAGTAAAACTATTATGCCAGTCCCGCTTGAATAAATAAGTGTGTTTTTAGCTCACGCCGAAAGGTCCGAAGATCAGGCACTTGGCGTAAGCCAGGGGGAAGTTCGCTCCAGAGCGTCGGTGCTCCAACAGAGAAGGCCCTGCTCCTGAGGGCCGCCAGCCGACACTGTTTGGCGGACGGCACCCTGAGAAGACCCTCTCTGTGAGAGCGTACGGGTCGGTGGGAGGCATAAGGTAACAGCAGGCGGTCTCGTAACTACCCGGGTCCTAAGCCATGGAGCGCTTTAAAGGTGGTAACCAAAATCTTGAAGCGCACCCGAAAGACCACAGGGTTGTTGTTGTTGTTGTTGTTTGTGAGCTACCCAGGGTTGTGATAACATAATAAAATAAATAAGAATAACCATATGGTCTGACAATAGGATTGAAATGTAATCGGAAAGTCCCTCAAACTACAGGTAGTCCCCAACCTATAACGCTTCATTTAGTGACCGTTCAAAATTACAATGGTACTGAAAAAAAGTGACTTACGACAGTTTTTCACACTTATGACCATTGCAGCATCCCCATGTACGTTAAAATTCAATTGCTTGGCAACGGACTCATGTTTATGATGGTTCCAATGCTTGGGGTCATGCGATCACCTTTTGGAACCTTCTGACAAGCAATGGGGGCAGCACGATTCATTTAACATGGGCTGCGTGAGACCGTGGAACTAACTTAACAAGCCTTAGATACTGTGGCAAAACAGGTTGTAAAATGGGGCAAAACTCCATTAACACATGGAGCAACAGAAATTGGGGGCTCAATTGTGGATGAAAGTCCGGGACTTTCAAGTGTCCCGTGTGGTACCCAAAGTGTGGTACCCAAAATGCAGAGTTCTCATATCTTGATGTGGCTTTTGTCCATCACTTGGAGTATGTTGATTGCAATAGTACCATATTTTTCGGAGTATAAGATGCACCTTTCCCCCCCGTAAAAGGGCGTGAAAATTTAGGTGTGTCTTATACACCGATTGTAACCCCACCCACCCACTGGCCCCCACCCTTTGGCTTCTGTCTCCCAGCAATTTACCTCCTTGCAGCAAGCAGCAAGAAGAAGCAGCCCATTTCAGCTTCAGCACAGCCTAATTAGCACAAGTTGATTGTCCCCCAACTCTCAGCTGTTTCAGGCTGCAGGGATTGCCATGGCCTATTGCTGCATGGGCCTCTGGCTGCTTGCTGCAAGGAGGTAAATTGCTGGGAGCAGATTTTTTTTTCTTGTGCTAATCAAGCCATGCTGAAAAGGAAAATGAAAGTAAAGCAAGCTGTTTGCTGTTTGCTGTAATGAGGCAAAATTGCTGGGAGGCAGAGGCAGATATCTTGTTCTTGTTTTCCTCACCAAAAAAGATAGGTGCGTCTTATAGTCCAGAGTGTTTTATACTCCGAAAAATACGGTAATTCATGCTAAATCAGCCAGTTTGCATTTCTTTGTTCATCCCTTCAAGTCTGTCTTGTTTGCCAGGGGTGATATGGAGAGCAAACTCTTGCAGGATGCTCTCTTCTTATTTCCCGCAAGAAATATCACCCTGCTTGCTTCTGACTTTGGAGGTTTCATCAGATGTGATAAGAGTTCAAACCTGGCTCTAAGCCATCATGTCGTTTCCTTGCCCCTGTTTCAGCGCAATCTACAAAGCCCGCCCGCTTCTAGGATTGATGGCAAAATGCAATGTGTGAACCAGAAAAATTGCGGCTGACTTAATTGGGCTAATATGTTGGACATAACTGCGGTTAGCACCTTGGGGGAAACTCAACGGCCGCTCGTGACCTTTCAAACTGTGAAGCCCTTGGAGGAAGACTCTGGGCCCCTGAAGCTGTGTTTGTACAAAATGCTCATTTGAGGCGGTGGCTCAGGGGCTAGGACATTGAGCTTGTCAATCGAAAGGTTGGCAGCTCAGGGGTTCGAATCCCTAGTGCTGCCGTGTAATGGGGTGAGCTTCCGTTACTTGTCCCAGCTTCTGCCAACCTAGCAGTTCGAAAGCACATAAAAAATGCAAGTAGAAAAAATAGGGACCACCTTTGGCGTTCTGTGCGCCTTTGGTGTTGAGTCATGCTGGCCACATGACCATGGAGACGTCTTCAGACAGCGCTGGCTCTTCAGCTTTGTAACGGAGATGAGCACCGCCCCCTAGAGTTGGGAATGACTAGCACGTATGTGCGAGGGGAACCTTTACTCATCTTTAGCTTGCGGTTCAGTGCGTTATGTCTGTAGATCATGTTCCAAAAAGACAACTCCTCAGCCACTTTGCAGTCGCATCAGCCACTCCTGCATGCTACTTAAGTACGTGCTACACAGGACTCTTAACTGCTAAGGAAAGCTTAGAGCAGGCTTGCTTCATTTATTACTCGCAACTCCTAGGTAGCTCTCTGATAATAACTCCTAGGTAGCTCTCCTAGGTTGCTCTGAACGAGCAAAAGTTTAGGAGCTAGTGCCAAAAGTGCTTTTTCAAGAGGCAGCTGAACTTTCTGGTTTTTTTCTTTTGAAGACGTTTCGCTTCTCATCCAAGAAGATTCTTCAGCTCTGACTGGGATGGTGGAGTCAAGGAGTATAAATCCTTCCATTCCCTACTACCATCCAGTCAGAGCTGAAGAAGCTATTTAGAGGAGAAGGAATGGCAGAGTCAAAAGAGGGATCAGCTTAGAATTCTTACATAGCCACGAAGTACTAAATTCAACAAACCGTAAATTCAATTGACATCTAACTTCTACCAGGTGTTAACTATTAGTTGTGAGAATATTTTCTGTGCATAAAGGTAAAGGTAAAAGGTTCCCCTCGCACATGTGTGCTAGTTGTTGCTGACTCTAGGGGGCAGTGCTCATCTCCGTTTCAAAGCCAAAGAGCCAGCGCTGTCCGAAGATGTCTCCGTGGTCATGTGGCCGGCATGACTCAACGCCAAAGGCGCACGGAACACTGTTACCTTCCCACCAGAGGTGGCCCCTATTTTTTCTACTTGCATTTTTACATGCTTTCGAAACTGCTAGGTTGGCAGAAGCTGGGACAAGTAACGGGAGCTCACCCCGTTACACGGCAGCACTAGGGATTCGAACCGCTGAGCTGCCGACCTTTCGATCGACAAGCTCAACCTCCTAGCCCCTGAGCCACCACGTCCTTTTTCTGTCCATAGGCATGTTTAACTGGAATTTCCCATGCGGTCCTGCTGTTTCTGTAGGTTGTGAAATTCCAGTTAAACGTGCCCAATTTGTTATGAGTACAGCAGGGCAATTGTGTTTTCTGAACCTGGTTTTGAGTGTATTGTGTGAATCGGTGGCTGCGAGGCGCCTATTGCACTCGGATAACATGATGACATAATGCACATGACTCCGATCTGTCACTGCACTGCACTGCAACCAGGTCTGAAGTCAGTTATAAATGTGGAAGGCAGATGACATAGCTGAAACCAGACAAGTTAAAACGGCCAGCCCCAGGCATAAAACCCAAGTTGTCTGCTCTTGTTCCCTTCATTTCTGGAAGTTCCCCTGTCAAGAATTTCAGCCTTGTGTTCCGTGCGCTCCTGATTAAATCCGTGGAGAACCAGCCAGCCTGCAGACTGAAGGCAAAAACAATTGTGGGCTAGGAAAGGAAGACATTTGCCTTGATCAAATGTCTGATAGAAACCAGGCAGGGCAGACAATCAGCAGACAGGTAAATGTCCACTTTCTCACAATATATATATAAAAGGTTGCAGCAGGATCTTATCCCAGGACTGATTTTAACCGCCTCTATCTTTTTGCCAAGGGAAGTTGGAAAAAATAATAATAACTCATCGTTTTACTGAAAGGCTAGGGAACCATTTTTATCATAATTCTGCAGAGAAATAGGAAGAAGTGACCGGGGGGTGGGGGGGTGGCCAACCGGAAAAAGTGTGGAAAAAAAGTCATTTAAAGAACAACAACAGAAAAAGAGATTCTTGAAGGATGCCCCTTAGATTGAAAAGGAAGGTGATATCCTGATGGAGAAACACCATACTGGATCTCACCTGTCCAAAAATAGACAGTCTAGAACAGGGGTCTCCAAACTTAGCCACTTTAAGACTTGTGGACTTCAACTCCCAGAATTCCTCAGCTAGCTTTGCTGGCTGAGGGATTCTGGGAGTTGAAGTCCACAAGTCTTAAAGTTGCCAAGCTTGGAGACCCCTGATCTAGAAGGCCTGTTGGCCTTCCAGAAGGTTTTCCTCCAGGCATTGAAACTGGGATGTTGATGGAATTACAGCAGAGATGCGGTTTTAGAGTATAGAAAAAACAGAGTTGGAAGGGACCTTGGAAGTGTTCTAGTCCAACCCTCTGCTTAGGCAGGAAACCCTACACCACTTCAGACAAATGGTTATCTAATCTCTTCTTAAAAACTTTCAGTGTTGGAGCATTTATAACTTCTGGTTGCAAGTTGTTCCACTGATTAATTGTTGTAACTTCTTAGTTCTAAATTGCTTCTTTCCTTGATTAGTTTCCACCTATTGATTCTTTCCTGCCCTCAGGGGCTTTAGAGAACAGCTTGACTCCCTCTTCTTTGTGGCAGCCCCTGAGATATTGGAATACTGCTATCGTGTCTCCCCTAGTCCTTCTTTTCATTAAACTAGACATACCCAGTTCCTGTAACCGTTCTTCATATGTTTCACTGTTAGCTGCCATAATGGCTTGGAAGGCCTGGGATCTGTTTCAGGCGAACCATAGTGGCGGTTCGGGCGAACCAGTAGTGGAGGTTTGGGCGAACCAGTAGCGGCGGCGGTGGGAGGCTCTGCCCTCCCTCCCAGATGTCATCAAAAATGCTCTGCGCATGTGTAGAAGCACCGCATGCTCGTAAAAGCAAAGGCCATCACTCTGCTAAACAAATAATTCCCTCAACACTGTCAGACTATTTACTGAATCTGCACTACTATTAATCTTCTCATAGTTCCAATCACCAATCTCTTTCCATTTATGACTGTATGACTATAACTTGTTGCTGGCAATCCTTATGATTTATATTGATATATTGATCATCAATTGTGTTGTAAATGTTGTACCTTGATGAACGTATCTTTTCTTTTATGTACACTGAGAGCATATGCACCAAGACAAATTCCTTGTGTGTCCAATCACACTTGGCCAATAAAATTCTATTCTATTCTATTCTAAAAGTGAGTGTGTTCACCCGTGCACTACCGATAGCGAACTGGTAGCACCAGGATTTGAAACCCACTACTGCCTGGGATACAGCCTCCCTGTGGGATCCAGGCTAAAGTCATAAGGCACTGAATTTCAGTTGTTCTGTCCCAGGTGCAGCCCAGGACAACTTTCCCTGCAGATCTGCTGAACCATCTAAGAATGACCATCTGCCCTGTAGGTGGAAGCCAGGATTCTTATTTCCTTCGCAAAAAAGAGAGGACAAGAATTCGCAGCTCCTCTGTTAGCTCTTTTGTGTTTTCCGTATGGGAGAAAATGATGGAGATGAACACCAGGGTAATACAAGGAGCAGCCACTCTTGGCCCAGACCCCACAAAAAAACAAACCCTCCCATCTGCCAGGGGGTAGGATGTGATACTTCGCATAAACATCAGGATGCTGGCAAGGCTTCCCGTTTAGCAATGTTTGTTTGGGTGGCTATGCGGGGGGGGGGGGGGAAATCCGTCTATTTTTATGCACGCGAAACTTGTGGTGGAGGAATATTCGATGTGTTGGTGGAAGGCAGAGTTGTTCCAAAAAAAAAAAAAAAAACATCTGCAATAGAGCACTTTTCTTGCCTGGAAAACAAGTCCTTGTAAATGAAACAAGGATGGTTCCAAGATTTGGGAGGAAGTGTTACAGCGCTGCCGTGCGTTGGCTTGACCCAAAAGAGGCGGAAGCAACAAAAGTGGCATTTTCTCCTGCTGCTTCTGATCTTTGGATCCTGCTGGTGTTCTGATCTGATCCATTAGCTAGGCACGAAGGGCCATCAATTGCCATCCATTCCGCCCACCCTCGCACCCACCCAAAAGAAGTCGAATTGAAGGCAACCATCAACCCTCCTAGCCTATCTAAGCTTATTTTCCCTTTGACGGTTTCTCAGCCCTTCTCCCACATTTTGTCTGAAGGACACACTGAAGGTTGTTAATATTCTCAAATGAAATATCAACAATTAAAAGCCCAGTAAAAACACATTAAAATGATTAGTGCTAGGACTCCAAAGACATGGCTGAATGTCTTAAATGCCTTTCCTGAAAATGGAAATATTACAGACTGAGTGTCATTCCCAAGGGAGCGAGGCAAGGAAAAACTCTCTTCCTACAAACTTGACAAGGTCATGCTGTTTGTGTTTTCATGGGTTGCTGAGCAGCCCACCAATCACAGCTTGGAATCAGTGAAGTTTCCTGATAGCTTTTAAAAGTAAAGGTAAAAGGTTCCCCTCGCACATGTGCTAGTCGTTCCCGATTCTAGGGGGCGCTGCTCATCTCCGTTTCAAAGCTGAAGAGCCAGCCTTGCCAAAGATGTCTCCGTGGTCATGTGGCCAGCATGACTCAATGCCAAAGGCGCACGGAATAGAATAGAATAGAATTTTATTGGCCAAGTGTGATTGGACACACAAGGAATTTGTCTTGGTGCAGATGCTCTCAGTGTACATAAAAGAAAAGATACCTTCATCAAGGTACAACATTTACAACACAATTGATGGTCAGTATATCAATATAAATCATAAGGATTGCCAGCAACAAGTTACAGTCATACAGTCATAAGTGGAAAGAGATAGGTGATGGGAACTATGAGAAGATTAATAGTAGTGCAGATTCAGTAAATAGTTTGACAGTGTTGATGGAATTGTTTGTTTAGCAGAGTGATGGCCTTCGGGAAAAAACTGTTCTTGTGTCTAGTTGTTCTGGTTGTTACCTTCCCACCAAAGGCCGTCCCTATTTTTCTACTTGCATTTTTTTTTTACGTGCTTTCGAACTGCTAGGTTGGCAGAAGCTGGGACAAGTCACGGGAGCTCACTCCGTTAACGCAGCACCAGGGATTCGAATCACTGAACTGCCGACCTTTCGATCGACAAGCTCAGAGTCTTAGCCCCTGAGCCACCACGTCCCACGTTTTTAAAAGTAACACCAGTCAATTATCCTGAAGACGTCTAATGTTAATGTAAGCAAGGTGGGGATGAACATCACTAAACCTGGTTGACCTAAAAAAGGATCGCTATTGGTGTTGTACATGTAGTTGTACCAATGCATTCCTTGCCATCACTGTCTAAGGCAGGGGTTTCCAACCTTGGTCCCTTTAAGACTTGTGGACTTCAACTCCCAGAGTCCCTCAGCCAGCAAAAGCTGGCTGAGGAACTCTGGGAGTTGAAGTCCACAAGTCTTAAAGGGACCAAGGTTGGAGACCCCTAGTCTAAGGGAGATCCAGCGGTGGTGGGATTCAAGTAATTTAACAACCGGTTCTCTGCCCTAAGGATTTCTTCCAACAACCAGTTTGCCAAACTGCTCAGAAAGTTAGCAACCGGTTCTCCCGAAGTGGTGCGAACTGGCTGAATCCCCACCACTGAGATCCAGTAACGTCTTCAGATCATAAAGGATTCCCAGAATGTGGATGTATATCTGTCAGGGTTCCAAGTAACACCCCCAACGAAATCAAACTCCGAGGCTTGCAGTTCCCCAAAGCTAACTTTTATTGGAGATGTCATATTGGCACATCTGTGGAAAAACCCGGATCTGAGATCTTCCGTGTTTTCCTCACCCAAAAGAAAGTTCAAGACCTTGCCCACTTCTCCCACATGTCCACCACTGCTCCAATCAGTTCCTTCAGGTACAGAAGACAACCTTCTCTGCACAGCTGTCCAGGCACCATGGCCTTGAACTTCTCTGCAAAGTTTTATTGTGGCTAATTCTACTTCACTCATGCAATCCCCCCCCCACAACTTCCCAAGGTAGGATTGTCGCAGGCCTGGATCCTGAAGGCACCAAGGTAATATGGCTTCCAGGCCTGACAATATCTTTCTAGCTCCATCCAGAATCTCAAACCTGGCCCCTTGAAGGAGGCGAGGGACTTCAACTCCCAGAATTCCCCAACTAGCCAGGTTGACTGGGGAATTCTGGGAGTTGAAGTTTACACCTCTTCAAGTGGCGACGTTGGAGAAACGTTGATGTAGAATAAATACCTTTTGGTGGGCTGGATCGAGTTAGTTCCTTCCTTTCCATGTTGCCTCCATTCCTTTCATGAGGGCGTGCCTGGTCTTATCCATATGCATTGTTTCAGCAAACATTCATTGTCTGAGAAACAAGATAAGAACACCGCAATGAATTAGATTCCACTGGCTGCCTTGTACAGTAGGAACCGGTCTTGAGGCCCTGGCAAATGACGCATACTCCCCACTCTTGGGATCCAGGAGCAGAAGTTAAAATTAATGCTGCTCGGAGTGGCCATTTTATTTGATATGCAAATCCCTTATTCAAATATATATATATATATATATATATTAATTTTTTTTTTTTTTAAGCAAACAGCCTCCGGTCGATTCCCTATTGCAAAACGTGGCTTTGGGTTTTAATGTTCCGCAGGATTATTTTCTCCCCTCTTTATATTTCCCAGGGTGGCCAAAGTTTTTCTGGTTAGGAAAAGCTTCTGTAAATAATGGCACAAGACGTGAGGTAGCTATTAAGATCCTATTCTGGAAACGCCGTAATTTCGTACGCCGTTGCATGAAATAATTCTACCGCGGAGAATAATCCGTGTAATCGTATGGGCTGAAATCGCCCAACTGGCTCGTCTTCATGGCACGGTCAGCCACATTGTGGCTTCGTTCACTGGGTTGTCTACATCTGAAGCACACTGACTTAATCTGAATACAACAAAATACCTTATGCCACCAGACTTGAAATCTTGGGTTTAGAAAACTTAAAACTCCGCCGCCTTCAACAGGACCTGTGTTTAATTCATAGAATCATCTATTGCAATGTCCTTCCTGTTGAAGACTACTTCAGCTTCAATCACAACAATACAAGAGCAAACAATAGATTTAAACTTAATGTTAACCGCTCCAATCTTGATTGCAGAAAATATGACTTCTGTAACAGAGTTGTTAATGCTTGGAACACACTACCTGACTCTGTGGTCTCTTCTCAAACTCCCCAAAGCTTTAACCAAAAACTGTCTACTATTGACCTCACCCCATTCCTAAAAGATCTGTAAGGGGCGTGCATAAGAGCACAAGCGTGCCTACCGTTCCTGTCCTATTGCTTCCTTTCATTATATCCAATTAATATAGTTATTACATACTTAAACTTATATATATGCTTATATATTATTATATCGTTACTTTCATGCTTTTGCTTATATATACTGTTGTGACAAAATAACTAAATAAATAAATAAATAAATAAAAATCTGCATTCAAATAACATCAAATCAAACCATCTTAAGAGTTTGCACCAGTGGTGGGTTGCTACTGGTTCGCACCGGATTGGGCGAACTGGTGTGGCAGCGGCGGGAGGCGCCGCCCACCCTCCCGGATGCTTCTGCGCATGCATGAGCACGAGCACAAATGAACTGGTAGCAATGGGATTTGGAACCCGCCCCTGGTTTGCACAATACATACCTTGAACCTTAAACTAATTAATTCTTCTGGGTTCAGATGACCCATGAAGTCCCGAAAAACTAACCCATGTTAAACCAATGCAAGTTTAGCATGTTATGTAAGTGTAGCCTTTGTAAGTCATGGCGAGATGATTAGCTGCAAGTATTTCTTGTTTGTTCCTAGATGAGCAGCATGGGCTGTGGCTTTGAAAAGAGAGAGAGAGCGAGAGAGAGAGGGAGGGAGGGAGGGAGGGAGGGAGGGAAGGAAGGAAGGAGAGAAGGAGGGAAAGAAGGAATGAAACAGAGGTGTGAACCAAAATGGAGGGAATTCAGGCTGAGGGAGTGTCAGAACCATGATTCACTACATAGCCTATCATAAAAACAGGGCTATTGGCTAGATTTCCACAAATATTTAACAAGGGCTATTACAGATTTTATGGCAGTATTCATATAATATAGTAGGTTCAGTTGGAGTTAACCCTGTTTCATTTTTCTGATGACTGTAGTGTGTGACATGAAAGTAGTCTTTTAGGTAGTTTATGACTCCTTATATCAGAGGTGTCAAACTTGATTTCATTGAGGGCCATATCAGGGTTGTGTTTGACCTCGGGGACCAGGGTGGGCATATAGCCAGCTCGATGTCACTCGTGTTGGGGTTGCCTGTGGTGGCCTGAGCACTTTGCCAAGTGAAAACGGGCCCCTGAGCTCGGTTTTCAGCTGCGATGGAATCCTGCAGCCAGTAGTGGGTTGCAAATCCCATTGCTACTGGTTTGCTCGTGGCTGTGCGTGTGTATGTATGTGCACATGACTCTTCTCCGCATGCATAGAAGCGTCCGGGCGGGTGGCTGGAGCCTCCTGCTGCTGCTGCTGCTGCTGCTGCTACTGGTTCGCCTGAATCAAGGTGAACTGGTAGCAACCCATTACTGCCTGCAACACTCTGCCAGTGAAAACAGAGCTCAGAAGGGCTGTATGAGGCTCACCCGAATTCCATTTTTTGCTGGCAGAGGCACCATGGGCCAGTCCTTCGCTGTTTCCAGGGCAGCCTCCTGGCCAGATCTAAGGACCCTGTAGGCCGGATCTGGCCTATGGGCCTTGAGTTTGACACCCCTGCCATAAATGGTACAATCAACACTATGCAGCTTTTATTCACTGAAATGAGTGCATTCACAAGTCCTGTGTAGCTTCTTTTGCCTTTCAGTTAATGGAGTTCAAGGTTTGTTTGCTTGTTTGTTTATTTTTCATGGGTTTGTTTGTTTGTTTTTCATGGGTTTGTTAGGCTGAAGAGAACCTTCTCGATCAATGTTTCTCAGCCTTGTCACTTGAACATGCTTGGACTTCAATTCCCAGAATTTTCCACATTGTTAAGCGAATCTGGCTTCCCCATTGACTTTGCTTCTCAAAAGGTTGCAAAAGGCGATCACGTGAGGCCCTGGACACAGCAACGATCATAAGTATGAACTCGTTGCCAAGCATCTAAGTTTTGATGGCATGATCACGGGATGCTACGAAAGGGGTAACTGTTGAAAAAAATGGCCGTAAGTCACTTTTTTCAGTGCTGTTGTAACCTTGAGCGGTCATTAAGTGAACTGTTGTGAGGACTACCTGTAGTCACTAGGTTTATGCCTAATTCAATTAAAGAGGTTTTGCGGGTGGACCCTGTACTCTTTTCAGTCTCACCATTGGGCAGCCTACCTGGATCTTAATTGTTCCTTCTCCCAAAGATGTAGAATCTGTTGCTGGATCTGGATTCATACATTAGAGCAGGGGTCTTCAACCTTGGCGACTTTAAGAGTTGTGGACTTCAACTCCCAGAATTCCTCAGCCAGGAACTCTGGGAGTTGAAGTCCACAAGTCTTAAAGTTGCCGAGGTTGAAGACCCCTGCGTTAGAGAGCCAGTTTGATGCGGTGGTCAGGATGTCGGGTTAGAAACCGAGAGATGGAGAGTTTTAGGCTTCCCTTGGCCATAAAAGGTAGTAGCTGAGTGTCTTTGGGCCATTCACTCTTTCTCAGCCAGGAACTCTGGGAGTTGAAGTCTAAGTCTTAAAGTTGCCGAGGTTGAAGACCCCTGCGTTAGAGAGCCAGTTTGATGCGGTGGTCAGGATGTCGGGTTAGAAACCGAGAGATGGAGAGTTTTAGGCTTCCCTTGGCCATAAAAGGTAGTAGCTGAGTGTCTTTGGGCCATTCACTCTTTCTCAGCCCAGCCAAACTCACAACATCATTGTTGTTGTTGTGGGGGAATGGGAGACGGGAGTATTAAAGATGTTCACTGCTTTGATTTAACCAAAGAGTTAGAGATGAAGAGGTATGTGATGGGGGAGGTGGTAAAAAAAAATATCTTAATAATAATGCTGAACTATGGTTTGCTTAGCTATGCTTAGCTCTTGCTTAGCTATGAGCCGGGGTGGCACAGTGGTTAGAGTGCAGTACTGCAGGCTACTTCAGCCGACTGCTAGCTACAGTTCGGCAGTTCAAATCTCACCGGCTCAAGGTTGACTCAGCCTTCCAGCCTTCCGAGGTGGGTAAAATGAGGACCCAGGTTGTAGGGGGCAATAGGCTGACTCTGTAAAAACTGCTTAGAGAGGGCTGTAAAGCACTATGAAGCGGTATAAAAGTCTACTGCTATTGCTATGGCTGTATCATAATGATTTGGGTTTAATCTGTTGTGAGATCCTACCATTGGCATTTGTTCCTTGTGGAGTATATATTGGGGGCAGTGGGCAACATGTGAACCCAATCAATGTAGCAGGGGCATTAAACAGAAGGGACATTTAAAAAAAAAAGGCAGATAGAATGTGGTGATGCAAGCTCCTCCCCTTTGGAATATGTACCTCCTACAAAAGGGGAAGGGCATGCATTTGCAGCATTCCATATATACAGCCTTATTCATGGATGGCCCTGATTGGTTGGTTAGGCTCATCACTCGTGGTCCATAACTAACAGAGCACACCCCTTGGGTTCCCATAATGCACTAGCCCAGGGGTCTGCAAACTTGGCTCTTTTAAGACTTGTGGACTTCAACTCCCAGAGTTCCTCAGCCAGCAAAGCAAAGCAAAGCAAAGCTGGTTGAGGAACTCTGGGAGTTGAAGTCCACAAGTCTTAAAAGAGCCAAGTTTGCAGACCCTGCACTAGCCCAAACCAAATAAACAGCTATGATTGAGCGTAATGTTCAAATGTTTGTAGTCAACCCTAGAAGGCTGCAGTTGCCTTTGGAGATTTCATGATGTCAGGATGGGCTAAAACTCTCAGGTTACGTAGCTGAGGGCCTGCTGTGTTTTCTAGTTGGGGTTATAATTTTGACAGGCAGTATAAATGTGCCTTCCCTACTTGCTGTTGTGTCCCACTCCTCCGCTGACGGCCAGGTCGGGGAAGTCCGTATCAGGCGTGCCTCTGCAGCTCTGCAAAAGTCCTAGCAAAGTTCTCAAGGCAGGCAGGAGACCAGGAAGTGACTTCAGCAATCCAAGGTAGACTTTGCCTGACTCAGAGAATGCCAGAAAGCAGATCCTTTATATAGGCCATGGGGTGTGGCTCCATGACTCAGCACTTATCCAGGCCTGCCCCTCCCCTGCCCCTTTTGCTGACGTCGCCTATCAATTCTCCTGAAGCGAGGATCTCTCCAGGCTCCAGCTGTTGGTAATTCACATTCCTCAGGCTCACATGCTATGGGGGAGGAGGAGGGGTCTAGTTGCTCCGTTTGCCTGGGCATGGAGCCAGGGCTGGGGGCTGGAGGCACGTCAGGCCCTTCTTCTTGCTCAGCCTGTCTGGGCATGGTGCCAGGGCTGAGGTCTGGAGGCATGCCAGGACATTCCTCAGCGTTGGGCAGGAGATAAGAGGGACCCGGCTGCGGGGAAAGCGAGCGAGACAAACACTTGCTTCTCTGTACCTCATAATCAGTGGTGAAATCCAATTTTTTTTAAAACCGGTTCTGGGGTGTGGCTTAATTGGTGGGTGTGGCTTGGTGATCAGGTGACTGAATGGGCATGGTCAATAATAATAAATAATAAAAATAATAAAGTATACAAAACTTGGGAGGCACCGGTCTACCTTCTTTAAAAATAGAGGCCTCGGTCTACCAATTGCCTTTTACTGAGAGGCCCCAGTCTACCAAGTACTTTTTTTTGGCAGGCACCGGTCTACCTTCTTTAAACATAGAGGCACTGGTCTACTAGCTGCCTACAGCACTGATCAGCTGTAGTGCGGTCCTTTGAAGTGCCACGGCAGTCATTTAAGGCCGTTTGCTTCAGGGACAGAGAACTTCAGGGACAGAGAAGAGGAACAGCGAGGCATGGGCAGTGGGGAGGGGCAGGGATTTTTGCTACCAGTTCTCCAAACTACCGGCCCCCATCGCTACCGGATTGTGGGATCCAGTCTGAACTGGGAGCATTTCACACCTGGGAAGGATACTTCAAAATCTCCATTCCCTCCTCACTCTGGGGCCAGCCAGAGGTGGTATTTGCCGGTTCTCCAAACTGCTCAAAATTTCCACCCACCGGTTCTCCAGAATCTGTCAGAACCTGCTGGATTTCGCCCCTGCCCATAATCCTCATCCGGTATGGAATTGTTCTATATGTGAAGGGCACGAGGCCAGAGAAGGCTAGTAGAGATGAAAAGAAAGGCCAGTGACAGTCCCATTTGCATTTTTAATTATCTCTGCATCCCACCATTGATAAAAGTTTGACCCACAATTATTCTGTTACATTTTTAATGAAAATAAGCTAAGAAGATCTGCATTATGTAGAGTACCTAATATTTTGATGGCAATTGTTTCTTCGGGTATGGCGGATAATGGTTGCTTTGTTTCTCCATGCAGCTCATTAAATGTTATTCTGATATGAGAGATGAAAATAAACAAAAGAGGGAGGGAATTAAGTTTCTAGCCCTGATGAATGACAAGAGAGAACAGGTCTTGCTGCAAAAATACCCAGAGAAACTGCAGAGCTACTTGTCAACAATCCTCAGTTGGAATGTTCAGATCGCTTTGCATGGCAAGTTAATATCAGCTTGGACAAAACCGGATTGGCATCCTTTAATTTTTGATTTCTCACTTGAGTAGCCTTCCTTTGAAGAAAAAAAGGAAAAAAAAACAAGAAAACCGTGTGTTTGGAAAACTTGTTTGCAGCATTTGGAACATTGGTAGGTACATGAAACAAGGGGCTTTGTTATGCTTTGAGGCAAGAGAGTGAGTAAATGGGAGACCTTGGAGTACTCCAGCTCTCCTTGATTGACAACAGGTTGCTGGGATATCAGACAGGCTTCCTCCAACCTGGGTGTCTGAGAAATCCCTTTAAAATAAAAAACACAGAGAGAGAGAGACAGAGAGAGAGAGAAAGAGAGAGGAGAGAGTGAGGCACAGAGAGAGACACAGAGAGAGAGAGAGAGAGAGAGAGAGAGAGAGAGAGGAGAGAGTGAGGCACAGAGAGAGACACAGAGAGAGAGAGAGGAGAGAGAGAGACACACAGAGAGAGAGATACACAGAGAGAGAGGAGAGAGTGAGGCACAGAGAGAGAGAGAGGAGAGAGAGACACACAGAGAGAGACACACAGAGAGAGAGAGAGAGAGAGAGAAAGAGAGAGGAGAGAGTGAGGCACAGAGAGAGAGAGAGAGAGAGAGAGAGAGAGAGAGAGAGAGAGAGACACACAGAGAGAGAGAGAGAGAAGAGAGAGAGAGATACACAGAGAGAGAGAGAGAGACAGAGACACAGAGAGAGAGAGACACAGAGAGAGAGAGAGAGAGAGAGAGAGACAGAGAGAGACACAGAGGGAGGGAGGGAGACAGAGAGACAGAGGGAGAGAGAGAGAGAGAGGACAGAGTGAGGCACACAGAGAGACACACAGAGAGAGAGAGAGAGAGGAGAGAGTGAGGCACAGAGAGAGACACACACAGAGAGAGAGAGAGAGGAGAGAGTGAGGCACAGAGAGAGACACAGAGAGAGAGACACACAGGAGAGAGTGAGGCACAGAGAGAGAGACAGAGAGAGAGAGAAAGAGAGAGGAGAGAGTGAGGCACAGAGAGAGAGACAGAGAGGAGAGAGAGACACACACACACACAGAGGAGAATCTTAGGAGAGAGAAACAGAGAGATAGAGAGAGAGGCAGAGGCACAGAGAAAGAGACAGACAGAGAGAGAGAGAGAGAGAGAGAGAAACACTGGAGATCTTGCTGTGTAAAACATGATCACTCTTTTTTGGAGATAAAGCGGAGGAGATGTTGCAATGAGTCTTGGGATTACTCATCTTTTCTGATCAGCCTTTTTTCTTCTTCAACAGTTGGTCTCCGTGGAGGGGCTCCTAAGGGATTCATATTTTGCCAGTTCCACTTCTTGGAAAACCCAGTTAAACTACAATTCTGACAGATTTGTGTTATTTTCCTCCCCACCTCCAGGGTGTTTTGAATGATGTGCCTGGGTCCCAGCTCCTTCTAGTGGATTGGAGCCAAGACAAAAGCAAAATTTGATTTAATCGAAATCTACTTGTAATTAAAACCCGAATGAATTAATTAGAGTTAAGGAGATTATGTCATGAGCATTGGAACGTTTCCCCTCCCCCTCTTCTGCTACATTAAGAGGAGGGGTGTGTGAGGGGGTCAAATTTGGGAGAGATTTAAAGGCAGTCCTACTCCATTTCATCTCCCTGCGCCTAGGTGTCAGGTCTTTTAAGGAGAAGGGTGGCTTTGATGGGTCTGCAGTGGAAATGGTGTATGTCCAAATAAACCGCTACAAAGGGCACGGATCGATGCCTTCCCCTTTTATGTGGTGGAGATGAGGGAAGTTTTGTTACTGCGGAACAAAATGTGCCCTTTGATGGCAAGTTTGAAGATGATTGCACATGATCTGCAAAGTACTCTGGAGGGCTGGGGAATGGATAAACAGTAGCAACGCGGGAGTACCTTTAGTTATAGCTTATAGCAGTGATGGCTTAACCTTTTCCGGACCGAGTGCCCAAAACTCGCACGTGTGCGGCCGAACCCCCAAAATACAATGCATATGCAGCCCCCCCCGCATGTGCCCTGCACATATGCACATGGGCTCCCATGCACCCATGGGCCACCCACATGCCCCCTGCCCAGTGCATGCATGCACAGTCCCCCACATGCACGCACAGCCCCCGCACATGCACCCCACCTCCTGCGCATGTGCGGCAGACCCGGAGACCAGCTGGCCAGCGGGAGATGTGCGGGCATCCACGGCAGAGCTGGACTGGGGTGATAGCTCACGTGCCCACAGAGAGGGCAGTACGTGCTACCTCTGGCACGTGTGTCATAGGTGCGCCATCATGGGCTTATAGCTTTCTTCTGGCTCCCCTTTTAATTTGCTTTGGAAAATCTCCTCCCCCTCCTTCCTCCTCCTTCCCCTTCCTCCCCTTCCTCCTCTCCTTCTTCTTCCATTTCTGACTCCCATTACTAGCAATGCCACCCCCAAACCCCATGGTGTCTATGTCTGCTCTTTTGGGGACTATCCCTTGTTGTCCTACAGTTGTTCCAATGTTTGTCCTTGTTTAATTACGGTATCTGTTATATTCGGGCAATAACGAGGCAGGAGACCAGATGAGTGACAACAGCTCTTTAGTTTATAGTGAACCCAGCAGCGAACAATAGACAAACCCCTCTTTATATACAGTTCAGTCGGAGGCAACAGCCAATCAGCAACGTGCTATTTCCCGCTCTAATTTCCCTCCAAAACTCTTAAAGATACATTACAGTATCTTCTCCTACAAGAGACTCCATAACGACCTATCTAATTTAGCTTCTCGATGGAGATTCTCAGTCATCCAGGTCATGGTTGTCCCAATGAGTGTTTTTTTCAAGAGGCAACTGGACTGCCTGGTGGTTGTTGTTTTTTTCTTCCCCTTTTGAAGACGTTTTGCTTCTCATCCCAGAAGCTTCTTCAGCTCTAACTGGATGGCAGGGGAATGGAAGGATTTATATACTCCTTGCTTCCACCATCCAGTCACAGCTGAGGAAGCTTCTTGGATGAGAAGCAAAATGCCTTCGAAGGAAAAAAAACCAGGGAGTCCAGTTGCTTCTCGGGGAAAAAAAGCACCTTTGGACGATCTAATCTAATCTAATCTAATCCATGGCATAGGGCCAGGTTACTTACGGGACCGCCTACTGCCACCGATTGCCTCCCATCGACCCGTACGCTCTCACAGAGAGAGACTCCTTAGGGTGCCGTCCGCCAGGCAGTGCCGACTGGCGACACCCAGAGGAAGGGCTTTCTCTGTGGGGGCTCCCACTCTCTGGAACGAGCTTCCCCCAGGGCTGCGCCAACTTCCTGACCTCCGAACCTTCCGCCACGAGCTTAAGACACATCTATTTATTCGTGCAGGGCTAGCCTAGGGTTTTTAGTTTTAAATTTAGTTTTAATGGGGTTTTATACTATTTTAGTGATATTTTAATTTCGGCCTAATTAATAAGTTTTTAATTGTTGTTTTTATTTGTATTATTCTTATGTTTTTATCTGGCTGTACACCGCCCTGAGTCCTTTGGGAGATAGGGCGGTATAAAAATTTGAAAAAATAAATAAAATAAATAAAATAAATAAAATAAATAAAATAAATAAAATAAATAAAATAAATAAAATAAATAAAATAAATAAAATAAATAAAATAAATAAAATAAATAAAATAAATAAAATAAATAAAATAAATAAAATAAATAAAATAAATAAAATAAAATAATCTAGCTTCTCATCCTCTGATGATGCACTGACAGCCCCCTCCTTCGCTGACCCTCCAAAAGCCCTCTGACACCCCTCACCCGCTTCGCTGTTGCTTCCTATCTGCTTGCTCTGCCCAGTGATGCAGATGGCAACAACGCCAAGGAGAAAGATCAAGGGCTCCTTGAGGACTACTAAGTACCTGCTGTCTCTCCCCCCACCCCGCACCAACCCTTGAACAAAAGCCTGGAGCTGATCCTGTTCAAACAGGCCCCGTTGTTGTGGTGATGTTGCCCCCTTAGATGTAAAACTGGCTCTGACCAACCTGGATCTCTCTAGCGTTAAGGTGAGCTTTGGTTGGGAATGCGAGGCAGATAAAAAATGCCTTGATACAAGCCCCGGAGATGTTGGAGCTGCCTTAGTAGGTTAGTGCCGAGTCAGGATTCCTTAACAGACTGCAAGGAGAATCAATAGGAAAAGTGGAGGGAGAAGGCAAAGAGGGGCTTTTGAAAGAGAAGGGAGAGGGGGAGGAATAATCTGATGAGCTCCGAGAAAGAGCAACGTAAGTTGGCTGATTTTAAACTCGCAAGATGGGCAAAAAAAAGAGAAGATGCCAGCTTCCAAATGCATTTTAAAACAATAAGCACAGACTTTTTAGGGATTCTAAGAGCTTTTTCAGCAGGAAGAACATTTGCATCGTATTTCGCAGCCCCTCTCCTCTCCTCTCCCCTCCCCTCCCCCACCCAGCAGTGTCGAAGTTCATGCAGGCTTTCACCATATAATTTCCTCCAGAGCCCCCAACCTGATGCAGGCTTGCTTGAAAAGAAAGAGCCATGGTTTTCCATGGAGTTTGCAGAACGATGCAAGTATTGGGGGTGGGGAGTTGTGTGTGTGTGTGTTATATTTAAAGGCACAAGTTAGGATGGAATAGGTGGATTCTAAAGAAGCAAAAATGATTAGCCTGAAGGGAGGTTATAATGTGGTGGGAACCTATATATTTTGCATACGAAGAGGTGCAGGGAAGCAAGTGATTGAAAAGGCAGAAAATTGCGGTTGTGTTGTCAATTCGTAGCCTTGCAGTTCATGTATTTGTCTTGTCCCTTTTTAAAACCATCTCAATTTGCACGCCCGTGATTCTCAGCCGTACAGATGGCTTGGCTGGCGTACCGTGCATTCTGAAATGCAGCATGTAGTCTGGAGCAAAAAAAGGACCATGGACAGATCATAGAAGTTACAGATCGTTCTCAACCTCCAGCCATTCGCTCAGCTGCCCTTCGGAGTTACAGCGGCATCGAAAAGAGTGACTTGCAACCAGTCCTCGCACTTACGACTGTCGCAGCATTCCTCACAGTCACCTGATCAAAATTTGGGCACTCAGTAACTGGAATGGATTTAGGACAGTTGCAGCTGGCATCCATTGATCCCGGGATCACGTAATTGCCATTTGCCAGATTCTGGAAGCAATGTCATAGGGCAAGGGTCAACAACCATAAACACTCAGAGTCATTTGGACCCGTTTCCCACCTAAAAGAAAACACCGGGAGACACAAAACCCTTCCTGTGCTATTTCCCGAGTGACCACAAAACTAGCATATTAAACATTCTGTTTTCTTCTGAAACTTTTCATGGATTTATCCCTGGTTGGCCTACCGGGGGTCAAAAATCTCAATAAATCGCATGCCGGCGGGTGTCACACATTGGCGGTTGTGATGCATATTTTGAGTGACAGGGAGCCGCAGCAGAGGGATGAAAGAGCCACATGCGGCTCCAGAGCCCCAGGTTGCTGACCCTCGTCATAGGGGAAACCGGATTCACTTGGTGACAGCAACGATTTGTTTAACAACATGGCAAAAAAGGTTGTCAGTCACTTAACGTACATTGCAATGCAAATTCTGTTCCCAATTGTGGGTTGTAAGCCGAGGATGATGGCCAGGTGTCATCAGAACCCACCTGAAAGTGCCAAGTTGGAGAAGATTTCCACAGATAGCTCATGTAGATATTATAAAGGGATTGTTTGTTTGTTTTCTTTTTACCACCCCGTGATCTTTTTTTATCGGCTGTCTTAATGCGAGAGCTTTTTTCAGAACAATGTTTCCGAACCTTAGCAACTTTACGATGTGTGGACTTCAACTCAGTTTGTTGGCTGGGGAATTCTGGGAGTGTTAAATCCACACATCTTAAAATTGCCAAGGTTGAGAAAATACTGATCTGGAAACCTGGGGTTTCCTCTTTGCTTTTTTCCTTTTAAAAAAAGAAAAAAAAAGAAGAAGTAAAAATACGTTTCTACTTCACAGCTGCAAAGCTGATACAGCTGATAAACTCCTATGAACATGGCAGTTTTATTTCAGGTACATGTGCGTTGGCTTAGTTACAATCAGGTATGATGAGCCAAAAGTTTGAGTCTTAAGGACAGATGAAACAGAATGTTGAGGAAATATCCTGGGAGACGCTTTGGAACAATGGTAGTCAACCTGGTCCCTACTGCCCACTAGTGGGTGTTCCAGCTTTCATGGTGGGCGGTAGGGGTTTTGTCCGATACTGAAGCACTTTCCTTTTTTTTAATTTAATTGACTTTTTAAAAAAATGTCATAGCATTATTTAAAAACATTTTCATTAGGTTTTCATAAAATTCCACGTGACAATTTAATATTCTGAAAATATACTATTTGTATCGCCCGCGCATACGTTTAATTCACGTTACGTAAGAATAGAATAGAATAGAATTTTATTGGCCAAGTGTGATTGGACACACAAGGAATTTGTCTTGGTGCATATGCTCTCAGTGTACATAAAAGAAAAGATACGTTCATCAAGGTACAACATTTACAACACAATTGATGATCAATATATCTATAAATCATAAGGATTGCCAGCAACAAGTTATAGTCATACAGTCATAAGTGGAAAGAGATTGGTGATGGGAACTATGAAACGATTAATAGTAGTGCAGATTCAGTAAATAGTCTGACAGTGTTGAGGGAATTATTTGTTTAGCAGAGTGATGGCCTTCGGGAAAAAACTGTTCTTGTGTCTAGTTGTTCTGGTGTGCAGTGCTCTATAGCGTCGTTTTGAGGGTAGGAGTTGAAACAGTTTATGTCCAGGATGCGAGGGATCTGCAAATATTTTCACGGCCCTCTTCTTGATTCGTGCAGTATACAGGTCCTCAATAGAAGGCAAGTTGGTAGCAATTATTTTTTCTGCAGTTCTAATTATCCTCTGAAGTCTGTGTTTTTCTTGTTGGGTTGCAGAACCGAACCAGACAGTTATAGAGGTGCAAATGACAGACTCAATAATTCCTCTGTAGAATTGGATCAGCAGCTCCTTGGGCAATTTGAGCTTACTGAGTTGGCGCAGAAAGAACATTCTTTGTTGTCCTTTTTTAATGATGTTTTTGATGTTAGCTGTCCATTTGAGATCTTGCGATATGATAGAACCCAGAAATTTGAAGGTTTCTACTGTTGATACTGTGTTGTCAAGTATTGTGAGAGGTGGAAGTATGGAAGGGTTTTTCCTAAAGTCTACCACCATTTCTACGGTTTTGAGTGTGTTCAGTTCCAGATTGTTTTGGTTGCACCACAAGGCTAGTCGTTCGACTAGTGAAACTAAATGAAACTAAAGTGAAACTTAATGGCGCTATAGTGCGACCGCAAACAAAAGAGCCTCGTCCCAGAATAGCTCGCGCGTCTCCCCCCACACCACCCAGCTGTAACAGACAAGCAGAGCTAGTAGCCGTCCCCACCCCAAACCCAATCCACGATGCGCAGATAACGATACACGGTGCATTACTGTGGAACCGGTGGGCGGTTAGAAAATTTTACTACTAACAGAGATACAAAAGTGGACGGTAGATATAAAAAGGTTGACTACCCCTGCTTTGGAATAAAAAAATAAAAAAAATCTACCGAAAACATCTCGAAGAACAGATTATTGGCTGGTGAAGAGCAGAGGGGATTAAAGAGAGATCACAGGATGATCGTAAGCCTAGAAAGAAACCTTGGAAAAGGTCATAAAAATGTTAATTTTGTGCAGAATCCAACCAGATGAGGACAGGAAGCCAGATATGGGATTAATGTTGTCAGAATAGAACTCGAAGGGACCCTGGAGGTCTTCTCGTCCAACCCCCTGCTCAAGCAGGAGACCCTATATCATCATTCCAGACAAATGGCTATCCAATCTCTTCTTAAAAACCTCCAGTGATGGAGCACCCACAATTTCTGGTGGCAAGCCGTTCCACTGGTTAATTGTCCTCAGTGTTAGGAAGCTAATCTCTCCTTAATTCCAGGTTGCTTCTCTCCTGGATTAGTTTCCATCCAGTGTTTCTTGTCCAGGGATCGAAAAGAGGAAGGCCATATGAATGGACGAGAATAACTCGGGTGTCAAACTACTCACTGAAAATTAGAAGAGAAGGATGTGGGGACTCTTGTCATCAAGGAAGGTAAAGATAAAGGTAAAAGTTCCCCTCGCACATATGTGCTAGTCATTCCTGACTCTAGGGGGCGGTGCTCATCCCCATTTCAAAGCTGAAGAGCCAGCGCTGTCCAAAGACATCTCCATGGTCATGCCAAAGGCGCACGGAACGCTGTTACCTTCCCACCGAAGGTGCTTCCTATTTTTCTACTTGCATTTTTATGTGCTTTCGAACTGCTAGGTTGGCAGAAGCTGGGACAAGGAACGGGAGTTCACCCCGTTATGCTGCACTAGGGATTCGAACAGCTGAACTGCCGACCTTCCGATCAACAAGCTCGGTGTCTTAGCCACTGAGCCACGGTGTCCCTCTTGCTTAGCAATGGACAATTCTTGGCCCAATTGTTGTTGGGCCAATTGAGGACTACCTGTAAAAGTGAGAAGAAATGGGAATGGGTTTCCTGAACTCAGAATTCATGGGTCAGGGATTGTCAGAACCTGCGGGAAAGTGGAAGTTCTTAAAGAAAGGAAAGGGGAAGAGAAAAGACTCTGGCCTTGCAGTTTCAAAGTCCATATATCAAGACCTTCCGAGGTCTGGCACGGATTTTTCACACTCGAGGGCCACTCTCTCGGAAATAGAAGCTTGTAGAACAAGGGGAACATGTTTCCCAGCTGTACTTTGGCATCTGTTCCATTCAGAAGGATATACGGAGCATGTTAATGGCCTGCAAGTGACTATGCAAATTGATGGGGACATGCCAACTCACATGGGCTTCAGCAGTGTGCAACAGCTTCTTCCAATTCTGGAATGAAGACAGGAGCATGATGGGTAGGGAGTTGGGTGGGCGGATGACGGTCAGAGATGCATTGAGATGAAGGGATGACAGGGGACGGGGGTTCTTTGCCAGGCAGGGGGAGAAAGAGAACAATTAAAATCCCAATACCTATTTCATGTACTTGTTCGTGACAGCCATATACCGTATTTTTCGGAGTATAAGATGCACCTTTTCCCCCCAAAAAAGAGGGTGAATATCTGGGTGCGTCTTATACTCCGAATGTAGCCCCTCCCAGCTCCTCAGACTGAGGTTTCAGAGGCTGAAAAAGGCATCAGAAACAGAGCTTCAGAAAAGAATCCCCCAAACAGAGCTTCAGAGGCTTTTTTTCTGAAGCCGTTTTGGAGGCTTTCAGAGGCAGAAAAAAGTTTTTTCTGAAACAAAGTTTCAGAGGCAGAAAAAAAGCAAAACGAAAAAGCAAGGCACAGAGCTGACAAGGAACCTGTTGCTAAAATTCACCTCTGGGAACAGCTAATTAGGGGTATTCGGGAGGCTGATCCACCTGCCAATCAGCTTTTTTTATTATTTTCCTCCCCAAAAGCTAAGGTGCGTCTTATACGCCGAAAAATATGGTATATGGCTGCCCCTCTTCTGTGCTGTCACTCTGGACATCTCACACCAGCAGCGATAAAGACATAAAAGAAACAAAAAACCAAAAATAAAAACCAATAGTTTGGTTTAGTTCTAGTTTAGTTTAGTTTAGTTCTAGTCCCGCCTTAGGCAGGAAGGCCAGCTGGGTGACTTTGGAGTAGCAAGTGATGAGGCTGGGTGATTTTGGGCCAATGATGAGGAGACAGTGAGTTCTAGTTCTGTCTTAGGTAGTAAGCTGGGTGACTTTGGGCCAATCACCAGGAAACAATGAGTTCTAGTTCTGTCTTAGGTAGGAAAGATGACTTTGGGCCACTTGTTTAAGATGGTACATCGCTCAAAGCATCTTCAAAGCCGAATATCTATAGAGCGTCTCAGTCCTCCAGGTCATGGTTGTCCCAAAGTTGCTTTTTCAAAAGGCAACTTGACTTCCTTTGTTTTCTGTGAAGAGATTTTGCTTCTCATCCAAGAAGCTTCTTCAGCTCAACTGCACTGATGAAGCTTCTTGGATGAGAAACAAAATGTGTTCGAGGAAGAAGAAAGAAAGTCCAGTTGCTTTTTGGAAAAGCACCTAGAATACGACATCCAGTTTGGTCACCGCATTACAGAAAAGATGTTGAGACTTTGGAGAAAGTGCAGAGAAGATCAACTAAGATAATTAAAGGCCTGGAGACTAAAAACATAGGAAAAACAGTTGCGGGATTTGGGTTTGGCTAGTTTAGAGAAAAGAAGGACTAGAGGTGACATGATTGCAATGTTCTAGTATTTGAGGGGCTGCCACAAAGAAGAGGAGGTCAAATTATTCACCAAAGCACCAGAAGGCAAGACAAGAAACAATGGATGGAAACTAATCAAGGAGAGATTCAGTGTTCTGTCCCCCTCCCCACCTCACAGAGAAGATGCAGAGACGTGTGTCCCACAGTCCTTTATATTTACAACAGACCTGACTTTCTATAGTGGATGACAGTCTTGGCAGCGACAGTGCAAAGTTCCGAGTTCCTTATCTCTTACAGAGACAGAAGCCCACATGTCCAAAATCCGTTGCCAAGAGCTCACAGAAAAATCCTTTGCACAGTCCAGGCCTTTTAACAAATGACCGATCTGCAGTTCACACTTGATAGCTTTTTGTCCGTCACAAGGGCCAGATGGCAACTCCACCCGCTTTTATCCCCTGTAGAGTATGGCTCAGTGACTCAGCAATCTCTGGGCTTGCCATACCTCTTCCTTTGCTGTGCACGCTTATCTTTTCGTCGCTGCCTCGGGTCAATCCAAGATTGATCTTCAGCAGCTGGAACCTGAGGTGTTGCCAGGGAGGAGGAGGGTCCGGGAGAGGGAAGCCTTGTCAGCTCCTCCTCCTGGCCTGCAGCTGGAACCTGGGGCGGTGCCAGAGAGGAGGGTCCTGGAGAGGGAGGCCTTGTTGGCTCCTCCCCATCACTCTCAGAGTCAACCTCCTCCATGAGGACAGGCTCGGGAGCTGGAGTCACAACATTAAGCCTAGAAATAAGGAGAGGACAATAAACCAGTAGGACGGCTTGCCTTCAGAAATTGTGGGCACTTCATCACTGGAGGTTTTTAAGAAGAGACTGGGCAGCCACTTGTCTGAGATGGTATAGGGTCTCCCGCTTGAGGAGGGGGTTGGACTACAAGACCTCCAAGGTCCCTTCCAGCTCTATTCTGATTGATTGAACCTTTGGGATTTCAAAGCCAAGCTTTGCACTAGCCTTAATACCAAATTGTGAGGACGGCTGGACACATAATGCAGTGTGGGTGATTTATGTCTTATTTTGACTGTAGCCTGCTGCTTTCCAGACATTCTAGGAGCTGAGCTGTGGAAAAAAAAATCCAAAACAACCACACTCAGGTACTGCTGGCTCTGAGAAACGATTTTCTCAGATCTGGAAGCTTTACGTAGGAACATTGGATCTTTTTCAAAGAAATGAAGTGGGTTTTGAGCAATGGTCGATAATGGGGTGGGAGAGCACCGAAATAGTTGGCGATATGATAGTGCAGTGATGGCTAACCTTTTTGCCACCGTGTGCCAGGAGGGGGAGAGGGGACATGCACGCGTGCCCACGCCCATAATTCTATGCGCCCCACCCTCGTGCATGTGCATGCTCCTGGAAGTGACATTTTTTTGCTGTCCCCAGCCTCCAGAGACAGCAAAAAACATCACTTCCTGTCCAACCGGAAGTTAGTAAACGGGCTGTTTCTAGCCTCCTGAAGGCCTCTGGGTGGGGGGAAGGCAGTTTTCACCCTCCCCAGACTCATAGAGAGGCTCTGGAGCCAGGTGTGAGAGAAAAACAGGCCTTCCCCACCACCATCCAGACCCTCCGGAGGCAGGAAACAGCCTGTTTCCTAGGAGCTGAGCTTGCGTGCCCACTGATACCTATGCGTGCCACCTGTGGCACGCGTGCCATAGGTTTGCCATCACGGTGATAGTGTATTGCAAGAGTTCCACATCTGAAGCCCCAAGAGACCATATACACGTAGTCCTCAACTTACAACAGTTCATTTAGTGACCGTTCAAAGTTATGGTGGCACTGAAAAAAGTGATTTATGATCGTTTTTCACGCTTAACGGCCACTGCAGCATCCCCATGGTCACATGAGCAAAATCCAGGCACTTGGCAATTGACTCACATTTATGACCGTTGTTATGTCTTTTGATCACTTTTGGCGATCTTCTCACAACCAAAGTCAATGGGGAAGCCAGATTTTATTTCACAACCGTGTTCCTAACTTAACAACTGCAGGGGTTCGCTTAACAAGCGTTGCAAGACAGGTCGTAAAACGAAGCAAAACTCACTGAACAACTGTCTTGCTTAGCAACAGGAATTTGGGGCTCAGTTGTGGTCGTATGTCTAAGACTGCCTATAAATCCCCTGATTGCTGCCCTGTAATTTCTACCCCCAAAAAATTTCTCCCCAATTTGGAATTTGCCCTGTAGAAGACATGGAAAACATGGAGGAGAATCCTATGAAATGTGCTTAATTGAGCCTAATTTTTAATTGTGGTTCAATGTAAATTAAATCTTTTTTTTAAAAAAAAATATTTTTATTGAACATATTTCATCACATTATATCACATTTACAATCTTTACAGCGCTCCAACATCAATAATATACATACATAACAATTACATTCCTTATTCTTCCTTTGACTATACACATTATCTTTGAATTTTAATATGCCTATTAAGGTACCTTTATATTTAATCTTTACTTCTATTCTCTAACCATTTGTACCATGTGTCCCAGACCAAATAATATTCCATTTCTTTCTTTTAATTCAAATGTTAGCCTGTCCATCTCCACACAATCTAAGACCATTTTTTATCACCATTCCATCGGAGGGCGTGCTGTCCTGTTTCCAGTTTTGTGCATAAACAATTCTGGCCACAGTTGTTATACACAATATAATGTATTTGTTGTGGTCCGCCAGCAGCCTGCAGAACTGGCAGCGGAGTCGGACAGTGAGGAGGCTGGGGAGGACAATGGGTCAGTCCTGGAGTCAGGGAAAGGCCTGGATGAGGGCTCTGCATTGGAGGCAGAGATGGGGCCAGGGCAATATGGGAGTGATGTGTGGACTCTGGAGCCTTGAGGTGGACAGCAGAGAGGCAGAGCAACAGGAGGAGCCTGATCCTAGGCATGCAAAGAGCTGCCAGAAGGCAAGAGCAACTGAAGCAAAAAGGACGACTAGGGAGTAAGGCCAGAAGACGATTGGTCACTCCCATAAGGCTTAAAAGAGCAGCAACGGCTCTTGGGTTCTTTGTAGGAAAACAACTTTGCTACAATTGTTTCTTGTCTCTTGTTTCTGAACTTCGTGGGGTTCTTGCCAAGAAAACATTTTGGCAGGGTGCCAAAGAAGACAAAAGTTTGTGATAAGTCCGCAGGACTTTTTCTGAAGGACTTTGTTTTGGACTTACTTTGGACTAAGCTTGAGAATGAAGTAATTCTCAGCTGTTCTAATAAAATATGTTTGTTTAGGACTGATTGTGTCTGGTAATAACTACCTGGGCCCAGGTCACAACAATATTGAATTTTCTTACTGTAGTTTCCTCTTATTATCCCTAGTAGAAATAAGTCGTTTTTTTAACTCAGTTCATTGACTCGTAATTTCCTCTAACCATTTTCTTATTTTAGTCCAGAATTTCCTGGCTTCTGGACATGACCACCACATATGGAAAAATGTATCTTGGTTGTGTTTACATTTCCAGCATCCATTTCCAGCAGATACATTTGGGAACATTTTGGCCAATCTAGCTGGGGGTAAATGCCAACGATAAAACACTTTATATAAATTTTCTTTATAGACTGCTGACATTGTTAATTTATAGGTTCCCCCCCCCCATAATTTTTCCCAGTATTCTAATTCAATATTATAACCGAAATTCTTTGCCCAGGCTATCATGGTTTCTTTGACCGTTTCTTTTTCCATGTTAAATCTCAGGAGATAGTTATATGCTTTTGTGATCATTTTTTCCTCCTCAATGCCAATTAAATCTCATTTCCCCTCCCCCTCCTGGCTTTGTCCCCTTAGAAATGCAGTTCCTGGTTTGCTACTCAAAGACGCCCTAAAAGAAAGAGGATGTTATAAAGCCCCTACTTTAAAGATAAGATGGGGAAAAAAGGGGGGGGGATTGACTCTCGACAGCTTTTCTGTGGCAAATACTTTTAGTTTTTGTTCTGGCCTAAGCCATTTCTTTGTCACTGCTTCCTTTGGTTTTATAGAATCCAGCCCCTGGCTGATCATGAAAAGCTCGGAGTTTGTCCTTGGCCCTGAAAAAAAAACGAAAAAAAAAAAACCCCTTCACACATCCCTTGTATTTAGTTGAGGACCGAAACAGGATAACAGCAAGAAACGATCAGTTTGTGGAAGTTACAGAAGAGCCATGTTCATCTATGGGAACAAAAAAAAAAAAGAAAGAGGGAGAGAGAGAAAGAAAAAAGGCATAGTACTTTTTCCGCCTAACGAATTTTATTAAAAGGCTCGTAGCTCGTTTCACCAGTTGCACAAAAGCGCCTGCTTTTGAATGAAATTTGTAAGTTGCAAAAGGTGCTGCCAGGCTTCTGGGTATTTGTGTGTGTGTGTGTGTGTGTGTGTGTGTGTGTGTGTGTGTGTGTGTGTGGAGTTCGGAGATGGTGGTTAGAGAAAAACAAAATCTTGCATTTGTTTCCTCTGAGGTTTCAATTCTTTTTAGATGAAAGAGAATCGGATTTGGGGAGGCTTTCAGCGATGAACTTCAGAGAATGCAACGCATAGGGTACTGCGATATTTTTAGTTACACGGCGGCCGAGGGATGTGTGTATGTGTAAATGTACAGTTTTTCATTGTGCAGTCTATTCTGTGGTTCATGAACTCGCATTCAATTCCAAGGGAAAATATCAGGAATTAATTTCATATCCTGCCTTTATTATTATTATTACTTTTTGTAAACAACTCAAGGTGGTGCACATATCTAACACTCCTCCTCTCTCCCTCCTATTTTCTCCACAACAACAACCCTGTGAGGTGGGTTAGGCTGAAAGAGAAAAACTGGTCCAAAGTCACACAGTCGGCTTATATGCCTAAGGTGGGACTAGAATTCACCAACTCCTAGTATTGGCCAAAAGTCACCCAGCTGGCTTTCATGCCTAAGGTGGGACTAGAATTCACAGTGTCCCGGTGAATTCTGGAGAGTTGTTTTATATATTTGGAAAAGTCTGGATCAAGATGTCCTTTATTTGTGAATTGTATTTGTAGGAAAAAGATCAGCTAATATTTCCTATCTATTAAAAAAATTAAGACCTTAGTGTTCTTTTGTAAGCATTATTTCTATGTAAAGGAGTCTAAAATAAAATCTCTTTTGAGATTTTATTTTGAGTGGGATTTTTGAGGACTTCAACCAGGGGTGAAATGCTACAGGTTCGCACCGGTTTGGGCGAATCAGTAGTAATAAAAGCTACCAGTTCGGGCAAACCAGACGTAAAAAAAAAAGGTAAAAAAAGGTATTTCCGATGATCAGCTGTGCTGCGTAGTTTATATTTGCTAGAAAGCAGGAAATCCTGCTTTCTAGCTAAACTAAATCACGTGGCACAGTTCCCCCTCACACTGTTCTACTTACTTTATCGAGCCTCTTTTTTCTATGTGCAGAGTGCGTTTGGCGTGTACCATGCATGCACAGGCAGCAAACCGGTGGCAAACCGCGGAGGATTTCACCACAGCAAATAACCATGTAGTTTTCTTAGTAGATGGATGTGATTTATGCGCCCTTGATGCAGGGATGTCTACAGGAAGGGAGTTAATCAGTTAGGGTCATCTAGCTGCTCCCATCGGGCTGGGTGAGCAAGCACAACTATTGTCTCCTTCGGCCTTTGAAATTTTCTTGACAATCTCCTTTATAACTCCATTCAGGTCTAGTAAACAGAACTAAGGAGAAAAATGTGAAGCAAGCCAACATTATTGAAAAGAAAGGTTCTGGCAGTTGCTTTCCAGACCAACCAATGTTCTCAAAAGACATAATCATAATCACGAAAGCCTATATCTTTCAATAAAAATTGGTAATAGTTCCCATCAGCTAACATACGGTAACCTACAGTGTCCCCAAATTATGGAAGTAATGTTTGGGATCCTCTTTAAGCAGTAGCATTGATTCTTCTCATCCTCTTGAATAAGTGAACCAGACTTACGATGGGGCCCTTCGAGTGGTGCAGTGGCCTAGAGGTGGAGCTCTCGCCTCACAATCAGGAGGCTGTGAGTTCGATCTTAGGTAGAGGCAGTTATTTCTCTCTCTGGGCACAATGAGAATATATCTGCTGCAAAAAAACAACAACAACAACAACTCCGCATTGGTGACAGGAAGGGCATCTGGCCAGTAAACATTCAACTTCATTCAATTGTCCAAGTCTCCACCCCGCAAGGGATTACGGGCAGGGGTGGGCTTCAAAAATTTTAGCAAGAGGTTCTCTGCCTAGTTGCTGGGTGGGGGTGGCCATGGTGGGCGTGGCCTAGTTAGCCTCCTGCACCATGTGGGGAGGGGGTTTGCCCTCCATGGGTTCTGGAGGGTTTGTTCAAGCCTCTGGGAGAGTGAAAACAGTTTCCCCAGGCTCTGGAGGCCCTCCGTAGGCCAGAAACGGATTTCCTGAACTTTCAGTAGGTTTGTTTTTCGCCCTCTCCAAGCTTCTGCTTGTACCTTGCATTTACCTGCATCTAAAACAGGCTGCGTGGGGACTCCTGGAAGGGGAGGGGTGGGCAGGGCGGGGCCAGCCAGGAGTGAGATTTGGGGGTTGTCCGAACTGCACAGAATTTTAACTAGAGTTTCTCCCGAACCGCTGCGAACTCCCAGCAGCCCACCCCTGATTACGGGGTCTTTAAAAGAAGAAAATGGGTATATATATCCCAATATTTTTATCCCCATTGGTCATTAACTTAACTATGGCTATTTCTTCCCTCACGTCATACAAAATGTTCTGAAGATTTTAGTTAGCTTATATTGTATCATTCATTTCATCATCCTGGGTATAATCCCATAATAATATATCTTTATATTATATTTTGTATATTTCTACATAGAAGAAATAGAGTAGATTGATAAAATGTGAAATGTGAACTACGAATTATGAATGTGGTAAAAAGGCACAAAAGATTTGTAACCAACCGACACACTATTTGTATTTACAATTGAAGATGGTGTTATGTTTTTATATACATTTGTTTAAAAATAAAATAAAAAATTCAAAAAGAAGAAGAAAAAGAAAATGAGGACTTATGATGATGGGGTCTTTCCATGTGAAAAGACTGAGCAGCTTCCTCTATCAGGTTATGGGCCCTTCCCACAGTCCCACATCTCAAGACTTGCACAGATGAGTTGTATAATAAGCGCGGGGGTTGGAAGAGAGAAGCTAAGACAAAACCTGTAGCTAATGTGTAAACAGGGACACGGTGGCTCAGGGGCTAGGATGTTGAGCTTGTCAATCAAAAAGTCAGCAGCTCGGCGGTTCGAATCCCTAGTGCTGCTGTGTAACGGGGTGACCTCCCGTTACTTGTCCCAGCTTATGCCAACCCAGCAGTTTCGAAAGCACATAAAAATGCAAGTAGAAAAGCTAGGGACCACCTTTGGTGGGAAGGTAACAGCGTTCCGTGCGCCTTTGGCGTTGAGTCATGCCAGCCACATGACCATGGAGACGTCTTCGGACAGCGCTGGCTCTTCTGCTTTGAAACGGAGATGAGCTAGAGTCTCTAGAGTTGGCAACGACTAGCACGTATGTGCTTTACCTAATGTGTAAACACTCCTTTCCCCCCCCTCACTTTTTAAACGTGGAAAGAGGAATGTGGTTCCATAGATCTCATCTACGGCTCCTGTCGGCAAACTTCTTCCCGCTGGTCAAATAGATACCTCGATCACCTTGGAGGCCCCGCCTGCAGAAAGGCAAGTCCAGAGAGCCTCCAGCGAGGGCCGAGGAAGGCTGTCAGAGGCATATATTCACAGCCATTCCTCTGCAATTGAATGAACTTTGAGGAGCACTGAGACCAAGTGCACATTGCAAGATCTTACTGGGGGCTTTGATTTGTGATTACAGCCTCTTTGCCCACAGCTTGGATAAAAGCTGGTTGCTTATTTCTTCTGTCTCGCCATCTCGTATTTTTGTGACCGTGGGTTATTTTACAGGCAAGGATTTCTCACATCTCCGACTACTTTTGGGGCCAAGGGCTCCCGGAGGAGCATTGATTTGTTTTGGCCAGGTATAATTTACTTAGATGGGATTTCCCTGGGTCGCACGAGTCTCTTTTCTGCATCTATCATTCTGCAGTGCGCACGTCCCCTTTGGTGCCTGTCTATCATCTCGAGACTCTTTGGTCCGTGTGAAATATTTCTTGTTTGGCTCGCTTCCCCAATGTGCTGGGCTGGCCTGTTTTTCAAGCTTCCAGAATTTGTTCTATTTCTTTCACATTAGCTACTGACCTGGACACCATACCGGGTTAATTGGTATCCTCTGAGTTTACCCTAATTATTTAATTAACTCGGGGTTTGTTTGTTTTTTTTAGTTTTGACCAGTGCATTGAACTGTACATGAATCAAACAAAATTTGAAGGCACCGAAATCCCCAAACCTACCTAACCAAGATTCAATTTTACTTGAGATTAGCACGTTGGGCAAAATGCAGCTGTTAGTGTTTGAAACTGATGGATTGCAACTGGTTGAGGGTGATTTAAAACAAATATCTTTTAGTTTAATATGTTCTTCTCATTCTATCATCTCAAGCAGGGGAAACAAAACCATTTAACAAATATTCTCACTGATGAATCATATATACTGGAGAAAAGAGCGGTAAGAAAGATAAAGCAGCATAGATTCAGCCGTTATAGAGCTCAATAATCTCTGAACTTTAGTTCCCAGAATTTCTTTCCCTTGATCAGGCTAGCTGAGACTGCTGGGAATTGAAGTCTCACAACATCTGCAGTGGGACAGGTTGGCTAGACTGCTTAGGTCAGCATGTCAAACTGGTGGCTCATGGGCCGGATGCGTCACGTGTAGGCCACGCCCACCCCAGTTCCGCGAAGGGGGAAAACAGACTCAAGCTCAATCCCTCCAAGACGGAGTGGCTGTGGATGCCGGCATCCCGGTACAGTCAGCTGCAGCTGCAGCTGGCTGTGGGGGGCGAGTTACTGGCCCCAACGGACAGGGTGTGCAACTTGGGTGTCCTCTTGGATGGGCGGCTGTCGTTTGATGATCATTTGGCGGCCGTCTCCAAGAGGGCCTTCCACCAAGTACGCTTGGTGCGCCAGTTGCGCCCCTTCCTTGACCGGGATGCCTTATGCACGGTCACTCATGCCCTTGTCACCTCCCGCTTGGATTATTGCAATGCTCTCTACATGGGGCTGCCCTTGAAGTGCACCCGGAGGCTGCAGCTAGTCCAGAACGCAGCTGCGCGGGTAGTAGTGGGAACAACTCGTTGCTCCCATGTAACACCACTCCTGCGCAGTTTGCACTGGCTCCCTGTGGTCTTTCGGGTGCACTTTAAGATTTTGGTTACCACCTTAAAAGCGCTCCATGGCTTAGGACCCGGGTACTTACGGGACCGCCTGCTGTTACCTTTTGCCTCCCACCGACCCGTATGCTCTCACAGAGAGGGCCTTCTCAGGGTGCTGTCCGCCAAACAATGTCGGCTGGCGGCCCCCAGGGGCAGGGCCTTCTCTGTTGGAGCTCCTACGCTCTGGAACGAGCTTCCCCCTGGTTTACATCAAGTGCCTGATCTTCGGACTTTTCGCCGTGAGCTGAAAACGCACCTATTTATTCAAGCGGGACTGGCCTAAAATTTTATTGGGGTTATTTATATTTTAATGTTTTAAATTGTTTTAAATTTGGCCACCTATAATATGTTTTGTTTTAATTTCTTTTAATGTTTATACTGTGATTTTTACTTGGCTGTACACCGCCCTGAGTCCTTCGGGAGAAGGGCGGTATAAAAATTGAATAAAATAAATAAATAAATAAATAAACATCGCGATATGTCACGTGATGGCAACTTGACGCCGTGAGTTTGACAGCCGTGCCTTGGGTGATCAGATTCATCTCAGGATGATGGTCTTTATTTTTATTTTTATTTTATTTATTTTATTTCGTCAAGCATGTATTTTATGACAGATACAAGTGTAAACATAATTATAAATATATGTAAAGGATATGAATATAAGAAAACATTAGGACAGGGACGGTAGGCATGCTGATGCGCTTATGCACGCCCCTTACAGACCTCTTAGGAATGGGGTGAGGTCAACAGTAGACAGTATAAGGTTAAAGTTTTGGGGATTTGGGGAAGAAACCACAGAGTCAGGTAGTGCGTTCCAAGCATTAACAACTCTGTTACTGAAGCCTTATTTTCTGCAGTCTAGTTTGGATCGGTTTACCATGAGTTTGTATCTACTGTGTGCGCTTGAATTGTTTTGGTTGAAGCTGAAGTATTCATTGGCTGGTAGGTTCGTCAAGAATCATAAGGTACAACACTTACAACACATCATTCCCATCATCCATCTCCTCCCACTTATGACTGTATGACTGCAACTTTGTTGCTTGTACCCTTACGATTTATATTGATATTGATTGTTTCCTGATTGCTTATTTGTACCCTATGACTATCATTAAGCGTTGTACCTTATGATTCTTGATGAAGGTATCTTTTCTTTTATATACACTGAGAGTATATGCACCAAGACAAATTCCTTGTGTGTCCAATCACACTTAGTCAATAAAAAATTATATTCTATTCTATTCTAATGACAGTCATAGGGTACAAATAAGCAACTTTTATTATTGCTAATATTTCTTTCTTTTTTTTTTTTATTCAAAAAGTTTTACAAAAAATTTTCCCCCCCTTTCCCCCCCTCCTCCCCCCTCCCTTCGCAACCCCCCTCCCCCCCCGACTTCCCGGAACGAGCACAAGGTATAGTTAAAAATAAAACAAACATATGCTAAAAAGTTTTCGTCCCAACTTAATTATACCCCTACAATCATCAATTCCTAACTTCCCCCAAAAGCAATCAAAAATAATACATCATAATCATTCAAAAACAGTCTGATAACTCTTAGTCTGATATCTACGTTGAATATAGTCAATCCATTTTTTCCATTCCTTTAAGTATCTTTCTTGCGTATTGTCTTTCAAAAAGGCTGATATCTTCGCCATCTCAGCCAAATTGCTAATATTTCTAAGTAGATCAGCTCTTAAGGAGGAAAGTGCTCTTGTTAGTTCTTGGATCAGTATTTCTCAACTTTAAAAGGTATGGACTTCAACTCCCAGAATTCCCTAGGCAGCACCCCAGCTGGAGACCTCTGGGAATTGAAACCCACCCATCTTAAAGTTGACACGGTTGAGAAACAGTGCCTTGGATTTGATATCATTTAGGCCAGAGGTGGGATTCAAATTTTTTTTCTGTGGATGTGGCTTAGTGGGTGTGGCATGGCTTGGTGGGTGGGGCTTGGTGGCTGTGGTAGGGGAAGGATACTGTAAAATCTCCATTCCCTCCTCACTCCAGGGGAAGGTTACTGTAAAATCCCCATTCCCTCCTCACTCCAGGGGAAGGTTACTGTAAAATCCCCATTCCCTCCCCACTCCAGGGGAAGGATACTGCAAAATCCCCATTTCCCCCCTATCAGCTGGGAGGCAGAGAATAGATGGGGGCGGGGCCAGTCAGAGGTGGTATTTACCGGTTCTCCAAACTACTCAAAATTTCCGCTACCGGTTCTCCAGAACTGGTCAGAACCTGCTGAAACCCACCTCTGATTTAGGCCTTCAATGGTGGTCTACAGGGGTGGATATAAACATATTGTGAACTATCCTGGGGGGGTGGTGTGGTGTCGTGAGGCCCCTCCCTAACTTGCATTGTGTTTTTATTGATATGTTTAAGTGCTGCCCAGTTCTTGTTGTCTTGCCCAGAGACAAATATTTTTGTGGGAAGGATATTTGCCTGCCAGAAAAAAATAGCAGAGAAGACAGAACATCGATGCAGATAACCTAATATGTCTGACTTTTTTTCTCCCTTTTTTTTTTTTTCATTTTAATTGCATTACTCCTTGGCGAACAATCTTACTTTTGCATTTTTCAATATGTCTTCACAAGTTAGAAGTGGCTATCTGACTGCTTTCAGACTGGCAAGAAAATTGCCTCCTTTCTTCGCTTGGGATTCTGGGAGACGTAGTCTGGCACACAGCTGAAGGTCACAGAGTGTGGGGTCCTGGGAGATGTAGTCTGGTCCATAACTCAGGACCACAGGAATCCTTGAAAGTATGACTCCTACTTCTCTGGCTTTTCATCCAACCCATTAACCTGATTATCAAATTATTATTTTTTTAAAGGTGAACATGCATTAAGAAGTAGGAGTGGTGCAGTGGAACTCTCGCCTCATAATCGCCTTTGATCCTAGGTAGAGGCAGATATTTCTCTCTCTGGGCACAATGAGAATATGTCTGCTGGGAAAAAACAACAACCTCCTCATTGGCGACAGGAAGGGTATCCAGCCAGTAAACACTCAGCTCCATTCAGTTGCCCTGACTGAAGGTCATTAAAATAAGGGCTCTGGGCCAGATTTCCTTGGTGATGGAGCAGCAAAATCATTGATTAATAGAAGAGATGGTATCCATCAATCCCTGAAAGGAATTTTACCTATGATATGCTCCTGGGTGACTGTTGTTCCAAAGCATTTTTGGAAGGCTAATAGCTATTTCCTATGGAAAGGGAGAGGAAGACCCTGGTGGGGGGTGTCCTGCTGAGGTCCAAAAGGATTCTTGAGCCACGGTGGTGCAGTGGTTAGAGTGCAGTACTGCAGGCTAATTCTGCTGACTGCCAGCTGCCTGCAATTTGGCAGTTCGAATCTCACCAGGCTCAAGGTTGACTCAGCCTTCCATTCTTCCAGGGTGGGTAAAATGAGGACCCAGATTGTTGGGGGCAATAGGCTGACTCTGTAAACCAACCAACCTTCCTTCCTTCCTTCCTTCCTTCCTTCCTTCCTTCCTTCCTTCCTTCCTTCCTGTTAGAATGCAGCATTGCGGGTTAATTCTGCCAACTGCTGGCAGTTCGATTCTGACCAGCTCAAGGTTCACTCAGCCTTCCATCCTTCCCAGGCGGGTAAAACGAGGACCCAGTTTGTTGGGGGCAAGAAGCTGATTCTGTAAACTGCTTAGAGAGGGCTGTAAAACGGTATATAAGTCTAAGTGCTATTGCTAAGTGCTATTCTGACCCATGCCCAATAAACAAGCTGTGTTTGTTATCATCACCTTGGGTTACCCTTGGGCTCTTCAGCTACTCCAGTTTCCATACTGAGTCAACAGCTAACTCCCATTGAGTTCATACCACAGGCAAAGCTAGAATGTGATTGGTTTGCAGTTCAGAAGGTCGCTTACCAGTGGTGAGTGCTTGGCTTGGTTCCATCAACTTCTGAATTGAAATCTGCAAGCATTGTCCTTTGGATTTTGGCTTTACTGGATGTTTTGCTTTCCTCTGGTTGTGTTCACACAACGCACTAGTTCAGGTTCTTAAAGTAAGGCCTGGAGACCCCTGAAGGCCTCCAAGATTCTTTCAAGGAATCTAAGAGGTCAAATAAATGAATATTTTAAAATTTTTCGGTTTTAATTTCTAAGGGAGTAAGTATCTAACTCACATAAAACCGGAGCTCTTTGGGGTCCTCTTAAAAGTATTTTTTTAAGAGTGCAAAGGGGTCATGGGACCAAAGTATCTGAGAATCATTGGCTTAGAGTTAAAACAGAAAAGTTTGTACATCTATAAGTTGTTGGAATCTAACAACTTAGCGTAGGGTGAGCAAGTATCATATGAATCAGCTGTCTTGTATTAAATCAGAATATAGTTCATTTGTTTGGATCTAACGTATTTTAAAAGCAGCCGTAATGGATTCTCATGCAGAGTGTGTGGGTGGATGGGGGTTGGTTGGATTAGATGATCTCTTGGGTGCCTTCCAGCTCTTTCATTTTTTGATTCTGTGTCAGCAGAGGAGTTGTGCTTTTTTTTTTTTAATAAGCTTAACCACATCAGCTCTAAACCTGCTAAGCTTGATTAGTTTTAACATTAGTTCAATCTATGTGCAAACTCAGAAAATAAATTAATTGAATAAGCAGGCTAAACGTGCCTTGCGAACACAGAAATTATATACTTGTTATTAGAGCAGTGTTTCTCAACCTTGGCAACTTTAAGATGCGTGAATTTCAACTCCCAGAATTCCCCAGCTAGCTAGAATTTCTTCTGGGTGTGGTCATTAAAGTCAAGATGGCTGCTGCAACTCTGAAGCCCTTTTTATAATTTGTTTCCTTCTCTGTGGGGGCACCGACGCTCTGGAACGAACTTCCCCCTGGCTTACGTCAAGTGCCTGATCTTCGGACCTTTCGTCGTGAGCTCAAAACACACCTATTTATTCAAGCGGGACTGGCATAATAGTGTCAAATTTTAATTTGGGGTTTTATTAATATTTCTAAAATTTTAAAACTAAATTTTAATATTCAGCCTTTTTGTAATTTGCTAGGTTTTAAATGTTTTAACTTGTATATATTTCGTGTTTTATCTTGGCTGTACACTGCCCTGAGTCCTTCGGGAGAAGGGCGGTATAAAAATTTAATAAAATAAATAAATAAATAAATTGATCAGCCCTTGGGCTGATATCAAAGGGCAGAGTTCCAGACACAAATTATGACTAAAATCTGATAAAAACAATTGAAAATGAAATTGGAATAAAATACAATTTAAAATGAAGTTGGAATAAAATACGGTTTAAAATGAAATTGGAATAAAATACAATCACTTAATATGTAGATAAATAAAATATGATAAAATTACATATATTTTGGTGTCACCTTTATAATCTACCACATATGCCCATTTCCCTTTTTATATGTATTGCAACACCTGTAAAAAGCAGGTGGGGCTTTGATCCACACCTTCTGGGTGTGAGCAAAGCTGGCTGGGGAATTCTGGGAGTTGAAGTCCTCCAGGCTTAAAGTTGCCAAGGTTGGAGACCCCTGTAACCTGGTCAAAAGCCAACATTTTAATCAACTTCATTTTTGCTTTATGCTGTTTGGCCTTATCTCCTTGTCCCCTTTTCATAACATTTGCCCTGTAAGAACAATTAGATCCATGCAGTAACTGTTCAAAATTTCTCCATCGCGGCTCTATGGGGGATTTCCTCCCCACCCCCTCCTCCCCCAATTCTATATACATCTCTTGAAATAATAATAATAATAATAATAATAATAATAATAATAATAATAATAATAATAATAATAATAATAATAATAATAATAATAATAAAAGATGTTTAGAAAGACACTTCTAGAAATCAGATTTGGGGTGGGAGGAAAGGGGTACATATACTATAGTCCTGTTCTTCCCCTCCCCCACCTCAGTCCGGGAGGCACGAGCGATGACTTAATTAGCCGGCAATTCAGTCCACGGCAGCTATCAGTTCTGGCAGCAAACTAGTGAGCGTCTGCCAAGTTTCTCTGTTATCTTTTCTTGATGCCGGCGAGTCAACCAGGAAACCAGGAACAAACAGGACTTCAGCTCAAGTTCTCTCTAAGCAGTTGATTTGTTCACCATGGAGTAGTATAGCAGCCCCTGCTGCTTTTATACCCTGTGGGGTGTGGCTCCGTGAATCAGCACTTCTTAGGCCTGCCCAACCCCTGCTTCTGTTGTTCCCGCCACTCCTGTCTACGAAACCTAGGATCCAACCAGGACTGATTGTCCTCAGCTGGGTCTGGGAGCATTGCCTGGGTGGAGGGAGATACAGGAGACAGAGGCCTCGTTATTTCTTCCACCTGGCCTGCCTCTGGCTCCTGGAGCTGAGCCAGAGAGGCCGGCCCTGCAGAAGGGAGCCCTGGCAGCCCTTCCCCCCATCACTCTCTGAGTCACTCTCTGGCAGGGGGCCAGGCCCGGGCGGGTGGGGGGGGGCTGGAGCCACAACAAGTCCGCTCTAATTGCGGGTGCTTTATTTTAACAGCAGAATCAGTTTGGGCGAAAAGCATAAATTGGATAAACGTGGTGCGACGTTGTGTTTCGGTTTCAACATTTTGAAAGCCCCCACTGGGCAGGGAGGGAGGCTTCCTAGGGCTGCTGCTGAAGATGGAAAGCTTTGTTGTGCTTGTGTGTGAAAGGGAAAGTTGTCAGGGTGTGCCCATGGACCTGCACTGTGCATCCTGTAAGCAACCTCTATTTTCAACCCACCATTTGGATTATTATTATTATTATTTTATTATCTCCAGCCATAATCCATTCCTTTCCCTCCTTCCCTCCCCCTATTTTTTTTCCAGCAGCTTCTGCCTTTTCTACCTGGTTGCTCTGCCCTCTTTTCCCTCCCCTGTATCCAGTGGTGGTATTTAGCTGGTTCTACCTGGTTCAGACGAATCCTTAGCGGCAGCTGCTGGAGGCTCCACCCACCTACCTGGACGTCATCACGTCCCGTTCGAATACCCCCCCGCCTATATCTCTCTGTAGGGCTAGTCAGCAAAACTCCTTGCCTATACAGGGCAGGCTTTTGTCCGGCTGCTCTCTACCCTTAAAATTAAAAAAAAATAAAAAATAAAATAAAAGGGTAACCTAATCCCTCCAACCAACAAGAAGTACCTCGCTGGAAGAAAAGGGATTGAATTCCTCCCCTCCCCACCCCATCTTGCATTAGCTGTTGGTTGTTGAGCTGGCCGATGGATGTGCTTGTATATATTTGTGTACACTGAAGGATGGGGAGAATCATGAGATAATAAGCATAATTGGAAACAAATCCCAGAAGGGCAGCTTGTTGTGGCTGTGAAGAGGGGCTGTTGAAAAGCAACAACAAACAATCACTTTGTCGCAGTAGCCAAAGATGGACTCTTTTGGCCTCCGCTACATTTTTGGGACTGGAAATCACGTTTTCAAGTTGTTGGTCGAGAGATAGTTGTGAGGGCGACTGGTAGCAGAAACAGCCGTTGGGCACTGAACTTCAAGTCCCATCATCCCCCGTCATCCTGTTTGATGGCTAGGTTGCCTAAATATTATGGGAGTTGGGCCAATGTATCTAGAAAGAGACTCACATAAGGGAAGGAAGTTTTAACCTTGTCACAGGCTTACAACCAAAATTCGAACCACAATTTCTGTTCCTAAAGCAAGACGGTGGTTAAGTGAATTGTGTCCTACTTTACAACCTTTTCTGGCAATAGTTGTTAAGGGAATCACCGCAGTTAAATGAATCGTTTGGTTGTTAAGTAATTGTTTGGCATGCCTAAATCAGTGGTGGGATTCAGCCAGTTCGCACAACTTTGGGAGAACCGGTTGTTAACTTTCTGAACAGTTTGGTAAACCAGTTGTTGGAAGAAATCATTAGGGTAGAGAATCGGTTGTTAAATGACTTGAATCCCACCACTGACCCAAATCCTCTAGCCATAATGCTTCAAGATGTGTTTTTTTTTTTTAATTTGCATTTATATCCCGCCCTTCTCCGAAGACTCAGGGCGGCTTACACAGTGTTAAGCAATAGTCTTCATCCATTTGTATATTATATACAAAGTCAACTTTTATTGCCCCCAACAATCTGGGTCCTCATTTTACCTACCTTATAAAGGATGGAAGGCTGAGTCAACCTTGGGCCTGGTGGGACTAGAACCTGCAGTAATTGCAAGCAGCTGTGTTTATAACAGACTGTCTTACCAGCCTGAGCCACCAGTTTGGACTTCCCGAATACCACACACCTTAGCATGCTAGCTGGGGAATTCTGGGAGCTGAAGTCCAAACAAATTAAAGCTGCCAAGGCTGAGAGACACTGGGCTGAACTGAGGGGGGGAAAATCTTGTTTTATAGAGCAGGTGGTGATGTAGTGGTTAGAATGCAGTATTGCAGTATCTGCCCACTGTCAGAAGTTCAATCCCGACCGGCTTAAGTTTGACACACGACAAGGACCCAGATTGTTGGGGGGAAATAGGCTGTAAATTGCTTAGAGAGGGCTGTAAAGCACTGTGGAGCGGTATATAAAGTCTAAGTGCTATTGTTATTACTGACAGGAAAACCACTGCGGAATATGTGGACATAGTCATGGGCTTAAGAGAGAGTTTACCTTTTAATTTTATTTCTGCTGCAGAGGAATCCTTTCAACGACTGCCCTGCCAGAGGAGAGACAGCAATCCCCTCCTCAAATTAGTTGTCAGATTCAGTACCTGCTCCCCCGCACCCCCCAAAATGCACAGCCTCAGTTGATTAGTAGGTGATTATATTTCTCTCCTGGCTATTTGTTGAATTGCTCCTATCGTACAGCTGCCATTGAATTAATTAGGCCAGATTTCAGCCTGTCTTTTCCAGAGCATCTGAAATCAGGCTAGGAATCAGGGAGAACTTTGGAAGTGTGCAAACCACAACATTTCCTTGCTAGAGGTTAAATACAAGGTATACTTGGTAATTCTCTACCAAAGCATTTTTTGTCCCTCTTATGCCACACATCGCCGGACCATTTAGTGCAGGGGTCTCCAACCTTGGCAACTTTAAGCTTGGTGGACTTCAACTCACAGAATTCCCCAGCCAGCTGGGAGTTGAAGTCTGGGAGTTGAAGTCCACCAGGCTGGGAGTTGAAGTCCACCAGGCTTAAAGTTGCCAGGGTTGGGGACCCCTGATTTAGTGGGTTCTAGATGAGGTCTTGGATGACACTCGCCCACCTACCCCCACCCCTGAAAAGTCTGTATTTAAAGAGTTAACATATCCAACCACCTGGGAGAAAACAAATCTGGCTGCAGGCTACTTGGCTTGTGATGGCTCTTCCATCCATGCAAATCATCTTTTGATGATTCATCACCGCAGCCCATCAGGAGAAATAATTGCACAGTTGCTGAGAGATGATCGAATTGCAGCTTTCGGAATCTCCCCTTTCCTTTAAATCTGCCACAAAGAAAATCAGGCAGCCCTTCCCATTTCCTCTCTCCCCCACCCCACCCCCAGCTAAAGTGTCCTACTTGCTACAGGAGGAGAGAGAGAAAGAGAGGAAGAAAAAAAAAGGGGAGAACCCCCCTCCCCCATTCTCGCCTTCCCTGTAATATAGAACGGTGGCAAAGTTCAACGTGAAGTGGATTTTTGCCGCACTGACTGCAATTTGGGAACTTTGTAAAGTTTCTTTTGTGCTTCCCTTCCCATGGCCGCTTCGTGCTAAACCCTAGAAATTGGGTTAGCTCAGCCCCAGCTCCTAAACAATGGATTCCTGCCACAAACTAATCCACAAATGGTAGTAATTAATTCATTTCAAGCTTGCTTTATTGTATGAGGTGAATCTAGCTTCCAGATTCTAGCTATGGTCTTTGTCTCTTTCAAACTATCTGGTCATTGACCAAAATAACTAAGTGTCTGTCTGTCCGTCCATCTGTCCGTCCGTCCGTCTATCCATCCATCCATCCATTTATCCATCCACTCTTTCATCAGTCTATCTATCTATCTATCTATCTATCTATCTATCTATCTATCTATCTATCTATCTATCTATCTATCTATCTATCTGTCTATCTATTTATCTATCTTATCTGTCCATCAACTGTCATCCATCCATCCACTCTTTCAAGATACCAGTATTTCTCTTAGTTGATCAGAAAAGCTGGCTGGGGAATTCTGGGAGTTAAAGTCTGCTCATCATAAAGTGGCTAAGGATGAGAACCATTTTTTTTAAATTTGCATTTATATCCTGCCCTTCTCCGAAGACTCAGAACGGCTTACACTATGTCAAGCAATAGTCTTCATCCATCTGTATATTATATACAAAGTCAACTTATTGCCCCCAACAATCTGGGTCCTCATTTTACCTACCTTATAAAGGATGGAAGGCTGAGTCAATACATATATTGTTGTGACAAAATAAATAAATAAATAAAATAAAACCTTGGGCCTAGTGGGGCTTGAACCTGCAGTAATTGCAAGCAGCTGCTGTTAATAACAGACTGTCTTACCAGTCTGAGCCACAGAGGCCATTGATTTAAAGGCATGCATAACAATGATTGGGATATTCAAATTTCAAGACTTTAAAATCTCTTCCCCACCCCCCACCCCGCCCATTCTTGCAATAACGATATTAGTCAGATTCATTCATTGTAAGCCGAGTCCTGGTATGGTTTAACTATGGCTTTGCTTGAATTATTGTTTGCAGAACAAGCATGCTGGCAGGGGGATTGCGGGAGTTGAAAGTCCACACAATTTAAAGTTGCCAAGGTTTGAGAAATATTGGCTTCTTTGATGGGAGCTGTCCAACATTTCTGGAGTTTTTCCCCTTTGTTGACTAGAACAGGGTTCTCCAACCTTGGTCCCTTTAAGACTTGTGGACTTCAACTCCCAGAGTCCCTCAGCCAGCAAAGCTGGCTGAGGAACTCTGGGAGTTGAAGTCCACAAGTCTTAAAGGGACCAAGGTTGGAGGCCCCCCTGGAGTAGAAGGACTAACCTCCCATTTCTGAATCAGCAGAACATTATACTGTTGTGTAATCGAGGTGTCCCCATTACAGTCCCCACCCTGCCTCTGTTCCAATCCTTGCCAATCCCTCGTTTTCTCTCCAGGAAAATGGATGATGAAGCATAACAGATTCCATCTCCCTTTACCCCCGTTTTGCTGCAATTATTATTTATTATTTATTTAAACCTATTGGCCACCCAACTCTGGTGGACTCTGAGTGGCATATAAACCGAGAGGGGAAAAAAACACACCCCTAAAAACAGCTAAAAACATGAAATCAAAGCAGACTAGCTCAGGCTAAAACGATCTAATAAATATGAAATCAACCCATCCAAAACAAGGTCCAATAAACCCGTGGGAATCAGTGGGGAAGGACTACTTGAAAACTGGGATAGTTAGGAATGACTTGGGCAACAGGGGAAGGCAACATCCTGAGTGAGGGCCGGACTGGAAAAAAAAAATCAAGGGGCATCATTTGTGCTGTGTTCAGGTCCAAGTGGAGAAAGGAACTTGATGGCTGTCTGCAGGATTCAGTCAGAATGTTTCGGAAAAAATGAACCAAGAAGAGCTGGCTGCAGACACAGCCAAGCCCTGAAGTGCTGAGCAGCTATATTCTTCTTTTAGCCTCCTTAATTTGTAAGAAATCAGAAAGGTTGCCCTTTACTTTGAGGTCTGTTCTATCTGCTTCGTCTGGCAAGAAGTTGATGCCGGGAGAAAATAGACCCAGCCGAGCACAATTGGTGGAGAAGAGCATCCCTTTTGAATAAAATGTCAGCTTTCTGGCTTCAGCCCTAAATCCTTTCCATTATTTCTGGGCCGAAGAGGGAGGGAGGGAGGAAGGAAGGGAGGGAGGGAGGGGACGGCCACGGTGGGTGGGTAGGTGGGAATTGCCGTTCTGAGTTCTTGCTGCATTACATCCAGGCAAAGCCAGCGGCTCTGTTGCTGCTGCCTCTTGCAGCGCGTGGAGATTAACTGCAGCTCCCTTCCACCGCAGTGGCCCCCCAGCACAGCATCAGGAGGTGGGCAGGTGTAGTGAACCGGGAAATAGCGCTAAGGCGGTTCTGCCGCAGACTTAGGCTCCACGTTGATCAGATCAGCTCCCTCGGAAAATGCCAGCTTGGGAGAGGGGGAGGGGGAGGAAGGGGGAGGAAGGGGGAGGAAGGGGGCCAGATTCCTGATTCTTTGTATGTAAAACAAAGGAGCAGAAAAACAGTCAGGCAGAGAGGGGCAGGTCAGGAGGCGAAATGCATCTTCCTTCCTTCCTTCCTTCCTCTTTTCCTCCCTCCCTCTCTGCATCCTTTCCTTCCCTTCCTCTCTTCATCTTTGTCTCTTTTCCTTCCTTCCTTCCTTCCTTCCTTCCTTCCTTCCTTCCTTCCTTCTTTCCTCTATCTCTGCATCCTTTCCTTTCCTTCTTCCCTTCATCTTTCTCTCTCTCCCTCCTTCCTTCTTCCTTCATCTTTGTCTCTTTTCCTCCCTCCCTCTCTGCATCTCTTCCTTCCTTCCTCACTCCATCTTTCTTTTCCTTCCTTCTTCCTTCCTTCCTTCCTTCCTTCCTTCCTCTATCTCTGCATCCTTTCCTTTCCTTCTTCCCTTCATCTTTCTCTCTCTCCCTCCCTCCCTCCCTTCCTTTCCTTCATTTTCTCTTTTCCTCCCTCCCTCTCTGCATCTCTTCCTTCCTTCCTCCTCCTCCTCCCTCCCTCCCTCCATCTCTTTTCCTTCCTTCCTTCCTTCCTTCCTTCCTTCCATTCATTTTTCTTTTCCTCCTCCTCTCTGCATCTCTTCCTTCCTTCCTCACTCCATCTTTCTTTTCCTTCCTTCCTTCCTTCCTCCCTCCTCCTTCCTTCCTTCCTTCCTTCCTTCCTTCCTCCTCCTCCCTCCTTCATCTTTCTCTCCCTTTCTTCCTTTCCTCCATTTTCTCTTTTCCTCCCTCCCTGCATCTCTTCCTTCCCTTCCTTCCTTCCTTCCTTCCCTCTCTCCCTCCCTCCATCTTTCTTTTCCTTCCTTCCTTCCTTCCTTCCTTCCTTCCTTCCTTCCTTCCTTCCTTCCTTACCTTCCTTCCTTCCTTCCTTCCTCCCTCCCTCCCCCCTCCCTCCTCCACCATCTTAACCTAAAACCTTTAGAGCACAGTATAATTCTAAGTACTGCAAGCTTTGTTGGGGGGTTAAAAAACAAACCAACGTCTCTTGGCCAGAAAGCAGAAGGCTGGGATGCAGATGGCTGATGTTGCTCCCAGCTCTGGAAGGGAAGCGTTCCCCTAGAGGTTGGATTAAAATGCTTTTTAGAGGGATGAGGGCCTCTCTCTCCCATCCAGGGCTGGATTAAAGCCAGCAATATATTTGTCAGAATCAGGATGACCTCTTTCCTCCCTGGCCCCTTCCTCCCTCCCTCCCCTCCCCGCCCCGCCTTTGGCTCCCTTGTCCTCTGTGCCTGAAGCAAACCAGGTTTTCTCCGGCTGGCAGATGTGCTGTGATCGAGGTGACCTGTTTTCCCCAGGAGGACGCTGCAGGCTATAAAAGCATTTTTTTTCCCCCCTTCCCAAGCAGGGTTTCTCCTAAGCATTTGGTAGCTCAGATCAGGAGATGGAAAACCCTTGAGTAATTAAAGTGCTTTTTCCGTTGTTCCTGTTTGCTTCCCCTGCTGTCTGTCAGTTTTTCACTGACATGCTCTCCAAGCAGATAGTGGCTGGCCTGCAAATGGATGAGCAGATAGTCATCTAGTGTTAGCTCTGAGATGCGAGAATTTAGCGCTGGGGACACCTGGGGTTTTATATCTGGCTTGGCCAGGTTGTAGGAACGATGGTGGTCTACCTGACAAGCTGCTCGAGGGCTGTTTTCCCCCCCCAAAGTGTTGGATAGAAGCTCTCATAATTTCCAGTTAATGGGCCTTTCTGGCTGTATCCCCAATTCCCGTGCAGTTGCTGTATGTTACCCGCCAATCCTTCTGGGCAACCTTCAGGCTCTAAGAAACTGCTCTAAGGATTGCAGGGATAATGCCAGAATTCACACAAGACACTTAACCTGGGTCAGAGGCCTGGGCTTGCTTTTGCACCGCGTATCGATCGGAGCTATTTTTAATCTTGAGTTGGGGCAGGAGAAGGAGGAAGAGGAGGCATAGCAAGTTATGTGAATGACCTGTTTGGTTAGTTTGTAAGAGTAAATATGGTGAAATCCAGAAACTTCAGTGACCTGGTTGAATGAGCTTCCCTAAACTGGAGCTTGCTTCTATTTTATTTTATTTTATTTTATTTTATTTTATTTTATTATTTTATTTTATTTATTTTATTTTATTTATTTTATTTTATTTTATTATTTTATTTTATTTTATTTATTTTATTTTATTTTATTTTACTTTATATTTTATTTTATTTTATTTATTTTATTTTTATCTCACTGTTAGGAAACAAACATACCTAATACTCTTTCCTTCTCCTATTTTTATTTTATTTTATTTTATTTTATTTTACTTTATATTTTATTTTATTTTATTTATTTTATTTTTATCTCACTGTTAGGAAACAAACATACCTAATACTCTTTCCTTCTCCTATTTTTACCCCAAACAACAATCCTGTGTGGTGGGTTGGACTGAGAGAGAGAGGTGGGGGGGACTGGCCCTAAGGCGGGACTAGAACTCACTGCGAATTGGCCCAAAGTCACTTAAATGACTTTCATGCCTAAAGCAGGACTAGAACTCTCAAGTCTCCTGCTGATTGGCTCATAGTCACCCAGCCTCATCCAATAAACACCTCCCTCTATTTCCCCTGGGGAATACGTCTCTCTCTAAAATAAAGATAAAGATAAAGGTTCCCCTCGCACATACATGCCAGTCGTTCCCGACTCTAGGGGGCGGTGCTCATCTCCGTTTCAAAGCCAAAGAGCCAGCGCTGTCCGAAGACGTCTCCGTGGTCATGTGGCCGGCATGACTCAACGCCAAAGGCGCACGGAACGCTGTTACCTTCCCACCAAAGGTGGTCCCTATTTTTCTACTTGCATTTTTTACGTGCTTTCAAACTGTTAGGTTGGCAGAACCTTTGTCAGAAGGTTGACAAATAACGGGAGCTCACCCCGTTGTGCGGCACTAGGGATTCGAACCGCTGAACCCTCTCTAAAATAGGGTTTTCCAAACATGGAACCTTTAAGGCAGGTGGGCTTCAACTCCCAGAATTCCATGCTGGCTAGCTGGCTGGCTGGCTGGCTGACTGACTGGGGAATTCTGGGAGTTGAAGTCCATCCGTCTTAAAGTCGCCAAGGTTTGGGAAACCCTACTCTAAAATGTTGAATGGGTTGACAAGCAGCAGGAGACTGGAGAATTCTGGGAGTTGAAGTCCACAAGTCTTAAAGCTGCCAAGTTTGAAGACTTCTGGCCTAGGCTGATGAATGAAGAGCCAGGAAGCCCCCTCCCTTCCCCAGCCCTCCCTCCTCTTCCTTTTTAATCTCTCGCTCTTCACTCTTCCAATCCTGACTTGAACTGCTGCCTCAGCAAGTGTGAGAGCAGGTCCCTTCCTTCCACTTGCTGCCGCTGCCAGTAGCTTTTTCACAATCGATAGGCTTGCAAAGAAGCATTTTCTTATTAAAATCCAAACATCTCTTCCCAATTCCATCACTCCCTTTACTTTTTCTTCATTCTCTGATGATGCAGCCGCTATCAACTCTGAACTCTGGAAGAGACCAACTTGGGATGTGGGGGGGTGGAGAGAAGGAGAGGGATAAAAAGTAAGAAGTTGATGAAAAATAAATGAGGGGGAAAAAAATAAGACGGAGGAGAAATGAGGGACACAAGCATGCTAAATGTCTGGCCTCTATTTCAAACAATCTTTTTTTTCCCCCCTGGCTCTGGGAAATTACCGGTAGTGGTTGGTTTATGATCCACAATCAGGGTTTCCACTGCTAAGCAAGACCGTTACTGATTTGATGATTTTTTTTGCCATGGTTGTTAAATGAATCATGCAGTCATTAAGTGAACTCCGCTTCCTTCAATGCTTGTGGGAAGCTTGCTGGGAAATTTGGAAATCACATGACTCCAGGATGTTGCAACTGTCATAAATACCGGTCAGTTTCCAAGCAACCTGAATTTTATTTTATTTTTTGTCTTGACTCTGAGGATACTGTAGTGGCCATAAACGTGTTGGAAGAAATATTTATTTATTAATTGGAATTTGTTAAACGAAAACGAGAACCAGAATAAGAGAATAAAAATACAGTGACAGGGACGATAGGCACGTTAGTGCACTTATGCGCGCCCCCCCCCTCTACTGACCACTTAAGTATGAAGTAAGGTCCACGGAAGTCAATTTGTGACTGAAAATGTGAAAATTTGTAGCTGAGACAACTGAATCAGGAAGGGCATTTATTTTATTATTTATTTATTTATTTTGTCACAACAATATATATAAGTATCATACAAAAAGATTATATAGTATATAAACATATATATGAGTAAATATTAGGAGGTATAAGCATATATATATATATATATGAAATATATATGAAAAAGAAAAGAAAAACAATAGGACAGGAACGGTAGGCACGTTTGTGCGCTTATGCACGCCCCTTATGGTCCTCTTAGGAATGGGGTGAGGTCAATAGTAGAAAGTTTTTGGTTAAAGCTTTTAGGATTATGGGAAGAGACCACAGAGTCAGGTAAAGTGTTCCAAGCACTGATGATTCTGTTACAGAAGTCATATTTTCTGCAATCTAGATTAAAGCGGTTAACATTAAGTTTAAATCTATTCGTTGCTCTTGTATTATTGCAATTAAAGCTGAAGTAGTCTTTAACAGGAAAGACATTACAATAGATGATTCTATGAGTTAAACTTAGGTCTTGTCGAAGGCGACGGAGTTCCAAGTTTTCTAAGCCTAGGATTTCAAGTCTGGTGGGATAAGGTATTTTGTTGTTTTCAGAGGAGTGGAGAACTCTTCTTGTAAAAATATTTCTGGACACGTTCAATTGTATTGATGTCAGAGATGTGGTGAGGGTTCCAAACAGGTGAGCTGTATTCTAGAATTGGTCTAGCAAATGTTTTATATGCTCTGATTAGTAGTGTGGTGTTTTTGGAAAAGAAGCTACGCAAGATTAGGTTTACAACTCTTAGAGCCTTTTTTGCTATGTAGTTGCATTCCCGACTTTGACAACCCTATTACAGAAATCATATTTTTATGATTTAGTTTAGAGCGATTTACATTGTTCGTGTTCGTATTATTGCGATTAAAACAGAAAAAAATCATTTACCGGCAAAACATTACTACCTATAATTTTGTATGCAATACCTAGATCTGACCACAAGGGACGCAGTGCTAAGTTATCCAAACTGAAAATTTCGAGCCTAGGAGCATAGGTAATTCTACTGTGTACAGAAGAGTGCAAGACTTTTCTCGTGAAGTGCTTCTGAACCTGCTCAAATGTACTGATGTCTGATACATGGTGGGGATTCCAAACAGTTGAACAATACTCTAAAATTGGTCTAGCATAAGTTTTATAAGCTCTAATTAGCAATTATACAATATCCATCTGGTTCAGCTCCAAGCCGGGAGAAAGACCGTGGAAACATAGAAGCTGATTGGAAAGATGGTTTAATGATGCAGCAAAAGCACATGGGTTTTTGGTGCAGCTGACCACATGGAGTTGAGAGTGGGGGGTGGACTTCTTGGGCTTTGCACTTCAACTTCCTGTTCCTGTGCAAGAACATGTATTCTATTGGCTGTTGTCAAGACTCCTGTGGGGCCATGTACAAATCCTAGGAGTTTGTCTGAGCTAAGTTTGGTTGAAGTTTTCTGGGGTGTGTGTGTGATGCAATGCCCTTAGGAGATTGTGCAATGTAGTGAGCTCTGTGTTTTAGTGCAGGGGTCTCCAACCTTGGCAACTTTAGGACTTTTGGACTTCAACTCCCAGCTTTGCTGGCTGATGGATTCTGGGAGTTGGTCCACAAGTCTTAAAGTTGCCAAGGTTGGAGACCCCTGTTTTAGTGGGTTAATCCTATTATATCCTGAAGGGTCATATCTTAAACGACGCTATAGAGCACTGCACAACAGAACAACTAGACACAAGAACAGTTTTTTTCCCCGAAGGCCATCACTCTGCTAAACAAATAATTCCCTCAACACTGTCAAACTATTTACTAAATCTGCACTACTATTAATCTTCTCATCGTTCCCATCACCAATCTCTTTCCACTTATGACTGTATGACTGTAACTTTGTTGCTGGCAATCCTTATGATTTATATTGATATATTGACCATCAATTGTGTTGTAAATGTTGTACCTTGATGAAGGTATCTTTACTTTTATGTACACTGAGAGCATATGCACCAAGACAAATTCGTTATGTGTCCAATCACACTTGGCCAATAAAAAAATCTATTCTATTCTATTCTATTCTAATCCCATCATCCTGAAGCTGAAGGTTTTTTGTTTTGTAGCTAGGCTGGCCCAATCTTTCTTAATGGGCACAAAATGTCTGCTGGGGGCTATTACGGAAGGTGGGAGGGCTGCTTTCCAAGAGCATGTTTCTCCATTTCTCACGCAGGGAAATATAATATTCTGCCTTTTTAATATTTCTCAAAATTTTTCATTCTTTTAGAAGAGGGGTGGGTGCTAACTTTCTACAAGCTTGAGGATCAGTTGTAAGTCACTTTTTTCAGCACCGTTGTAACTTGGAACCGTTGCTAAATGAATAGTTGCATGTCGAGGTCTGTTTTTATATTCCTAATTATATGGGCTTGCCTTTGCCGAATGCTTTGGGTTTTTTTATTTTTATTTTTAATAGTATTTGTTGCTGGGTTTTAGCATCCTTTGGTATTTGCCCCTCACCCCAGGCTAGCACTGAGATACTTGTGTCCTGGGAAAGGAAATGCATCTTATTCGGTTTCATAAAGGTAAAGGTAAAGGTTCCCCTCGCATATATGTGCTAGTCGTTCCCGACTCTAGGGGGGATCATCTCCGTTTCAAAGCCGAAGAGCCAGCGCTGTCCAGAGACATCTCCATGGTCATGTGGCCAGCATGACTAAAGGCCAAAGGTGCACGGAACGCTGTTGCCTTCCCACCAAAGGTGGTCCCTATTTTTTCTACTTGCATTTTTTACGTGCTTTCGAACTGCTAGGTTGGCAGAAGCTGGGACAAGGAACGGGAGTTCACCCCGTTACGCGGTCCTTGGGATTCGAACCGCTGAACTGCTGACCTTTGGAAGGAAAAAAGGAAGGAAGCAAGGAAGCAAGGGGAAGGAAGGAAGAACAATGAAGGAGGGAAGGACAGAGAGTGGGAGGAAGGAAGGAAGGAAGGAAGGAAAGAGGGAGGAATGAAAGGAGGAGAGAGGAAGGAAGGAAAGAAGGATGGAAGGAAGGGAGGGAGGTGGGAAGGAAGGAAAAAAGGAGGAAGAAAGGAAGCAATGGGAAGGAAGGAGAATGAAGGAGGGAAGGAAGGAAGAAGAAGGAAGGGAGGGAGTGGGAAAGGAAGGGAGGGAGGAAGAAGGAAGCAAGGGGAAGGAAGGAGAACGATGGAGGAAAGGGAGGGAGGGGGCTCTTCGGCTTTGAAACGGAGATGAGCACTGCTTTCAAAGTTGGGTTTCAAAGTTTTTTTTCTACTGGTCCTGTGGGCGTGGCTTGGTGTGTGTGGCAGGGGAAGGATACTGTAAAATCTCCATTCCCTCCCCACTCCAGGGGAAGGTTACTGCAAAATCCCCATTTTCTCCCGATCAGCTGGGACTAGGGAGGCAGAGAATAGATGGGGGTGGGGCCAGTCAGAATTTTTACTATAGGTTCTCTGAACTACTCAAAATTTCCGCTACCGGTTCTCCAGAACATGTCAGAACCTGCTGAAACCCACCTCTGGAGCACTGCCCCCTAGAGTCGTAGAATGACTAGCACACATGTGCAAGGGGGAACCTTTACCTTTACCTTTAAAAGGTAGCATTTCTAGATGTGCTTCTGGTCTAGACGATCTCGCAAAGCCGACAGTAGGCTAGACGCGAAACGGAAAAGGAAACCTTGAAAGGAAGCCTTGCCAAACTGCTCACACGCTGTTGCCAAGAAGGCAGCATGGATGCATCGCAAAGCTGCCAGGAACGGAGCACGATTTGAGAGCAACTTTACTTTTCCTTGAATTCTCCACTTTTTTTAAACCAAATGGCAGATCATCTGCTGCTATTTCATGCAAAAGCAGAGCAAGAGGTAAGAGGAGGTTTATGCCTTTGCTACAGGATGGAGGTCAGAGGGAGATTATTTATTTATCAAATTCATAGAGCTGCCCCTCGTGCCAGCGGCGACTCTGGCCAAGCTTACAATCCCCGCATAAAACGATATAGTATATAAAAAGCAGCCGTTCTAAAAAAAACAACAACCCAATAATAGGGTAAATAGGAACAGTTAAAAATCAAAATGTTCTTAAAAAAGCAAAGTAAAACCGTGCACTGGGAAAGGAGGTGTGGATTGCAGAATTTCCACAGCGTTATTCAGGAAACACTGGAAGATCAAAGTCACTCTATGAGGAGATAGGCAGTTTCTAAATGTGATATACTGTATATGTGTATACACACACACTCATTCACACACACACACACCAGAGGTGGGTTTCAGCAGGTTCTGACCAGTTCTGGAGAACCAGTAGCGGAACTTTTAAGTAGTTCAGAGAACCATTAGCGGAAATTTTGAGTAGTTTGGAGAACTGGCAAATACCACCTCTGGTTGGCCCCAGAGTGGGGTGGGAATGGAGAGTTTGCAATATCCTTCGCCTGGAGTGGGGAGGGAATGGAGATTTTGCAATATCCTTCGCCTGGAGTGGGGAGGGAATGGAGATTTTGCAATATCCTTCGCCTGGAGTGGGGAGGGAATGGAGATTTTGCAATATCCTTCGCCTGGAGTGGGGAGGGAATGGAGATTTTGCAATATCCTTCGCCTGGAGTGGGGAGGGAATGGAGATTTTGCAATATCCTTCGCCTGGAGTGGGGAGGGAATGGAGATTTTGCAATATCCTTCGCCTGTAGTGGGGAGGGAATGGAGAGTTTGCAATATCCTTCGCCTGGAGTGGGGAGGGAATGGAGAGTTTGCAAAATCCTTCGCCTGGAGTGGGGAGGGAATGGAGATTTTACAGTATCCTTCCCCTGCTACGCCCATCAAGCCACACCCACCAAGCCACACCCACAGAACCGGGAGTAAAAACTTTTGAAACCCACCACACACACACACACACACACACACACACACACACACACCATCTTTTTCTGCGCAGCAAAGGCTTCCCTCTTCTACCTGTTCATTATATATGCTTCCTGGAATAACAAGAGTTGGAAGGGACCTTGGAGGTCTTCCAGTCCAACCCCTCTGCTCAAGCAGGAAACCCTATGCCATTTCAGACAAATGGTTGTTCAATCTCTTCTCACAGAGAGGAGGGGGGAGGTCAAGCTATTTTCCAAAGCACCCGAAGGCCAGACAAGGAATAATGGATGGAAATCGACCAAGGAGAGATTCAACCTGGAAATAAGGAGAAAATTTTCTGACAGTGAAAGCAATCGACAACAGCTTGCCTTCAGAAGTTGTGGGAGCTTCATCACTGGAGGCTTTCAAGAAGAGACTGGACTGCCATTTGTCAGAAATCGTGTAGGGTCTCCTGCTTCAGCGTGGGGAGGGAGAGTGTCGTGTCTCCCTCCCCCTCCGACAGCCAGGTCTGGGAAGTCTGTATCAAGCGTGGCCACGAAGCCTCTGCAGCTTTGCCAAATTCCTGTCAAAGTTCTCAGGGCGGGCAGGAATCCAAGGTGTGACTTCAGCAACCAGATGAGACTTTGCCTGACTCAAGGAATGCCAGAGAGAAGATCCTTTATATAAGCCATGGGGTGTGGCTTCATGACTCAGCACTTATCCAGGTCTGCCCCTCCCTTCCTTTTGCTGACGTCGCCTCTCCATTCTCTAGAAGCGGGGATCCATCCACTGTGACTTTCCGTCCTCCTGATCTGCTGCCGGCAATTCTAGCACGTGGCTGGCTTCGTGCTCACATGCTGTAGGAGGGAGGTTTGTTTGCTCATTCCTGACATTCTGTTCAGGCATGATGCCAGGGCCGGGGGCTGGAGGCATGCCAGGCCGTTCCTCTTCATTATCAGTCTCTGACTCAGATAGCAGGAGATGGGAGGGGCCCGGCTGAGGAGAGGAGGGCAGGCGAGGCACAACAGAGAGGTTGGACAAGGTCCCCTCCAACTCTGACAATCTGTAATCTGTAAATTCTATGGCTCTTTAAAAAATGAAAAAGCTTCCCTTGAGATTGAATTGAAGAATAGGAAGCCAGGAAGACCTCAAGCTGCTAGAGATAGGGTTGTCGTATCGAGAAAGACAGGACATTCACACCTAGCTTGTCACAAAATAAGCCCCAGACTTCCAAATCCCGCTGTCTTTCGAAAGGGCTTGGAAAGCAAATTCTCTTTCATCATACTGAGTGAGAATTGGTAGAGGGAAAAAAACCACACAGGAGAATTTCTCTGCCTGGTACAGGTGTGAGAGTTGGTTCTCACACAGCCAGGAGGAAACAACACGGGAGCAAAACGGATGCTTAGAAAAACACAGGACAGAGAGGAACAAGAATAACCACACCAAAGAAGGGTACAAGCAGTCTGTTATATAGGGTGGGGAGGAAAAAGAGAGAGAGGAGGGATGTTACCGACCAAATATAATTTGATTGGAAAAGTCTTGGAACGCGCAGAAATGGATAAACTTACAAAGGAGATACAAGAAAAAGAGGAAACAGAATATTAGATAGTGTGGGAGAAACGGTACGAATGGCTAGAGGAGAGCAATAAAAGGCAAGGAAAGATCAAATAAGGAAGATATAGGAGTAGAAATGTAACAACAAATAAGAGGAAGCAGAAAAAAATGTAGTTTGTAGAAATTGTGTACACTGTTCTTTATATGTATCTATGTAAATAAATTAATGTTAGACTGGTATGTATAAAGGATACATTGAAATAAGGGAGAAAAAATGGACAAAATGTTTAACTGTTGCAAAATTGTTGGAAAGAAACTATTGTTGAAAGATCCTTTTTTGGTTTTTGAAAATTTTTATTTATTTATTTATTTATTATTTTAATTTATATACCGCCCTTCTCCCGAAAGACTCAGGGCAGTTTACAGCCAAGTAAAACAAGGAATCACAAAAATTAAAAACATTTTTTTAAACAAAAACTAATTCAGTTTGGCTAAGAAGCTAAAAATGTTAATAAAAAACCCCCATTAAAACTATATTAAGCCAGCCCTGCGCGATGAAATAAAAATGTCTTTAACTCGTGTCGGAAGGTCCGGAGGTCAGGGAGTTGACGTATCGCTGGAGGCAGCTCGTTCCAGAGGGCAGGAGCCCCCACAGAGAAGGCCCTCCCCCTGGGGGTCACCAGTCGACATTCTCTGACCGATGGCAACCTGAGGAGACCCTCCCTATGGGAGCGCACAGGTCGATGGGAGGCAATTGGTAGCAGCAGGTGGTCCCGTAAATAACCCGGTCCTATGCTGTGGAGCGCTTTAAAGGTGGTAACCAACACCTTGAATTGCATCCGGAAGACCACCGGAAGCCAGTGCAGCTTGCGCAGGAGGGGTGTTACATGGGAGCCTTGAGTTGCTCCCTCTATGACCCGCGCAGCCACATTCTGGACCAGTTGGAGCCTCCGGGTGCTCTTCAAGGGGAGCCCCATGTAGAGAGCATTGCAGTAGTCCAGGCGGGAAGTGATGAGGGCGTGAGTGACCGTGCATAGAGAATCCCAATCTAAGAAGGGACGCAACTGGCGTATCAGGCGAACCTGATAAAAAGCCCCCCTGGCGACGGCCGTCATATGCTCTTCTAAAGACAGCCGTACATCCAGGAGGACGCCAAGATTGCGAACCCTCTCCATGGGGGCCAATGACTCGCCCCCAACGGTCAGCGATGGAATCAGCTGGCTGTACCGGGATGCCGGCATCTACAGCCACTCAGTCTTGGAAGGGTTGAGTCGAAGCCTGTTTTTCCCCATCCAGACCCGTACAGCCTCCAGACACCTCCAGACAATATTAAAAAATGTTTAATAAAAATTATTTTTTAAAAAAAGAGGTATGTTTCTCTAGATAGATTTCTTTTTTTTTTTTTTTAGAAACACAGCCATTGCTGAAAAGTTTGGTCTTGGTTTCCTATTGTTCCTTGACTTATGAGCCCAAAATTTCTATTGCTAAATGAGACACTTTATGGAGATTCTCAGTCATCCAAGTCACAATTGTCCCAAAGGTGTTTTTTTCCCCCAAGAACTTTGACCCATTTTACGATCTTTCGTGTCACGGTTGTTATGTGAATCACTGCAGTTGTTAAGTGAGTACCCAGGCTGTTAAGTGAATCTGGCTTCCCTATTGATTGGGCTTGTCAGAAGGTCACAAAAGGGGGATCACGTAACCCCGGGACATTGTAACCGTCATAAAAATGAGTCAGTTGCCGAGCGTACAAATTTTGTTCACTTGAATATGGGGATATTTTATTTATTTATTTATTTATTTTGTCACAACAATATATGTAGGTATCATACAAAAGATTATATAGTATATAAACATATATATAAGTAAATATTAGGAAGTATAAGCATATATACATATATATATGTGTGTGTGTGTGTGTGTGTGTGTGTGTGTGTGTGTGTGTGTTTGTGTGTACATATATAGAGCATACAAAACATTTGCCAGACCTATTCTTGAATACAGCTCATCTGTCTGGAACCCATACCTCATCTCTGACATAAATACAATAGAACGAGTCCAGAAATATTTCACTAGAAGAGTTCTTCACTCCTCTGAAAACAACAAAATACCTTATACCAACAGACTTGAAATCCTGGGATTAGAAAACTTACAACTCACGACTTGACATGACCTGCGTTTAACACACAAAATCATCTATTGCAATATCCTTCCTATAAAAGACTACTTCAGCTTCAATCGCAATATTACAAGAGCAAAAAATAGATTCAAGCTAAATGTCAACCGCTTCAAACTTGATTGCAGAAAATATGACTTCTGTAACAGAGTTGTTAATGCTTGGAACTCATTACCTGACTCCATAGTCTCTACTCAAAATCCCAAAATCTTCAACCAAAAACTGTCTACTATTGACCTCACCCCATTCCTAAGAGGACTATAAGGGGCGTGCATAAGAGCACAAAAGTGCCTACCGTTCCTGTCCTATTGTTCCCTTCATTATATCAAATTAATATAGTTGATGCATATTTTTTTTACATACATATATATATGTATGTAAAAAAGTTATGTTGTTTCATCTATGATAATTGTTTGTGTATACTGTTGTGACAAAAAGAAAATATATATATAAGAAGAAGAAAAAGAAAAACAATAGGACAGGAACGGTAGGCACGTTTGTGCTCTTATGCACACCCCTTATGGTCCTCTTAGGAATGGGGTGAGATCAATATTAGAAATATTAGATATGCAACGGTTGTAAGTATGAAAAATCATAAGTCATCTTTTTCAGTGTCATTGTAACGCTGAACAATCACTAAATGAACCGTTGTAAGTCGAGAACTACCTGTATTACTAATCAGGGGTAATGGATTTCTCGTGAGCTTCTTGTCTATGTGGTTCAATCCAGCACCTGTAAGATGAAGGAAAGAAGTACAAAGTTGGCAATAGCCAGCTCGAGTTTTAGTCTATTACTTTATTCCTGGAGCCAATATTTCTGAGATGATACTGTTGTCCAAATTTTGGATGAGACATTTAAAATGGATATGCTGCCCCCAATCAGTTTTGGACAGATGGTATACAGGAGTTAATTATTAGGCCTTCTTGCTTGGCTCGTTTCCCTCAACCTCCTTGAAATTTCCAGACGTTGGCTGGTTCTCCACCACTCATCTTGATTCAGTTGCTGAATCGGATCTGAGCTGGTACCCAGAGAATCAGGGCAGTGACACGTATGGCCTGGGTGAAGAATGATGGATGGAGCATTGGAGGGGTCAGAGGTTAATTGAGTACAGAAATTGGGGAATGGCAGCCATTTACTGACAGAGATGGATGACAAAAGTGCAGGATGGAGAGGAAAATTGGCTGAGCAGATAAGATCGTGAGATGAAGATGAAGTAAAGAAGGGGCACCATTTCTGGTTCCAAGAAAGGTCTCCAAGAAACTGGCAGGCGCATACTTGGCATGATAGAAGGTTGCTGATAATAACTATGGGAAGGGCTTCCAAATCATTGGGTGGGGAAAAAAAACTCCTACACTTGTGTCTGTGGCAAGGGTCTCCATCCTTGGTCCCTTTAAGACTTGTGGACTTCAACTCCCAGAGTCCCTTAGCCAGCAAAGCTGGCTGAGGAACTCTGGCAGTTGAAGTCCACAAGTCTTAAAGGGACCAAGGTTGGAGACCCCTGATCTGTGGAGATTCTCAGTCATCCAGGTCATGGTTGTCCCAAAGGTACTTTTTCAAAAGACAACTGAACTTCCTTTGTTGTTTTTTCCTTGAAGAGGTGTCACTTCTCATCCAAGAAGCTTCTTCAGTTCTGACTTCAGTAAGAACCAAAGAAGCTTCTTGGACGGGAAGCGAAATGTCTTCAAGAAGAACCAACCAAACAAGCAAAGAAAGTCCAGTTGCCATTTGAAAAAGCACCTTTGGGAGTCCTACACTTGCAGCTTCTCCTGTGCTTCGGAAAACAACTTGACCCCCCAAAACTGGCCAACCTAGATGCTGATATAACGTGAGCTGCCGTTCCTTGTTCAGGAGCTGCAGGGGATAAAGAAGCTGACAACCTAGTTTTTCTGAGATCCTGACGCCGTTTGCAAGTACATAAAATCCAAACGGAATATTACTTAGGAAGAATGGTTGAAACCACACGAGACAGTTGCTTGGGAAATACCTGGTTTTTCTATGCCTGCTTCTAGCGTTAAGCACTGAACAATTAACATTATAACTAATTAAATTTACTAGATATGCATGCCTAAGGCAACACTGGGAAGAAATGCTTGTAGATAACAGCACTGTAGCTACAGCGTATTTAAGCAAGGTAAGGGAAACACGCAGTGTGAACATCTGGAATTCTTGCCAAGGCGGAGAGTCACATGACCACGTCATCAATATTCTGAGCAGCAGCTACCTAACAGCCCCTCCCACAGAAAAAAAACATTGGGGGATATATATATATATATTTCTTTCCTATCCACAATTTCAGATCTAATTGCCATTTAATTGTTTTTAGTAAGTTTTAATGAGATGTGTTGTTTTGTATTAATGATCATGCTCTTTCTTTTTCGACGCTGTTGAGAGTCTCATGGATCTAAGTTTGGCAGCAACCCTATAAATGCTATAATAAATAAATCAATACATTTTGGGAGAGGGTTTTTCCTCCGAGCCCCCTCCCACTCCCAAAGCCCCATCTGGCCTATTTTCAAGCTCCATCTTTTTGTTAGCTTCTACTCCCCCTCCCTCCTCTTCCTCCTGTACCAATACTGGCCCCTTCCTTTTTTGCTTTTAAGGAGTGATCCTGCTAATGGACGCCCGAGAAAGATGAATGGAGTCTAGACCCGTTTCCATAATTTATTCCCAGCGCTCCTTTGGGTGGGAAAGAATAAAAGGAATCTTTAATGAAGAATTTTGAACGATAATTATTTTGATGGGACTGTGTGGTTTTGGTTTGGAGGAATTAAATCTAAACTCATCCTTGAGTAAATGAAGCTAAGAGCACAGGAATAGGAAGTACAGGTAATGCAGAATCCAATCTGGGTCGGTCAGCGAGACGAGAGGTTTTGTCTTCCGAGCTTTCGGACTCATGTACAGGTAGTCCTCAACTTACGACCAATTGCCTAGCGACTGTTCAAAGTTGCAACGGAAACACCCCTCCCCCCAAAAAAGGTACTTACGACTTGGATTCGGAGTCCAATTTCTCCCCCGTAGTCATGTGATCACATTTGCGTCAGTGGTGGGTTTCAAATTTTTTTATTACCGGTTCTGTGGGTGTGGCTTGGTGGGTGTGGCATGGCTTGGTGGGTGTGGCATGGCTTGGTGGGTGTGGCATGGCTTGGTGGGTGTGGCTTGGTGGGTGTGGCAGAGGAAGGATACTGTAAAATCCCCATTTCCTCCCGATCAGCTGGGACTCGGGAGGCAGAGACTAGATGGGGGTGGGGCTAGTCAGAATTTTTATTACCGGTTCTCCGAACTACTCGAAATTTTCGCTACCGGTTCTCCAGAACTGGTCAAAACCTGCTGAAACCCACCTCTGATTTGCGTGCTTAGCAACTGGTCCTCGTATGCGGCCGCACGGCTGCGATTTGCTTCCAGCACAAAACACCCATTGTGAGCAAGGGGTCGATTTAATAATTCTGGCATTCACTTAATGACCGCGGCATTTGCTTTACAGTTATGTGGGAGACGGGTCTCAACTTACAATCATCATGACATAGAATAGAAATTCCAGGCTCCGTTATGATCCTAAGTCAAGAATTACTTGTACAATAGCTTTCCCCCTTAGTCCTGTGGGACGCTACCCATCCCCCTAGAAGAATGAAATATTTTGAGAAATATTTAAAAAAAGGCAGGATAAAATATTTTCCCTAAAAGAGAAATAAAAATCTTAAGGGAGACTGAAACTCAGAGCCTCAGCTCTCTGCCTCCCTACCCCACCCCCCAAGCAAATACTGAACTGGGGCAGCTTTAGAAATGCAGACTTGGTAATCCATTACTGCCTGCAGCGAAGTCTAGTCCTGAACAAAGGTAGAGTTAACCTTCAGCCACCATAGGAATTGCCCAACAAGCCCCTTCATTGCATCAGCCAAACTGCAACCAAACTTAGCTCAGACAAACTCCTAGGATTTGTATAGGAGAAGCCCCATGGGAGTCTGACAACAGCCAATAGAATACATGTTCTTGCACAGGAACAGGAAGTTCAAGTGCAAAGCCCAAGAGAAGGTATAAATAAGCCCCCACTCTCAACTCCACGTGGTCAGCTACACCAAGATCATGTCAGTAGTGGGTTGCTACCGGTTTGTCCCGGTTCAGGTGTACCGGTAGCAGCAGCGGTGGGAGGCTCCACCTACCCGCCTGGACGCTTCTGCACATGCGCAGAAGTGTCACGCGTACACGCAAGGGGGAGCATGTGCAGGAACAAAACAATAGCAACCTAGATTGAAACCCACTACTGGACCATGTGCTTGATGGTTCTGCTTCATCATTAAACCACCTTTCCAATCAGCATCCATGATTCCAGTGTCTTTCTCCCGGCTTGGAACTGAACCAGATGGATATTTCTTCTACCAGTGTCATGGGCTGAAACTGCAATTGTCAGAATTCTCCTTTCTATACTGTAGGACATTACCCTCACCCCTCTCCTAGAAAATGCAATATTTTGGAGGATATTGAATAGATGACAAATGGAGAAACCTGTTTTAAAGACAAAGCAGCTTCCTGCCTCCTCATACCTTTGTCAATGGGCCATTAAGGCTTCAGCCAAGCTCACTCAATCCCCCCACCTTTGTCAATGGACCATCATCTACAACACAATAGGACCAATCTAGCAACAGAAACTCACCACATAGCAAGGCTCAAGCAAGCTTGAGAGACAATCTACAATGTTAGCTAAGATCTCTAGACCACCTGGGAGTTTGACAACCAATCAGGGTACACTTCTTATACAGGAACAGGAAACACCAAGGTGGGGCCCCGCAGAGACTATAAACTCAAGCACTCAGCATCCCTTCTTCCCTTCCCTCTTCTTCTCTTCTTCTCCTTTCCTCACTGGTTCTTCACCCAACGCCTTGAACGTGTGACCACCATTAAACCATCTTTCCAAGCAGTCTCCATGTTTCCAGTGTCTTTTTCCCCACTTGGAACTGAACCCAGATGGATATTTCTTCCAACAATACCAAACTAGCAACTTTATTATAAAATAGCCCAGCGTAGTTTTCAGTTCCCGTGCTAACTTCAAATTGGCCCCTCCCTTTACCGAATACCGTTGCGGGATCTATGAACCCATTAAGGACAAATCTTTGCTTCGGTGAACAAAAAACAAAAAAACAAAACAAAACTCCAACAACCTAGATTTGATTTAGGAAGGTTTCTTTTTTCTGTCCTTTCCTTTCCTTCCTTTTTTTTTTTAAAGGCGTAATTAACTTGATTTGAAGCCTAAACCCAGCCCCCTGCCTCAGTTTCTCTGACAGCGCCATGGAATGGAAGGAGGTGCCGAATGTGAAAGGAGATGAGAAGGGAGAGAGGCAATTTCTGAAAGGTTGCCAGGAGATTTTGCTTCTTATAGTTTCTTTGTAGGATTACTGCCGTTTTAAGGAGGAGGGTGGTTCAAAGTTAGGGATTTATCAGGCTTAAGCCATTGTGTATGGGGATGCACGCACGTGTGCGAATGTGTGTGTGAGAGACACAAAGGGAGAGAGAGAGAGAGAGGAAAAAAAAAACCCTTGGCTATCAGTTTTTCTCTAGTCATGTTTTTCTCTAGTTATTTCACCACACCCATCACTTTTCGTTTTGGATGCATAAGTGGCTGTGTGCAACGCCACATAATTTATTATAATAGGATGGTGCCAATAAAGGTACCGCTTTTACAGAAGTACAAACTGAAAATTGGGTTCTGCCCCAAGAAACTTTGAAGATCAAAGCAGGAAAGCATCGAACAGACCTACCAGGACACATGTATAAGTTTTGGACGTAGTCTAGGGCAAGGTCAGAGATAACATTAAAAGGTAAGTGAGGAAGGTGGATTTCTGTGCTCCCCTGCTTCTCCTAGAGGGAAGGATAATGCTGAATGATATCTGGAGAGGCATCTCTAAGCTTCAGAAAAAGGATGAAATTTGATGGCAGAAGTTTTTTTTGTTTTTTTTTAAAGGGCAGGGAGAAAGGAAGGCGATGGTGCAATTAAACCGCCACCACCACCATCATCATCATCGTTATTATCGTGGTGATAATGTCCCAATTACCGTGTTTGCTCTTCGGGGAGATGAGAAAAGCTTTAATTCCACTGCAGTCAAGAAGATTAATGGAAGGAAGGAACAGAAATTGCCAGCTGCCAGATACTTTTACCTGCCCATTTCAGAATGTTCGTTCGATATGAATCTCAGGTATTCTTGCGTGGAATAAAAGAGGTAGTTACGGCAGATTTGTGGGTTTAAGTCAGTGATGGCATCCGAAAAGGTTGTGCGGAAATGGCACGCATGCGCGCGCTCACGCTCGTCAGGGCAGCACTCTGGAAAAGCCGAATTTCCGGGTTCTAGCGAGCATACGCACCTAACGATCAGCTGGCCGGCGTGCATGGGCAGTTTTCGGCACTGCCACATGCGCGAAGGGATCACGCTCCGGAAAAGCTGAACTTCCAGGTTCTGGCACACATGCGCACCCGACAATCAGCTGGTTGGGGTGCATGCGCAAATCGGTTTTCAGCACTGCCGTGCGCGCAAAGAACAGCTGATCATCTTGTGGGCATGCGCGCCAGAAACCTGGAAGACAAACAGGCAAGGTTGTGCATGCCGGGTGGCATGGCTTCGCATGCCGCTTTGGGCACGTGTGCCATAGGTTCGCCATCACGGGTTTAAGTTGTTGGTGTATTATTTTCAATCCCACCCCCAAGGGATGCTTCCTTCCCCTTCACCAAATATGACGTCATTTTTCTGTTCTACCCTAGTGTGTTGTTGTTTTTTCCCTTCAAAATTCTAGTCTGGAAGAACTGAAGAAGCTTCTTGAATGAGAAGCAAAACATCTTCAAGGAAAAACAAAGTCCAGTTGCCTTTTGAAAAAGCACCTTTGAGCCAACCATTTATTTAGTTTTATTTTATTTATTTATTTTGTCAAACACAATGATATATATAAGTATAAGCATGAATTGAATACATAAAATGAATACAATTAAAGGGAACCTTAGGACAGGAACAGTAGGCACGCTGGTGCTCTTATGCACTCCCCTTACAGACCTCTTAGGAATGGGGTGAAGTCAACAGTAGACAGTCTTAGGTTAAAGTTTTGGGGATTTTGGTAAGAGACCACAGAGTCTGGTAGTGCATTCCAGGCATTAACAACTCTGTTACTGAAGTCATATTTTCTACAATCAAGATTGGAGCGGTTCATGACCCGGATGACTGGGACTCTCCATAGAGATGTAGTCTGGGACTATCTTTATTTTCTTTCCAAGTCTACTGAGAGGTTCCTAGGTATTTTCCATATGTTCTGGAGAAGATTTTGGGGGAACGCATGAGAGTGCATGCTAAGCTGACTCAACTCACTTGGCCTATTGAGAAGCTGTTATCATTGCTTCACAGAATCCTGCCTCCAATTCTCCAGTTGGTTTGGCCTACAAGCCAAGAATTCCCAAGCAGAACCGGCACTCGCTGGAAATATTGAAAGATATTAGATAACCCAGCATATCTGGAAATCAGACAGGGAAAGACTGCATTCCACATGAAAGGAATTTTTTTATCCAGAGGAAGCATCAAGGCTCCTACAAAAATGCCCTTTTTAAAATAAACGTTGGCTGTTTTGCACAGCAGGCTAAACATTCCACAGTCATAAAATGTTGACCTAGAATCATTGTCTGAAGACACTTGCTGATGTTAGAACATGGGAATTGCATGTGCTGTGAACATAGCTGCATTTTGCAGACCTCATTTTCAGCTCTCTTGGGTTGTATGCAGGGGTGGGCTGCTACAGGTTCGCCCGGGTTCGGGAGAACCTGTAGCTAACGTTAGGACTGGTTCAGAGAACCTCCAAATCCCACCCCTGGCTGGCCCTGTCCATCCCACCCCACCCCTTCTACCTGGCCATTTCGCTCCCAGGAGTCTTAATGTGGCCCGTTTTGGAGATTTGGGCCTGCGCGGACATTCAGGGAGGGGGAAAAATGGGCCTCCCGGTTTCAGAAGATCAGAAATGGGCCTGTTTTTGCCATCCTAGAGGCTTGAGGAAAGCCTCCGGAGCCCAGGGAAGGCGAAAACAGCCCCCACCATAATGCAGGATGCCGACTAGGCCACACCCACCATGACCAGACCCACCATGGCCACGCCCACCCAGCAACTGGGCAGAGAACCCATTGCTAAAATTTTTGAAGCCCACCCCTGGTTGTACGTCTACAGCAGAGGTCTCCAACCTTGGTAAAGCTGGCTGGGGAATTCTGGGAGTTGAAGTCCACCAGGCTTAAAGTTGCCAAGGTTGGGGACCCCTGGTCTACAGCATTGGAAGGAACATGCACATTACAACCTGTGACAAAATTCCCTTTTATGAACTGGGCCGTCAAACCAGTGTGTGGATATCTGTGGAGATTCTCAGTCATCCAAGTTATGGTTGTCCCAAAGGTGCTTTTTCAAGAAGCCACTGGATGTTCATGTTTTTCTTCGAAGAGGCTGAAGAAACGTCTTGGATGAGGTGTGAAACATCTGCAAACAACAACCAGAAAGTCCAGTTGCCTCTTGAAAAAGCACCTTTGGGACAATGTGTGGGTAATTCGTTCAAGTGTAGCATGTTCTTGAAAGGACAGAGGCATCTTCTCCCCTTAGTCTGGCTTCAGATTTAGTGTGTCAGCCCTTCGAGAAGTCTCCCATCTTCTTCACAAGGAAACGCGGATGAGCTTTTGAAATCCTGCCACCGATCCTTTTCATCTTCAACCCCTCGAAGCAAACCTGCCTTCGGTCCTTTCTGTCTTCTCCCTCCATCTTGAAGCAAATCTTCCCCGCTCAGCTTCCTTGCCCTGCCATGTCACCCTCTTCCTGATGCCTCTCCAATTCACCTCACTCCAATTTGCATAATTCCCAGCCACCATTAATCATTCTAATTAGCTGGAGCCAGTGAACTGGAAGATGGCAGAAATGCAGCATTTGGTGTGGAGAAAGGGATTCGGCGCTGCTACTCAGGCTAGGGAGAAAAACCGGCTTCTCTAGCTGTATCATGGAAGGCAAACAATACCTACAGATGTGACTGTTACTGGCCCAACCTTTCCCTTTTTTAGTCTCGCTGCAAGGGACATCTGGCCATTTCTCAGTTTCAACTGCACCGGTTTTGCGTGGGATCTTGATTGAAATTGTGTAGCGTGGTTGCTGGTTTGTCGGGTTAGTGTTGTGTGAATCTAATTGCGGTGGCTAGGTTGGGGTTCAGTAGATGGGTGGGCGTGGCCGTGGTAGGCGTGGCCTAGTTGGCCTCCTGCACCATGGTGTGTGTGTGTGTGGGTGTTTTTGCCCTCCCTGTGCTCTGGAGGCTTTCCTCGAGCCTCCAGGAAGGCGAAAATTGCCTCCCCAGGCTCCGGAGGCCCTGTAGAGGCCAGAAATGGGCCAAACTTCCTGAACTTCTGGTAGGCCCGTTTTTCACCCTCCTCGAGCCTCCGCGCACGCCCTGCACTTACCTGCATCCAAAAAAGTCTGGGTGGGGACTTCTGGGAGGGGAGGGGAGGGGAGGGGACGGTGGGCGGGGCCAGCCGGGAGTGGGATTTGGGGGTTCTCTGAACTGCACAGAATCTTAGCTAGAGGTTCTCCTGAACCCCTGCAAACCCCCAGCAGCCCACCCATTGTTCAGTATGTCCTGTGTTCTCTTCCTTCCATTAATCCAAGTGTGTAAACTTGTGTGTGTGTGTGTGTGTAAACTAAGGCAACTGTGCAAATCAAGCTTCTTGCTTTAACAGAGTTTCCACTATTGCTTGCCTTACTGTTTTGTTCGTTTGGACTAAAGAAAGGTGGTCTAGAAATACCATACCTAAAAGAAAATTCTACATAAACCCTATTTTTATCTAGTTTGTGGTATGAATTCAGACCATGCACTGATACAGAACCGGTCCATTAGAATCTTAGCAAATGCATTCAGCCAACATGTAAGTGCTGGGTGAATGCAAGCAAGCAAGTAAGCTTTTGTTAACTTTTTGTGATAGTGGTGGTAGCGGCAGTGTGTTGTACAGGTTCGGCCCATTTGGTGAATTTGTGGAAGATACTGTGGCAGGTGTAAAACCCAGGAAATAGATTAAGTCTATGGGGACTGGAGGCTAAACCATATGAAGAACAGTTGCAGGAACTGGGTATGTCTAGTTTAATGAAAAGAAGGACTAGGGGAGATGTGACAGCAGATTTCCAATATCTCAGGGGCTTCCACAAAGAAGAGGGAGTCAAGCTCTTCTCCAAAGCACCTGAAGGCGGGACAAGAAGGAATGGGTGGAAATTAATCAAGGAGAGAAGCAACCTAGAACGAAGGAGGAATTTCCTGACAGTTAGAACAATTAATCAGTGGAATGACTTGCCTCTAGAAGTTGTGAATGCTCCAACACTGGAAGCTTTTAAGAAGAGATTGAGTAACCATTTGTCTGAAGTGGTATAGGGTTTCCTGCCTAAGCAGGTGGTTGGACTAGAAGACCTCCAAGGTCCCTTCCATCTCTGTTATTCTATTCTAAGTCATGGACTAGTTGAAGCACTGCATGAATGCTGTGTAAATGGAGGCAATTGAGAAACCTGTTTATTTACTTACCGTATTTATAACCTACCCTGACTATGAAGTTCCAAAAATAAGCCAAGCATTATAAAACAAAGAGATTATAATACGCAAATCACCATATAGGACCAGCATAAACAATTCATCAGTTGGATAGAGCAGGGATCTGCAAACTTGGCTCTTTTAAGACTTGTGGACTTCAACTTCCAAAGTCCACAATTCTTAAAAGAGCCAAGTTCGCAGACCCCTGGGATAGAGGGATAACAAAACAATTTTTAGTTGTCTCCAAAGGTTAGCTGGATTGGGACTACCCATAACACTGAAGGGAATATGTTCCAGAGAACAAGTAGTCCTTGTTTAGTGACTGACTCATTTAGTGACCATGTGCAGGTGATGAAAAAAATAATTTTATGACCAGTCTTTTACCTTTAAGACCTTTGGCAGGTATAAAGCAAAGGACGGAATCTGTTCCTTTCAATGGATATTAACAAACCTATCATTTCCCTCTTAATTCTTCCAGAAATCTCTTCAAGTCCCTTATTTAATTCCCATATTTTCAGGGGTGGGTTGCTGGGGGTTGACAGGGGTTCGGGAGAACCTCTAGCTAAGATTCTGTGCGGTTCGAAGAACCCCCAAATCCCACTCCTGGCTGGCCCCGCCCACCCCACTCCTCCCAGGGGTCTCACAGGGCCTGTTTTGCATGCAGGTAAGTGCAGAGCGCACACGGAGGCTCGGGGAGGGCGAAAAACAGGCCTACTGGAAGTCCAGGAAGGCCGCCTCTGGAGCCTGGAGAGGCTGTTTTCCCCCTCCCGGAGGCTCGAGGGAAGCCTCCAGAGCCTAGGGAGGGCAAAAACACCCCTCTCACCCTGCCGTGTTGTAGGAGGCTGACTAGTGTACCACACCCACCCAGCAACCGAGCAGAGAACCCCTTGCTAAAAATTTTGAAGCCCACCCCTGCATATTTACCATAATAAAATGCAAAAATTGTGAGTACACTTTTTTTGTTCTTTTAGCAAATGCCCATAAAAGTTTTCCTGTCCTTTTCTCAGACTTATTTCTTAGCCCGATGCGTACCTTTCAAAATGGCCTCTGAATTTATCTCCCTAAGGCTTCAGGAAGCAGAAGCGCGGTTGCATTTAGGAGAGATGGTTAGAATCATTGTAAAATGCCATTTCCCCAGCATGCTTCTTTCATTCACCCTTCAGCAGTTTCGCGTCTCCCGGATATCTTATTCACATTGACTAAGGTTTCTGAGGACTGAAGTTCTAATGCATTTGGATGGTACCAAGCTGAGGAAAGCTGTTTCAACTTACGTCCTGTCAGAGCTTGAGGCTCCCATTGCTGAAGTCAGATTGTCCAAAACATTTTTTTATTTCAAAATACTTGAAAGGGAGGTTTGGGGGCATGAAACAAAACTCTGCAACCGATTGTCTTGTTCTGCCTTTGGAGTAAACCTTGTCTCTTCCAGGCCATGGAAATGGGTGGGGAATGGAGAGAGAGGGGCATTTAAGAAATGCAAAAGCAAACTAACTAACTAACTAACTAAATAACTAACTAACTAACTACATAAATAAATAAATAAATAAAGGTAGTCCTCAATTTATGACCACAGTGGAGCCTAACATTTCTGTTGCTAAGTGAGACATTTGTTCAGTGAATTTTGCTCCACATTTTATGACCTTTCTTGCTACAGTTGTTAAGTGGCTCAGCAGACTAAGTCTGTCTGTTATTAACAGCAGCTGCTTGCAATTACTGCAGGTTCAAGCCCCACCAGGCCCAAGGTTGACTCAGCCTTCCATCCTTTATAAGGTAGGTAAAATGAGGACCCAGATTGTTGGGGGCAATAAGTTGACTTTGTATATAATATACAAATGGATGAAGACTATTGCTTAACACAGTGTAAGCCGCCCTGAGTCTTTGGAGAAGGGCGGGATATAAATTCAAATAAAAAAAACCAAAAAAAAACACCTGTTGTTAAGTGAGTAACACAGTTATTAAGTGAATTTGGCTTCCCCGTTGACTTTGCTCGTCAGAAGGTCGCAGAGGGCGATCCTATGACCCCAGCGGGACAATGCAACCATCATAAATATTGTGAGTCAGTTGCCAGGCATCTGACTTATGATCGTGGGACCGTGAGGATGCTGCAACGGTCGTTAAGTGTGACAAATGGTCACAAGCAGTGGTGGGTTGCTACTGGTTCTTCCTGGATTGTGCAAACTGGTAGCGGCAGAGACGGCGGGAGGCTCTGCCCACCCGCCCGGATGCTTATGCGCATGCACAGAAGCGTCACACAAGCGTCACACAAGCGCTTGCACACGCACAAGCGAACCGGTAGCAAACTAAATTGAAACCCACTATTGATCACAAGTCACTTTTTCCAAGGCTGTTGTCACTTCGAACGGTCACTAAACAAACTGTTGTAAGTTGAAGACTAACTATACATATATAAAGGTAAAGGTAAAGATGTGCTAATCGTTCCCGACTCTAGGGGGCGGTACTCATCTCTGTTTTAAAGCCGAAGAGCCAGCACTGTCCAAAAACGTCTCCGTGGTCATGGGGCCGGCATGACTCAATGCCAAAGGCGCATAGAACGCTGTTCCCTTCCCACCAAAGGTGGTCCCTATTTTTTCTACTTGCATTTTTTATGTGCTTTCGAACTGCTAGGTTGGTAGAAGCTGGGACAAGTCACAGGAACTCACCCCGTTACGCGGCACTAGAGATTTGAACCGATGAACTGCCAACCTTTCAATTGACAAACACTGCATTTTAGCCTCTGAGCCACCACATCCATTATATATAGGAGCCCTCAGGCAATCGCTTTCACGACAAACTATTTTGTACCAAATCTGTGTTTGCTGATAAAGAAATAAAGGGAGACTGGTGTAAATCTATTTCAAGTTATTTAGTTCTCATCAGCTAGCCATACCCTTACTTGGATTCAAACATATATATATATATATATATATATATATATATATATATATATATATATAGGTCTTTGGTTATTCGGGTTTTCTCCAGCGTAAAATTGGAAGTGTCTTCGAAGTCTCATTCGTCATCTTCAGGCTTCAGCTTCGTGCTTCTGGGAGCAATGTGTGATTGCAGCTGTTTCTTCCTTTTAACTGCTAGTGGGGTTTGAACTGATTGGGTGGGAGCTTGGCTGTGCTCTGATTGGATGGGGTTTTTCTGTGCTCTGATTGGATGGGGTGTGTCCTGTGTTGGTGGGGGCTTGTTGTGCTCAGTCTAATCTGTGCTGCAGGGGATTTGAGCTGGTGAGCTGCACTGCTGCTGTTTGGCTTCGTGTTCGTGGTCGCTACATCTTCGTAGTGGGTGTCAGTCTGCTGCATGTATGGATTGGAGGGGTTTGAAGTGGCTAATGTTGCAGCTGCGGTCTGGCTTCTGGTCCTTGGTCGTGCTTCCTGATCAGTGTGGGTTTGGGTGTGCTTTCTGGGTGGATGTGTGGTGGTGACATCCTGTGTGGACCTCGTGAGTGTGGGTCTGGTGTCATTCCTCGTGTTAGGGACACGTTTGTCAATAAGGGCAGGTTTCCAAATGGCTGGTAGGCGGGAGGTATCATCTCGTTTGTTCATGCTGTGTGGGCGTTTATCTCGATGGCTTCTGATTATTCTGTTGTTAAAGTGTTCAGTTTTGGCGATAGTTCTGGTCTTTTAAAGTCAATATCGTGTCCTGTGACTTTAAAGTGTTGGACCAGGAAGAAGTTGGTTCCTCTATATATATTTGTCAATAAGGGCAGGTTTCAAATGGCTGGTAGGCGGAGGTATCATCTCGCTTGTTCATGCTGTGTGGGCGTTTATCTCGATGGCTTCTCTGATTATTCTGTTGTTAAAGTGTTCAGTTTTGGCGATAGTTCTGGTCTTTTTAAAGTCAATATCGTGTCCTGTGACTTTAAAGTGTTGGACCAGGGAAGAAGTTGGTTCCTCTATATATATTTGTTTTCTGAGGTTTTCGCGGGTGTTTGTTTTTTTGTTTTTTTAAAATTTTTTATTACTTTTTTGCAACAAAAAAAAAAAAAAGAAAACACATTATTACACCCTTGTGCTATACATAAAAAAAAAGGAAGATTTGGTTCTTCGGATATATCCTCACGATCGCCAAAATACACGTTCTCGAGGTACAGGTACCGAAGGAATGTTCCAAGTGCAAAGTCCACAAATGGTTTCCAAGTCTTCCAGAAAATATCTTCTTTATACACACCACCTCTAATTTTAATATCACAAGTCATTTTATCATTTAAAGCTAATTTCCACATTTCAGAATTCCACTCTTCTATTCTAAAAATCACATCTAGTTTCCAATATCTAGCTATTATAATTCTACCTATTATAATCATAATTCTAATCAATTCTTTTTCATATTTTATTTCGCGGGTGTTTGTATGTAGGTCTTTGGTTATTCGGGTTTTCTCCCGGGTGTTTGTATGTTGGTCTTTGGTTATTCGGGTTTTCTCCCGCGTAAAATTGGAAGTGTCTTGGCGACGTTTCGACGAAGTCTCATTCGTCATCTTCAGGCTTCAGCTTCGTGCTTCTGGGAGCAATGTGTGATTGCAGCTGTTTCTTCTTTTTTAACTGCTAGTGGGGGTTTGAACTGATTGGGTGGGAGCTTGGCTGTGCTCTGATCGTACTACGAAGATGTAGCACGACCACGACCACGAAGCCAAACAGCAGCAGTGCAGTTCACCAGCTCAAATCCCCCTGCAACTCAGACTAATCTGAGCACAACCAAGCCCCCACCCAAACAGGACACACCCCCAGCCAATCAGAGCACAAAAAAAACCCCAGCCAATCAGAGCACAGCCAAGCTCCCACCCAATCAGTTCAAACCCCCACTAGCAGTTAAAAAGGAAGAAACAGCTGCAATCATACATTGCTCCCAGAAGCACGAAGCTGAAGCCTGAAGATGACGAATGAGACTTCGTCGAAACGTCGCCAAGACACTTCCAATTTTACGCGGGAGAAAACCTGAATAACCAAAGACCTATATGTGTGTGTGTGTGCACATGTGTGTGTAGGTTTTCACGGGTATATGTTCGGGTCTTTTCCCGTGTAAGGTTGAAAGTATTTAGGCAACGTTTCAATGAGGTCTCACTCGTCATCTTCTTCAGGCTGGAGTTTTTTGGCTTTGTGCTTATGCGAGCAAAAGCACAAAGCCAAAAACTCCAGCCTGAAGATGACGAGTGAGACCTCGTCGAAACGTTGCCTAAATACTTTCAACCTTACATGGGAAAAGACCCGAACATACCAAAACCTGCATTCACACACACACACACACACACACACACACACACACACGTACCAAAATGGGCTGTTATAGCCTCAAAGATGGTCTGTCTTAAGGATTTGGAGAGCTGTATGTAGAGGTGAGAATGAAACAAGCTTTTCGGCGATTTTGTCCAGTTGTAGATTACTCAGAATATTCCCAGAAAAAGGAATATTTTGTGGATCTGTTGGGTCCTGAGCTGGAGAGAAAACACACTTCCCAATTTATTGGAAGCTGTAAGATGAAATGCACCAAGCCGTTTTGCACCCTTAAACTTTGTAGAAAAACTAAGGTTTTGGGTTCCCCCCCCCTTTTTACATTAAAAGAGCACCTGCCTTCTCTTCCTCGGGAGTATTCCGACAGTCAGATGGCTCTCTTGAAAACATAGCCCCGGGGTTCTGAAAAACAGGGAGAGAGTTCAGGATGTGGAGGTCAAACGTTCCCTGGCAGGTTAAAGGAGGTATTTGGGAGCAAGCTGATTAGATCGCCTTCTGGCAAAAGAGGTGTTTCATGATTAATGCGCTAAACGTTGGGCTCAGAGATCCAAAATAAGTGTGAAGGTGTTGAGCTTGGCAGAGGGGAGAAGACGAGAAGGGCTGACAGTGATTGGTGGAAAGGAGCCTGGTGCTCTGAGGTGTGAATTCCCATCTCCCCAGCTTTGACCTTCCCGACTCTTTCAGGTAGAAAGGAATGATCTTGACAGGTTGGTGGGAGAAGAAGGCAGGGAGCTGGGATGCAGAGAGTCAGGGGGTGGGGGAAGGGTGCAGAGCGAGAGCGAGGAGTCCTTAGGGACAAGCTTTTGTCCATTGTTGGGGACGTAGCTCTTACTAAGCTGTAGACACCAGCTTATCTCTTTCCTTTCAAAACTTAGACATTCAAAGTTGGTGTAGAGATTGCTGGCACAAAGAGTTAGCTCAGATGGGGCACTAGAGAAGAAGAGAGGGGGAGGGAGAGAGAGAAAGACAGAGAAAGACAGAGAGAGTAAAAGCTCAGATGGGGCACAGAGAAGAACAGAAAAGGGCTATTTACGGGACCGTCTGCTGCCACCGATTGCCTCCCACCGACCCGTGTGCTCTCACAGGGAGGGACTCCTTAGGGTGCCGTCAGCCAGGCAGTGTCGACTGGCGACACCCAGAGGGAGGGCCTTTTCTGTGGGGGCTCCCACCCTCTGGAACGAACTTCCCCCAGGTCTTCGTCAACTTTCCGACCTTCGAACCTTTCGCCGCGAGCTTAAGACACATCTATTTATTTGCGCAGGACTGGGCTAGAATTTTAAATTTTAAATTTGGTTTTAATGGGGTTTTATTATTTTTATTGCAATTTTTAATATTCGGCCTTATTTAATAAGTTTTTTAAATTGGTGTTTTATTCTGTATTTATATGTATGTTTTTATTAGGCTGTAAACCGCCCTGAGTCCTTCGGGAGATAGGGCGGTATACAAATGTGATTAAATAAATAAATAAATAAATAAATAAAGGGGAGAGAAAGGGAAAGAGAGAAAAAGAGACAGAAAGAGCGTGAGAGAGACAGAGAGAGTTAAAGCTCAGATGGGGCACTAGAGAAGAAGAGAGAGAAAGGGAGAGAGAGAGAGAGAGAGAGAGAGAGAGAGAGAGAGAGAGAGAGAGAGAGAGAGGAAAAGCTCAAATGGGGCACTAGAGAAGAAGAGAGAGAGAGAGAGAGAGGGAGGGAGAGAGAAAGACAGAGAAAGACAGAGAGTAAAAGCTCAGATGGGGCACAGAGAAGAACAGAGAAGGGCTATTTACGGGACCGTCTGCTGCCACCGATTGCCTCCCACCGACCCGTGCGCTCTCACAGGGAGGGACTCCTTAGGGTGCCGTCAGCCAGGCAGTGTCGACTGGCGACACCCAGAGGGAGGGCCTTTTCTGTGGGGGCTCCCACCCTCTGGAACGAACTTCCCCCAGGTCTTCGTCAACTTTCCGACCTTCGAACCTTTCGCCGCGAGCTTAAGACACATCTATTTATTTGCGCAGGACTGGACTAGAATTTTAAATTTTAAATTTGGTTTTAATGGGGTTTTATTATTTTTATTGCAATTTTTAATATTCGGCCTTATTTAATAAGTTTTTTAAATTGGTGTTTTATTCTGTATTTATATGTATGTTTTTATTAGGCTGTAAACCGCCCTGAGTCCTTCGGGAGATAGGGCGGTATACAAATGTGATTAAATAAATAAATAAATAAATAAATAAAGGGGAGAGAAAGGGAAAGAGAGAAAAAGAGACAGAAAGAGAGTGAGAGAGACAGAGAGAGTTAAAGCTCAGATGGGGCACTAGAGAAGAAGAGAGAGAAAGGGAGAGAGAGAAAGAGAGAGAGAGAGGAAAAGCTCAAATGGGGCACTAGAGAAGAAGAGAGAGAGAGAGAGAGAGGGAGGGAGAGGGAGGGAGGTGGCTACCAGAGGGTGACCTGGGCAACAAGCTCTGGAAGCTTTAAAGAGATAGGGAAAACTCTTAATTCTTTGCTGGTATCTAGTGAGAATCTAGATATTGACCATCAAAAAATGGTAATTCTAAAAGTTGGCCATTAGCTCTAAAAACAACAACAACAAGTCTAATAGGTTGATGTTTGGTTTTACAGGCTAATGTGAAGGACCAACTTGGTGAGATGAAGTGTTTGTGTGTGTGTGTGTGTGTGCATGTGTGTGTAGACGGATGTAGATCTAGAGCAGGGATGTCAAAATGATTTCATTGAGGGCTACATCAAGGCTGTGTTTGACCTCAGGGGGTCGGGATGGGTGTGGCCAGCGTATCAGTTGTGTCAGGGGAGAGCCTGTGGTAGCCCGAGCGCTCTGCCAGTGAAAACAGCTCCCGAGCTCCATTTTTGGCTGCAACAGCCTCTTGCAACCCTCTGCCAGAGAAAATGGAGCTGAGGAGGGCCGCGCATGACCCTCTTGAACTCTGTTTTTGCTGGCAGAGGCACCGCAGGCCAGTCCTTCGCTGTTTTCAAGGTGGCCCTGTGGGCCAGAACTAAGCACCCTGCAAGCTGGATCCGTCCCCCGGGCCTTGAGTTTGACACCCCTGATCTAGAGAATGTCTATCCATACCAGGGGTCTCCAATCTTGGCAACTTTTAAGACTTGTGGACTTCAACTCCCAGAATTCCTCAGCCAGCAAAACTTGTGGACTTCTGGGAGCTGAAGTCCACAAGTCTAAAAGTTGCCAAGGTTGGAGACCCCTGATCCATACTTACCTATCCATCAATAGTGAGTTTCGATTCTGGTTGCTACTGATTTGCTCATGGGTGTACGTGTGCTCATGCATGCATGCAACGCTTCTGCGCATGCACAGAGACGTACAGGCAGGTGGGCAAAACCTTCCGCTGCTGCTGCTACCAGTTCACCCAATCAATTATCTATCCTATCCATCCATCCATCCATCCACCTCTAGAGTTCAACTAAATCTCCCCTCCCCTCTTGTTATATATTTGATTCACTAACGATGGCTCATTTTCCAGGAAGAAAGGATACCGGGGATCTCAATTTCTGGGGCTCCTAGTTTCCTTACAAATCCCCATAAGGAAAACTACATTTCCCATAGTCCCATAGTCCCTCTGGACTTTGTAGCATTCAAAGAGCATCTACCGTAGAATAAGGAAAGTGAACTGCGGTGATGTGAGCCAGAGACAATTTTTTTGAAAAACAGGACCTCTCTCCATGTCCGTGTTGTGAATGGAAAATGTGCATACGCCAAGCCAACTAATTACCAAATTTGGCACCATCTCTCATCCTCACTGGTCACCGCTGAGTCACATTTCCAGCTTGTGGTTCTTCACAGCAGCAGAAGTCGGTATAGAGAAGCCTGACAGAAGGTGGAGTTGAGGAACATTTTAGCTCCAGTTAATGGTAACAAGCAGTGGTGGGATTCAAATAATCTAGCAACCGGTTCTCTGCCCTAATGACCGGCTGTGTGGGCGTGGCCATGGTGGGCGTGACCAGGGGTGTGACAAGCAGCACTCGGCCTCCTGTACCCCTCTGGGTGCAAAAATGGGCCGTGGGAGGGACACGCCACCCGCCACCCCCCCGTATCCCGTTTTTGGCCTAGTAGGCCTCCCGGAACTTATCTGCGAGCCAAAATGGGGCAGATGGGGACTCCTGGAAGGGGCAGAGAGGGGAGGGGAGGGGCCAGCCAGAAATTTAACTACCAATTCACCCGAACCGTCTGAATCCCATCACTGGTAACAAGACTGTCAGGGTTAAAAAAATAAAATAAAACAGAATCAGTGACGATATTTTAAACAGCTTGGAGCTTGGCAATCTGAGAGACTGTCTATGTCAGTAGGACCCTGTCCAAACATTAAAGTCAGCAGGTTCAGGCCCTCTTAAAGATATACCCGCTTTCCGACATCATTTGTTATTCCCAATTTATGGAGTTAGGCTCATCCCCTACTCTCTATTACTTATAGGAAAGGAATCAGGACTTTGCAGACAGCCCTTTTCAGTCTGAATTAACAAGTGTAAATAGTAACAGAGTTGGAAGGAACCTTGGAGGTCATCTAGTCCAGGGGTCTCCAACCTTGGTCCCTTTAAGACTTGTGGACTTCAACTCCCAGAGTTCCTCAGCCAGCTTTGCTGAGTCCCAGGGACTCTGGGAGTTGAAGTCCACAAGTCTTAAAGGGACCAAGGTTGGAGACCCCTAATCTAGTCCAGCCCCCTGCTCATGCAGGAGACCTATACTAGGGATTCAAACGGCCGAACTGCCGACCTTTCTGATCGACACAAGCAGTGTAAGAGCTCATGGGATGTAGGAGTCAATGTGTTGACCACGGAGACCCAAAATTCACCCAAAACCACTGGTCTTGTGAGTCACAATTGGACAAAGGAGTAGTATGGATAGTGTCGTGTCCCCCTCCCCCTCCGACGACCGGGTCGGGGAAGTCTGTATCAAGCGTGGCCACGAAGCCTCTGCAGTTTTGCCAAATTCCTTTCAGATTTCTCAGGGCAGGCAGGAATCCAAGTTGTGACTTCAGCAAACTAAATGAGACTTTGCTTGACTCAAGCTGGTCCTTTATATAGGCCATGGGGTGTGGCTCCATGACTCAGCACTTATCCAGGCCTGCCCCTCCCTTCTTTCTGCTGACGTCGCCTCTCAGATCTCCGGAAGCGAGGATCCTCCCACTTTAGATTGTCTTCTGCTGTTTGAGAAAGGGAGGGGTCAGAAGGAGTAGGCCCAGGCAATTCCAATCTGTGGCTGACTTCCTCTGATGGCTGCGTGTGAGTGAGGTTTGTTTGTTCATTCCTGACATCCCCTCCAGGCATGGGGCCAGGGCTGGGGGCTGGAAGCATGCCAGGCCGTTCCTCTTCACTATCAGACTTTGAATCTGATACCAGGCCCTGCAGGAGATGGGAGGGGCCCAGCTGAGGAGAGGAGGGAGGACGAGGCACAACAGATAGCTTCTGCAGCTTCTAGAGCTGGGGTCTCCAAACTCAGCAACTTGGATGAGGATGGTGGATGCCAGTAGATTACAGAAGCACAGGGACTATAAAAAGGGATAGGGGGCAGGAAGCATGTATTGCCCACCGTGATGTGCATTGCATGCACCCCAATGTGCTTTGACCGCATTCGGTCAATGCAGTCAGTGTACTGAGTATTGCATACTTGGCAACTTTAAGACTTGTGGACTTCAACTCCCAGAATTCCTCAGCCAGCCATGCTGTCTGGGGAATTCTGGGAGTTGAAGTCCACAAATCTTAAAACTCTGTAGAGATTCTCAGCCATCCAGGTCATGGTTGTCCCAAAGGTGCTTTTTTTCAGGAGGCAACTGGACTTCCTTGTTGTTTCTTTGAAGATGTTTCGCTTCTCCTCCAAGAAGCTTCTCCAGCTCTGAGAGGATAGTGGGAGATGGAAGGATTTATATTCCTCGCAGACAGCTGGTTCATTTGCATTCTTTTGGAGCGTCATTGAAGCACTTGGACCCTTTAAAAGGATGCAAATGACCAGCTGTCTGCAAGGAATATAAACCCTTCCATTCTCCACCATCCAGTCAGAGCTGAAGAAGCTTCTTGGAGGAGAAGCGAAATGTCTTCAAAAAAAAAAACCCACAAGAAAGTCCAGTGGCTTCTTAAAAAACCACCTTTGGGATACAAATCTTAAAATTGCCTGTTCTAAGGCACAGTGGGAAATCCTTGTTTATTGTAAATCAAATGGAGTCCTAGTGGACAACCATTTAGATATGAGCCAGCCGTGTGCAGCAGCTGCCAAAAAAGCCAACACAGTTCTGGGCTGCATAAACAGAGGGATAGAATCAAGATCACGTGAAGTGTTAATACCACTTTATAATGCCTTGGTAAGGTCACACTTGGAATATTGCATTCAGTTTTGTTCGCCACGATGTAAAAAAGATGTGGAGACTCTAGAAAGAGTGCAGAGAAGAGCAACAAAGATGATTAGGGGACTGGAGGCTAAAACATATGAAGAACGGTTGCAGGAACTCGGTATGTCTAATTTAATGAAAAGAAGGACTAGAGGAGACATGATAGCAGTGTTCCAATCTCTCAAGGGCTGCCACAAAGAAGAGGGAGTCAAGCTGTTCTCCAAAGCACCTGAGGGTAGAACAAGAAGCAATGGGTGGAAACTAATCAAGGAGAGAAGCAACTTAGAACTAAGGAGAAATTTCCTGACAGTGAGAACAATGAATCAGTGGAACAACTTGCCTGCAGAAGTTGTGAATGCTCCAACACGGGACATTTTTAAGAAAATGTTGGATAGCCATTTGTCTGAAATGGTGTAGAGTTTCCTGCCTGGGCAGGGGGTTGGACTAGAAGACCTCCAAGGTCCCTTCCAACTCTGTTATTATGTTACGTTAAATAATCATCTACGGAAGATGGGAGCTACCCAAACTTTGGGAGGAACACTGGCTGGGATTGCAAGCCTTGTGATTGATCTCTGTCCATAGCTGTTTCTTCGCCCATCGTCTTCTCCCTGGTTTGGCATGTAAAGTAGCCGTCTGCCTCTTCAGCTGGTGGCCAGCTTCATCCGTCAGCTCCGCAGAATCTTAATCAGCCGTTTCACCGGTAAGAGCTAGGCTGGTTCCCCCCCCACCCCCACAACCATCCCTTTCTCTTCCTCTGTCTCTTTCTGTCTCACATAGAAGCACACGCACATACTTTCCTGCTGATTGGTGGATAGATCTAAGAATGACCAAAGTCAACCTGGCCCGCTCACCATCCTTGAATTACCCAGACACACTCAAGCACAAGAGATTTTTATTTTATTTTTATTTATTTTGTCACACAGTATATATAAGCATAAGCATGAAATAACTATACAATATATAAGCATATATATATATGAGTATGTAATAACTACATTAATTGGATATAACGAAAGGAAACAATAGGACAGGAACGGTAGGCACGCTGGTGCTCTTATTCACGCCCCTTACAGACCTCTTAGGAATGGGGTGAGGTCAATAGTAGACAGTTTTTGGTTGAAGCTTTGGGGATTTTGGGAAGAGACCACAGAGTCTGGTAGTGCATTCCAGGCATTAACCACTCTGTTACTGAAGTCATATTTTCTACAATCAAGATTGGAGTGGTTCACATTAAGCTTAAATCTATTGTGTGCTCGTGTATTGTTGTGGTTGAAGCTGAAGGACCTTGTAGCAGATGATTTTATGAGTTATACTCAGGTCATGCCAAAGGCGGAGATCAGACGATTTCACATCAGGTTCAAATCACTCTGGGGATGGGCGATGGGAATGGAAGGAAGAATATCCACTCCCGTTTCATGCTTTCAGCCCTTAGCCACATTTCCTAGAACGCGGTCTGTTCCTTTCTTTATTTTAGTCTTCTTAGGTGAGGTCCACGGTAGACAATTTAAGGTTGAAGCTGTGAGGGTTAGAGGCTATAACAACGGAGTCAGGTAGTGCATTCCAGGCGTTGACCACTCTGTTGCTGAAGTCGTATTTTCTGCAATCGAGTTTGGAGCAGTTTACCTTGAGTTTGTATCAGGGGCGAAATCCAACAGGTTCTGACAGGTTCTGGAGAACCGGTAGTGGAAATTTTGAGCAGTTTGGAGAACCGGTAACGGAAATTTTGAGTAGTTTGGAGAACCAGCAAATAGCACCTCTGGCTGGCCCCAGAGTGGGGTGGGATATTTTGCAATATCCTTCCCCCAGGAGTGGGGTGGGAATGGAGATTTTGCAATATCCTTCCCCTGCCACGCCCACCAAGCCACACCATGCCCACCAAGCGACGCCCACAGAACTGGTAGTAAAAAAATTTGGATTTAACCACTGGTTTGTATCTATTGTTTGCCCATGTATTATTGCGGTTGAAGCTGAAGTAGTCATTGACAGGTAGGAAATTGTAGCAGACAATTTTGTGTACTACACTTAAGTCAGACCATAGGTGGCATAATTCTAGGTTTTCCAATCCCAAAATTTTGAGCCTAGTGGCATAATTATATTCTGTTGTGAGCAGAGGAGTGGAGGACTACCTCTGGACTACCTCTGGACTCGCTCAATCATGTTAATGTCCGATATATAGTGTGGATTCCAGCAGATGAGCTGTATTCAAGAACTGGTCTGGCAAAGGTTTTGTAAGCCCTAGTTTGCAATACAATTAGGGTAACAACTCTTAATGCCTTTTTGGCAATGCTGTTACAGTGAGCTCTGGGCCTTAGATCATTTGAGATGAGTACTTCTAGGTCCTTGACAGAGTGTGGGTTTTGTGTTTCTGTGTGTGATTTGTGATTTGTTGATTTGTGTGTGTGCTTGAGATTTAGCATGTTTTGCAAAGCAGGACTTTTAAAAAAACGATTTTATTGTGCAAACCCAGAAAATGGATTAATACAATAATCAGACAATGTGCAAAGTGAAAAACAATTAGAATCACCCGGTGAATGAGGCAGTCCCTCAATCCTTCAAGGATTTTGCTGCCTGGAAATATTGTCTTACTGATTGAAGTCAGAGGTCAAGGAAAAAGGGAGGCACTTTAAAAAAAAATATAAGGAAACACCAGGGGGGAGAATAAGAACATCCCCTCCAGAAATCAATAGGACACAGGAAATGTATGCTGACAGTCTTGAAAATGAAGAACGTTGTGTAGTTTTAGTGGGCTTTGAATTCCTATTCCCACAGGACAGTTCCTGCAAAAAAGAAACGACAGGAATTCATTTTTTTGGAATATATGTTTTGTTAATACAAAACGTAAAAAGCTCCATATCTTATCGAACAGCGTGTTGTCCGGGCACAGTAGAAATGCGACAATAATCATCGTAATAATCATAATAAACATGTCAATATTAATCACACAATAATAGTACCATTAATTTATCCATCTTGAAAAATTTTCAATACCATTTTTAAAAAATCTTTTTTATCTTTTTCATTTCTAACCTCTGTTTCTGTTAGTTGGTAAACGGTAAAGGTTCCCCTCGCACATATGTGCTAGTCGTTCCCGACTCAAGGGGGCGGTGCTCATCTCCGTTTCAAAGCCGAAGAGCCAGCGCAGTCCGAAGACGTCTCTGTGGTCATGTGGCTGGCATGACTAAACTTCAAAGGCGCCCGGAACACTGTTACCTTCCCACCAAAGGTGGTCCCTATTTTTCTACTTTCATTTTTTACCTGCTTTCGAACTGCTAGCTTGGCAGAAACTGGGTAGCAAGTAATGGGAGCTCATCCCATTATGCGGCCCTCGGGATTCAAACCACTGAACTGCCGACCTTTCGATCGACAAGCTCCACATCTTAGCAACTGAGTCACCGTGTTCTGTTAGTTAGCCATTGGTAAAACAAATCCCATGTTAACAAGTATTCCGTTTCTTCCTTTTCTTTTAAATGTCAATCTATCCATCTCGGCACATTCTAATATTTTCTTTATAACACTTTCCCCTGTAGGGAGACAGGAATTCATTTGAGTGGAAAGGAAACATTACAGATATTTGAAAAGCTGATTTTTTTCCAGAACTGAAAGTTTGAGTTCTGAGCCTTAACTACTTCTTGTTTTGCTAAAGTTTCATTTTCCAAGGAAACACCACTGGACTCTGTATGAACAGCAATCCTGGATGGGGGTCATACAGAAATTTAGTATACAGGTAGTTCTCGAGTTACGACTGGTCATTTAGCGACCATTGAAAGTTACGATGGACCTCCCTGGGGATATTTAGGAGCTGGTTCTGAAGTTCCGACCGCCCCTTTTGCTCCTTGGTCACGTGAGCACATTTACGACCGTTTGCAATGTCCCATAGTCACGTGACTGCATTTTAATTATTTCAAAACCAGCCCCGTAGCAAACTATATTCTCCCATCCCATTACAAGAGGCCACATTGGCTGAGGATTCTGGGTTCTAAAACTAGAGAAAGACTGCAGTTTGCATGACATCAATCTTTAGATCCATTTCTCCTGCTCCCAGCAGCCCACACAATTCAGCAGCGGGTTGGACTAGAGGACCTCTAGGGTCCCTTCCAAGTCTGTTATTCTGTTTCTATTACAAAGGTGTTGCTGAGCTTTGACAGCCAAATAATATTTGGGGTGAGGTGATTTTTTGCTTTTTTAAGACGCTACACCTCCTCACCATCAATCATGTGCTTCACATACTTATTACCCCTCCAATCTACCCCGCTAGAAAGCCTCAATCACCTCCCCCCACCCACCCAATGTTACTGCAGGATTATCAGAGACAAAGGAAAGCTGACGGTTTAATATCTTTTCCAATAAAAGGCATCTTTCCTTGAAAGGGAGCATGGGAAGTCTAAGCTAAGATGTAATCTTCCTAAACAAGTATTTCTGAATCTCTGCAGAATAAATTTTCTCCACCATTGTGCAAATTCAGCTGTCCGATGAATCACTTGGGCTGGGCATTCCAGAAGAGACAGTGCAGCGCATCTCCCTTCCTTCCTTCCTTCCTTCCTTCCTTCCTTCCTTCCTTCCTTCCTTCCTTCCTTTTCTTCCTTCTTTAGTTCTTTCTTTTCTTTCTTCTTCTTCTTCTTCTCCTCCTCCTCCCCCCCTTTTCTCCTTCCTTCCTTCCTTCCTTCCTTCCTTCCTTCCTTCCTTCCTTCCTTTCTTTCTTTCTTTCTTTCTTTTTTTCTGTCCTTTCTTTCTTTCTTTCTTCTTCTTCTTCTCCTCCTCCTCCTCCTCCTCCTCCTCCTCCTCCTCCTCCTCCTCCTCCTCCGCCTCCTCCTCCTCCTCCTCCTCCTTTTCTTTCTCTTTTCCTCTCCCACCCCCCTCAGCACTTGACTGGGCACATCCAGACCATCTAATCATCATCTGAGGCAAAAGTCATCACATCAAGTGACAGACATGCCTGGTCGAGCCAGACCTTGTAAAGTACAAATAGTACGGCTTATCTCTTTTGCCGCGGAAGCCTTCTGTGTCTGAACTTTTGAGATTGCCTTCAGAACAGAATTTTGACTTGATTAGCTGGACAGCCAAGTTTGGGGAGGGGGTGGCTGGTGTATTCTTTCCTTCCCTTCTTTCAGTGAGAGCCTTCAGCAAAGCAGGTAATTCATCATCTCTATAAGCAAAACCAGATCTTAATTTTAGAGCATCCTATTGCATCATCCCTACAGCCAGATTTGGCTTCTGGTCCTCATTCAGTTCTTCAAACCTGACCTGCTCACTTATTCTTGCTGTCCTTACTCCTCAAGAAAAGCACAACAGAATACAGGGGTACCTAGGTACTCAACTGCTTTGAAACTCATCTAATTTGATACTCAACGCATTTTTACGTGAAAATGTTGTCCCGGTATTCATCATTTATTTGGGACTCAAGCTAGAACTTGTCAATGTCAGCTGCCTTGCCGCTCACTAAATTATAATCTTATGGGAAAAATTTGTTTGGTGCTCATCGTTTTTGGTATTCATCGTACCTCCTGGAACCAATTAACATTGAGTACCGAGTACCAAGGGATGCAGTGGCTTAGCAGCTAAGACACTGAGCTTGTCGATCGAAAGGTCGGCAGTTCAGCGGTTTGAATCCCTAGTGCCGAGATACTGGGGGAGCTCCCGTTACTTGTCCCAGCTTCTGCCAATCTAGCAGTTCGAAAGCACGTAAAAAATGCAAGTAGAAAAATAGGGACCACCTTTGGTGGGAAGGCAACAGCGTTCCATGCACCTTTGGCATTGAGTCATGCTGGCCACATGACCACGGAGACGTCTTCGGACAGCGCTAGCTCTTCAGCTTTGAAATGGAGATAAGCACCGCCCCCTAGAGTCGGGAATGACTAGCACATATGTGCGAGGGGAACTTTTACCTTTACTTTACTGAGGTGCCACTGTTGTGCTTCTCAACCTCAGTGATACGTGAAGTTCAACTTCCAGAATTCCCCAGCCAGTTGGCTGAAGAATTATGGGAGTTAAAGTCCAAATATCTTCTGGATGTGTAAGTCCACATATCCTAAATCCACATACAGATAGGCCTTGGCTTACAACCACCTGGTTGGAGACTGTTCAAATTTACAATGGCACTGAAAAAATGGACTTACATCCTGTCCTCATACTTATAACCATCACGGCATCCCCAAGGTCACATGATCAACATTCAGATACTCCGTCATCAGCCTGTACTTAACAATGATTGCAAGGGTCATATGATCCTCATTTGTGTCCTTCCCAGCTGGTTTCTGACAAGTAAATCAATGTAGGATCCACTTATCAACTCTGACCAAAAATACCTTACAAAAACGTGACTCACTTAAAAACCACCTTCCTTAACAACAGAAATTTGGGTCTCAATTGTGGCCGTAAGTCGAGGAGCATCTGTACTTTAAGGTTGAGAAACATTGAATTAGAATCTTGGTTTGGCTTGATCCATGCAGTCATATATAACAAGGATGGGGAACTATGGCTCATTTAGGACTTGTGGACTTCAGGATTTCTGGGAGTTGAAGTCCATAAAAGGCCCATAGTTCCCCACTCCTGATAGAGAAGATACCTGTACCTTACATTCTTTCCAACAATTCAATTTGAAGCCACGCTTCATTTGTGGTTGGCATAGAATAACCGAGTTGGAAGGGACCTTGGAGGTCTTCTAGTCCAACCCCCTGCTTAGGCAGGAAACCCTACACCACTTCAGACAAATAGTTATCCAACCTCTTCTTAAAAATTTCCAGTGTTGGAGCATTCACAACTTCTGGAGGCAAGTTGTTCCACTGATTAATTGTTCTGTCAGGAAATTCCTCCTTAGTTCTAAGTTGCTTCTCTCCTTGATTAGTCTCCACCCATTGCTTCTTGTCCTGCCCTCAGGTGCTTTGAAGAATAGCTTGACTCCCTCTTCTTTGTGGCAGCCCCTGAGATATATGTCTTCATAGACATAGCCCTACCATTTTTAAAAAAAGTTAGCAGCCGTATGCAAATGTTTTTGCACAGCTTTCCTGCAGAGTTTATTTTTCTTTTTCCTCTCTTTTGCTTCCCAGTTTAGCCCACAGCCCTGAGATTATCTAGAACTCTCTCATTTAAGCATTAGCCAAGCTTGACCTGCACTTTTCAAGAGGTATCTAATTAGTCACTGTCAGAAAAAAAAAAGAGAGAGAGAGATGCTGGGTAGCATTATTTTGATCATATTCCTTTATAAATTAACCTGATTTGCACTTCCAGGAGTTACATGAAAATGAGAGCCTGGCTTACATTTAATTTTGGCAATATATTCTGAGCTAAAAAAGGCTTATTTTTAGGATCAGGTTTGTGTGTGTGTGTGTGTGTCCCTGTGTGTGCGCGGGGGTGGTGTATTTGTTACACTCCTACCCGAGATACGTATATTTTGGAATAGTGTGCCACTCTAAATGCATATTTTAAGGAAGAATATGTGCAGACGTCTGCAGCTTTCAGGTAAAATTCCTACAAGGTTAAGTGTTTCAGATAAAGATGTATGAAAATTGCAAAAAAAAAAAAAAGGAGGAAAATAAAAATGTTCAGGCATCAGATTTTAACATCGACACGAAGCCGCGGGGTGAGATCCTTCATCACCATAGGGTGCGGTATCATCAGTACATCGATGGTGCCCAATTATATCTTTCTGCCCCTGGCAAATTAAGCAATGCTGTGAATGTCTTATCCCAGTGCCTGGAGGTCGTTGAGGCCTGGGGGTGAGGGGAACAAGCTTCAACAGATTGCTGGCAAGGCTGAGCAGCTTTCAGGTTTGGGGTCTTCCATTTCAGGACCATGCCAAATAGACCCATTACGTTAGGGATGTCAAATTTAAGGCCCGGGAGCTGGATTTGGCCCACGGGGTGCTTAGATCTGGCCTGTGCAAACAATGGAAACAGTGACCTGGCTCTGGAAACTGAAGGACCGGCTTGTGGCATCTCTGCCAGTGAAAACGGAGCTGTGGAGAGCCACCCACGTCCTTCCCGAGCTCTGTTTTCGCTGGCAGAGGGTTGCAGGAGGCCGTCGCCGCCGAAAACGGAGCTCGAGAGCCTGTTTTCACTGGCAAAGCACTTGGGCCCCCACAGGCGCCCCATGACACGAGTGACATTGAGCTGGCCATGCCCATCTGGCCTTGCAAGATCAAACACAAACCTGATGCAACCCTCAATGAAATTGAGTTTGACACCTCTGCATTACACGGTGCGGGGGGGGGGTGTCCTTCTTGACTTGTGATTCCTACTCATTGAGTAGATGACAGTTTTGGCTAGGGGGCATGGGACAACTCACCGCAGCCAACTCGGCATGGCCAATCCTCCGCGGTTAACTCAGCACGGCCAACTTACCGTGGGACAACTCGCTGCAGGACAATTCAACAATTCAATTTAATTATTTAAAATAATTATTTAATTTTTTTTTTAAAATTTTTTATTTTATTTGCATTTATATCCCGCCCTTCTCCGAAGACTCAGGACGGCTTACACAGTGTTAAGCAATAGTCTTCATCCATTTGTATATTATATACAAAGTCAACTTATTGCCCCCAACAATCTGGGTCCTCATTTTACCTACCTTATAAAGGATGGAAGGCTGAGTCAACCTTGGGCCTGGTGGGACTTGAACCTGCAGTAATTGCAAGCAGCTGTGTTAATAACAGACTGTCTTAGCAGTCTGAGCCACCAGAGGCCCATGTTTGTAATTTTTATCACTCATATTTCATTTTGCCCCTCCTTTGGTATCCTTTCTTTAATATAGGAATAGCAATAGCACTTAGCTTGTATACCACTTCACAGTGCTTTACAGCCCTCTCTAAACCATTTACAGAGTCAGCCTCTTGCCTCCAACGATCTGGGTCCTCCTTTTCACAACCTTGAAAGGACAGAAGGCTGAATCAACCTTGAGCCTGGTGACATTCGAACTGCCAAATTGCAGGCAGCCGGCAGTCAGCAGACGTAGCCTGCAGTACAGCACTCTAACCACTGCACCACTGCGGGTCTGATTGTATTCCACTATTTCTTTGATATTAGTGTAACTCTTGTCCCAGAGCAAGTTGGCCTATGGCAGAGTTTCTCAATTTTGACAGCTTGAAGAGGTGTGGACTTCAACTCCCAGAATTCCCCAGCCAGCTGTGCTGGCTGGGGAATTCTGGGAATTGAAGTCCACACCTCTTCAAGTTGTCAAAATTGAGAAACACTGGCCTATGGTGAGTTGGCCATGGTGAATTCCCTGTGGCACATTGAAAAGTTTCATGTTATGCACCACTTGTACCCGTTCTTGCACCAGGAGGTTCCGTTCGTGGTTCATGACTTGGTCACTCCCCGGATAGACTGTTGCAACCTTACCCATTTCTGTGTAACTACCCAAGCTTGCATATGGAGTCACTGAAGCAGTCGGCGTGAGCTTAAATGGACTCCAGAGGATGGTAGAGGATAGGAAGGCCTGGAGGAATGTTGTCCATGGGGTCGCGATGGGTCAGACACGACTTCGCAACTAACAACAAACCCAAGCTTGCATACTTTCACCTCCCCTGAAAATTCTCTTTGTGAGACTGAAACCGAAAATCTTGGGGGGGGGGCGGGGTTGCAGTTCTTCACAGCCCAACGTTCATGCTTTCTTCCCATGTTGTGTCTTTGGCTGCCTAGGGCTGCTGGTTCGAGGTGCAGATTTCAGTCAGCCAGCTGACAATTACACAGTTTGCCAAGGGGACAACGCAACGCTAAGGTGAGCTTCTTCCTGCGACGTCCAAATTGCTTGGGGTAGGGGTGATTTTCCCTGCTGGAGTTTTGCAGTGAGGTTTTTGTGTGGGTTAATTAGTTTGAGCCTTCAGAGTCTGTAAACTTTTGCATGTATGAACTGCACCCAGTATTCAAAACTTACTTGACTTTGTCAAGTCCCCAGCCCTGATTCCTTGCACCATTGGAAGACTACATCGCAGTCTGAAATTAGATTAACAGAGTTGGAAGGGACCTTGTAGGTCATCTAGTTCAATCCCCCTGCCCAAGCAGGAGACCCTACACCATTCCTGACAGATGGCAGTCCAGTCTCTTCTTGAAAGCCTCCAGTGATGAAGCTCCTACAACTTCAGAAGGCAACTTCTGTTCCATTGGTTGATTGTTCTCACTATCAGAAAATTTCTCCTTATTTCCAGGTTGAATTTCTCCTTGATCAGTTTCCATCCATTATTCCTTGTCTGGCCTTCAGGTGCCTTGGAAAATAGCTTGACCCCCCTCCACTCTGTGGCAGCCCCTCAAATATTGGAACACTGCTATCATGTCTCCCCTGGTCCTTCTCTTCACTAGACTAGCCATGCCCAGTTTCTGCAACCGTTCATTGTATGTTTTAGCCTCCGGTCCCCTAATCCTCTTGCTTGCTCTTCTCCGCACACTTTCTAGAATCTTAACTCTATCAGTGTTTGTCAATGTCGTCCCAAATCAGTGGGATGACACTGACAATCCCAATTAAAGGAGCTATTATTTGCAAACCACTAAGCAATGTGGGACGCGGTGGCTCAGGGGCTAGGACGTTGAGCTTGTCAATCGAAAGGTCGGCAGCTCAGCGGTTCGAATCCCTAGTGCTGCCGTGTAATGGGGTGAGCTCCCGTTACTTGTCCCAGCTTCTGCCAACCTAGCAGTTTCGAAAGCACGTAAAAATGCAAGTAGAAAAAATAGGGACCACCTTTGGTGGGAAGGTAACAGCGTTCCGTGCGCCTTTGGCGTTGAGTCATGCCGGCCACATGACCACGGAGACGTCTTCGGACAGCGCTGGCTCTTCGGCTTTGAAACGGAGATGAGCACCGCCCCCTAGAGTCGGGAACGACTAGGACATATGTGCGAGGGGAACCTTTACCTTTACCTTAAGCAATGGAAGAAGTTATTTTTAATCCGGGATGAACAAATTAAAGACCTAGGAGTATCATGCATCTTCTACGACATGATACACACAGGTAGTCCTCGGCTTATGACCACAACTGAGCCCTGTTGCTGAGCAAGGCAGTTGTTAAGTGAATTTTGTGACCTTTGTTGCCGTGGTTGTTAAGCGAATCTCCGCACTTAAGTGAATAGCATAGCTCTTAAGCGAATCTGACTTCCCCGTGGAGTTTGCTTGTCAGAAGCTCGCACGCATGAGCCCGTTGTAAGTAGGAGTCTGTTGCCAAGCATCCGAATTTTGATCACGTGACCTTGGGGATGCTGCAGGGGTCATAAGTGTGAAAAATGGCCATAGGTCCCTAAATGAACGGTTGGAAATTGAGGACTACCTGTATGGGCAGGGGTGGGCTTCAAAAATTTTAGTAAGGGGTTCGCTACTCGGTTGCTGGGTTGGAGTGGCCATGGTGGGTGTGCCCTAGTCCAGGGGTCTCCAACCTTGGCCGCTTTAAGCCTGGTGGACTTCAACTCCCAGAACCCCCCAGCCAGCAAAGCTGGCTGGGGAATTCTGGGAGTTGAAGTCCCCCAGGCTTAAAGCGGCCAAGGTTGGAGACCCGTGCCCTAGTCGGCCTCCTGCACCACGGTGGGGAGTGGGGGTGTTTTTGCCCTCCCAGGGCTCTGGAGGCTTTTTTCAAGCCTCCGGGAGGGTAAAAATGGCCTCCCCAGGCTCCGAAGGCCCGAACTTCCAGTAGACCCATTTTTCACCCTCCACGAGCCTCCATGTGCACCCTGCACTTACCTGCATCCAAAACAAGCTGCGTGGGGACTCCTGGGAGGGAAGGGGTGGGGTGGACGGGGCCAGACAGAAGTGGGATTTGGGGGATTTGGAGAACCTTAGCTAGAGGTTCTCCCGAACCCTTGCGAACCCACAGCAGCCCACCCCTATGTATGGGTCGTCTCCCTTAACCCCGTTATCTTGTTCTTTTTCTGTGGGTTGGAGGGTCCGAACCCAGCATATTTTCATCCTCCTGGTTTCTGTTTTCTGATTTAGCCCTCCCTCCGCCACCTGTGTTTCAGCACAGCGTCTGGCCTCGGTTTAAATAAAAGATCGCTCTGTGGCCAAATGCACAGTTACCTGCCTATAACGCATTAATAGCAGCCAGCAATGACTTACAAAATGGCTAATAACTCTTGTCAAGAGCAACATAAATTTACCTGGCCTTGATTTTAATACTCTTGCATTCTTTCAGAATGAGACCATTTCCCGTGTCTGGGGGGAAATACAATTCCCTCAGCCCGCATGAGCGTCACTATTATACAGTGCTTAGTGGAGCTGTTAGTTTATCCATTTAGTCTGCAACCCCCTTTCTGTAACTGTTTTCTGTTCTTCTTTGTTTTCCCCACAACCGCATAGGATTGGTTTGCGCATGCTGCCGAGCTGTGATGTGGTTGGTTTATAGTTCAATAGGGTGTGAGAAACCTCCGCTTAGAACAGTGTTTCCCAGCCTTGGGCACTTTTTAAGATGCATGGACTTCAACTCCCAGAATTCCCCAGCCTGCCAGCGGAATTCTGGGAGTTGACGTCCACACATCTTAAAGTTCCCACGGTTGGGAAACACGTGGTCTTAATAGCTTGGCATTATCAGAGAAGGATCCACGAAAAGGATCCTCACCTAGAATAGCAGAATCTCTAGGATGAATTCTCTTTTTTGGGGGGTAATCTATCTTGTCTATCATTCGTTCCATAAATCCCAAGTTCATTTTTTTAAAAAAAATTATGCAAAATGTCCATAAGGGGTTTCCTGGCACCAATAAATGTAGATACACTGTCTTTTCCCTAATCAAAGAAATTTGTTTATTCATCTCAGCAAAATCTGTTAACTTCACCAATTAATATCTCCATGGTGTGTGGTGTCTTACCCCCCCTCCCATCTTTCTAGCGGACCAGACACTTCATTATTTAAACACACAAAACCCTGATTCCCCGTTCTTTTTTCAGCCCTAAACAATGAATGCATTTGAATATTGATTCTTTCCCCAGTGGGTCCTTCCTTCCTTCCTTCCTTCCTTCCTTCCTTCCTTCCTTCCTTCCTTCCTTCCTTCCTTCCTTCCTTCCATTTTCTCTTTTACTTGCTCCCTCTCTACATTCCTCCCTTCCTTCTTTCCCTCCTTCCTTCCCTCTTTTTTCTCTTTTCTTCCCTCCCTCTCTACATCTCTTCCTTCCTTTCTTCCTTCCTTCCTTCCCTCCCTCCCTCCATCTTTCTTTTCCTTCCTTCCTTCCTTCCATTTTTTCTTTTCCTCCCTCTCTACATCTCTTCCTTCCTTCCTTCCTTCCCTCCTTCCTTTCATTTCTCTTTTCCTCTCTCCCTCTCTACATCTCTTCCTTCCCTCCCTCCCTCCCTCCCCCCTTCCTTCCTTCTCAATCCATATCAAAGGTCTTTGTTCCTGGATTTGCATCAAAGGCATGGAGATGCAAACAGCCAGACCAGTCTCTTCCTCCTCCTCCTCCTCCTCCTCCTCCTCCCCCTCCTCCTCCCCCTCCTCCTCCTCCTCCTCCTCCTCCTCCTCCTCTCTTGATATTCCTCAGAATGGTCCCAGTGTTTCTCAAACTCAACAGCTTTAAGATGGGTGGATTGTCAACTCCCAGAAATCACCAGTCAGCTATGCTGGAATTGGAAATCCACCCACCCTAAAGTCACCAAGTTTGAGAAACATGGTGTACACACACTCCAATTTCTTTTAAGCTGTCAGAGGAGAATGTCACCTTAATATCTTGACCTCAGTTGCAGGCCTCTTCCAACACCATCAATTTTCTTAAGAGGGCAGGATTTCTCAACTGTATTTTTTTACACTGCTTACTGTGTGGTACTTTACGTAGTGCCGCCAGATGTCTCTTCCACAAGGCAGTTATCCCACCTCCGCCCACACTAGAATCTGTGAGTCAGCATGCCAACTTCCTGTCGCTTGGCATTTTTTTCATTGCCCGGTTTCTTTTTTTCCCCCTCTTCTCCTCTCCCCTCCCTTCCCTCTCCACCCCTCTCCACCCCCGTTGTCCCCTTGAGCAACCTGCACTGTAGTGGATTCCCCAGCCTGAATCCTTGGAGACTCTGACCTACTTCCCAAGACTTCTCTGCCCTATGTTGGGATTTTTTTTGTTTTGTTTTTTTGCAGAATAAAAGGAGGAGGAGGAAATGAAGTTTTGAGTTTGTAGGAACGGAAAAAGGGAAAAGTGCTGTGTCGGGGGCTTTCAATATTCTATTAACCCCTAGGAAGAACGGCGGGAGCCCTTAATCCAGGGGTGAAATCTACTTACCTTCCTTACCGGTTCGGAAGTGTAAGCGCCCCGCGTGCACGTCACAGGTGTGTGCAGACATTCTGCGCATGCTCCGCCTTCGCTACCGGATCGCTGAACTACTGGCCACGATCGCTACCGGATTGCGCGATCCGGTCCGATCCGGGAGCATTAATCCCTGCCTTAATGCCATTTCCCAGGGAAGACTTGCCTGGCTCAGTTAGATCTCAGTTCATTCTGCTGTTGAAAAGGGATGAAGACTCTAGATGCCAATAGATTTCAGAAGTGCTGAGGATTATAAAAAGGGGGCTTGGGGGGGGGGTTTGATATGTTCTCCACACTGGTTTAATCCATCATCCTGTGCGTCAACACAGTGTACTGAGTACTGCATTGATCACTGGCATAGATCACTTGGCAACTTTTAAGACTTGTGGACTTCAACTTCCAGAATTCATCAGCCAGAATGGCTGGCTGAGAAATTCTGGGAATTGAAGTTCACAAGTTGCCAAGTTTGGAGGCCCACTGCCATAGATGGTGGCAGTGAATGTTGCCATAGAAGGCCCCATAGGAGAATGTCATGAAAAGGGCTATTCCAGGCACCCTTTTTCTCCAACGGATGTTGATATTTAGCAATAGCCTTGCAAGTTCCATAGTTGTGTACTAGGACAGGGGTCTCCAACCTTGGTCCCTTTAAGACTTGTGGACTTCAACTCCCAGAGCCCCTCAGCCAGCAAAGCTGGCTGAGGAACTCTGGGAGTTGAAGTCCACAAGTCTTAAAGGGACCAAGGTTGGAGACCCCTGTACTAGGAGAAGAAGCTAAGCTGCCTTTTGTCAGTGGCAAACCAGCTGCCAATTAAGGAAACTGGATATCCCTAATTTCTATGATAGCGTGTTGCCTCTTTGTCTGCCTGACTCTGAATTTCACAACCTTAGCCATTATAAGGTGGGTGGACTTCAACTCCCAGAATACCTCAGCCGTCACAATTTGAGTCCACACATCTTAAAATGACTGAGATCGGGAAGCACTGCTTTAGATTAATGCATATTCTTTTAAAGGCACTGGAATAAAATGAATGAGGAGGTGGTCAGAGCCTCTGCCTCAGTTTCTAACCTTCAACCCACCAGTTCTCCTATGGGGCCTTCTATGGCAACTAAGCTTCCACCCTTTGCTCTCTGTCAGGAGCTAGAAGATAAATGGTGTGCCAGGGTTGGTTGGGCAAAGGAGTTGGGTTAGCAGAACTCTCACAGCCCCCTTTCTTGGTACTTTAGAACAGGGGACTCCAACCTTGGCAACTTGAAGCCTGGAGGACTTCAACTCCCAGAATCCCCCAGCCAGAAAAGCTGGCTGGGGGATTCTGGGAGTTGAAGTCCTCCAGGCTTCAAGTTGCCAAGGTTGGATACCCCTGCTTTAGAAGACTTGTAAATATTATTGACGGGGTCTGGTCAACCCTCTATCCCAGGGGTGTCAAACTCAAGGCCCGCGAGCCAGATGTGGCCCACAGGGTGCTTAAATCCAGCCTGCGGGGCCGGGCTGTAAATATCAAAGGACCTTCCCACGGTGCCTCTGTTGTGTCTTGCCCGCCCTCAGAGCAGCCAGGGCCTTCTTACCTGCTCCCGAACACTGAGGAATGTATGCCTCCCGGCCCAAGTCCTGGCTCCATGCCCACACAAACTGCAGAAGAAGGAGAATCTCCCGGCCCCAGCCCTGACTCCATGCCCAGGCAAACGGAGCAGCTAGACCTCCCCTCCTCCACAGCAGGTGAGCCTGAGGAGGGTTTATTCCCAACAGCTGATTGGAGTAATCCTCGCATCAGAAGATTGGATAGGCGGAGGCAACAGAGGGAAGGGAGGGGCAGGCCTTAATGAGTGCTGAGTCATGGAGCCACACCCCATGGCCTATATAAAGGATCTACTTTCTGGCAGTCTCTGAGTCAGGCAAAAGTCAAACTTATCTTGCTGAAGTCACTTACTGGTCTCCTGCCTGCTCTGAGGACTTTGCTAGGACTTTGGGCAGAGCTGCAGAGGCAAGCCTGATTCGGATTTCCCTGACCCGGCCGTCAGCGGAGGAGTGGGACACGACAGCCTCTGCCGGCCAAAATGGGCCGCATGTGCCCCCCCCCCCCCGCGGCCCATGGCCCCCTGGCCTCCAACAGCAATCTGTTGGCCAAAAACGGGCCACGCGGAGGCCTCCTCGCGGCCCGTTTTTGGCAGGCAGAGTGCTCCAGGAAGCCATGGAGGGTGAAAACGAGATGGGGGGGTGGGGGCGCACAGCCCTCCGTGCCCCGTTTTGGCTGGTAAAGTGCTGCAGAAGGCCAGTCAGGCCAAAAACGGGGCAGAGGGGGCCGGCAGAGCGCTGCAGGAGGCAGCTGTCCCATTCCCCCCACCCAATCTCCCCCCACCGGCCCACAGAGAACTACAATGCTGATCCGGCCCTCAAAGAAATCCAGTTTGACACCCCTGCTCTATCCCACTGTTTTTCGACCTCAGCAACTTTAAACTGTGTGGGACTTCAATTCCTAGAATTCCCTAGCCAGCATGAGGAATTCTGGGAGTTGAAGTGCATGCAGCTTAAAGTTGCTGAGGTTGAAAAACACTGCTGTATCCACAAGGTTAGAGAAATCTTTGAGAAAGGGTAAGACCAGATCCTTAGAGGAGGGAAATTCTTGAAATTTCTTGAAATTTGAAAGACTTGAAATTCTGGATTTAGAAAATTTAGAACTACGCCGCCTTCGGCATGATCTGAGCGTAACTCATAAAATCATCTGCTACAATGTCCTTCCTCTAGAAGACTTTACTTCAGCTTCAACCACAACAATACACAAGCACACAATAGATTTAAACTTAAAGTGAACTGCTCCAATCTTGATTGTAGAAAATACGACTTCAGTAACAGAGTTGTTAACGCCTGGAATGCACTACTCTGTGGTCTCTTCCCAAAATCCCCCAAATACCTGTGGACCTACCTGTCGCCTAGCCTGACATTAATACCTGAGAGAGTTCTAGAGCTGATCGTAGCGCAATGTATCTATCAGCGCTGTGAAAACCATGTGGTGACTTTCAGAAGTCAGCATGGATTTGTCAAGAGCAACTCTTAGACAGATTAACTGTCTTTCATTTATTTATTTTTTTGATTGAGTATCTCCCTGAGTAGATAGTGGGATTGTTGGGAACGTAATATATCATGGCTTCAGTAAAGCATTTGACAAAGTACCCCATGGCATTCTTAGCAAGATAATTAAGTGGGGTTTGAGTGACATGGCAATTATGTAGAGCTATAACTCGCTAAAACTCATATGTGCTCATCGGTGGTTACTCACCATGTGTGGGAGGAATCAATTGGAGATATCAAAGGAGTGGCACAAGGTTCGTTTCTAGGACCAGTCATCTTCGACATTTTCATTCGTGACTTGGATAAAGGGGGTGAAGAGAATGCTTTTCAAATTTCTTGGAACAAGAGCCCACACAACCCCACTATTCCGGGATTAGTAGACATTCAGATTCAAAATGAGCAGAAAGCTGCACAAATACCTGGAAGGAGAGGAATATCTTGGCTTTGAACCAAAAATATTGGTGGAATGTCTACCCCATTATTGGGGGTGGACATTCCACCAATAAGGATCCACTGCTGAAAAGGCCTTTTCCTTACAATTGCCTCAGTTTACAAGACTGAGCACATGGTAGTAGTATTTAAGGATGACTATAGGAGATGATCAGGCTGAGACCGAGGGAGGGGTCAAACGCGTCATCAGCCTCGAGTCTCTTTGTACCCACAAGAAATCTAAGCCCATCCCACCTTGAATTCTCATCTGCCGCCAACTTGCTTCGACCATTGGTAGTTCAGATTCTTGTAGAGAGCTTTAGCGACCGATAAACTTATGTATTCGTCTGATCTACCTAGATCTTCTGATTTCTCTGGAGCTTGACAGTGACCGAAGAACCAAGGCAGAGCATAAAGCAAGGGCCTCCCTCGAGATTAAACTTTTCTTTAAAGAAAAGGAAGAAGAAAGAACTACATGATTTCACTAAATGGATAAGTTTGAAAAGGTCTAGGACTCTAACCTCTTTTTCTTCAAGGTCACACTTCCGGCTGGGCGTTTGGCTTTAGAGCTGCATTATGTCATGAGAGAAGAGCAGCAATAGCACTTCGGTCATATTTGGGGCCAGCCCTGATTGGAAAGGGTGAATTCGAAGTCTTTTCTCCTTGAAGCTCTTTTCCCCATTATCTTTACGGGTGTTTGTCCAATCTGTGTCTGACAGCTGTCAGGGACCAAGATATTCAGATGACTTAGTGCCCTTTTGCCTTCAAGCCAGAGCAAAAAACATTTAAATAATTAAATCTTCCATCTCGGAGCAGCAGGGCAGTGACAGCGTGTCTGTAGAAATTAGGGGCCTAGCTGGCTGGTGAAAAGCCAGGCTACAAGGTGGTTGCAGGGGGTGGGGGGGCGGTCAGGTGGAGGCGGTGGGAGGAAGCATTCAAAGAGGTTGCATTTGAAGGCGTCCTTGTAGACACAGCAGGTTCACGAAACCTACGACATTGTTATCTCCTTTTTATATTGTTATATAAACCCAGAACAACTAGACACGAGAACAGGGTTTTTTCCCCCCGAACACCATCACCCTGCTAAACAAATAATTCCCTCAACACTGTCAAACTATTCACTACGGCTGCATTACTATTAATCTTCTCATCGTTCCCGCCACCCATCTCCTCCCGCTTATGACTTATGACTGTAACTTTGTTGCTTGTATCCTTACGATTTATATTGATTGTTTCCTAGTATGATTTGATGGCTTATTTGTACCCTATGACTCTCATTAAGTGTTGTACCTTATGATTCTTGACGAATGTATCTTGTCTTTTTATGTACACTGAAAGCATATGCACCGAAGACAAATTCCTTGTGTCCAATCACACTTGGCCAATAAAGAGGTCTATTCTATTCTACTACTATTATATCATTAAGATATTGTCACTTCCTTTTTATATCGTTACCTTTTTATATTGTTGTCACTACGTTATAAAAAAGGTGTGGAGACTCTAGAAAGAGTGCAGAGAAGAGCAACAAAGATGATTAGGGGACTGGAGGCTAAAACAATATAAAGAACGGTTGCAGGAACTGGGTATGTCGAGTCTGATGAAAAGAAGGACTAGGGGAGACATGATAGCAGTGTTCCAATATCTCAGGGGTTGCCACAGAGAAGAGGGAAGGTGGGTGTCTTCTTTTCTTTTTCTTCTCTTGCACTTTGAGCTTTTCCTTCACTGACTTTGTTCTCCCTTTCTTTTTTACACTACTACTAACCAGAGCATACAAAACATTTGCTAGACCAATTCTTGAATACAGCTCGCCTATCTGGAACCCACAGCTCATTTCGGACATTAATACAATTGAGCGTGTCCAGAAATATTTTACAAGAAGAGTCCTCCACTCCTCTGATCACAACAAAATACCTTATGCCACCAGACTTGAAATCCTGGGTTTAGAAAATTTAGAACTCCGCCGCCTGAGGCATGACCTGAGTTTAACTCATAGAATCATCTGCTACAATGTCCTTCCTGTTGAAGACTACTTCAGCTTCAATCACAACAATACATGAGCACACAATAGATTTAAACTTAAAGTGAACCGCTCCAATCTTGATTGTAGAAAATACGACTTCAGTAACTGAGTAGTTAATGCCTGGAATGCACTACCTGACTCTGTGGTCTCTTCCCAAAAATCCCCAAAGCTTTAACCAAAGACTGTCTACTATTGACCTCATCCCATTCCTAAGAGGTCTGTAAGGGGCATGCATAAGAGCACAGGCGTGCCTACCGTTCCTGTCCTAATGTTCCCTTTGATTGTATCCAATTCGTATAGTTATTTCATGCTTATACTTACATATACTGTTGTGACAAATAAATAAAATAAAAAAATATTAGTTAGCATCGTTTTTTTTAAAAAAAATCATTAATAAAATTAGAGAATAGAGGCTATAATAACATGGGTTTTTGGGGACTTCCTTATATTACCTCATATATATGTTTATATGCTATATAATCTTTTTATGTGATGCATATATATAATGTTGTGACAAAATAAATAAATAAATAAACTTCAAAGAGCTTGGTGGAGGCACCCAAAGGTTTTCCTGTGCCCTGAGAAGAACCTGGAGTTATTATGTTCTTTCCTCTTTCTTCCTGTCTTTCCTAAAGGGAAAGAGAGAGACATCCGTCTCCTCAGGGGTAAAAATGGGCTGATTTTTTACAACTGATTGTAAGTGGAGTCATGTGTAATTCAGAAAATCTTGCCTCACTATGATCTACTACAGGGCTCTCCAACCTTGGTCCCTTTAAGACTTGTGGACTTCAACTCCCAGAGTTCCTCAGCCAGCTTTGCTGGCTGAGGGACTCCGGGAGTTGAAGTCCACAAGTCTTAAAGGGACCAAGGTTGGAGACCTCTGATCTACTACATTCTGATCCGTGATATGACCACTATGATTTGGTGGGGCCAACTTAGCGTGTTGCACAAATTAAAAGAATTGATCCTTCAAGAAACCACGATTCAAAGCATTTGAGGTGGAAAGCCAACCTCTTTGCTTTTTCCTCTTACCCTGGATCTCCTGTTCCTCACTCTTCCACCCAAAGGTGCGTTTTTTTTTTTTTTTTTCAAAAGACAACTGGCGTTTCTTGTTTCTTTTTCCTCTGCAAACATTTCACATCTCATCAGGGTAGGATTCAGCCGGTTCGGACCGGTTCGGACGAACCGTTAGCTCTGACGATCAGCTGAGAGCGAGCTGGTTCACTCCGATGATCAGCTGGGCCCTGCGCTATACCGACTGATATTTCCTTTGTTTGGAGCCCAGCTGATAGGCGCGGCAGCGCAGTTTGCCGCACCTCAGCTGTTTTATTCACTGGGGCTGCAGTAGAAGGTAAGTTTTAGAGCTGTTTTCAAATGTACTGTGCGTACGCGGCGCGCATGTTTGGTGCACGTATGAGCAAAGCACGCACTCAGCAAACCAGTTGTTACACCGCTTGAATCCCACCACTGCATCTCATCCAAGAAGCTTCTTTAGTTCTAAATCAGAAGAAGCTTCTTGGATGAGAAGCAAAATGCTTTCAAAGACAAAAAAACAAGAAAGCCCAGTTGTCTTTAGGGGGAAAAAAACCACCTTTGGGACAACCATGGTGTCAGCGTTCCAGAAAAACCCCTCGTCAAGTAAAAACTCTGAAGCACGCATCCTTCAAAATTCTTTTATTAGGATAAGGTAAACTGGCACATCTGGGAAAATCTGAATCTGAGAGATCCGGGTTTTCCCTCAGTAAATCAAAACTCCAAACCACCCCCTGATTCCTCTGCCGATCACATGCTCCAATCGCCAACCGTCCCATTTCGAGACAGCACTCCGACCACTCCTTCTCCAGATGCAGGACTGGCCTGACCTTGACCGGCAGGAAGAATGTTATTGTGTCTAATGGGCCCCTCTACTAAATCCCCCCTCCTACTTTCCCACACATGAGAAAGTGGCAGCATGGGAAGCTTCCGGCCTAGTATGACTTCCAAAGCTGACACATGGCCTGGATGATTGAGACTTTCCATAGACACTCACTCTTGTTCCTTCTGCCTCCCCTTCTCTACAGCTGCTACATAGACCAGCAGGTGACGCGTGTGGCTTGGCTGAACCGTTCCAACATCTTGTATGCTGGCAACGACAAATGGTCCATCGACCTGCGAGTGCAGCTACTACAGTACAGCCCCTCTGAGTTCAGCATCATGATCAGCCACGTCGATGTGTACGATGAAGGGCTCTACACATGTTCATTCCAGACCCAGGACAAGCCTCACACCTCGCAGGTGTACCTCATCGTACATGGTATGGGTGCAAAAAAAGGAAGGGAAGGTCTGGAGCGCCTTCAGGTGACGCTTTGCATGAATCGGACCCCTCTGATGTTGAGAAACTGACCTAGCTTGTTTCTGTCCAGCGATGCATTTCATGAAATTGCAATGGGTGGGAAAGTCTTGTTTTGTTAGATGTTTCCTAGCAATATTTCCATATTGCTTCGATTGCTTCCTTAGCAGGAAGGTCCTGCTAAGACCTTCCATAAGGTCTTCTCCAGGCAACAAGGGTTGCTTGGCATGCTTGGCAGATCGTTCTCATCGCCATCCATTAGGTATTTCCTGTACAACCAAATCAATGCACATATGGGAAGGATGAGGTACCAGAGATGAAATGCTCCCGGTTCGGACCGGATCACCCGATCCGGTAGTGATGGTGGTGGGTGGTTTGGAGAACCGGTAGCAAAAATCCCTGCCCGCCCCATGCCCAGCTGAGCCGTGCAATCATCAGAGGTTTTTTTTTTTTACTTTTAAAAGCATTTTTTTCTTCAGCCGAAAAAATGCTTTTAAAAGTAAAAAAAAAGAAGCCTCTGATGATCATGCAGCTCATCTGGGATCATCAGAGGCTTTTAAAAGCGTTTTTTTACAACCTCTTCAGTTGAAAATGTTGTAGAAAAAATGCTTCTAAAAGTAAAAAAAAAAAGTTGGCCACATCTATCCGGTCACATTACCCACCACCAAGCCACGCCCACAGAAACAAATTTTACATTTCACCCCTGTGTGGCACATTCTCTCTCTTTTTGCTAGAGTAGTGGTGAGGCCATTTTTTGTTATTTCGAGGGGAGCAGGAACTTGAGATAGGACATTCTTGGCAAGCTCTTATGCGTCAGTCAGAGGAACACTGACTAGCTCAGATAAGTTCTCAAGATTTCAAAGCTGGGGAAGGCAAAGATGACGAGGGATTTGCTTCAAGCTGTTTTTTGACAGATTGGAGAAGGGCAACAGTGTAATGTGGAAGTTCCCCAATTCCAAAACCTGGAAATGCTGTGCCCAGATAAGACTTTTATGGTGCAATTGTCCTGGTGGGTTTTTTTTTTTATTTCATGGAATTTTATTACCGACGGCAGAAAGAAGGTTCCAAATTACATTGTCTCTCATATCTAACTTAGAATTCTGGGAGTTGAAGTCCACAAGTTGCCAAGTTTGGAGATTCCTGTCCTAAAGTGTGATTCACAGCCCAGGCTAAACTCTCCTACCAGTTCCGCAAAACTGATGCCTATATCATTTTGGACTCCTCCCATAAACTTATAGGATGACTTAACTTTGTGGCATAGGCTCATCTGATCGGCTAATCCAAATTAGCCAGTTCCAAAGTCATCTAGTAAAAAGAGTGGTGTGAACCCAGCCAAAGGATCTGTCGAGAAATAGCTCTTCTCCATCTATAAATTCCCAAGGAAGGGAGTGTGTAGTTTAGCCTCAGAGAACCCAAGTCTCTTCCCAGCTGTCAAAATCAGCTAAAAAAAATTTCTTCTCTCTCTTTCTTCCTTTTCACTTTCTTCCCCAATTCCCAGACGCCTGCAGCCTTTCTGCCGTATTAGCAAAAGCCACTATCCACCCTGTAATTATAGACCCGCACATCCCCCTTTCTCGTAGTTGCTGGATCCGGGAAGCTGCTACAATACAAACTGATTGGACCCAGTCTGGGATAAGCAACCTGCAGATTAAGAAAACAGCTGTTTTCCTTCTTCCGCAGCTCTGCCACTGCAGACGCAACCCCAGTTTATCATGAAAACAATGTGGATCGTTAGGCCCAATCTCTCTCGATGTGTGTTTCATTGAGGGAGGGGGGGCTTCTTCCGCTGCAAGAGGGAAGGGAGCCCAAAGAATCCCGTGCTGAGATTTGTGGAGGAGACAATCCAAAGATAAGGCAGTTGGGATGATGATTTGCAAAATGTGGAGAGTACAATGCACCTGATGTTGGCTCCACATCTCCAAGGCCTTTGTATTTTCTCTTGGGGGGGTTTCTATCAGCAGTGGTGAAGGCTGGTCACTAGATGGCAGAAGAGTTGGCCGAGGGAGATTTTGGAATTCCCTTCATCCACCAAGTGCAAATCTTTACATTTCCAACAGTAACATCTCCTTTCAGTCAAGTTCATCTGGTGGCTCCCCATTTCTGGAGCAAGTGGCGATCGTTTCTAATTACAGGACAAACAAAAGCAGAAGTATAGAGAAAATGCGTACAACTCCAGCTGAATTCAACCACCAGTTGAATTTAAAACCCAACCTTCTTCTCCTTCTCTAAGCCCTATTGGGTGCAGTTTATTCTGTTAAATCCATATGTATGCATTTGTGTTGGGGCAGCTCTATTGAACAGATTTTCCCTCCCCCCCCCAAAAAAAATATCTACAGTAATTGTAGTTATGGTTTACAAGTTCCTGCAGTTGTCTTGGTAGCAGTGGTGGGATTCAGCCGGTTTGGACCTGTTCCAGCGAACCGGTAGTTAAATTGCTGGATGGCCCCGCCCCTTCTGCCCCACCCCTTCCAGGAGTTCGCACGCGGCCCATTTTCACTCCCAGGATGTTTCAGGGTGGCCTCCTAGGCCCAAAACGGGGCACAGGAGGGTGTGGCGTGTCCCCCCGTTGCCCATTTTTGCTCCCAGGGGGGTACAGGAGGCCGAGTGTTACCTGTCACGCTCCCTGGCCATGCCCACCATGGCCACACCCACCCAGCCAGGGAAGAGAATCAGTTGTTAAATTATCTGAATCCCACCACTACTTGGTAGCATTTTCAGAAGTGGTTACTTGGAACCTTGACAATTGCCTTCTTCATCCAGGGCTGAGAGAGAAAGAGAAGCATTGGTCCAAAGTCACTCATTGGATTTGTGCCTAAAGCAGGACTAGAATTCCCCATCTCCTAGCTTCCCATCCAGTGTCTTTAACCATTATTCCAATTGTGTCTCTAAATGTCAAGGGATCTCCAGTAGCTCTTCACTTGTTCTCTTCTTTTGAACTTTTATCTCTCCCTCCTTTTGTGGGCTGAGGCCTCTTTTTCCTTTGTCCGCTCTCAGCTCTTCCTTCTGTCCCCCAAGGTCACTCTCCCATGCCTTTATGCCGCCTCTCTCTTTTAAACTCCCCAGTTCCAGCTCGGATCGTGAACATTTCCGCAGCCGTGACGGTGAATGAAGGAAGCAATGTGAATTTGCTCTGCCTGGCAGTGGGAAAACCGGAACCGACGGTAATTTGGCGACAGCTGAAAGGTGAGGAAAACTGGAGAAGGTGCCGCCCCCCCCCATTGCAAGCCACTAATTGCCAGCATGAGTTGAGAATGGGTAGGTCAGGGAGCTGTGTTCACACTACATGCTAAACATGATTAAATATAAACCAACCTCTGTTCAGAGTTTGCAGGATATCCTGAGTCATGCACTGGGATAAATGGCCTAGGTTCACATAACCACTAACCCTCAATATCGAACCAAGATTAAAATAGACTCAAGTTTAGCGTTTGTATGACATCAACTGCTCGTTTTAAACTCTCCAGATTGAGCATGTCTAGACACAGCTTGGGTGTCTGCGCAGAGGAGGCGTCTGCCAGGTCCCAAGGCATCTTTTAAGCAGATGGAATTTAATCCTAAGTGCAGAAATCTGCCTTTTTTAAAAAAAAAATTATCTCCCCCCCCCCCCCGATCTCATCCTTTATTCCCCCATTTAAATAAATCAATGGAATTTCTTAAGGCTGCAAAAAAAAAAAATCCATTTGAAAAGCTGTGGGCAATATGCATGAAATCTTAGATACTGGCGGGAGGGGGAAGGAAAAAGTAGCGAGCTGGGCTGAACAGACAATATTGACGGGGAAATGAGATTTTACATGTCACATAGATCAACATTCCTCCTGGACCACATAATGAGCAGGAGACAATACTTTCTTATTTATCTATTGGCCCGGTTTATTCCTGCCGCAAAAAAAAGCCGCCTTCCCTTCGTGCAGAATTTTGCTTCATTCATAAAAGGAGCACAGCTGCAGCAAAGCCGCGCTGCCGAAGATTTGAATTGGAGTTTTGACATTTTGCATGAAATGTTGTGAATGGAAGGGAACAAGGCGAGGTAGCGAGTGATGACATCCTAATAGGAACACTGCATTTCTGAGTCACCAGAAGATGGAGCTTTATTGGAGAGCTTCTGTTCCTAACTGTGCCTTGTGTTAAGAGGCAGCTGACTATTCGGTTTATTGCGTACACCAACAATTTAATCTAGAGGTAATCTTAAAACTGGAGAGGGGGGCGCGATGGCTCAGCGGTTAAAGACACTGCATTTGGAGAGCCGACAATCCAGGTTCGAGACCCCAGTTCTGCGCAGCAGGATGAGCTCCTGTTCTTGTCCCAGCTCCTGCTCACCTAACAGTTCGAAAGCATGCAAATGCGAGTAGATAAATAGGTACCACTTGGGTGGGAAGAGAAGAGAACAATGTAGCCATGCTGTCCACATAAACATGGAAATGTCTACGGACAATGCTGGCTTCCTCGGCCAAGAAATAAAGATGAGCCCTAGAATCGGACATGATTGACAGGGAAATCTTAAAACTAGTCAGGCAGTAGCATTACCATCTCCACCCCTGCAGAATATGGCAATTTCACGACAGTTATGGTAACCGCCAGTAGCTCTGAATTTGCTTTCTGCACTCTGCACTCTGACTATCTCGGCCTGGGACTTCTTCGTTTTTTTGCAGTAGTACAAGATGTTCTTTGAAAATCAGTGCGTTCTTTGAGCTAAAATCACTTAAGGGTTGGTTGTGAGAATGCCCATTTGGGGCATCCCTCCCTCCTCTGTCTGCCCCTTATGTCTGCCCTGTGTGGGGCAGCCCCTGCATGGAGGAGGCCTGGATAACCGTGTTGTGTCATGTGTGTTTTCTTGTATGTAAGTCTGTTTGTGTCTGTCTCCCTGCCACTGGCCCTGACCCCGTTCCTGCCTCCCTCCTGCTCCCTCCCCACAGATGGATTCACCAGTGAAGGAGAATATCTGGAAATATCAGAGATCAACCGAGAACAAGCTGGGGAATATGAGTGCGTCACGGCAAACGGGGTCTCAACACCAGACAGCAAACACGTCCTTATCACAGTCAATTGTGAGGCAACTTTTCGTTTCCTTTCTGCCCTGCATGCTCACCTGTTTTGATTTTTATTTGCATCTGCAATTCCTGGGTCCGAGTAAGATGGTTGCAACAACAAAACAATGATTGGTTTGGGATCTAAAAGATCAGCCTTAAGCTTGTGTTGCGTTCACACCACATGGTCTCAGCAGTTGATTTACAGATCTGGCAGCTATCTTTTCACCATCTGTATATGTTGATTAGTTAGATTCTATTCTATTCTGTTCTGTTCTGTTCTGTTCTGTTCTGTTCTGTTCTGTTCTGTTCTATTCTATCCTATTTATTCTTTCTTCATTATCCTATCCTATCCTATCCCATCCCCTCCCCTCCCCTCCTCTCCTCTCCTCTTCTCTTTCCTTCCATTCCATTCCATTCTCTCTTCTCTTCTCTTCTCTTCTCTTCTCTTCTCTTCTCTTCTCTTCTCTCTATTCCACCTTTATAAATAAGGAAATGAACATAACTAATACTCCCTCATCTTATTTTTCTCACAACAACAACCCTGTGAGGTGGGTTGGGCTGAGAGAGAGTGAGTGGGCCAAAGTCACCCAGCTGGGTTTCATGCCTAAGGCAGGACTAGAACTCACAGTCTGCTGGTAATTGGCACAATGTCACCTAGCTGGCTTTCAAGCGAGACTAGGACTCCCCATCTCCTGGTGTTTGGCCCAATTCACCCGGCCTTCTTTCATGCCTAAGGCGGAAGTGGAATTCCCAGTCTCCTGCCCCAGCATCTTAAACGATTATGCCATTCTATCCATTTTTCTTTTTATGACTGGCAATGTGAGAAGGGTGGATGGATTTAGTTTCCTTCTTCCCTCCTTGGAATGAACTGAGCTAAAGGGGATGATGGGATAAGTTATTTTTTGGAGTTAGAATATATGTTGTGGAATATATGTTAATACATAAAAATATGTACCACAATGTCCTACCTGTCAATGACTACTTCAGCTTCAACCACAACAATATACGAGCAAATAGAATAGAATAGAATAGAATAGAATAGAATAGAATAGAATAGAATAGAATAGAATAGAATAGAATAGAATAGAATAGAATTTTATTGGCCAAGTGTGATTGGACACACAAGGAATTTGTCTTGGTGCATATGCTCTCAGTGTACATAAAAGAAAAGATACGTTCATCAAGGTACAACATTTACAACACAATTGATGATCAATATATCAATATAAATCATAAGGATTGCCAGCAACAAGTTATAGTCATACAGTCATAAGTGGAAAGAGATTGGTGATGGGAACTATGAAACGATTAATAGTAGTGCAGATTCAGTAAATAGTCTGACAGTGTTGAGGGAATTATTTGTTTAGCAGAGTGATGGCCTTCGGGAAAAAACTGTTATAAATAATAGATACAAACTCAAGGTAAACCACTCCAAACTTGATTGCAGAAAATATGACTTCAGCAACAGAGTGGTCAATGCCTGGAATGAACTCCCTGACTCTGTGGTTTCTTCCCCAAACCCCCAAAACTTTAAGCTTAAACGGTCTACTGCTGACCTCACCCCATTCCTAAGAGGTCTGTAAGGGGCATGCATAAGAGCCCCTGCGTGCCTACCGTCCCTGTCCTAATATTCCTTTTTACTTACTCTTTTCGTGTATCCAAATTATGTTTATACTTTTACCTGTTATCTTATATATGATTGACAAAATAAATAAATAAATAAAAATCATTGGATCCAAATGGGGGGAGTTGGGGGCTCCTTCTCTGGCCCTCTCTGAGCTTTTTTTTCCCTTGAAGATCTTTTCTGCCTGTAGTTGAAGGGCTGCAGGAAATGCGTGCAGAGAGAGAGAGGCTTTCACAGTTGACCTCCAATCCGTTTCTCTGTCCATTGCTGTCTTTTCCCAGATCCTCCAATCATCACGGATGTCAAGGATTCCCGCCCCTTGATAGGAAAGACAGCCCTCTTGCGCTGTGAAGCCATGGCTGTGCCCGCTGCGGAATTTCAGTGGTTCAAAGATGACAAGCAGTAAGTCTGTGGTTCCCTCCCATCTCCTTCAGCATCATTTGTGAGCAGAGAAAATGGCGCTCCGTCGGCTTTTTAGCGCAGACTTTTCCAGAGGTCTTCCATTCTCAGAGTGTCTTGGAATGGATTGGGTAGGAGTTGTGGAATCAGTGGTGGGATTCAAGTAATTGAACAACCGGTTCTCTGCCCTAATGATTCCTTCCAACAACCAGTTTGCCAAACTGATCAGAAAGTTAACAACCAGTTCTCCCGAAGTGGTGCGAACTGGCTAAATCCCACCACTGTGTGGAATGGAAGTGCCCAACTATCTTGAAGAATGCTTTGGGAACTCTTGTTGGAGGCAAAGAGGACAGTCACATTTCGGATCCACGAAATAGGGAGAGATCAGTGGTGGAATTCAAATTATTTTTACTACCGGTTCTGTGGGCGTGGCTTGGTGGGCGTAGCAGGGGAAGGATACTGCAAAATCTCCATTCCCACCCCATTCCTGGGGGAAGGATGTTGCAAAATCTCCATTCCCAACCCACTCTTGGGGGAAGGATACTGCAAAATCCCCATTCCCACCCCACTCCAGTGGGAGGAGTGAAAATCCCCATTCCCTCCACACTCCCACTTCCGGTAGCGGAAATTTAGAGTAGTTTGGAGAACCGGCAAATGCCACCTCTGGCTGGCCCCAGAGTGGGGTGGGAATGGAGTTTTTGCAATATCCTTCCCCCAAGAGTAGGGTGGGAATGGAGATTTTGCACTATTCTTCCCCCAGGAGTGGGATGGGAATGGAGATTTTGCAGTATCCTTTCCCTGGAGTGGAGTGGGAATGGGGATTTTGCCGTATCCTTCCCCTGCCACGCCCATCAAGCTATGCCCATCAAGCCAACCCACGCCCACCAAGCCACGCCCACAGAACCGGTAGTAAAAAAAAATTGGATTTCACCACTGCCTCCAGGTTTTTAAAACTTAATCCCGCGTGTTCTGAATTGGGCCCAGAAACCAGCTGGAAATCCATGCAGTTTGCAAAATACCGGCTTAAGAAATGATCGAATCATCTCGTATAATAGATATAGTCTGGCGCAGCAGACGGACAACTAGCAGAGGTTGAAAGATCTATCCGTGCAGCCAGGCTGTGTGTATCATTAGTTAAAGAACATTCCATGTTTCTCGTCTTCTGAATTGCAATCGTATTAAACAATCTTGCAGCACGTAGTCGTGATTGTTTAATGCAGATTAATTTGTGATCCACCAGGCAGAACACGGTGTGTGGTACCCTATCCCTCGGGCAAGGCGGGTGCCTGCATGGGGGAGGCGATAAATCGCCCGGTTTGGCTGCCTGCCTTGGATTGCAATGCAAAGAGCTTCTGAGCACCTGGCCAACCCCAAACAGTGACTAAGCTCAGCTTGGATAGGGTGGGAAAGCGGCTGCCACAAGTGGGGGTAGATCGATGGCTTTTTCGGTTGCGCATTTTGCTAAACACTCTGATTGTGCCTGGACATTATTTCTTTAATCCTGACAGCCACGACATACCCATCAACGTATGTTGTACCAAAGCTTCCATCATCCTTACTTTGATTAGCAAGCCTCTGACGGTGAGGACATCCTAGGCCAATAAATCGGGAGGGCAGCTGTGAATGCCGTAAAATCTCGAAGTTGATTTATTTGTTTATAACCTGCCTTTATTATTTTTGTAAATAACTTAGGGCGGCAAACATATCCAACACACCTTCATCCTTCTACTTTTATTTCCTAATATTTCTTGTGACGTGGAAGAAGCCCATTTCTCTCAAGACTCTCCTCTCTTCGCAGTAGCCTTGATTTTACTTTAATCTGGTGCTTCCTTGTGTGACCCGAAATTAACCAGGGACCTGAAACTGCTTCTGATCCTACTTTCCAAAATCTGAAATGATAATAACCCGAAGCGAAGGAGCATTTGAACATGTGCAGAGCGTCTCTCGCTGTCAAAGAACCCTTTGCCTATCTGGAATATGGAGGAAAATCTTGGGAGGTTTAGCAAATCTTCCAAGAAACGTTAATCACCCCTTTTTATAGGTTTTCCCCACTGCTCGAAAATGATCCAGTAAAACGAAAATGAACGACTGTGAGATATTGAATTTTATATTACCAGACAGAAAATCTCTGCATCTCCCTGTCTTTCTAATTCATATGCAATTGGAGGAAAGAGAAATGACTCTAGAAATTGCTTTGAAGGAGAAGAGCATTTCCACAGACTTGTTTGGGGAGTGGAGTATCTGATATTATTTAGTGATCAAGAGACCGTGGGGTGTGTTTGTGTGTGTGTGTGTGTGTGTGTGTGTGTATGAATATCTCAGGGGTATCAAACTGGATTTCTTCGAGGGCCGGATCAGCATTGTCGTTCTTCTCCGTGGGCCGGCCAGGGTAGGTGGGGAGAGACAGGACGGACGCCTCCTGCAGCACCCTACCAGCTAAAACGGGGCACGGGGGACCTCGTGTGTCTCACGCGTGCTCCGTTTTCAGCCTGGACGGCCTCCTGCAGCACCCTGCTGGTCAAAACAAGGTGTGTGGGGGGGGGCTTGCGCGAGGTCCCCTGTGCCCAGTTGTGGGATTCAAATAATTTAACAACCGATTCTCTGCCCTAATGTTTTCTTCCAACAACCAGTTTACCAAACTGCTCCGAAAGTTAACAACTGGTTCTCCCGAAGTGGTGCGAACTGGCTGAATCCCACCACTGCCTCTGGCCCACTTTGGCCCGTAGGGTGCTGCAGGAATTCCAGACCAAAAACAGGGCACCCCCCACCTCCCTGCTGTTTTGGCTGCCAGAGGCACTGCGGGCCAGTCCTTTGCTATTTCCAGGCTGGTCCCATGGGCCAGATTTAAGCATCCCGGGGGCCTTGAGTTTAACACCCCTGGAATATCTTATTTTTGATTATTCTGTAATCAACCCATCTCCCTAACCTCTCTTAATTCCAAGAAATCCCAAGGGGGAAAAACTGAAATACTTTGGCCACCTAATGAGAAGGAAGGACTCCCTGGAGAAGAGCCTAATGCTGGGAAAGATTGAGGGCAAAAGAAGAAGGGGACGACAGAGAAGGAGGTGGCTGGATGGAGTCACTGAAGCAGTCGGCGTGAGCTTAAATGGACTCCAGAGGATGGTAGAGGACAGGAAGGCCTGGAGGAACCTTTTCCATGGGGTTGCAATGGGTCGGACACGACTTTGCAACTAACAACAACAAGTCCTTGACTTACAATCTTTCCCTTAATGACTGTTTGATGTTACGACACTGTTGAAAAAAGTGACTTATGACCGATCGTCGCTCTTACAACCATTGTATCATCCCCAAGGTCATGCGATAAACATTTGGGCATTTGGTAACCCAGCATGTATTTAACAATTGTGGCAGCATCTTGAGGTAGTGGTGGTGGTGGCGGCCATGTGATTTGTGACCTTCCCGCAGCCTCCTGACAAACCAAGTCAATGGGGGAATCCATGTTTGCTTAACAACGTCACAATTCTCTTAACAGCTGCCGTGATTCGCTTAACAACCACGGCAAAAAAACAGGTTGTAAAATCGGGCATCGTTTGCTTAACAACTGCCTGGCTTAGCCGTGGAAATTCTGGACTCAGTTAACTGTGGGTTTGAAGTTGAGGTCTAACCACTGGTGGGATTCAAATAATTTAACAACCGGTTCTCTGCCCTAATGACTGACTGGATGGGCCTAGCCATGGTAGCCATGGCCAGGGGGGGTGTGACAGGCAGCACTCGGCCTCCTGCACCCACATGGAAGCAAAAACAAGACATGGGGGGCTGCACCGCACCCCCCCCTGCTCCTCATTTTGGGCCTAGGAGGCCTCCCTGAAGCCTCCTGGGAAGCAAAAACGAACCTAGGAAGCCTCCCTGAAGCCTCCTGGGAGTGAAAACTGGCCACAGAGTGGGCACCGTCCCCCTGTGCCCCATTTTGGGCCTAGAAGGCCTCCCTGCATTTGCCTGGGAGCCAAAATGGGGTGTGTGGGAACTCCTGGAAGGGGCAGGGCAGAGCAAGGTGGGGCCAGCCATCAATTTAACTACCGGTTTGTCGAAACTGCCCGAACCTGAATCCCAGCACTGGGTCTACCTGTACCTTTCTCCTCCCCCACTACTCTTCCAACACAATGTTCCTTTCTCTCCCTCTGCACACAATACTTTAACTATTTACTTTCTCGTTGTCTCCCTCTTCCTAGCAGATTAATTAGTGGCTCGGATGGACTGCAGATCCAGAATGAACGCACACGCTCCATATTGCTCTTCACAAATGTTACCGTTCGACATTACGGAAATTACACCTGCCTGGCTTCTAACAGCTTGGGCTCCTACAATGTCAGCTTACGGCTTATCAGTGAGTTTTTCCTTCTCCCTCTCTTTTCATGCTTTGGAAACTTCGGGGGCTTACTGTAAATTTTGCGTCACCTACAGGACTTTTTAGAAGCCAGAGCTCCTTGTGGTACCTGGAGGCAACCTCACCTGGAGGTCCTCTGGATAGATTTGTCTATGGAGATTCTCAGTCATCCAGGTCATGATTGTCCCAAAACCCCCTTGAAGAGGTTTCGCTTCTCATCCGAGAGGTTTCTTCAGTTCTGAAGTCCAGTTGCCTTTTGAAAAAAGCACCTTTACGACTCTGGATAGATTGTTGTCCTTTCAAGCAGAGGGTATGGGAGAACAGCAAGAAGGTGGGGGAATTCTGGCATGTTTTCACACAGAAAAAAACAACAATGTGTACGCAAGGAATCTAAAACCTAAGCCTGGGCTTGGAGTAAGAATTTATTGAAAAAAATAGACAGTAACAGGGCAAGGTGTATAAAGCTCTCGAAAGGTCAGCAGTTCAGCAGTTTGAATCCTAGCGCCGCGTAACAGGGTGAGCTCCCGTTACTTGTCCCAGCTTCTGCCAACCTAGCAGTTCGAAAGCTTATAAAAAAATGCAAGTAGAAAAATAGGGACCACCTTTGGTGAGAGGGGAACAGCATTCCATGTGCCTTTGGCGTTTAGCCGTGCCGGCCACATGACCACAGAGACGTCTTTGAACAGCGCTGGCTCTTTGGCTTTGAAACGGAGATGAGCACCACCCCCTAGAGTTGGGAACGACTAGCACATATCACATTTTTCAGAGTTTAAGACATACTGGAGTATAAGACACAGCTTAGTTTTTGGGGAGGAAAATGGGGGGTGGGGGAATCTGCCTACCAGGTATTCATCTGGCTAGTGTCCTTAGTCTGATCAGCTTCAGCACATTAGTTTGCTGGTTTTTATCCCCTACTTGGGGATAAAAAACAGCTTCTAAAGCACAACTGATCTTTGGAGAGAGAAGGAATGAGAAAAGCAGGTGAAGCACGGAGATCGCTTCACTCGCTAGCGCCTCGTTAGGGCTGGAAAAAAACTTCACAGCTGAGAGTCAGAGGGAGCAGGCAAAGCAGGGAAGATCGCTTCACTGAAAAAATGCTTAGCACGGAGATCAGTTCGCTCACTAGCGCCTTGGTAGGGCTGAAAAAAAGCTTCGAAAAACCTACATTCAGAGTACAAGACACATTCAAATTTTCAGCCTCTTTTAGGAGGGGAAAAAGGTGTGTCTTATACGCTGAAAAATATGGCATGTGTGAGGGGAACCTTTACCTTTAAGGATGCTCTGAAGATTTGTATCAGATTCTGAGTTGAATAAGTTTGTGTTGTCTTTGGTGTTTTCTGAGTTTCATTGTTTTCTTGCAGACTTTTCATGACTTAACTAGCTAACATCATCCGTGCACTGATAAGGTTACCTAGTTTGATAATGGAATGTCTGCAAGGAAACAGCCAAGCGCAGAAAACACCAAGGACCACATAGTTCAACCCTGAGCTACAAATATTCCCTTCTGTTGAATTAATTTATGTTTTCCTAACATCCTGTGGCTCATCATCCCAAAGCGGAATGATATTTTCAGACTTTTGGGAAGAATTAGAAGGCTTTATGTCTAGTCTTTCTTCGTAGTACATAATTGTCCACGGAGTCTTACCTCTTTTTTCAGGTAGTCCTTGACTTATAACCAGTTGTTTAGTGACTGTTTGAAGTTACAGCGGACTCAAACATGTTAATTATGACCCAATTCCAAAGTTCTAACTTTGAACGGTTACTAAATGAAATGTTTTAAGTCGAGGACTACCTATATGGAAGTCTAACTCTGCCCACAGCCAGGAGTTCGATTTTGACTGGCTCAAGGTTGACTCAGCCTTCCATCCTTCTCGAGGTTGGTAAAATGAGGACCCAGATTCTTGGGGGCAATATCCTGATATTGCAAACTGCTAGGACTGTGGAGTAGTATATATGTCTAAATCAGGGGTGGGATTCACATACCTTCCCTACCGGGTCGCAAATGTGAGCATGTGCACGCATCATGTCCAGGTGGGTGGGCAAAACTTCCTGCAATCGCTGCTACCGGTTCGCGCGATCCGGACAGAACCGGCTGAATCCCACCACTGGTCTAAATGCTATTGCTATTGCTCACTGAAACCAGAACATCAACAATGGCAACTTCTTATTTTATTTTTATTTTTGTCTTTCAGGACCGGGTTCTCTGGACAATGTAGCGGTGGTCAGCACAGAACCTCCTGTCCTTTTGGGTTTGCTGTCATCTCTTTTTGTGACTCTGTTGTTTAAGATTTAGGGCGCCTGGGAAACGATGCAGAACAAAGAAATGGAAACAGGTGAAAGGGAAAGAATCCAAGAGAGGGGGAGAAAGAGAGAGGAAGATATCTCTACTTTCTGGAGAAAAAAAAAATGAAGAAAGAAAGAGGGAGAGAGAGAGAGAGAAATGAAATTTATCAAGAACCCATCACTGTGAGGGATAGAAGAAAACAAACAAACAAAAACAACAACAAAAATATGCATTTGTTTCTACCGCCATTTCTCTTCACACTTCATCTCAGATACTTTCGGTTGAACTACTTGTGGTTTAACACAACTGCAAAGACGCAGGGCTCTAACAGTGGATGGCAACGCAACAGTCCCCCCTTCTCCTCAAGCTCTGCGGTTTTAATAGAGAGATCTCCTCCTCTTCCTTGGGCCAGTTGGCCTTCTGAATGCACGGAACCTGGAACGTTGATTCCGCAAAGGGTTGTTTGATTGTTATCGCTATTATTATGATTATTAATTTTCTTTGGAGTTGTTGTTGGGTTTGTTTTGGGGGTTGTTGTTTTTTTATCTCTCTCTCTTTTTTTCTGGTGGACATTTCTCACCAGGAGGTTCCTTTTTTTTTTTTTTTTTGGTTATTTACTAGATTGAGAATCTTGACGTTCATTTAACCAGGTTATTTCAGGGGGTGTGGGCCAGTTTAGCAGCCAAGGACCAGGCAGAGACTCAATAATTTTGGTTAGGTCTGGTAGCCTGGGCTTCCAAGCTGCCCTTGTCGGCCTCCTCCCGAGAAACATTGGCATCAAGTTCAACTCACCGCATGAAAGTGGTCCAACGTTCTGCACTTGGGCTGCATCTCCACTGACCTGCAAGATCGTCTTTGCTGCCATCCCAGCGTCTTTGGAAGAAGGATGAAAGAAATCTGCATTTTTCAGGCATGGTATTTAAGCTATCGGGGTAAGAATGACTTCTGCCAATGATTGCTAGAGGTAACTTTCTGTTGTCCAGAGACAAAGACTAAAAAAAAAAAAAAAGGAACAAATGGTCTGGCTCTTTGATCATCCTGGAAATTTCCTTGCTTTTTAAACTTTGGGGGAGGGGGTATATTATTCGCTGGAAAACCGTGGCTTGGGACATCTGCCAGCTGTTTAATTCGCTTCTGTTTTCCTTTCTTTTCCTTTGCACTTTTCACAAAACCTTTTCCCTACTCCCGGCCAAGTCATGTCGCGCCTTTACACAATTGGCTGACTTAGCGGCTTCTCTCTCTCTCTCTCGGTGGTCAATTTCTTCACAAAACAACCATGCCCTGAAAGGTTTTCCGTACCTCTGTCTCTGTTCTGATTTTTTTTTTAATTTTATTTTCATGTCCATGTGAGAAACGCTGGGTTTTTTGTTTTGTTTTTTGTTTTGTCGATTGCACTTTGGGATACGGGATCACAGGTGTGCTTATTCAGTTAACTTCTGCATTTTTCAAACAACTGGGTGTGTGCGGTTGAAAGCTTAGAAATCAGTATCTAGAGATAGCATTCAAAACTTTGAAATGCTCATCATCCCCCAAATGGCAAAGATAAACTTAAGAGGATGTCAACCGATCTTCTGTTAACATAACAAACCCAAACTCCTTTCTTATTCAGGGTAGGTTACTTATCATGGTAGGTTTCTAAAGTTACACCATTAAGGTGGATAATGGCTGTATTCACACCCGTCTCTTTAACCACTTTATTGAATTTATGCATTTTCTGATATTGCACAATATATATTAAATCCTAAACACAGCCAAATGGCCTGGTTTCATGCAAGATCTAAAAGATATAGCCAGGGCTGAAACTCGCTAAGCTGCGTGAATGTAGGCAATAAGTCCTTATCAAACTTGGTTAAATATGTCATCGTGTGAATACAGCTAACATGTTGCCTTCCTTAAGAGAAGATGGTTGGAAGTGGAAGATATCTATGTGTGGCAAATGTGCTTATCCTGCTTTAGCTTCTGGATATAATTTGACAGGTTTCTGCCTTTAAGAGATTGAAAATTCCAGGTAACAGAAGACAAACGGTTGCTGCTAAAAACTAGAGTAAGATGCATGAGACAAGGTCTGTCAAGCAAAGATGGAATTTCTTCCGTAAATCTTTTTAATATTATTTTCCTCTGGCTCCGTTCACACAACATAGGTAGCCTAGTTATAGCATGTATCCATTTTCTGGGTTTACACTGCAAGTGAGCCAAGTGGACTGGGTTCACACAATGGGCCAGATCATTTATTCAAAAAAAACAACAACCAACAAACCACTAAAATCCAAGATTAAAAGTTACCAAAGTTGCAATGTTGTGTGAATACTGTCCACTAGAAGTGTCAAACTGAGCTAGCTTTGAGTGTTGGGTGGAGCCAGGCACGAAACTCTCGTGCTAAATTTCTCTCGGTCTGTAGAAAGGAATTGCTCATCTCCAGGTGGAAAGAAGACGAGGTAGAAAAATTCCTACCACAAGTATGAAGCTCTGAGAGGTTCCGCTTTAGAGGCAGGGAAGTTTGGAAAGAAGTAGAAAACTTTCTCTTGAGGTCTTTCTGGGCTGGATGAGTGGATATTTCTCACCCTGGGCCACTTTTGAGTGTGTGGATTTCAACTTGCTAGCTGGGGAATTCTGGGAGTTGAAATCCACCATCCGAAAGGGGCCGAGGTTGAGAATTAACTGCTTCACAGGGCAGTTCTGTATCCCAGAGAAATTGTATGTGTAAATCGAATGAATTAAATCCCCCCCACCTATTCCAGTTCTGTCATCGGAAACTATTTTTTTTTTTCCAACACAATATTATACGTCCTCCTAACATAGCACAAGTAGTAGATGAGCACCATTTCTGAATATGCTAGGAGGATAAAAATGCACCAGGAATGATTGATTTAATTATCTTTGCATCTTTTAAAATATATATATATATATATATATTAGTAGGATTCTTTTTTCATACAATAAAAGGCAAATTTTAAAAAAAGAAAGAAAAAAAAGTAAAAAAATGCAAAAAAGAAAACGAAAGGAAAAGCTAAAGTGTAGAAATATAAAGATGAACTTCCATCCAGCCGTCTTTTCAACAGATAACGCTAGCAACAATCTTATGATCTCTTCTCCCTCTTAAACGTTCTATAATTATAGTTGCATCTTCTTGGCCTTGCATCTGGCATCTTTTCTGTGGTTTTGGTGGCTTTTTCTACAGGTAGTCCTCAGTTTGCAACCATTCATTCAGGGACCAGTAAAAGTTAGCGCAGCGCTGAAAAAAGGTGACTTGCTAAAAGGTACTCCCCCTTGTGAATGTGGCAGCATCCCCTCCCCTGGATCGCAAATCATGTGATCAAAATTTGCCAACCAGACTGTTGCAGTGTCCTCGGGTCATGTGATCACCGTTTGTGTTCTTCCCAGCCAGCTTTTGACAAGCAAAGTCAATGGTGGGGGGGGGGGGAAGCTGGATTCGTTTAACAACTACAAGGTTCACTTAACAACCATGGTGGGGGAAAAAAAGTTTGTAAAATTTGAGCACCATTAGCAATGAAAAATTCCGGTGGTAAGTTGAGGTCTACCAACAATTCTTCACTGGCACTGAGAAATGCGATGTTTACAGAGGAGGTCTCTGTTTTCATGATGCTGCTGTAGGAAGGAATATCCATCCGGTTCAGTTCCAAGCTGGGAGACAGGAACTGGAGGCAAAATGGAGGCTGGAGGCTGATTGGAAAGAGGGTTTAATGATGACGCAGAAACACATAGGTAGTTCTGGTGCAGCTGACCACATGGAATGGAGAGTGTGTGTGGGGGGGTATTTATAACTTCTCTTGGGTTTTGGACTTGAGCTTCCTGTTCCTGTGCAAGAACATGTATTCTGTTGGTTGTTGTCAAACTCCCATGGGGCCATATACAAATCCTAGGAGTTTGTCTGAGCTAGGTTTGGTTGACGTTTGGGCTGATGCAATGAAGCGGCTTGTTGGACAATTCCTATTGTGACTGAGGGCTAACCCTACCTTTGTTCAGATTTTGCTGCAGAGAGTAATCGATTACCCAATCCGCATATCTAAAAGTTGGCCTCAGTTTAGTATCTGCTTGGGGGCATGGAGCTGGGGCTCTGAGTTTCTGTCTCCCTTAAGATTTTTATTTCTCTTTTAGGGGAACTATTTCATCCTACCTTTTTAAATATTTCTCAATTTTTTTCATTCTTCTTGGAGAGGGGTAGGTGCTGACTTTCTGCAATGCAATAGGAAAACCACAAAATGTTATGCTATCATGTTTATGGAGATTCTCCATCATCCAGGTCATGGTAGTCCCAAGAGGCAACTGGACTTTCTGGTTTTTCTTTGAAGATTTGTTTTTTTTTCATCAGCTCTGAAGAAGCTTCTTGGATGAGAAGTGAAACCTCTTCAAGGAAAAACCAGGAAGCCCAGTTGCCTCTTGAGAAAAAAGTAGCTTTGGAACAGTGGTAAAATCCTGCTGGTTCTGTCCGGTTCGCACGGTGATACATGGTTCAGTGAATTGGTAATGGTGGCAGGATGAGGCTCCACCCATGCACCTGGATGTTGTTACTTCCTGGTTTTAACCAGGAAGTAACCCATTTTTGACCCTCCGCGCACATGCAGAAGGCTTTGCGCATGTGCAGAGGGTCAAAAATCAGAAGTGACGATGGCGTGCGCACTTCCGAACCAGTAGGGAAGATAAGTAGATTTCACCCCTGTTTTGGGACGGTTATGCTAGTATGGGTTTTTCTGTAGTATTACACATCACTGATGGAAAAAGAGGTGAAGAAGGAATTGCCGGGAAATGCAGCCGTACATTTTCTGTAAAGTATCCTCAATCCTTTACCCACCTTTGACCAAAAAGTGTTCAGAGATTTTTATTTCAACAGCATAGGATCAAAAGCTTCCAGTTTTCCTAACAGCTTTGCGTCTGTTTCCAAGATAAAGTATGTGAAATATGAAAAAAAAGAAGAAGAAGAAATTATGAGAATGTATAGTATTTGCACCATTGATTTAAGTTGTTGTTACACCTCCGCTTTACTCGACGCTAACATTTGATTAGCATTATGCAGGTATCTGAGGTTCAGTTTGTATTTAAACACAGATTATGTGCAGCTCAAATGCAGCTTTGTAAAAACCACCACGAGAGAAATGTCATTGGATGGGATCGTGTCAGTAGAAGTCAGTTTCTAAGCTCTGAGCTTTTCCTTTGGCAAGCCGTGATAAGTATGAAAATAGATGGAGGATTTTCATGTTGCTGAATTTCCAAAGCGCTGATAGAGAACTTTTGGTGGGGCTCGGCTTGCCAAAAATTTGGAAAAATGCCTAACTTGACACGTGTTCCCAGTGGTGGGTTGCTCCCGGTTCGCACCGGTTCGGGAGAATCGGTAGTAGCTGCGGTGGGAGGCTCCGCCCACCTGCTCGGAAGTCATCAAATCTGCTCTGCGCATGCGCATAAGTGGGCCATGCGCAAGCAAACTAGTAGCATTGGTAAGTGAAACCCACCACTGGTGTTCCCCCTGCCCTCCCAAATAAGAAATATATAAGTAGTCCTCGACTTACAAGAGTTCCTTTGTGACTATTCAAAATTGCAACACTGAAAAAGCGACTTGTGACCGTTTCTCACACTTATGACCATTGCAGCATCCCCATGGTCCCATGATCAAAGTTAAGACACTTGGCAAGTGACTCACATTTATGATGGCTGCAGCAGCATCCCAGGGGTCACATGGGAACTTCTGCGAACTTCTGACAAGCGAAGACAAAGCAAGATTTACTTCACAACCATGTTACTAACTTAACAGTGATTCACTGAACGACTCGTGGCAAGAAAGGTCATAGAATGGGGCAAAACTCACTTAACTGTTTCACTGTTCTGTTCCGCAGAAATTTGGGTCTCGTAAGTCGAGGACTACCTGGGTCAGATTTATATATTCATTTATTTTTAAAATATAGAATCCAATCGGGAATGTGATGCTCTTTATTTATATGAAAAAATGTCAAATTTTGACAAAAATGAAATACGAGTTAAAAAAAACCTCATTTTTGGAGGTCCCAGAGGCTATGCGAGAGCACACCTCATTCTCACACAGCCTCGAACAAAATCACCTGAGAACAAATACGTGTTCAAGAATAGTTGTCTGTGGAGATTTTCAGTCATCCAGGTCAGGGTTGTCTCAAAGGTGCTTTTTCAAAAGGCAACTGGACTATTTTTTTACTTGAGGAGTGTTGGAAGAAATTGTCCTTCTGGGTTCAGTTCCAAGTGGGAAAGAAGACACTGGAAACATGGTGGCTGATTGGAAAGATGGTTTTAATGGTGGACAGGAGCCCATGCCTTGAAGATCTTGGGAGAAGAGGAGGAAAAAATGGGAAAGAGATGCTGAGAGTGCCTGAGTTTTGTGTCCTCTCTGGGCTTTTGAATTTGAGCTTGTATTCTGATTGGTTGTCAGACTCCCATGGGGCCATGCAGGGGTAATTTTGTAGGTTGTCTGTATCCCAGGCTTGGTTGAGCCTTGCTGGGTGATGATGTAATGAAGGGGCTTTGGGCAATTCCTATTATGGCTCCGTCTGAAAGAGGTAGATCTTTGTTGTGTAGAATAGACTGGCCTTTATGGCCCATTAACAAAGGTGTGGTGGGGGCTGAGTTTCTGCTTCCCTTTTAGGGGAAATTTTCTGCCCTTTTAATATTTCCTAAAAATAGCTCATTTTCCTAGGAGAGGGGGAGTGGTGGGTGCTAACTTCCTACAGGAGGAAGGAGATGAACAAGACATTTCCCAAGTCATCCAAGAAGTTTCATCAAAGCTTCACCTAATGAACTTTCTTGGATAAAAAGCAAAAGGCCTTTTTCTTCTTTCCCAAGGAAATAAAAATACTTCAGTTGCCTTTTGAGAAAAGCATCTTTGATTCAAGAATGGTTGTCGTTGGGGTTGGTGAACGCTGGCACGTCACCCAAAAACATGGTGTGTCACCAGTGGTAGGTTGCTACCGGTTCGCCCCGGTTCAGGCGAATCGGTAGTAGCGGCGGCGGGAGCTCCGCCCATCTGCCCGGACGTCATGAAATACACTCTGCGCATGCGCAGAGCGTAAGCGAACCGGTAGCAAAGGTAAGTGAAACCCACCACTGCGTGTCACCTTTGGCACGCGTGTCGTAGGTTCGCCATCACTGCCCCCGAGTCCTGTCTCCTTGGTCTTCTTCTCAACTAGCAAAACTTATGCCAAGAAAATTTGGCTTTTAAAATGTGGGTAAAGTTATGCAGAATGAAAGGACAACTTGGTTAGTTTTGCAGAGTTTACAGAGGTCAGCGAAACCCCAGCTTTTTCTGGTTCTCACGTTACGAAATTTCAGGCATTTGGGAAAGTGGATAGTACAGGGGTCTGCAAACTTGGCTCTTTTAAGACTTGCGGACTTCAACTCTGAGAGTTAAAGTCCACAAGTCTTAAAAGAGCCAAATTTGCAGACCCCTGGGATAGTAGAAGGAACTGCAGAAATAATCAAGAATGTGCACGCTTTCCCAGGAAAAGCCAACCACTCCTTGCAATGAATGGGCTGTTTTCTTCAGCTTGATGGCACTGCAGAATCCGGTTCTTTCAGGAGTTTGGCAGGTGCACGTCCAGTTTTCCCTACTCTCTTTATTATTATCTTTATTAGGCAATTATTGTTATTCAGCCTTCCTTAGCCTGACCATGTTGGTTGAGACAGATGAGTATTATAATGCAATGCATCTGGAGGGTTTCAGATTTGTGGGAAAATTCTTGTGATTGTAAGATATACTGAAGAGCAGAACGGAGAGGAGAACAGAATCCAGAAAGGAAATTGGGGTGAAAATTGGGGATGCTGTAACTAGAGGTAGTCCTCTACTTATGACAGTTTATTTAGTGACCGTTTGAAGTTACGGCGGGCATTGAAAAACTTATTACAATTTTTCCATACTTAATGACCATTGCAGCATCCTTATGATCACATGTTCAAAATTCAGACACTTGATTCAAACTTAGGATGACCGGAGTGTCCCGTGGTCCTGTGTGATTCCCTTATGCTCCTTTCTGACAAAGTAAATGGGGAAGCAAGATTTACTTAACAACTGCATTACTAACTTAACAACTGTAATGATTCACGTAACAACTGTGGCAAAAAGGTCATAAAATGGGGCAAAGCTCACTGAGCGACAGAAATGTTGGGCTCCATTGTGAGTCGTAAGTGGAGGACTACCTGCATGCTTTCAGGGAGATATATATAGCTCGTGGTCCCGTTGCTTAAGTCTCAGCGTTTTTTCTAAGGGGAGGAAAAAAAAAAGGCTGGTTTGAACTGGCAGCTCTCCAAGACCGTGGTCATTTGCATACATAAGGATTAGGTCTGGATTTACTGATAAAGCTCCAGGAGATTTGCAATAGGTCACAGGGATTTCTGACTTCAACATTTTTAATGCTAGAACATTAAAAGAAAAAAAGAAAAAAGACAGAAGTGACAGTAAGGCAGGCCTGAAATTAAACTGATCCAATAAAGAAAGTTTGAAACAGCCATGAGGATGTTGGATGTGTGGATGTAGTAGGTGCTTTATTTGGTTCAGAATGCGTCTTTTGCAGACGCAGAGGACTTTTGCTCTGACGTCTGGATCTTATTGTCTTGAGGACTAGAGCAGGGGTCTCCAACCTTGCCAACTTTAAGACTTGTGGACTTCAACTCTCAGAATTCTGGAAGTTGAAGTCCACAAGTCTTAAAGTTGCCAAGGTTGGAGACCCCTGGCTAGAGCAAAGAAAACTTGTAAATCTGAAATCTGCCCACTGAAGGTTTAGATTACTACCATATAAGTTGTCCTCACTTAATGACCAGTTGCTTAGCAACTGTTCAAAGTTACGACAGACACACCACACACCCCAGAAGGTACTTACAATCCGATTCCAGAGTTCCAGTGGCAGCACATACACACACACACACTTCTCACATAATCATATTTCAGGTGGTTGGCAACTGGCTAAATTTTATGGCCAGTTGCAGCATTCTATGATCGTATAACTGCAATTTATATATATATATTTTTTGTTGTTGTTATTATTGCCAGTTCTGGTGTTGGCTGAGTTCTGATGAAAAATGTCTCTAGGAATGAAGGGGCTTGTTTTATGACTACCACACTTGTTTTACAACCACTGCAAAACCAGCTGTGAAACTAGGTCAGTCAGGTGGGTGTCTGGATTGACAACCGTTATGACTTAACGGTAGAAATTTGATATTTCATTGTGGGCGTAAGTTGAGGGTTGCCTGTATTTCTTTTGAGCTATTGACGTAACGATATATTTTTTTCTTAATAATAATAATAATAATATCAGAGTTGGAAGGGACCTTGGAGGTCTTCTAGTCCAACCCCCTGCCCAGGCAGGAAACCCTACACCATTTCAGACAAATGGCTATCCAACATTTTCTTAAAAATTTCCAGTGTTGGAGCATTTACAACTTCTGGAGGCAAGTTGTTCCACTGATTAATTGTTCTAACTGTCTAACTCCTTAGTTCTAAGTTGCTTCTCTCCTTGATTAGTTTCCACCTATTGTTTCTTGTTCTACCCCCAGGTGCTTTGGAGAATAGTTTGACTCCCTCTTCTTTGTGGCAACCCCTGAGATATTGGAACACTGCCATCATGTCTCCCCTAGTCCTTCTTTTCATTAAACTAGGCATACTGAGTTCCTGCAACCGTTCTTCATATGTTTTAGCCTCCAGTCCCCTAATCATCTTCGTTGGTCTTCTCTGCACTCTTTCTAGAGTCTCTAGAGTCTCAATTAATTGTGATAGTGATGATTCTGCTCAGTATTGCTTTTATATTAGCACGGGTGCAGCGGTGGGTTTCAAAAAATTTTACTACCGGTTCTGTGGGTGTGGCTTGGTGGGCATGGCATGGTGGGCGTGGCAGGGGAAGGATACTGCAAAATCTCCACTCCCAATCCGCTCCAGGGGAAGGATACTGTAAAATCTCCATTCCCTCCCCAATCCAGGGGAAGGTTACTGAAAAATCCCCATTTCCTCCCGATCAGCTGGGACTTGGGAGGCAGAGAATAGATGGGGGCAGGGGCAGTCTGAATTTTCACTACCGGTTCTCCAAACTGTTCAAAATTCTGGGTGTTGAAGTGTTCCAGGCTTAAAGTTGCCAAGGTTGGAGACCCCTGGTTTATAGTGACAGACCAAAGAAATCCCCCTATTTTTATTTCTAACGAATAGCCCTGGAAATCTCAGGTGGTCCTTCCTTCAGGTTCTACTCAGGAACAACCCTGCTTAGCTTTGGAAACCATCAACTCACAGAGTGTTGGTGCTGCTGTTTGCTTGAGGAATGGCATTGATTAAGAAAAGCTACAATCTTCAGCGTGTCTATGGAGATTCTCAGTCATCCAGGTCATGGTTGTCCCAAAGGTGCTTTTTCAAGAGGCAACTGGACTTTCCTGGTTTTTCTTTGAAGACGTTTCGCTTCTCATCCAAGAAGCTTCTTGGATGAGAAGCGAAAGGTCTTCAAAGAAAAAAAACAGAAATCTTAAGCATGCATACTAGGGGTTTACTTCTGGATGAATGTACCTTTTATGTAAGTTTATGTTATAAGAGAAGATGTAGTAAGTAAGGAGGAGAAGAACAGCCCAGGTGAATCCCTGCAGATAGCCATTGTCGTGTCCCACTCTTCCGCTGACGGCCGGGTCAGGGAAATCCGAATCAGGCGTGCCTCTGCAGCTCTGCCAAAGTCCTAGCAAAGTCCTCAGGGCAGGCAGGAGACCAGAAAGTGACTTCAGCAAGATATGTTTAGACTTTGCCTGACTCAGAGAATGCCAGAAAGCAGGTCCTTTATATAGGCCATGGGGTGTGGCTCCATGACTCAGCACTTATCCAGGCCTGCCCCTCCCTTCCTTCTGTTGCCTCCGTCTATCAAGTCTTCTGACGCGAGGGTCACCCCAGTCTGCAGCTGTTGGCAATAGACCTCCCTCAGGCTCACATGCTGTGGAGGAGGGGGAGGGGTCTTGTTGCTCCGTTTGCCTGGGCATGGAGCCAGAGCTGGGGGCTGGAGATACTTCCTCCTCTTCAGCCTGTCTGGGCATGGAACCAGGGCTGGGGCCGGGAGGCATACTAGGACATTCCTCCGTGTTCGGAAGCAGATAAGAAGGCCCCGGCTGTGGTGAGATCGGACGAGACACAACAGCCATGTTTTCTCCCATTAGTTCCTTCCTCCATGAAGCTTCTCTACTTATGAGAAAAGGAGGAGACAATTACAACATCGCTCAGATTTTCTATATCTTTTGGTCTGTCATTGGCTTTCCTTGAGGTTAAGTCTTTCCTTCTGTTGTTGTTTTTTTTTTAAAATCAAGTTAAAAGGGGAAAACTGCCATGGCAGGAAGGTCTGTCTTTGATGTGGATCCTCACCCTAGACCAGTAGGTCTCAATCCTGCCATGCAGAGGGAATCCAGAATTAGAATAGAACTGGAAGGGTCCTTCGCGGTCTTCTGGTCCAACCCCCCTGCTCAAGCAGGAGACCCTATACCAGTGATGGCTAACCTTTTTGCCATCGTGTGCCAAAAGCAGGGGGAGCGGGTGGGGGGTTGCGCGCACGTGTGCCCACACCCATAATTTAATGCACCCCGATTCCCTGTGCATGCGTGCGTGACCCCCCTTATGCTCCCCTGCTTTTGGCATGTGATGGCTCGGTGGGCCCGGTAGGCCTATTTTTCACCCTCCCCTGACTCCAGAGGCTTTCTTGGAGCCTGGGGAGGGCAAAAACGGCCTCCCCCACCCTCCCAAAGGTCCTCCGGAGGACGGAAACAGCCCGTTTGCCAACTTCCGATGGGACCAGAAGGCCAGTTTTTCACTCTCCCCAGGCTCCAGAGCCTTTCTAGGAGCCTAGGGAGGGTGAAAACAACCTCCCCCACCCCAGAAGCTCTCCAGAGGCCGGAAACAGCCTGTTTCCCAACTTCTGGGGGTCCCAGAAGGGCTGAAAATCAGCGCTCCGGAGCTCAGCTAGGGCAATGCTCATGTGCCCACTGATATGGCTCCACGTGCCACCTGTGGCACATGTGCCGTAGGTTTGCCATCACGGCCCTCTACCCTTTCAGACAAATGGCTGTCCAGTCTCTTCTTAAAAAACATCCAGGGACGAAATACCCACAACTTCTGATTCCACTGGCTAATTGTTCTCACTGTTAGGAAGTTTCTCCTTAGTTCTAGGTTGCTTCTCTCCTTGATTAGTTTCCATCCATTGTTTGTCTTGCCTTCCAGCGCTTTGGAAAATAAGTTAGAGTACAACTTGATAGACCAAGTCTTGTGTTGTATACTAAATGTGATGGAATATAAACTTGAGTCCGGGAATGAGAAGTTCATTAAGCTGTTAATGGCAAAGGAGTTCAGAAAAGACATTACCTTAATTACCTTACAGATGACCCCTCCACCCTGTTAAAGACTTTGGAGTTTTCATATCCAATGATCTAAGTGCCAAAGCCCACTGCAACTACATAGCAAAAAAGGCTCTAAGAGTTGTAAACCTAATCTTGCCTAGCTTCTTCTCCAAAAACACTACACTACTAACCAGAGCATATAAAACATACGCTAGACCAGGGGTCTCCAACCTTGGTCCTTTTAAGACTTGTGGACTTCAACTCCCAGAGTTCCTCAGCCAGCTTTGCTGGCTGAGGGACTCTGGGAGTTGAAGTCCACAAGTCTTAAAGGGACCAAGGTTGGAAACCCCTGCGCTAGACCAATTCTTGAATACAGCTCGACTATCTGGAACCCATACCACATTTTTGACATCAGTACAATTGAATGTGTCCAAAAATATTTTACAAGAAGAGTTCTCCACTCCTCTGTAAACAACAAAATACCTTACGCCACCAGACTTGAAATCCTGGGCTTAGAAAATTTAGAACTATGCGGCCTTCGACATGACCTGAGTTTAACTCATAGAATCATCTATTACAATGTCCTTCCTGTCGAAGACTACTTCAGCTTCAATTGCAACAATACACGAGCACACAATAGATTGAAGCTTACTGTTAACTGCTCCAATCTTGATTGCAGAAAATATGACTTCAGTAACAGAATTGTTAATGCTTGGAATAAACTACCAGACTCTGTGGTCTCTTCCCAAAATCCCCAAAACTTCAACCAAAAACCGTCTACTATTGACCTCACCCCATTCCTAAGAGGTCTGTAAGGGGCGTGCATAAGAGCACAAGCATGCCTTCCGTTCCTGGCCTATTGTTTCCTTTCGTTATATCCAATTAATATAGTTATTACATACTCATGCTTATATATATATGCTTATATATTGTATAGTTATTTCATGCTTATGCTTATATATACTGTGTGACAAAATAAAATAAATAAATAAATGAAATAAAATACTCAGTCCTGGGAAAGAAGAAAACACAAGCAAGAAGTTCAGACTAGCCCTGCCTCGATTAGGTTTGGTGTAAGAGGGACACGGTGGCTCAGGGGCTAGGACGTTGAGGCTTGTTGATCGAAAGGTCGGCAGCTCAGCGGTTTGAATCCCTAGTGCTGCCATGTAACGGGGTGAGCTCCCGTTACTTGTCCCAGCTTCTGCCAACCTAGCAGTTTCAAAAGCATGTAAAAATGCAAGTAGAAAAAATAGGGACCACCTTTGGTGGGAAGGTAACAGCGCTCCGTGCGCCTTTGGCGTTGAGTCATGCCGGCCACATGACCACAGAGACGTCTTCGGCCAGTGCTGGCTCTTCGGCTTTGAAACGGAGATGAGCACCGCCCCCTAGAGTCAGGAACGACTAGCACGTATGTGCGAGGGGAACCTTTACCTTTACCTTTTTAAGATGGAGTAGAGAAAAATCCTGTCAGCCTTCAAGATTCTGCATTATACCCCTCACAGCCCCTCCCGCCCCTCCTTGGTTTCGTGACCTTCCCTAAGTTGAAGGGCTGACATCAGGCACCATGGCAGCTGCCTGGATTTATGTTAGCAAGTCAATAGTGTTCCTTAATCACACGTCTGTCTGTGATTGAACGGCCATGGCTCGTAAATGTTGGCAGGTTGGCTTCCATCTCTCAGAAGAGAGCGAAAGGTGTTTTGCACAAAAAGCAATGACTAGGGCAAGCATCTCCTTGATCAATGGCAGAATCCATAACTTTCTTCTGAAAGAGTCTCAGTGCTGGGAACGTGTTTATCAATAGATCCGGGGTTAGCTCAACACTGATGGGATGTCTTGGCCGTTTTTTGTTTTTTGTTTTAAATTTAATAGCGTACTTTCCCCATGAAATGCAACTGCTCTTATACTTTCTCCACCATTGATTGATGGGAATGGAGAAGGAAGCAGAGATTTCTTCCACTGGAAATGTGCTCAGGTTGGAAGGATGATAACTGGGATGTTTACAGTGAGCAGCAAGGTGTGATGAACTCCTTCAGGTGGTGATGGGATTCTGTTGACAATTTGGTCAAGCATTGTTATATTTTGTGATCAAATGGAAGGGTGTCCGTATTTCCAGAGACATGCAAGACTTCAAAAGGAAATTGGCCCTTCCTTCCTTCCTTCTTTCCCTCCTTCCTTCCCTCCTTCCTTCCATTTTCTCTTTTCCTCCCTCCCTCTCTACATCTCTTCCTTCCTTCCTTCCTTCCTTCCTCCCTCCCCTCCTTCCTTCCATTTTCTCTTTTCCTCCCTCCCTCTCTACATCTCTTCCTTCCTTCCTTCCTTCCTTCCTCCCTCCCCTGCTTCCTTCCATTTTCTCTTTTCCTCCCTCACTCTCTAAATCTCTTCCTTCCTTCCTTCCTTCCTTCCTTCCTTCCTTCCTTCCCTCCTTCCTTCCATTTTCTCTTTTCCTCCCTCCCACTCTACATCCCTTCCTTCCTTCCTTCCTTCCTCCCTTCCTCCCTTCCTCCCTCCCCTCCTTCCTTCCATTTTCTCTTTTCCTCCCTCCCTCTCTAAATCTCTTCCTTCCTTCCTTCCTTCCTTCCTTCCTTCCTTCCTTCCTTCCTTCCTTCCTTCCTTCCTCCTCCTCCTTCCCTTCTTCCTTCCATTTTCTCTTTTCCTCCCTCCCTCTCTAAATCTCTTCCTTCCTTCCTTCCTTCCTTCCTTCCTTCCTTCCTTCCTTCCTTCCTTCCATTTTCTCTTTTCCTCCCTCCCCCTCTACATCCCTTCCTTCCTTCCTTCCTTCCTTCCTTCCTTCCTTCCTTCCTTCCTTCCTTCCTTCCTTCCTTCCTTCCACCCTCCCTCCCTCCCTCTCAAAGGACTGCTCTACCACAGTGATGGCTAACCTTTTTGCCATCACGTGCCAAAAGCAGGGGGAGCGCGGGAGGGGTTGTGCACATGCCTACACCCATAATTCAATGTGCCCTGCCTTCCTGCACATGTGTGCGCAAACCCCCATGCTCCCCCCACTTTTGGCACATGATGGAAAAGTGGGCCTGGTAGGCCAGCTTTTCACTCTCCCCAGGCTCCAGAGGCTTTCTAGGAACCTGGGGAGGGCGAAAAGGGCCTTCCCCACCCCACCCCCCCAGAGGCCGGAAACAGCCCGTTTCCCAACTTCCGGTGGGCCCGGAAAGCTGAAAATCAGTTGGCCGGCACATGCATGTATGCTGGAGCTGAACTAGGGCAACTCTCGCGTGCCCACATATATGGCTCCGATACCACCTGTGGCATGCATATCATAGGTTCGCCACCACAGCTCTACCGTCTCTGTGTTTTAAAATCTGTATCCAATTCCACCAGCCATGACAAGGTGGGCCTGGTCTCGGCCTCTTCCTTGAAGCGGTGTCACCTAAAGCAGGAGTCTCCAACCTTGGTCCCTTTAAGACTTGTGGACTTCAACTCCCAGAGTTCCTCAGCCAGCTTTGCTGGCTGAGGGACTCTGGGAGTTGAAGTCCACAAGTCTTAAAGGGACCAAGGTTGGAGACCCCTGACCTAAGGGACCGAGGAGATGTGTCTACTCTACCATAATGCCTCTCCGATGAAGGACCATCGGAGATTTAGATGACTTAACCCCAGTGTGAAATGTAAAATTTGTTACTACCGGTTCTGTGGGCATGGCTTGGTGGGAGGGCGGGTAATGTGACTGGGTGGGCGTGGCCAACTTTTTTTTTTTTACTTTTAAAAGCATTTTTCCTACAACCTCTTCGGCCGAAGAAGTTGTAGAAAAAAATGCTTTTAAAAGGCTCCTCTGACGATCCCAGCTGAGTTGCCTGATTGTCAGAGGCTTTTCTTTTCTTTTAAAAGCACTTTTTTTGCCTTTAAAAGAAAAAAAAAGCCTCTGATAATCAAGCAACCCCACTGGGATTGCCAGAGGAGCCTTTTAAAAGCATTTTTAACAACCTCTTTGGCAGAAGAGGTTGTAGAAAAAATGCTTTTAAAAGGCTCTGACGATCCCAGCTGAGCTGCGTGATCAATAGAAGCTTTTTTTTTAACTTTTAAAAGCATTTTTTTGGCCGAAGAAAAAATGCTTTTAAAAGTGAAAAAAAAAACTGTGATGATTGCACGGCTCAGCTGAGCATGGTGAGGGCCCAGGGATTTTTGTTACCGGTTCTTCGAACCACCTGCCACCATCTTTACCGGATCGGGTGATCCGGTCTGAACCGGGAGAATTTCACCCCTGCCTAACCCTGTTGGCTTTCCAAAAGGCTTTATAAACCTTGGTTGTTCCCTCAGGTATTGGGTCAGGATGCTAACTAAGCTTGATGGTTTGTTTGTGTTGTTGGATGAAAGTCAGCTGGAGGACAATAACTGCATTATATTAATGTTATCATCACGTTCATTTTTTTTCCAACTGTGGAGGTTTATGGTTATGGATATGACGTATTGTTAGCTGTCCAGAGTCCCAGATGTACTGTATATTTCTTTCTTTCTTTTTTAAGGAAAATTAAAGGGGAGCAGATCTTTTCGCTAAGATGTGGCTCTAGATACTCTGCACAAGATTTCTGAAGGATAAGTTTTAATTGGCTCAAGACTCATTGGAGTTATTTTGCTGTTTAAAATTGATATTTTAATTGCCATGAAGCCAAAGTGATTAGGGAGAAGGGAGGATATGAATGAGTGGTCGTGGGGCCCAAGGACCCAGCTGTGGAGGAAATAAGAGTGCCAAGTATCACTTCCTCACTGTCCTATCGTAGAACTAGATCCTCAAGAAAGGATAATACTTACAGTAAAAGCCCCTTTATCAGAAGCAGACAGTGAGATTTCTGGAGAATAACAGAATAACACATTAGAGGTCTTCTAATCCAGGGGTCTCCAGCCTTGGCAACTTTAAGACTTGCAGACTTCAACTCCCAGAGTTCAACTCTGGGAGTTGAAGACCACAAGCCTTAAAGTTGCCAAGGTTGGAGACCTCTGTTCTAGTCCAACCCCCTCCAGAAGACCCTATACCATTCCAGACAAGCGGCCATCCCAGTATCTTCTTAAAAGCTTCCAGTGTTGGAGTACTCACAACTTCTGAAGACAAGACTTACCTACTGATTAATTGTTCTCATTGTTCAGAAGTTTCTCCTTGGTTCTAGATTGGTTCTCTCTTTGATTGGTTTCCATCCATTGTTTGTTGCCCTGCCTTCAGGTGGTTCAGGAGATCACTGCAGAGCTCTTGGGTTTTCCTTGGATGGTTTATGAGGGTTCACTCTTCTATTTTATTTTAAAAAAATAGTTTTGCAAACCTCAGGGTCCCCACTAATGCAGTGTTTCCCAACCTTGGCCATTCCCAGGTGGGTGGACTTCAAATCCCAGAATCCCATAGCCGGCATGACTAGTGAATTAACATTCTGGGAGCTGAAGTCCAACACACACATTATTTTTGTTACATTACAATACTCACATTACATTACAATACATTACAGTACTCATGGCTAGATTAGAGGAAATAAATGGACCAGGATAAGCTATGCAATTGACGATACTCATCCCAGAACTCTTAAGAGAATTTTGCAGCGTTGCATTGTGGCTGAAGGTACACTTCAAGACCTAATGAATGACCTCTAGGATACCCCTCCCCCCTTTGTTTTGTGGCTTTCCCACCTCTGGCCCGTGGAGATCATGTTCTTGCTATATGAAAATGCACGAGAGCTTTGGGCAGTAGAAGGGACACAAAAGAAGCAGTTGGCTGCCTCCAGAAGTCCTAGCCTTGTGCTCGTTTTAGGAACTTAGTGGATTATTGGGTGACCTTTGCTGTCCATTGTTGCTTTTAAAATGGAGAACCTTTTAGGGTTCAGCAGTAGGCTTAAGAAATGGGAGTCGAGCAATATGCTGTCCGGCTTATGAGTGTGTAAAAAAAACGTGGCAACTTGAGAACCTTACCCACGGTTGGAAGAGCTAAAGTTCTTATGTGTCTCTCCAGATCACGTTTATCTCTTTACAAATCCCCTTAAATTGCAGGCTGCCAGAGAAACAATAAGAGAAAGTGAGGGCAGGGGTCTTGGCTGCTCAGAAGTTATGCTTTTTAAAACGTCTACCTTAAAGTGCTCACTTGGAAAAAAGAACCCAGGAGGGTAATAAGCCATGAGTAAACGCGAGAATTATAGAAAACATTGGGATCCAGATTTGAAGTGGTGAATGGGGTGGCATATCATGTCTCGTTGGTAGTAAATTTGTGACAATTCATTAAAATCATGGCATTGATATTATCCTTGCTTCATTTCAAGGGCTGTTGCTTAAAATGCTTAAGTTTGGATTCAGATACGGAAGTTTCCCTCTTCTTCAAGCGTTGGCCAGTTGGATTCTAGATTCCCTTGTTCCGTATAGGACAGGGGTGAGCAGCTATGGCCCCTTTACAACCTGTTGACTTCAACTCCCAGAATTCCCGAGCCAGCCGTGCTCAGAGTTGAAGTGCACAGGTCATAAAGGAGCCCATAGAGGCCTGCCTCTGTTCTAGGAATTGGTGACATAATGACCTCCTCTAGCCTCAGTGCCTTGAATTGTTGCTAGCATAACCAGTTTAAGATATGAATGGAGAAATCAAGGATAGCTTCATGATTACTCTGGAATCAAAACCACGAATAGTGATCTATCCACTCAACTAGATGGCCAAAGTCTATTGTGACCAATGTCCAAATCTGATGCACTGTCTAATTCAGTGGTTCTCAACCTCTATAGTGCTGCGACCCCTTTAATACAATTCCCCACAATGTAGCAACCCCAACCATAAAATTATTTTCGTTCTGAATTTATCGCCCCTGAAGCCGTATTGGCTAGTGATCTGAACTGCTTGCGATTGCTTTGAGGACGGAGGCATTAAAGTGGAGACTCCTCCCCTATTAAGTTTATCGCGCCTGAAGCCAGATTAGGCTAGCGATTGGGAGTGATTGCAGCTGGCTTGAGAGGGAGACATCAGAGCAAAGATTTCTCTCTCTTTTAATTCATTGCGCCTGAAGTCGAATTCGCCTAGCGATTTGAAGAGCCTGCAGCTGGCTTGTGGAATCAACCACTGGAGCGCGATTCTTCGACTCGCAAGTATACTTCCCATATTTCCGATGGTCTTAGGCGACCCCTGGCAAATCGTCATTCGACCCCCAACGGGGTCCCGACCCACAGGTTGAGAACCGCTGGTCTAATTCATCATGCTGGATTTGGATTCGGGAGGTATCAACACTAAAACTGAAAAAGTTAGGGATTGAGCAACGCTGATATTTATTCTCCGATTAAGTATCCCACCTTTGTTTCATGAGAGAAGAATGAGATGGCCAAATTAGAAGCAAACTTTAGCTCTTGAGTTGAGATGCTTTGCTTGCTTGCTTGCTTTTGAATTCACGTATCCTTTTCCCATCTTTTCATTTTGCCTTCCAGCTACTACTTTATCTCATTAGACTTTGGGGCCTGCTGAGACCTATTCTCTTTAATAGGACAATTTGTAAAACGGATTGAGGCTTTTTTTTTTAAAACTAGTAATCCTTACTGAAGTCCTGTCATAACTATAGCAATTCACTTATCTTTTGCCATAGTGTTAGCATTTCTGGACTTTTATTGATATCCTGTCAAATATCCACTTGAGTGGATGGGTGATTGGGTTTAGATAAGCTGAGGAATAGCCAATGGGACATATTGGTTACTCTCCCTACAGGAGGGTGGGCAACGCTGTGGCTCAGCAGTCAAGATTCTGGGCTTGTTGGCTGGAAAGCTGGCAGCCCAAAGTTCAAGACCCGAGTTCCATATGATGGGGTAAGCTCCCATCCTTGCCCCAGCTCCTGCCTACCTAACAGTTTGAAAGCATGCAAATCAGCGGTGGGTTTCATATATTGTTACCACCTTCTGCACATGTGTCCGGCCTTCTGCACATGCGCTTTGCTTGTGCATGCGCGTGTGCCTTCCACGCATCTGCCTGGCTTCAAAAACATGGCTAAATAGGACGGCATATTGCTGGGGCAGGTGGGCCCCGGCAGGCCCACCCACAATTTCTGCTACCGGTTCGGGCGAACCAGTCAGAACTGGCTGAATACCATCTCTGATGCCAATGCGAGTAGATCAATGGGTACCACTTCGGTGGGAAGGTAACAGCATGATGTCATAGAGTGCTGGTCACGTTACCACAGAAATATCTTTGGACAGCGCTGGTTCAAGGCCTTGAAACAGAGATGTGTGCACTGCCCCTGTAGTCAGCAACCAATGGAGTAAACTCCACAGGGATTCCTACAGGAAGGTAAAAAAATACAGATCCCTACCCCGTATCTCCAGCTCGCAGACATGAGGATTTACCCGTGTCAATCAAGGCTTATTTGGTGTGAGCAGAGTTCCCCAAAACATTGAAGAAAGTACTCCGAAAGGTTTTACACCCATGGCGTTGTGAAGGAGGAAAATTGCAAATTTCCTGGGACATAAAATCATGCCGATAAGATCCAGTCAGTCTAACTTTGATGAGGCAGTAAAAATCGGCATTGGCAAGCCAGTCAGAAGATGCTGTAAATCTCAGCTGAATTCTAATTCCTATTCTCTAAATATGGGTTTTAAATTCTTCAGTCCTCTCTGTAATCCAGCAGAATCGGAGCTAGGAGGAAAGCTAGCGCGTGCATAAGGAAGAAACCGACACGGTTATTTAAGAACTGAAATGAACCACAGTTATATTGAAGTGATGGTGATGATGATGATCTTCTAAGCAATGCCATCAGAGTTGCATTTACAGAAAGTAAATCCTAACAATTTGACTTCCGTGGAACCTTACTTCATACTTAAGTGGTCAGTAGTGCGTGAGTGCGCTAACGTACCTATCGTCCCCGTCATCGTATTTTTATCCTCTTATTCTTGTTCTTGTGTTTGTTTGTTTTTTGACAAATTCCAATCAATCAATAAAACAAAACACATCGGAGGAGCGCGGAATCTCCTTCTGTTGGAGATTTGGCTCCCTCCATCCATGCCTGCTCACCCTTTGAGGATGGCAGAATCGAAGGGTGAGCTGTTGCACGCGTGCCATCCTGAACCCGAGACCGAGGTCATACCTTTGCGTAGAAAACTCCAAAATGCCTTGCATTGTAACAACTCACTCATGTTGAGTTGCAAATGGGGGGGAGGGGGAGGGGAGAGCATAAATGGGGAGTTAGAGATGCGAACACGCTCTTAGTCTTTGGTCCCCGGCCTGATGTTTTTTTCCCACGCAGACTGAATCGCAACGTGGAGGGGAAGAGGTGAGCTGTGGTTTCCCACAGCAGAAGATTGGGCACTATGCAATATTTGCAGCTGTTTTAATAGGACCCGAGTTTAATTTTCTTTTAAAAAAGAAACACATGGTTTTTGTATTCATTTTTAACCTGTCTCTTCTCTCAAAACTCTCAGGAGAAAACTTGGAGATTTTGAAAAAGATGTCGCGCCCCCCCCTCCCCTCTTTTCTTTTATTCGGTCTTTTTTTTTTTTTTTTTGCTTTTGTGAAATCAGTGCAATAAATAAAGAAATAAACTTGAACCATTGCAAAACCGGTATCCATTACCACTGGCATGACGTCCCAATTGCTTCTAGCAGTAACTTCTGCTGCTGTTAGTCAACGTAACAATGTCATCTCCACACATGGTACTGTTTTCATGTTTGAGTAATAACATTAAATCCCCTCCTACCCCCCAAAGAATGTCAGATGGGTTGTGTTGGGTTGTTGTTGTTTTTTTGGTTTTTTTGCAGTTATGGATAGAACGGGTCCAGTAGGATCTCTCTGGTGGTCCAAGCTGTTAGTATCCCTGATACTACCCTGAGGTAGGAACTGTGCTTCTGACATCTTAACAAGTCCATGCAAAGTTGACAATGTTTTCATGAGTTTACAATCCTGCTTTACACACGCATATCTTCTTCAGCCTTATGGGGGGGAATGTCTCAAGAACTGCATTTTGTAGGATGTCTGTGTCAACCGTGTGCAATTAACCTGCAGAAGTATATAGTCATGTGTGTGAAGTAAACCTCAGTTCGGATTAAGGTCACGTGTATATTTCCTGCCTGGAGTGAGTACATGTTGCGCACTTGGAAATCAAGCAATGAATGTGCATGCATGTGTTTGTGCATAAGTCACACACCAGAAATAAGTGAATAAACCTTTTGCAAGCCATTAGTAAGTCACGTGCAAAGCATGAGTAGACAATGTGATAGTCGCGAGGAAGTCATGTTCAATCTGCAAGTTCATCACAAGCAATTAATGTAAAGCATGAGAAATCCAGTGAGTAAAGCAGGCGTTAAACCATGAGTAAAGCATGTGTTAACTATGTGTGTCATTTAACTTTTTGAACAATTCTGTGTACACTTTCGTGCCAATCACAGTTACTCTCTTCCAAAAAAAAATATGTTTCTCACGTGCTAAGCATGTGAATACCAAGTGCAAAAATTACCTAAATATATGTGTCAACCATGTGTCAACCCATGTCTACACCATGTGTAAGTCACATGAAAATCCACATGTAATACATGTCAATACTAATTAAAACATAGACACACATGAGCCAATATTTGCTCATAGTGATGGAAGTGTGTTATGATTTCCAATCATTATGCCTTATGCCTCAACAGCATATCTTGGCTATTATCCTCAAGTTATTATTCTTTTCGTTAACTGGTGTTTTCAAATCAAGCCACGAGATTTTCTCAGTCTATAACTGAACAGCAGGTACACATTCTGAAGTTCTGGAGTGTGTCGAGACCATGTACATTTCTAATGCCCATGTGAAATAAGAATCTTTTACAAAAAAAAAGAAGTTGCAAACCATGTATAAACTATGTGTAAACAAGGCATTAACTTTGTGTAAAGCACTTGTAAACACTGTGTAAAGTGCATGCCGGACAAAGTGCAAACTCATTAAAAAGCATATGCAAATTCATTATAAAGCACAGGCAGACCAAGGTGTGAACTTGGTGTAGATCACATGAAAAAGCTCTGTAAAAGCATGTGTAAGCAGAGTGCAACTATTTGCCAACTATCACACCATGTCAAGTATGTGCAAAAGAAAAAACAAAAAAAAAATGGATGTAAATGATTTGTGAAGCACATGTAAGCCAAATGTAAAATAGTTGTAAAGTGTGTGTATGTGTGCTGCAGAGAGTCTGCCGTTTTTGAAAACCAGATGTAAACAATTCATTAAGCATGTCGAAACAGAGTGTAAACTCTATGGAAAGCATGTGGAAAGTCATTGTTAGCTGGGCATAAACACTGGGTACTATAACCCCGAGAAGTTGTTAAAATGCTGTTTGAACAAGATGGGTTTTAACAGAGTTGCAAACTCCCCCTTAACGTGTATGTAAACCATATGTCATCTTTTTGGAATAAGGGTATGCAAACAAGGAGCAAACCTATCTTGCAAAATAGGAAGGGATGGTAAAAGGTGAATCTCCAGACTTTACACAGATTTTACACCTTGTCTGCACATGTGACTATTTTGTGCAAACCACTAATTACAGTAGTATGCACCCTATCAATCCTGTAAAACTTGAGGGAGGGGGAATGTATTATTATTTTGTCCCCCCTGGGGAAGAGTGTGAGTGATTTCTGATGGAGCGGGTGGCCCAGAGCTGAGGTCTATGCTCTTAGTTGCCATCAGCAATCATCGGAGAAAGGAAGACTTAATATTTGGAGTTACAGGTAGTCCTTGACTTACAACAGTTCGTTTAGTGGCCATTCAAAGTTGACTTACGACTGTTTTTTCACAACCATTGCAGCATTCCCCGGGGGTGGGGTGGGGTCATCTGATCAAAATTCAGATGCTTGGCCATTGGTTCAAATTTATGACGGTCGCGCTGTCCCCTGGTCATGTGATCCCCTTTGCAACCCTTCTGACAAGCAAAGTCAATGGGGAAGAAGCCAGATTCGCGTAAGAACCGCGTTACTAACTTAACAACTGCAGTGATCCACTTAACGGCGGTGGCCAGAAAGGTTGCAAAATGGAGCAAAGCTCGCTTAAGAACTTGTCTGGCTTAGAAATTTTAGCCGCCGTTGTGGTTGCAAGTCAAGGTCTACCTGTATTCTCATTCATTTATATTCTCTCTCTCTTTCTCTCTCTCTCTCTCTCTCCCTCTCCCTCCCTGTCTTTCTCTCTCTCGCATTTAAAGAGCCACATTTAAAACAGCCTTCTCCAACATATTGTCCTCCAGAAGAGCCAGGCTACAATTCTGAAAGTCCAATAATGGGAATTATAGTCTGCTATTTCTGGAAGGCGCCCAGCTAGGGAAGGTTTGTTTTAACACCGCATTGTTGAGTGATTTTAGAGCATATCTTCTATTAGAGGCAGAGCTTGTCGCTTCCATTACCACAAAGATTCTGGAATTAACAATGGCCTGATTAGGCAGAAGTCAAAGAGGTTCAGTTTTCCGGTGTATCGAAAGGCAGGGAAAGGCCAGTTAATGTCTTTGCCTGTTACTCTATGAAGGGCACCCTGAAGCAGGGAGAAAAGATACAACTCACAGTTAGAAGCACATATAATTATTGATAGCCACCAGTGAGTTGATAGTCTTCGCAGAGAGCACCTTATCTAAGCTAAGCAAGAGCAGATCTGCTTCATTTTGGGATGGGGGAGTCCTCGTTTAGGTGGCCAACTCACTGCAGCCATCTTGCCGCAGCTAACTAGCCACGGGAGCTAACTAGCCACAACTAGCCATGGGGTAACTCGCCACAGCCAATTCCACGTGGGATAACCCACTGCGAAAAATGTTATCTTATTACTGTTCCTTATTTCCATGGACGAAAAATGCAAATAATGTCCAAGAAACAATGGCAAATAAAATTCACCGCTATCGTGTTGAGTTATCCCACGTGGAAATTTCCGTGGCAAATTGTCCTGCAATGAGCTGGCCCTGGCGAGATGGCTACAGTGAGTTGGCTGTGGCGAATTGTCCCTCTCTGATGTCAAGCCACTAAGTAAACTTAATAGGTGAGTCCATGAAGTTACCGAGAATTGAGCTTCACTCAAAAAAAAAAAAATTTATTAGAAAATCGTTGAGGTCCTAATAGGAAAGTGGAGAATTTTGTAGGCCTTATTGCTGAACCTCAAACTGTCCACCTTCTTCACTCCCTGTTAGGAGTTCTGATCCAGCAGCAGCTCCGGAGTTCTAAGATCTCCAACAAATTATTATTTGGTAACGATGCCTGCCCTTGTTTAGTCACGTGGGTAGTTGGATTGAAGTCATGGGCTGGACTTGCCTACCAATGAGGAAGAATGAGACAGAGGTGTGCAGATGTTATGGGGAAAACCTCTGCAGCTGAGACCATTGGTCACCTGTTGTGCTACGAGACATGCAGAAGGGTTGGAGAAAAACTAGGGAACTCTTGTGATAATGTCAGAGAGAGATATATAGAAGGAACCATTGTAAATGAGCAAAGCATTCTGGGAAATAGAGCCAAAAAAAAATATTCCCCCACCCTTTTAGTCGCAGAGCCTTTGAATGGAAAGTGTAAATAGCATAGCTGAGCATGAGGCGCACTAGGCTTGGTCCTGCAGGATAAACTCTCCTACGCCATGTTCTACCAGGTTCTCAGCTGTTTAAATGCCTTAGGACCATCTTCACAGCAAAGGAGGAATCCTATATAAAGCAGGGGTCTCCAACCTTGGTCCCTTTAAGACTTGTGGACTTCAACTCCTAGAGTCCCTTAGCCGGCAAAGCTGAGGAACTCTGGGAGTTGAAGTCCACAAGTCTTAAAGGGACCAAGGTTGGAGACCCCTGATCTAAAGGACCTGGATTTCAAGGCTACCAATATCTGGTCTGCAAAATTTTGCAGATGACCATCAGAAGAAAGCAAAGGGATGCTCGGTGCCACCTTGTGATTGTTCAGAGTTCTACAACCAGACGTGGCATGCCTAGTAGATGAAAAGCAGAAGAAACCTGATAGAAGGGAAGGCAGGGCTAAAGAAGAGTCCAACGCAGCAAGGTAGAAGTAGCAAACCAGGTTTGGTAAACTATAAAGCCAGGTGTATATATAACGGTTTTGTGAACATAGCCTTCAGGTGCAGTCATTGGGCAGATTCATAGAGGATGGATCGGTGCCTAGTAAGGTAAGAAAGCTAGGAAATTGCAGTGATAACCAGAGATAGCAGAAGATTACTCAATGTATCTTTGCAACCTGGTTCTGATAGCCCTAAAGTCTATGAAGGTGTAGAGCACCAAGACAGTAGAGAAACCTCATCTTCATGGTCTTTGCAGGAGTTCCAAGGGCAATGTGGCTGGCGCCATAATTAGAAGACAGGAAGCAGCAGTGAGATCTTGATCTGGTCCAGGAAAGCCATTGGCCAGGCAGAGGTGCAGAAGGAGAGATGAACCTGGAGAAGAGAACAGGTAGATCTATGGAAGGGCAACCATCCTTGATAGCAGGCCAATTGAGTCTACCCCCTCCATCAATGATCCCACACTATCTTATTGTCACAAATGTTAGAGCAAGAATCTCTAACCTTGGCAACTTTACGAATTTTGGACTTCAACTCACGGGTGATATGCTCCTGGTTCAGACCGGATCCCGTGATAGGTAGTTCGGAGAACCGGTAGCAAAAATTCCTGCCTCCCACACACTGCCCACGTCTCGCTGTTCCTCTTCTCTGTCCCTGAAGCTCTCTGTCCCTGAAGCAAACGGCCTTAAATGACTGCCAAGGCACTTCAAAGGACCGCACTACAGCTGATCAGTGCTATAGGCATCTAGGTAGACCAGTGCCTCTATGTTTAAAGAAGGTAGACCGGCGCCTCTCAATAAAAGGCAATTGGTAGACCGGGGCCTCTATTTTTAAAGAAGGTAGACCGGTGCCTCCCAAGTTTTGTATACTTTATTATTTTTATTATTTATTATTATTGACCATGCCCATTCAGTCACCTGACCACCAAGGCACACCCACAGAACCGGTAGGGAAAATTTTTAGATTTCACCCCTGCTTCAACTCCCAGAATTCTTCAGCCAGCGTATGCGTATTCTGGCTGAGGAATTCTGGGAATTGAAGTCCACAAATCGTAAAGTTGCCAAGGTTGGAGATACCTGTGTTAGAGGGTAGGGCAGAAGAGCAGCTGGACAGGGGTGGGGGCATGTTAGCGGATGCTGTACCTCAACACTAAACTATATATATAAAAAAAAGAGAAAATATTGTAAAAAAAAAATTACTTTTATTGCAAGCAAAACGAACAAACCACTTTGTCTTCCATCTCATGCAGGCCCCGCCAAGGGCCACACCCATTGCAGGGGAACCGTACCCCCATCCCAAAGGCGTAGGATTCGAACACACCTCAAGTAAAGGGGCTCGAATCCAACACCTAAAAGGGGAGGGAAACTTTGCGGAAGTATTCCCGAGTCTCTGGGTTATTTTTTTTTAATTTATTTATTATTTTTGCCAAATCCATGAGGGAAATAAAAAAATTACAAATGAAAGTACTAAAATAATCCTTTTTTCAATAAAATCGTAGAAAAACCATGAAAGCGAGTCATGTCTTCATGTCGGAGTATAAATTGTGGTAATCTACATGGCTTACTTAAGCGTGACCTACTGAGTAAACCATATTTAGTTGGCTTCATCCCAAACACTAAGCAACCCATATTTTGGTTGGGTGTTTCTTATGAATCCAGCCTTCACCGCAGCAGCTATGGTATCCTTACAAGAATGAATTAATTTTTTAAAAAATGAGTAACTTTATCTACACACACTCACACACAGAGTGCCATAAAGTTTGAGTTATGGCCATCCCTTTCAAAAACTTGAATTTATAAATACTTTGATGGCTATTATTTTCCCCCTAAATACTTCCTGGAATATGTTCAAACTAAGGCTCGATATATTTTTAACTTCTGCCAAGACTCGTAAGAAAAAAATGATGTTGGATTTTTATCATTTATCATGTGCTGGAAAGGATCATTACATTTTACACCGAACGAAACATAAAACATTTCTAAAAAAAACGTTTCTTACATTTCTTTAGCAGCTGGTACATCTATTAAGAGGAGAAAACAGATTAGGTGAAAATGTTGAGTTAGAGAGTAGGATATGCTGAAGTTAGGGAAGGGGGATAGCTCGGTCTCCTTGTGGAATTTTTATTATATTTTTCCCCAGTGGATCTTTTGCAGAACTTTCCTGTGGGTGATATTTGCCTATTTTTACCGCCATACCATCACAAATTTCTAATTCCATGTAGTCCAATGTTACATTCAGGTGATACACACATCTGTGGCAATGGTGAAATGCTCCGAAGTCTGCTACCGGTTCGTTGTGTGTACGGCACACCCATGTGCGGTGTGCACCAAATGCATGTGCATGCGCAGTGTGCACCAAATGTGTGCTTCGTGGGCAGGCGCACCACAGACACTACTGTGCAGCACTGAAAAAGGAGGGTTAAGAAGCCTTTTCTAAGGTAAGTAGAACAGCGAGGGGCGGGGACAACTGTGCCGCGTGATTTAGATTTCGCTAGAAAGGAAGATTTCCTGCTTTCTAGTGAATATAAATCGCACGGCACAGCTGATCATCAGAAATACCGGTTCGCCCAATTGGTAGCATTTTATTACTACCAGTTCGGGCAAACTGGTCCGAACCGGTAGCATTTCACCCCTGGTCTGTGGTTAATATCTGATTTCAGAACCACTAAATTACAAAATAACCACAAAGGGTTGGTGGCGACATGTGCTAGACTAGAATATGGTAATTTCCTGCTAATCCTTCACTTACGTCCGTTCACTTAACAACCATTTGAAGTTACGACGGCTCCACCCCAAAAGTTACTACCCAATTCCAAAGTTCTAACAGCCCCCCTGTCCCCTCCCAGTCATGTGACTGCATTTTGGGCAACTGGCCAGCCTTTAAAGTTATCTGCAGTACCCTAAGATCACATGAGAACAATTTTATGATGTTTATTTCTGAAAACTGGCATTTACTTCTGGTTTCCAGAAAAAAACAACAAACCACTCCGTAGCAAACCATGGGATCATTTAATGACTATTGTATTCGTTTAACAACTGCTCCCCAAAAGGTCATAAAATCAAGTCCAGCCACATGATGACCTGCTTCACAACTATCACAACTTATGACCGTAATCGTGGCGTCCAATTACAGAGGTAAGTCAATGTCTACTTGTATGCATCTGTTTGTTATACAGACAGACACTGTAGCAAACACAACTGTGCATATCGGAAATTCTTTTTTTAAAAAAAAAAAATCCGTTATTTCTATGCTGTTTATAACAGATTCATGCGGTGAGAGTTGGTCTGATAATAGCCATTTTGCACAGATTTGTAGGTTGGGAGCTCCTGTAGGCCTCAAAAGGGGACTGAAAAACCGTACAAATGAGAAATGTAATTTAGGGATTTGAGAATTAAAGGATGGGAGCGCAGGGCGGTGGGGAGAATTCCTGATCGAAATTTTCAACATTTCATTAACTACACTTCCCAGCGGTGGTAAAGTTGGCATGAAACAGACCATGTGTTTGCTGTCTTTAAACCCAATCCTTTTAAACCCAAAAGGAAAAACAAGCTATTAACAATCTAAATAATGCAGAAAGTCCAGGAACGAATGACGTTTAATATAGAATTATATCGCTTCATCAGATCAGATCTTTTTAGGCTCAGATTGGAAAATCGAGTTTTAATAAGAATATTAAGGCATATAGATAGATGCTCGGGCATTTAACTACAACAGGAAGACAAGATTTTTATTACCTTTTATCCTGGACTTCTTCATATGGATAAGGAAGAGAAAATGGACTCATACTCGGCTAAATATTACTTGCCCCATAGGATGGCTCCTTCTGTGTTGTTCAGATCCTAATGACGCACAATCTCAGCCAGTGTAGGCCAGACTTGGTAGGAACAAAGGAAACCAGGACACACGCAAGAAATGTGGCAAAACTCTGCTTTAATCCACACAAACAGGCTGGAGCCTCAGAATGCGACGAGTAGGCAACAGGTTCCTTGTAAAGTCAGCGCTGGGAGTGTTTGCTTCCTAGCGCCTTTTTAAGTCATTGGGCCCCATCCCCTATCTGTCTGGCTGCCCACACCCACCGGTAACCACCATCCAGTGCCGGTTGGCATTGGGGCAGCGTATGTCTGGCTGCCGCAGTGTCAGCCATGGCCGACACCCATCTGGCGGCAAATGGGCCCTTCGACTCGAGGAATGGCCCAGTGGGTGGTGCGGGGCCGCTGCGGAAGGCCGCCAGGACCTATCAGCTGGGGGGTGCAGAATCGGCTGGGATCGGTCAGCTGGGCGGCGCAGGTTCGGCGGGAAATGCCACGGCCGATTGGCGTCATCAAGCCGGGGATCGAGCTGCTAGGTAGTACAAATTCAGCCAGGATCAGGCAGCTGGGCAGCACAGGGTCAGTGGGAATGCCACGGCCATTTGGCATCATCAGATGTGGGGCCGCTGCTGCCGAGCCTCCACCTCTCTCGTCACTCCCACTGCATTCCCCACCCCCAGGTATGGCGAGACCCGAGTCGGGGCTCGACACACAACACAGGAAGACTAAAGAGGAATGGTAGAGTATAAATTTCCTTTATTTTCTCACTCTTCATACTGAAACAGAATGATAGATGTATGGTCGGTGCTATTATTCTCGGTTAATCACATTCTATAAATGAAATTCCTACAGCGGGTACCCTTGGCTGACCTTAAAAAGCCAAACAAGGTTGGGTTGAATTAGTAACTTGATTGGACCAGAAATTCCTAGATTATGGAAGAAAGTGCATGTATATAGAAAGAAAAGGTGATAGAGACATAGCGATAATATCTTAGAGGAAACCATTTTCCCGGAAGGTTGGTTTTCCCCTTGACAGAACATTAGCAAAATGGGTTTTGCAGTGCAAAGAATTAATCTCGGGTTGTAATTTATTGTCCAATCTTGTTGAATCAGTAGAAGAAGATTACTATTCCTATACCGCACACAAGGATACGCAAACATACTCCGAGGTGAACTCTTTTCATTTACTGCCAATTTAAAGCTGCCAAACAAAAAGAAAAATGCAAAAAAAAACACCCCACGCCCCTTTTATTCATCATGATTTCAAGAAAGACCCTTACCTGAGAAGCAATTGGAGGAAATCTTTCATTAATGATTTCTGAAAGAACAAACACGGCGCTGTGCAAAATACAGGACTTTTCCAACAAAATGGGACTTTTTCCATGCATCTTCTTCTTCTTGTGCCATATCCGTCATCGGATGTTGGCGATCCTGTTGGCGATCCTATGTATTTGCATGTATAGACAGAGGAAAACATGCTCTCTACCAGTGGTGGGTTTCAATTTTTTTTACTACCGGTTCTGTGACTTGCTAGGTGTGGCATGGCTTGGTGGGCGTGGCTTGGTGGGCATGGCATGGGAAGGATACTGTAAAATCTCTATTTCCTCCCAATCAGCTGGGACTTGGGAGGCAGAGAATAGATGGGGGCGGGGCCCGTCAGAATGTTTACTACCGGTTCTCCAAACTACTCAAAATTTCCGCTACCAGTTCTCCAGAAATGGTCAAAACCTGCTGAAACACACCTCTGCTCTCTACTATTTATGTCCATGCTGGTTACCTAGATGGTCCAGAGAGATTCATGATCGTACACCCCAATGATCAAGCTTTACAAAGGCCAGAAGGTTTATTATCTTCTTGTGGACATCGGCTTCGGAGGAATATATCAGGCAGTTCGGATCATGAAAGCCACTAAGTCTTTAAAAGGAAAGTGTCAGGACCCTTCTTAACAATGATTCTCAGCACGGAACAAAGCAAGGTAAACTTTCTACCTTCCGAGTATCCTCAAAGAGAGGAGGGCATGTCCAGTTGTCATTGCTGATATATTGCAGGCCGAATTTGAGGCCCCACCCTTTCACTAAGTCACTGCTTCCCAATTCATGATAAATTACCCCAAATTGGGTAAAATGGGGATTTTGCAGTATCCTTCCCCTGCCACGCCCACCAAGCCACACCCATAGAACCGGTAGTTTTTTTTTAAAAAATGGATTTCATCATTGGTTTCCATCCATTGCTTCTTGTCCTGCCTTCAGGTGCTTTGGAAGATAGGTTGACACACACACCCCCTTGTTGAAATGACAGAAAGCTGATTCAGCGATACTATTTTTGTAAAACAAGTCCTCCTCGAGTTATGACCATTCCTTCAGCAACTGTTTGAAATTACGACAGCGCTGAAGGAAAGGGCTTAACGATCTATGAGACTCTCCTATTGTCAGTTTTGGGTTAGTGAAGGAAAAAGTTTGGGAAACCCTGTGCTAAGTCATCTGTTCGTCTCCAAGACAGAATTCCTATCAGTCTTCCTGCAGCTTTCCTTCGACTTATGTCCAGCTGGACCTCTTTTCCTGTCTTTTTTTTCTTCTCGCCTGGGCTGCCTGCAATCAGAGCAATTGCCCATCGCAGAGCAGCCATTCATTTAGCTTTCATCTCCGTTCCCGTTTAAAAGCAACAAAAATGATTGAAGAGCCAGGAGGGAGTCGCCCATCAGGCCAGATTAGCAGGGCTAAATACCAAAAAGCTCATTTTTTGGAAGGGGGGGAGGAAGGGGGGCAGGACCAAACAATAGGTCACTATCTCCTGAGGAGAGAGCATCCTGCACCAGTATTTGGGCCCACAGCCCTGTGCCATTGTTCTGGTCGGTCTGCTACACCCACTGCGGCCCATCAGTTGTGCCGTGTGTATATGGGCAGAAAGATAAATAGAACTGATGCCAAAAGGCAGGAAAAAGGAAAAAGCTCGGGTTGCATGAATAGAAGCAATAGGTGGAAGCTAATCAAGGAGAGAAGCAATCTAGAACTAAGGAGAAATTTCCTGACAGTTCGGACAATTAATCAGTGGAACAACTTGCCTCCAGAAGTTGTGGATTCTCCAACACTGGAAGTTTTTAAGAAGACGATGGACAACCATTTGTCTGAAATGGTATAGGGCAGTATTGGCGAACCCCACCTCTGATCCTGCCCTATTGTACCCCTTGAATTGTATTTTTCCCTTGACCCTGTGCCCACCCCACCCACATCTTCACCAAACAAAGGGTTTGGTGGGTGGGGTTGATTTTTAAGTGTCCATTCCTATTCTAGAGAAATGGATGATTGCATGGAATTCGGAGAAATCTGACACAAAATGGGACACCTCTCCGTGGTCAACTCTCTGTGACCGTCTCACAACGGCCAACTTGCTGCAGCCAACTTGCCGTGGAACAACTCTCCGCGAGGTAATTCCACACAGGATAACTCAACGTGATAAATATTATCTGCCACTGTTTCTTCGACATTATTTCCATTCACACACACACACACACACACACACACACACACACACACACACACACAAATGGAAATAATGTCGAAGAAACAGTGGTGGGGGATAACATTTATGGCATTGAGTTATCTTAAGGATTGTCTCACAGTGAGTTGACTGTAGTGATTTGAAGAGATGGCTGCACTTCGTTGGCCGCGGCAAGTTGGCCATGGAAAGTTGGCCATGGAAAGTTGGCCATGGAAAGTTGGCCATGGAAAGTTGAGCCCAGTGAGTTGGACACAGCAAGAAGGCCGTGGCAAGATAGCCATGGTAAGTTGGCCACGGCGAGTTGTCCTAGGCCTGTTTGACATCGGAGACAGAACAATGGCTGATAATCTGCTTCCCACCATTCTTTGCCACATTGTTCAATTAATGTAGTCTATCTGTCACGCCTCCCTTCCCTATTAAGCTACATTTTTCAAAATAAAATCCATACAAACTTAAATATATTAAAATATATTTTATTTCCCACCCTCCCGCAATACAAAATTCAACAAGTACTTTTCTGAAAAATACACATTTTGATTTTAAAAAATAGATGAAAAAGCATTGGAATATTTAGGACAAGTAAAAAATTAGCCGAACGCTAGTTTGCATCTTCATTCAAATAGTGGAGGTTCTGCTCAGTTTGTAATACTATTTGCAACACTGTCATCTTAAAGAACCCCCATTTCTCCAGGGAAATGAACCACCATTGTGTCATGATAAAATTTCAATGCCACAAATAAACACAACCAGAGCCACGGGGCGTTCTCCACACCAATAATGCTGCTAGATTTAAATACATTTGTTTGAGATTTACTTCCAAAGTCGAGCTGGTTAAACTGAATTACGGATGTGAAGTTTTCATTTGCTTCTTTCTCCAGGGTGTGTATCACTTGGCGTGTTTTCTCCATTGCTGGGAGCTACTTTATGTGGTAGACCAGTGTTTCCCAACCTCAGCAACTTTAAGCTGTGTGGGACTACAACTCCCAGAACTGAAGCACCTGGCAACCAGCATGTATTTACCAGGGTTGCAACTTCCTGGAGTCATGCAATTGCCATAAAGTGACCTTCCCAGACCATCCAACGAGCAATGGCACACAGGATTGTGTGACTCACTTAAGAACTGCAGTGATTTTCTTAACAATGTGGCAAAAAAAAAAAAGGTTTTTAAACAGGGCATGTTTCGCTGAGCAACTGCCTTACTTAGCAATGAAAATTCCGGTCAAAATTTGCAAGTTGAGTATCTGCGCTTCCAATGGGCCCTGTCCATCTGTAGGACCATGAAAGACCCTCAAACTATCCATTTTGAACTCTGCGGCAGCTGAAAGTTTCATATCTCACCTTGCCAATAAGCATCTTGATCATATTAGATCCATATCCTAACTTGGTTCCCACTCCTGAGCTGATTTTCCTCCTTAGCTACTTTCCTGAGAACTTCCGTTGCATGTGTTACCTAAAAACTCTCATGCTACATAGTTTCGGTACCCAGGTTGGTTGGTTTGTTTTGCTTTTATCCAGGTTGGGCCATCTCCCTTCCACCTTAATTACACCACTGTGGAGGAAATTCAATAAAGGTGTTCCATATTGCCCCTCAGAATAAGTACTCTCATTAATGCTGGCGCGAGGGAACTGTAGTATTGCTAAGAAAATTAAAAGTGTGTTATATATTAACACAGTTTTAATTTTAATTTTATTGCAACTGCAGCCTCCTTTGTGCCAGCTGTAAGGGGATTCTGAAGTCAGTTTTACAAAACAGTAACCCAACACATTCTCAGACAGTTTATTTGATACGTGGTTTTTCTCTTCCTCAAAGAACTATTGAGGTTCTTCTTTGGGTGCATATTTGGAAATTTCTGATTACAGGTAGTCCTCGACTTACAACAGTTTGTTCGGTGACCGTTCAAAGTTACAACGTATGACTGTTTTTCACAGTGGCAACTTTTCCGACATCCCCATGATCACGATTCAAAGATTCAGATAGCTTGGCAACCGGTTCGTATTTATGACCGTTGCCGTGTCCCAAGATCATGGGACTTCCCCTTTGGTGACCTTCTGAGAAGCCAAGTCAGTGGGGAAGCCAGATTCACTCAACAACCGGGTGACTCACTTATCAACTGCAGCGATTCACGTAACAACCGAAGCAAGAAGTTGTAGGAAAATGAGGCAAAATTCACTTAACCAATGTTTAGCTTGACGACATAGATTTCGGGCTCCGTTGTTGGTTGTAAGTTGAGGACTACCTGCAGCTGGCAAAGAAAAAGCTGAAGATAATGACAAAAAGGAGACCGGGGTGGGGAGGGAGGGGGGAGGAACCTGCATCCCCATTGAGCAAAACTGACATGAATGCCCGTGGGATCCCTCCATCTTCTTCTCAACCCTGGGAACTTCTTCCTCTGGTTCTATGAAAGCGATCATTGCAACAGAAAAGGTTATTAGACAAAAAAGAAGAGCCTTGCAAGTTGATTTGATGGAGCACTCTCATTTCCGTGTACGCTATCGCATACTACACAAAACAACTTTTGTGGGCCTAAAGCCCTGTAAAGCCCTCAGAGATATATCGAATCACAAAGACGAAGAATTCCAGAATCCCTTCTAAGAGGTTCAAGTAGCTCATCCTACATCAAAACCAGTTGTCTTTTTCTTTCAACTATTCCAGGTTGTTGAAGCCTATCCCAAACAAGGGTGTTGCAATCTTTGCTTACTCTCTCTCGGAGGCAGTGTTGCCTTCTCCAACTCAGCTGAAACCAGGAAGCATCGCTCTCTCTTTACCTATTCAGACCAGGGGTGGGATTCAGCCGGTTTGGACCGGTTCGCGCAAACCGGATGCTAATTTTATATCTGGTTCGCCGAACTAGTAGTTGCAAAGACTGGCTGGCCCTGCCAATCCCTCTCCTCTCCTCCCAGGGAGTCTACACACGGTCTGTTTTGGATGCCAGGTAAGTGCAGCACCCGTGTGGAGGCTCTAAGAAGGCAAAAAATGGGCCTCCCGGAAGTTCCAGAAGTCTGGAAATGAGCCTGTTTCCAGCCTCCAGAGGGCCTCCAGAGTCTGGGGCAGGCCATTTTTGCCCTCCCGGAGGCTCAAGAAAAGTCTCCAGAGCCTGGGGAGGGTGAAAACACTCCCCCCCCCCCCATGGTGCAGGAGGCAGAGTAGGCCACACCCACCATGGCCACGCCCACCCAGCAACTGGGCAGAGAACTGGTTGCTAAAGTTTTTGAATCCCACCTCTGGTTCAGACAGTCTGTTAAATCTGGGGAACCCTACTTTGCATTTTATCGCAGTTACTGGCTGTTTGGGCAAAGAATGTGTCAGAGGTTGGAAAGAGTTAAACAACGGCATATTCTTTTCCTTTTGTACTCCAACCACCACCAATCCACTCTCTCCCAGAATTTTTTTCTCCTTATATTGAAGATTGGGGGCCTTGCTTTAGTGCCAGTGACGGGGGGGGCAGTCGAGTGGGGCTGTAAGAATTCACAGAAAACCCTCTTGCTCAGACTGTTTAGTAATCTTAGCAGTATTTCTCAACCTTGGTCATGTTAAACGGCGTGGATTTTGACTCCCAGAATTCCCCAGCCAGCTGTGCTGATCTTAGAATTGAAGAACGGACTCCATCTTTCCAATTAAAAGAAAAGCCAGCAAGATATATCTTTTCCTGCACGAAAAGCACCGTCATTTTCCCCTGGTATCCACGCATGGGATCTTGACTGGGTTCCAAGACAGAAACTGGGCCAGACTCCAGTGCCGTGCTTTTGATAACAGAATGGACAGCTTTGGCAGGTGTGGGCAGCCTCAGAATATAAGCCGCTTCATGTGATAAAATGGTTTTTGGAAAAGTAAGCCACATCTCAATCCAACTACGTCCGTATCCTTCCCTACCTGCCACTGTATCCAAGCACTTCCCCTGTAAGATCAATGGTCTCGTTTACATTGTCCGTTGTCCTTGGCTGCAAAGCGGTGGCTTTAGGGATTCTGACATACCATCCAGCCAGCAGCTCTCCAGAAGACTTATCGGAGGCCTGCAAACCGGGTTGCAGTGCGGCGTGCTCTGTTCCAAAAACTGCATCGGGAATCTCACTATCCAAAACATAATTGTCTAAATCGGGGGTCTCCAACCTTGGCAACTTTAAGACTTGTGGCTGAGGAATTCCGGGAGTTGACGTTCACAAGTCTAAAAGTTGCCAAGGTTGGAGACCCTTGGTCTAAATTTTGAGGATGCAAAATAGAGCTTCTTCAGAAGGTCTAAGTTTGCTGGTTCTTACCTAGACAAGTGAGATTTCGACTCGCCAAGAATGTTTTAAGTTCACATCTCATGCTGATGAGATCCATCTGTCGGTTTTTAAGGAAGCTAGGAGACGAAGGCATAAATCCATTTCGGGATCTCAGCATCCCATTTCGATGACTATAACCGCTGGGTGTCATCTTCACAAGTTCCATTTTAGCGATTATAACCCAGCTGGGTGTCATCGTCATGAATCCTATTTTAGTGACCATAACTGGCTGGGTGAGATCTTCACAAGTCCCATTTCAGTGACCGTAACCAGCTGGGTGTCATCTTCACAAGTCCCTATTTTAGAGATCAAGTCTGACTGGGTGTATGATCGTCACCATTTCAGACTTGGGTAGCATTCCGCACAGTCTTTCTGACAGGTTGCCCAGTTGAAGAAGAGGACGTGCCTTTCCTGATACCGACAGGCTGGGTAGAACCGGGGAAAAGAAAAAACAGTGTCATTAGCAAACTGTTTGGAATGGAGATAGAAATCAGACTCTCTTCTTCTTTCAACAATTTTGACTTCCCCTTCTTTTCAGGAGGAGAAGTGGTGGAGGAAGGATGTCTCTGTGGAGAGGTGACCACTGCGTGATTACTACAGAAGTGGTATTCAGCAGGTTCTGACCAGTTCTGGAGAACCGGTAGTGGAAAATTTAAGTAGTTTGGAGAACCAGTAAATACCACCTCTGACTGGCTCCGCCCCCATCTATTTTCTGCCTCCCGAGTCCCAGCTGATCAGGAGGAAATGGGGATTTTGCAGTAACCTTCCCGTGGAGTGGGGAGAGAATGGAGATTTTACAATATCCTACCTGTGGAGTGGGGTGGGAATGGAGATTTTATAGTATCCTTCCCCTGCCACGCCCACCAAGCCACGCCATGCCCACCGTGCCATGCCCACAGATCTGGTAGTAAAAAGTTTTGAATCCTACCACTGGATTATTACCACCCAAACCCTGAGAGCCCCCAAGTATTGATACAAGCTTGGAGGCAAGGTTCGTTTTGCTCAGAAAAAAAAAATGAGTAATTTTATAAGAGGAGCTGAAATTGTTTTTGTAAAAGTCGCAATATTTAAGAGCAAGGTTTTGTAAAATCCCTAGTGGAGTCATGCCAGCCCTCAGATTTTGTAATTGGCTCAGTGAACCAAGGCAAAACCAGTTTAAGTTAAAAGGCAGGCTTTGTCATTCAGATGCCTGCAGAAGTTGTGAACGCTCCAACACTGGAAATTTTAAAGAAAATGTTGGATAGCCATTTGTCTGAAATGGTGTAAGGTTTCCTGTCTGGGCAAGTGGTTGGACTAGAAGACCTCCAAGGTCCCTTCCAAATCTGTTATCTGTTATTATGTTATGTTATTATGTCATGTAAGATGTGGCATGGGGCAAGGAAGAATGGAAAAGAAAGAAAGGAAGAAGAGGGAGTGTGAGGAACGATGGAAGGGGAAAGCAGAACAAAGGACCAGGGGTTAAATCTACTTACCTTCCTTACCAGTTCAGAAGTGCATGCATGTGTGCGCGTCACAGCTGCGCGCAGACATTCTGCACATACACAAAACCTTCTGCGCATGCACAGAAGGTAAAAAAAAAATTACTTCCTTGGTTAAAACCAGGAAGTAATGACGACCTGGGTGGGTGGGCGGAGCTTCTCTCCGCCATCGCTACCGGATCGCTGAACTACCAGCCATAATTGCTACCGGATTGCACAATCCGGTCCGATCCGAGAGCATTTCACCTCTGCAAAGGACCCATAATATTGGAAACAACATGCTCCAACAGCAATCTATTTAAGGCAATATTGGGGTGCTGCAAAACCCCATCCTCTTTACCAGGCACGACATCAAAATCCCTCTCCCAGTAAAAAAAATAATAATCAGAAAATATTGTTATACCAACCTTTGGTATGCAGTGCTCGGTTTCTCCATGTAGGATTAGGGGAACGTTTGGAATTAATTTGTATACAGAATAAATGAGAAATAGGGGAATAGCATTTGGAGAATAAAACGGAAGTGAAATTCCTCATTATAGTCTGTGCTGGTCAGAGATCCTGGCAGCACATCAGGGAACACCAAGAAATCTGAATAGGAAACGCTCTTCTCGCAACCACATCTACAGTAGTGGCCAAAATTGTGGAAACCTTTTGGGAAAAGTGTATTTTTGAGGTTTGATGGCTAAAAACACCACTTTTTTTGGAGGGAGTTTCAAGATAATCATATTCCACTGCTGGAATGGCCTGAGAATAGCCCAGACCTTAACCCAATTGAAAATATATGGAGCCGACTAAAGAAACTTGTTAGTCAGAAGCGACCCAGCAATAAAACCCAGTTAATAGAAATAACCATTTAATCTTGGTTTCACATTATAACAGCTGCAGAACTAAAAGACCTGGTTCACTCCATGGGAAGACGTTGTAATTCATGCTAAAGGTTTGTTGTTGTTAGTTGCGAAGTCATGTCTGACCCATCGCGACCCCGTGGACAATGTTCCTCCAGGCCTTCCTGTCCTCTACCATCCTCTGGAGTCCATTTAAACTCACGCCGACTGCTTCAGTGACTCCCTCGTTCTCTGTCGTCCCCTTCTTCTTTTGCCCTCAATCGTTCACAGCATTAGGCTCTTCTCCAGTGAGTCCTTCCTTCTCATTAGGTGGCCAAAGCATTTGAGCTGCAACTTCAGGATCTGGCCTTCTAAAGAGCAGTCAGGGTTGATCTCCTCTAGGTTGGATCGCCTTGCAGTCCAAGGGACTTGCAGGAGTTCAAAGGCCTCAATTCTTTGGTGCTTAGCCTTTCTTATGGTCCAACTTTCACAGCCATACATTACTTAAGTATTAACTGACATATGGTGATCATTTATGTATATCTCATTTTTTCTGCGTGTTTCACTTTTCTTCTTTATACTGTAATTGCTATTCTAATAGCAAATCCTTCATAAAATTGATTACATTACATTCTTCATTAAATGATCTTTCCATTGATATATAATTTTATGGTACTAGTTCAAAAAAAAAAGTGGTGATATTAGCTAGTTTGAGAAAATACACTTTTCCCAAAAGGTTTCCACAATTTTGGCCGCCACACCTGTAGCTGTTATTCCATAGCAAGCTCCTTCTTGTTGCATGACCTACCAAGGTGGTTGAGCTGAGATATCTGTGCAGATGTTCCTCATAGGTGATGGCATAGATGTCCGAGTCTCCTGACGACCATCGAGGATTATCCCAAGAGTCACTTGGCTCCACTTTCCTCCCATTTGGGAACTAAAACCACGTTGAAAGAAAGCATGGGGACAGGAATGAGAAGCTTTTAATATCAATGTATCCAAGTCACTCGGCACCTCTACACCTTGTTTGTGATGGCAAACCTATGACACGCATGCCCAAAGTGGCACGCGGAGTTACGTCGCCTGGCACGCGCGGTGTCACCCATTCCTGGCGCACATGCGCGCGTGACGATCTGCTGGCCTTTTTCCCTGCGGCAGTGCCGGAAACTAGAAGAGCTGGTCTTCCGTTTTCCTGCATGATCATGCGCGCCTGCCCGCTGATCATCTTGTGCGCATGCGTGCCAGAAACCCGGAAGGGTAGTTGGCTGAAACCGGAAGTTCAGTAGCTGAAACCGGAAGTTCATTTTCAGACGTGCGCATGCGCCTTCGGCAGCTCCTCTTCCGGGTTGTGGCCTAGACGAGTGCGCGCATGCACGTGAAGTGCACACACATGCATGCTCGCTTTTCGGCACTCAGTACCAAAAAGGTTCGCCATCATTGACCTGGAAGATTGGATTGACTTGTTTACCTTTGGCCTTCTGCTTATTCGTACCGCCCAACGGTTAATGCAAGACTAAAGAACAATGAACACTTCATTTGTTGACCTAGATCAGGGGTCTCCAACCTTGGCAATTTTAAGCCTGACGGACTTTAACTCCCAAAACCCAGAATTCTGGGAGTTGAAGTCCACCAGGCTTAAAGTTGCCAAGATTGGAGACCCCTGACCTAGGTACTATGATTGTGTCCAGGTAGTCTTTGACTTACAACAGTTCATTTCGTGACCATTCAAAGTTATAACGGCACTAAAATAAATGTGACTTAGGACTGTTTTTCACACTTACAACCGTTGTGAGCATCCCTGTGGCCAAGTGGTCAAAATTCAGATGCTTGCCGACCGACTCGTATTTATGACGATTGCAAATCTTGTGATTCCTTTTGCGACCTTCTGACAAGCCAAGTCAATGGGGAAGCCAGATTCGCTTAACTAACGTAACAGCTGCTGCTGTGACTCACTTAACGACTGTCACAAGGAAGGGTGCGAAATGGGGCAAAATTCACTTAACAAGTGTCTCGCTTAGCAAATTTTGGGGTCAATTGTGGTCGTAAGTCAAGGACTATCTCTATTGCCAGAACTACGACTAAGAAAACTTTAATCAATTAGTAATTAATTACTAATGCAATTAGTAACTAATTATGGAAATGGGGTTTTTATGTATAGATGATAATTGTTTTACAACCAGCCATTTGGTGACTATTCAAAGTTACAATGGACCCTGAAACAGGAACTTACCACCAGGTTTCAAAGTTCCAATATCAGCCCCCACCATGATCACATAACCATAATTTGGGTGCTTGGCAACTACCCTGCATTTATGGCTGTTTGCAGCACCCTGTGCAATCAGGTGACCATGCAAACAGCCATAAATACTACATAAATTTACTACATTTTACTATTTATTTCTGGTTTCCGTCAAAAGTGCTCCAGGGCAAACAATGGGCTCACTTAATGACTGCGGCATTTGCTGAATGGCCATGGCATTCGCTTAATGCCGTGGCCATTAAGCCGTTAAATGAAGAAGTCAAGCTCTTCTCCAAAGCACCTGAGGGCAGGACAAGAAGCAATGGCTGGAAACTAATCAAGGAGAGAAGCAACCTAGAACTAAGGAGAAATTTCCCGACAGTCAGAACAATTAATCAGTGGAACAACTTGCCTCCAGAAGTTGTGAAGGTTCCAACACTAGAAGTTTTTAAGAAGAGGTTGGATAACCATTTGTTTGAAGTGAGGTAGGGTTTCCTGCCTAAGCAGGGGGTTGGACTAGAAGACCTCCAAGGTCCCTTCCAACTTTGTTATTCTATCCTACTCCTTAATAACCGCGGCAAAAAAGGTAATAAGATTGAGTTGGTCACAGGATGAGCCAGTTTATGACTGTCAATAACAACTGAAACTGAGGCTCAACTACAGACGTAATTCGAGGACTACCTGTGCGAGAAGTCCTTTTCCCTTTCTTTCCTGGGCAAATATTCACTACAATCTCGGTGCTTGGAGAGCCAATTCCACTTGACTATTTTGATCAACAACCTCTTTCTGCCGAGAAGACTGAGCATTTCCTGAGAAGACTGAGCATGAGACTGAGCATTTCCCAGTGAGTTTCGCAGAGCAACAATCTGCCATTTTTTTCCCCCAGGTTGCCCCCAGTCTCTCATTATGCTCCCATCGCTTTTGGCCTCACCTGGCGTGACAGATAGTGGTGCTGACTCTCTGGTGGCGTTGGTGGAGCTGTCTTCTTTGCTACAAGGAGTAAAGGCAGACAAAACATCACTTTGACTTTGCAGCGAGAACGAGTTGTTTCCTCATTCAGTGTTTGGCACTGGGAATGCAAACCCTCAACTTGCAGCAGTTCGTTTAGCGACGCTTCAAAATGACGACGGTGCTTCAACGAAGTGACTTACGACTTACGTTTTTCACACTTACAACCGTTTGCAACTTCTCCGGGGGTCACCTGACCAAAATCCAGATGTTTAGCGACCGACTCAGAATAACGATGGTTGCAAGGTACCAGGGTCATGTCATCATCTTGTTGCACCCTTCTTATAGGCAAAGTCAATGGGGGAAGCGAGATTCACTTAACAACCGTGTTACTGACTTAACCGCTCAGTGATTCACTTAACATTGGTGGCAAGAAAGGTCGCAAAACGAGATAAATTTCACCAATCAAATGTTTCACCGAGTAGCAGAAAGTTTGGGTCAGTTGTGGTCGTAAGTCGAGGACTATCTCTAGTCTTCTAGTTTCTAGGGGAAACCTTGAAGTGGTGGCTTCTGTGTGACATTGCTTCCGTTCTAAAGCTAACTTTCAGCAGAAGGTGCTGGGCTTAAAGGTAAAGGTAAAGGTTCCCCCACACATGCGTGCTAGTCGTTCCCGACTCTAGGGGGCAGTGCTCATCACCGTTTCAAAGCCGAAGAGCCAGTGCTGTCTGAAGATGTCTCCATGGTCATGTGGCCGGCATGACTCAATGCCAAAGCCGCACGGACCGCTGTTACCTTCCCACCAAAGGTGGTCCCTATTTTTCTACTTGCATTTTTTTACGTGCTTTCAAACTACTAGGTTAGCAGAAGCTGGGACAAGTAACAGGAGCTCACCCCGTTACACGGCAGCACTAGGGATTCGAACCACTGAGCTGCCGACCTTTCGATTGACAAGCTTAATGTCTTAGCCCCTGAGCCACCGCGTCCCCTGTGCTGGGCTTAGCTTAGTCCAAGATTAAGCAGCAGCTTCCAGCCTTGGATTTAAAACTGGGGTCAAAGAATTGAATTGAACTGAATTAATCTGACTGGTCATGGCTGCCTACTTCAGAAGAATCAGCATACCTGCCAAGAACCCCTCCTCCCCAAGAAACAAAAGGTTTAAACCTGTGGCAAAATCTGAACCGGCTTACTATCAATTCGCTGGCTGCGCATGCGGGCTGTGCATGCGCTGTGCGTATCACGCACCACGCACCAAATGCAAGGTGCGCACGGGCACATAGTGCGTGCCAAAAGGAGGCATGGGGTAAGTAGAACAGCGCGTGGGGGGGGGGTTTGATCAGCTGTGGCACGCATTTTTTTTTACTTTTAAAAGCATTTTTTTTACAACCTATTCGGCACGGCTCAGCTGTGATCGTCAGAGCCTCTCTTTTTTTACCTTTTAAAAGCATTTTTTAAAAGAAGTGGCAAGCGGGCGATCGGGCATTGGGTGGACATGGGTGGGGGGGGCCAGGGATTTTTGGTACCGGTTCTCTGAACCACCTGCTGCCATCACTACTGGATCGGCCGATCCGGTCCAAACCAGAAGCATTTCATTTAAACCCACATAAACCCATAGCTAGAGCCATAAACAATACAAAACAAACAAACACCCATCAGGGAAGCCAATAATACATAACCAACACTTAACAGGCCTGGGGAAAAAAGTCAAGAGCTCTACCGAACCGAGGTGAATGGATACCCTCCATATCTTCCGGTTGGAGTGGGGAGATTCTCTTCCAGAGAAAGGGCTCCATGATATAGAACAGGGGTGTCAAATTCAAGGCCTGTGGACCAGATCCAGCCCGCAGGGGGCTTTGATCTGGCTCTTGGGGCCGCCCTTGAAACAGCAAACAACCGGCCCTGCCAGAAAAATGGAGCTTCGGGGGGAGGTTCATTTTCACTGGTAGAGGGCTGCAGGAGGCTGTCACAGACGAAAACGGGGCCCAGGGTGTATGAGCGCCCCACCAGCTCTATTTTCAATTGCAGAGAACTAGCAAAACAAGCTAAAAAGGAAAACAAAACAAAAGGAGAAGTTTTTCCATTTTTCCACTGAGCATGCCAGAAGGGACAGAAAAGGAGAAAGGGAAAAAGGAAACACAAAGGAAAAAAAAAAAAGGAAAGATGGGTAGAGAGCAAGGAAGGAAAAAGAAGGAAAGAGAGGAAGGAAGAAGAAAGGAGAATGAAGAGGGAAGGAAAATGAAGGAAGGAAGGAAGGAAGGAAGGAAGGAAGGAAGGAAGGAAGGAAGGAAGGAAGGAAGGAAGGAGATTATAATAAAAGTGACGGATGGTCTGAGGGAAATCCTGCCTTAGCACTTGGCCACCGCAGTTGCCCCCCCCACCCCCACAAGTGATGTCGAACTAGCCACGCCCATCCTGGCCACGCCCTTCTGATCATGCCCCACCCACCAGCCTCCTCGAGGTCAAACACTACTCTGATGCGGCCCTCAATGAAATCAAATTTGTCACCCCTGGTATAGAAGGATGATAATGGCCGATGGTTTCCTGACTGACTGAGCTCAGATTATCCGCGAATTCAACTTTGTTCCTGACTGACCTAGTGCCCAACTCACCTCTCCGAAGGCAGACCAGCCAGACTACCAAGAACACGAGTGCAACGATCAGGAGCATCCCAAAAATGCAGCCAATCACAATCCCAGCAATGGCCCCGCCGGTCAGATATGAATCTGAAAAGGTGGAGGAAGAGAGAGAGAGAACCCAGCTTTAAAAACCACGTAGAGTTTTAAGCTTCGTTATTTGGCAAGAGCTTCTAAATTTCATATTCATCGTGCAAGATTAAATCCACCTTTAATTCCTGCTTCCTTTCTTAATTTTGGACCCTACTGCAGGGGTGGGCTTCAAAAGTTTTAGCAAGGGGTTCTCTGCTCGGTTGCTGGGTGGGCGTGGCCATGGTGGGCGTGGCCTAGTCGGCATCCTGCACCACAGGGGGAGGGCTTTTTGTCATCCCTGGGCTCTGGAGGCTTTCCTTGAGCTTCCAGGAGGGTGAAAACAGCCTCCCCAAGCTCTGGAGGCCGCCCCGGAGGTTGGAAACAGGCCCGTCTCCTGCTTTCCCAAACTTCCAGTAGGCCTGTTTTTTGCGCTCCCCGAGCCTCCGTGTGTGCCCTGCACTTACCTGCATCCAAAACGGGCTGCATGGGGATTCCTGGGAGGGGAGGGGTGGGCGGGGTGGGGCCAGCCTGGAGTGGGATTTGGGGGTTCTCTGAACTGCACAGAATGTTAGCTAACCCCTGCGAACCCCCAGCAGCCCACCCTTGCCCTGCTGTTGAACTAGTTAGAGCCACCATTCCAAGAATCCGTTCACTCAAGAAATATTTCAGAGCCAGTAATTTGTCCATGTAATGCTTCCTCGAAATCCTAAATCAAGTGTTTCTCAAAATCAGCAATTTTAAGATGTCTGGTCTTCCACACCCAGAATTCCCCCCCATTCAGCATGCTGGCAGGGCAATTCTGGGAGTTGAAGTCCACATATCTTAAAGTTATTCAGATTAAGAAATGCTGCTAGGTTTTCAAAACGCTCTACAATCTGTTAAAAGTAGAAATAGCCAGATTTGTGTCAGTGGTTTAAGCCAGGGGGTTTGTTCCACTAAGAGCTTCTTAAAGTTCTACATTTAGGCAGGAAAAACAAAATGCACAGGTACAGTATATGTGGTGCCTTGCTCAATAGTCGTAACTGTGAAACGGATCTTGGAGTCCTAGTGGACAACCATTTAAATAGGAGCCAGCCGTGTGCTGCAGCTGCCAAAAAAGCCAACACAGTTCTAGGCTGCATAAACAGAGGGATAGAATCAAGATCACATGAAGTGTTAATACCACTTTATAATGCCTTGGTAAGGCCACACTTGGAATATTGCATCCAGTTTTGGTAGCCACGATGTAAAAAAGATGTGGAGACTCTAGAAAGAGTGCAGAGAAGAGCAACAAAGATGATTAGGGGACTGGAGGCTAAAACATATGAAGTACAGTTGCAGGAACTGGGTATGTCTAGTTTAATGAAAAAAAGGACTAGGGGAGACATGATAGCAGTGTTCCAATATCTCAGGGGCTGCCCCAAAGAAGAGGGAGTCAAGCTCTTCTCCAAAGCATCAGAAGGCAGGACAAGAAGCAATGGGTGGAAACTAATCAAGGAGAGAAGTAACCTAGAACTAAGGAGAAATTTCCTGACAGTGAGAACAATTATTCAGTGGAACAACTTGCCTCCAGAAGTTGTAGATGCTCCAACACTGGAAGTTTTTAAAAAGACGTTGGATAACCATTTGTCTGAAGTGGTGTAGGGTTTCCTGTCTAAGCAGGGAGTTGGACTAGAAGACCTTCAAGGTTCCTTCCAACTCTTGTTATTCTATTCTATTCTATTATCAGATGACTTGGGACATGCTCTATTCCCAAATTTCATGCTAAAAGTGAAATTAGATTCTGAGTTTTTAAATCCATGGCTAGTTTTTATAAGAGGCCAGAATCCCAGTAAGTTATTTTTTCCTAAAGATTTTTTGGCAGCACAGAGAAATACAGAACTCCTTCAATCATACTTTGATGATTACTGTAAAAGAGTTTAAAGTACACAGCAAGCATTGTTCTTATACTGAATTGGCTTTATTGGATTTTAGCAACATCATAATGAATCAAAGCTGCGGATTTGTTCAATATTTATCAGAGTTTGCTGAGTTTACTAATGTAACCGCAGTACTGCAATTGTAGTTGCTCTCAGTGATGTCATCACATTAAGAAATATATCCTTTCTTTTATAAATGCCTGGGATCATAGTCTTAGAGAGAAACCAGGTGCAGGCAGTCCTCGACTTACAACCACAATTGAGCCCAAAATTTCTGTTGCTATGTGAGACGTTTGATTGGCCTCCGTTTTATGGCCTTTCTTGCCACTCGTTGTTAAGTGAATCCCTGCAGTTGTTAAGTTAGTGACACCGTTGTTAAGTGAATCTGGCTTCCCCATCGACTTTGCTCGTCTGCAGGTCGCCAAAGCTGATCACATGACCTCAGGACACTGCGACCGACAGAAATATGGGTCAGTGCCAAGCATCTGAATCTTGATTATTGTGCACAGGTGGGTTTCGTATAATTTTATCGCCGATTCGCTGTGCAGTGAGCTTTGCTCGCGTGAGTGGCTTGCATGCATGTACGCGTCTTAGAAAATGTGTCTAAATAGGATGGCATAGCGGCGGGGCAGGTGGGCGACCCACTCGCAGGCGACCCACCGCTACCGGTTCGGCTGAACCATGGGGATTTATTTATTTATTTATTATTAATCATACTTTTATACTGCACCATCTCCCGTAGGACTCAGGGCGGTTCACAGGCATATTAAAAAACAATATAATAAATAAGCATTAAAAACTCAATTAAAACTAAATATTATCATAGCCAAATCACTAAAAACGGTAAAAACCCATTAAAAACCCTTAAAATTTAGTTAAAACATTTTATTCTTAGGCTAGTCCAGCGCGCTGAAATAATAAAGTCTTCAGTTCACGTCTGAAGGTCCGGAGGTCGGGGAGTTGTCGTAATCCCGGAGGAAGCTCGTTCCACAGGGCTGGTGCCGCCACAGAGAAGGCCCTCCCCCTGGGGGTCGCCAACCTACATTGTTTGGTCGACGGCACCCTGAGGAGGCCCACTCTGTGGGAGCGCACGGGTCGTTGGGAGGCAATCGGTGGCAGAAGGCGGTCTCGAAGGTATCCCGGTCCTAAGCCATGGAGCGCTTTAAAGATGGTAACCAAAACCTTGAATTGCACCCGGAAGGCTACTGGTAGCCAGTCTAGACCGTGCAGGATGGGTGTTATATGGGAGCAATGCGGTGCTCCCTCTATCGCCCGCGCGGCCGCATTCTGGACTAACTGGAGCCTCCGGGTGCTCTTCAAGGGATGGGGATAATAATAATAACAATAATAATATTTTAATTTGTATACCGCCCTTCTCCCGAAGGACTCAGGGCGGTGAACAGCCAGAATAAAAATAACAATCAAATACACACAGTGAAATAAAAACATTAATTAAAAAACTTATTTAAATTTGGCCCAAATTTAAAATCCCAAAAAACTAATTAAAAATTTAAAACCCATAAACAACTAAAAATTCTATGCCAGTCCCATGTGGACAAATAAATAGGTCTTAAGCTCGCGGCAAAAGGTCCGAAGGTCCGGAAGTTGTCGAAGTCCAGGGGGAAGTTTGTTCCATAGGGTAGGAGCCCCCACAGAGAAGGCCCTTCCCCTGGGGGCCGCCAGCCGACATTGCTTGGCTGACGGCACCCGAAGGAGCCCCTCTCTGTGAGAGCGCACGGGTCATATGGGAACCATGGGGATGCTGTAAAGGTCATAAGCGTGAAAAACGGTCATAAGTCACTTTTTTCTGCGCTGTTGTAACTTTGAACGGGCACTAAACAAACTTGTAAGTCAAGGACTACCTGTATATTGTGAGATATGGAATCAAAGGAAAAACAATTTGGGAAAACAGTGGCAGTAAACAGTGAAAAAGATGAACAATTATATCATTTAGGACAGTATTTTTCAACCTTGGCCACTTTAAAATGTCTGGATTTCAACTCCTAGAATTCTCCAGCCAGCAAAGCTGGAGGGAATTCTCTATGGCGGCTGGGGAATTCTGGGAATTAAGAGTCCAGACATCATAAAGTAGCCAAAGCTGAGGAACAGTCATTTAGGGGCTAAAGAAGAAAAAAAAAATGCAGCCCAGAACTGTGTTGGCTTTTTTGGCAGCTGCTGCACACTGCTGGCTCATATCTAAATGGTTGTCCACTAGGACTCCAAGATCCCTCTCACAGTTACTACTATTGAGCAAGGTACCACATATATGGTACCTGTGCATTTTGTTATTTTGGCCTAAATGTAGAACTTTACTTTTTTCACTGTTGAATTTCATTTTGTTAGATAGCGCCCAATGTTCTAGTCTGTCAAGATCTTTCTGTATCTTGAGCCTATCTTCTGGAGTGTTGGCTATTCCTGCCAGCTTGGTGTCATCTGCAAATTTGATGAGTTCCCCATCTATCCCCTCGTCCAAGTCATTGATGAAGATGTTGAAGAGTACTGGGCCTAAAACAGAGCCTTGGGGTACTCCACTGCATACTTCCCTCCATGTGGATGTAGTTCCGTTGAGGACTACACGTTGAGTGCGGTTGGCCAGTTAGGAACCCATCGTAACATTGTTTCCATATGGATGGAAACGAAACAATGTTCCAGGAAAGGAAATGTTCCAGGAGAGGAAATAATAATCCAAAATTTTTTACAGTGTGCAGAAATGGACAAGATGATGCTAGAAATTAAGGAAAAGGGAGAGTCGGAATACTATGAAGTGTGGAATAAATTATATGATTGGTTAGAAAAAAGAAATCAAAATAATAAATTGGAATGTTAACCTAATTAAGTTAAAATTAGGAAGTATAAACCACTGAATTGTGTTAACCGGATAAGGATGGATTGGTAAATAGATACCAATGTAAATATAAGCATGTAGAGGATCGACTGAATAAGAACAGAGGATATATATTTATGTTGATACGGCAAGCTGTAAAATAATATATGATGTAATGTTATGTCTGTTATGTGTTTTTAATGTGTTTTTTGTTTTTTGTTGTATTTTTCTTTATTTTTTTTTAAAAGATAAAAGTTTAATAAAAAATTATTTTTTAAAAAAAGAAAAGAAAGGGCCTCTGTGGCTCAGACTGGTAAGACAGTCTGTTATTAACAGCAGCTGCCTGCAATTACTGCAGGTTCAAGCCCCACCAGGCCCAAGGTTGACTCAGCCTTCCATCCTTTATAAGGTAGGTAAAATGAGGACCCAGATTGTTGGGGGCAATAAGTTGATTTTGTATATAATATACAAATGGATGAAGACTATTGCTTAACATAGTGTAAGCCGCCCTGAGTCTTCGGAGAAGGGCGGGATATAAATGCAAATAAAAAAAAAATTGATATAGGTCAAATCTGGGAAGAAATACCCTTTTTAAAAATGTCTTTGTCAACCCTGAAGCTGACCTGACTGAGGCCATTTTGGGGCTTTAGTGTTGATACACTGGAGCCGAGGGATAGGGAGGCGGGAATAGAGATAGCTGGGGTTTTGTAGCCAAAACAAAATACTTTCCCCTGGGAACCAAGGACATTCTCAAACCTGGTCAGAGGGAGGAGGAGTGAAGTTATCAGGCAACTGGATGGAACCATGATTGGGCCATATAAGTGATTGTTTGGGGAAAGGAGAAAACTTTTACTTTTAATTAGGTGAAAACCACGGGAACATTCAGAGTCGGTTTTCAGCAGCTTGTGCCAATATGATAAATCCAAATAAACTATTCTTTGAGGAATCTACCTGCCTCAGAGTTTTGTTTGTTATGGGTGTAATACTGGGAACCCTGACAGTCTCTCCCAAAAAGCCAAGAAGTTGCTCTTAAATATTATCAGCTTTTGACATTTAATGCAGGGGTCATTGTGGGAGAAAAGACCTCAAAAAGGACTGTTGCCACCGTCCTTCCTGTTTCTTCTCTTTCCTCCCTGGGAGTGCAAGATATAAATCGATAATACTACCCAAGAAGGCTTTTGAGACTCTCTTGAAAGGGATCACATCGGAGGTACTGACAGGTTCTGGAGCAGGGGTCTCCAAACTTTGGGGGTCTCCAACCTTTGCTGGCTGAGGAGCTCTGGGAGTTGAAGTCCACAAGTCTTAAAGTGGCCAAGGTTGGAGACCCCTAATTTAATGCATAAGACCTCCGAGCAGATTTTTTTTGTTTTTGATAATCCAAGTCATTAGTGTTTCTTTGCATGTGTGAAGATAGGATAGTACATTCTATTGCCGTTTGGTAATATATTCCCGAAACCACCCGCAAACCTTGCGGCTACTTAATCTGAGTACCTACCTGGGTGGAGGGTGCGAATTTGAGTGGCATTCCCAGCTCGGGATCCCAGATAAGGCACTACCTGGAAAGCATAAGCCGTTTGGGGCCGCAATCCTATCACAGTTGTGGATCGGTTGGCAGCGCCTAGTACTTCCGCCGTACTCCATTCCTCAGCCGAACGGTGTTGCTTTGGACCTTGCATCTGAACCACAAAACTGGTCACCACTGACCCGTTTGGGACTGTCCAAGTCAGAGAGGCAGTGCCTGGATGGGGTCCACTTGACAAAGTCCAGTCAGAGATCGAGGGGCCTGCCAAGAGAAGCAATCTCCCTGGTTTTTTTTTCCCCCCATAGATATGAAATGCAAGCACTTAGACCTTCCCCAAGTTAAAACCTATTGTGTATTGGGCTGCAAAAATAAGATGTAATGGCACACGGGAATGACCTTGGGAGATGGATGAAAAAATGTTGTCAAGGAAACAGTCGGATAAGAGACAGCACAGCCCACAGCTGCATAGTGGAAAGAGAAAGAGTTTAGGAAGGACCCTCCATAAGTTACTGGACTTCAAGGGTGATGGTGGGAGAACTGTACTTTCAGACTTGTAAGATTCTGTTAATGCAGCTTTATAGTAAAGTAGAATTAACTTACCGTATTGTTCGGAATGTAAGACGCACCTTTCCCCCCCAAAAAAAGAGGGTGAAAATCCGGATGTGTCTTATACTCCGAATGTAGCCCTGCGCTCAATCGGAGGTTTCAGAAGCTGAAAAAAGCATCAGAAATGAAGCTTCAGAAAAGAAGCCCCCAAACAGAGCTTCAGAAAAAAAGCCTCCAAACAGAGCTTCAGAAAAAAAGCCTCCAAACAGAGCTTCAGAAAAGAAGCCCCCAAACAGAGCTTCAGAGGCTTTTTTCCTGAGACTCTGTTTCGGAGGCTTTCAGAGGCAGAAAAAAAAGTTTTTTCTGAAATGGAGTTTCAGAGACAGAAAAAAAAGCAAAAAAAAAAAGAAAAAGGCAAGGCACAGAGCTCACCATCAAGGAACCTGTTGCTAAAATTTACCTCTGGGAACAGCTGATTGGAGGTATTCCGGGAGGCCAATCCACCTGCCATTCAGCTTTTTTTCTTAATTTCCTCCCCAAAAACTAAGGTGCGTCTTATACTCCAGTGCGTCTTATGCTCCAAAACAATACGGTACTTTTCCTGTCTGGATTACCTGGGAAAGGCTGGCATCCAGTGCAACAGTTTGCAAATTTATTAATTGGAATCAGAGAGATCCGAGTTCAAGTCCTCATTAGTTAAGTTTGCACCCATCTCTAGTTCTCAGCTCTGCTCACTTTGCAAGTGTCTTGTGAGGACACCCCCTTGGGCTCTATGTTGAGCTTCCCGACAACAAAACTGAAGAAGACCCCTAACTGGCAACCTTAATTCATACTTGCTATCATTGCATCCATCTTCTAATTTTAGACACCTCGTTGCAAGAATATAGCATCATGGCTATGGTGGTTGTTTTTTTCCCCCTTCCTACTCCGTAATCCTGGTTTACAGTAAAGAGCGGAGAGTTTTATACTGGGGCCTTATTCAAAACCTGTTGTGGCTGCCCAGCGGCCAGCAGAGCTGGTGGCAAGACTCAGACGATCAGGAGGTTGGGGAGAAAGTTAGACCAGTTCTGGAGTCTAGGGAAGGCTCTGATGGATGCTGTGTGTCAGAGGCAGAGATAGAGCCAGGACCGTCCTACATTTCCCAGGCACCGGAGAGGCAGCTGACTTTGGAGGCTTTGATATGAGTGAAGAAGAAGAACAGCTGGGGCCTGTTCCAGATGCATGTTTGTGGAGAGCTGTTAGGAGAGGTGAACAATGGAGGACAAGGAGTCGACTCAGGAAGCAAACCTGTTGTGACTCGTCCTCCCTCCTCTCCTCACCCGGGCCCCTCCCGTCTACAACCGGGCCTTTTATCAGACTCCGAGTCTGATAATGAAGATGAAGGGCCTGTCATGCCTCCAGCCCCCGGCCCTGGCCCCATGGCTGGAGAGGATTCCAGGAGTGAAAGGACAAGCCCAATAAACCTCACTTATACAGCGTGTGTTCCTTTGGCTCAGCCTTCAGAGCAGGAAGCCAGCCAGGTGCTGGAATTACTCAGCCCTACTCCCTCTGACCCCTCCCTTTCCCAGAAGCTGATAGCAGATCCAGCTGAAGACAATTCAGGGTGGGAGGACCCTCGCTTCCGGAGATCTGAGAGGCAATGCCAGCAGAAGGAGGGGTGGGGCAGGCCTGGATAAATGCTGAGTCATGGAGCCACACCCCACAGCCTATATAAAGGACCTGCTTTTGGCATTCCAACCTTGAGTCAAGCAAAGTCTTATCTAGTTTGCTGATACCGGACCCTATCGCTGAAGTCACAACTTGGACTCCTGCCTGCCCTGATAAACCTTGAAGGAACTTGGCAAGCTGCAAAGGCTTCATTGCCAAGTTTGTTACGGACTCCCTGGACTTGTTCATCGGAGTGGGAGTGGGACACGACAAAACCACATGTGGACGCTGAATGGCCCCTCCCTGCCTAGGGAATAAATAGAAGGAAAGGGGAGTGGCTGTCCTAGGAGACAACAGTTCGTATTTCTGAAGATTTTGTTCATTGTGTTTCGTGCCACAAAGACTGCTTGCTAGAATTTAATTTGCAGCCTTTCAGCTGTGAGCTCAAGGCCTTGCAATTATCTCAAGGAACTGATAAGGTCTGTTACTGCAGTTAACTCCTTGAAGGACTCTTGGCTGGACTTTTCGGTGGGTGAATGCCATTAATTCACAAGAGGTAAACAAAGAGGAGGGGTTTTCGTGACCAGGAGTCTGTTTCTTGCTTCTGCTAAGGCTGGGTGAGAACAAAACCGTAGATTTGATGAGAAAGATAGGACTTAAAGTTTGACATCAACTAAACTGACGTTACGTATACATATAGGTAACTCCTCAACTTTGTCCAGCAACCATTCAAAGTTATGACACCACTGGAGAAAAAGTGACAGCTGGTCCTCGCACTTATGACTATCCCCATGGTCACGTGATCAGAATTCAGACACTTGGCAACTGGCGTGTATTTATGGCCAGTTGATCGCCAACTCAGTAAGCTCAAACTGCCCAAGGAGCTGCTGATCCAATTCCACAGAGGAATTATTGAGTCTGTCATTTGCACCTCTATAACTGTCTGGTTCGGTTCTGCAACCCAACAAGAAAAACACAGACTTCAGAGGATAATTAGAACTGCAGAAAAAATAATTGCTACCAACCTGCCTTCCATTGAGGACCTGTATACTGCACGAATCAAGAAGAGGGCTGTGAAAATATTTGCAGATCCCTCGCATCCTGGACATAAACTGTTTCAACTCCTACCCTCAAAACGACGCTATAGAGCACTGCACACCAGAACAACTAGACACAAGAACAGTTTTTTCCCAAAGGCCATCACTCTGCTAAACAAATAATTCCCTCAACACTGTCAGACTATTTACTGAATCTGCACTACTATTAATCGTTTCATAGTTCCCATCACCAATCTCTTTCCACTTATGACTGTATGACTATAACTTGTTGCTGGCAATCCTTATGATTTATATTGATATATTGATCATCAATTGTGTTGTAAATGTTGTACCTTGATGAACGTATCTTTTCTTTTATGTACACTGAGAGCATATGCACCAAGACAAATTCCTTGTGTGTCCAATCACACTTGGCCAATAAAAATTCTATTCTATTCTATTCTATTCTATTTGTAACTTTCCCAGCCATCTTCTAACAAGCAAAGTCACTGGGGGGAAACTACTGAATGATTCCCTTAACAACGAAAGTGGTTTCCTTAACAACCGTGGCCCTAAAAAATCCCCCACCCCAACGGTTGCAAAATCTGGTGTGACTCGCTTAACAACCGCCTCGCTTAGAAATGGAAATTCAGGACCCAACTGTGCTCATAAGTCGAACACAACCGGTACTAATGTAACTTCTCTAGTGCTGTCTGTCCTCGGGCGGGGATAGCTCACCAATAATAGTGAGGTTAGATCGCTGTGATCCCAGTGGATTGGAGCAGATGGTGCTGTAATCTCCCAGATCCTGGGGAACAGTGAAATTCCAGATGGTGAGATGCATTTTATCAGGACTGAGCTGATAATGGCTTCCGGCAGGAATCGGCGACTGCTTATCTCTAAACCATTCAATTTCCACAGGATTGAAGGTGCCCTGGCAACGCAACTGCAGAGTCACCGGCCCTTTGGGGTCACTGGATGCCTGGAATGACAATGTAACCCCTGAGGGGGCTTCTGGAGACAGGGAAGAGAAAGACACGGGTGGGAAAAAAAGACATGGTCTCAAAAAGTCTGAATTGTGACCCTTTAATTTAAATGTTGCATCAGCACCTATTAGGCTAGCTCAGATCTGAAAAGCAGGAATGGGACGTTTGGTTCGTTTGATGGAATGGGTCATTTCAAGGAATTTTCTATTGTACGGTTTTCCTTGCCTCTTTTGCCTGTATTTTCTTCCAAGGTTTTTCGGGCCAACCAAAATGTGGGGATTTGTCCCTCTAATCTTCATAACCGCAACTTTTAGAATTTAAACCAGGATGAAGGACAAATTATGATACTTCAGAGGCATGGGGGATTAAACCTCTAATTTCCTGAGATCAGGGACTTGCTTGTGTGCTTGTCTGTCTGTCTGTCTCTCATCTATCTATCTATCTATCTATCTATCTATCTATCTATCTATCTATCTATCTATCTATCTATCTATCTATCTATCTATCTATCCATCCATCCATCCATCCATCCATGGTGGCACTGTGGTTAGAATGCAGTATTGCAGGCTAATTCTGCCGACTGCCAGCAGTTCAATTCTGACCAGCTCAAGATTGATTCAGCCTTCCAACTTTCCGAGGTGGGTAAAATGAGAATCCAGATTGTTGGGGGCAATAGGATGGCTCTGTAAAACCACTTAGAGAGGGCTGTAAAATACTGTGAAGCGGTATATAAGTCTAAGTGCTGTTGCTATTGCTATAAACTATAGATTGGCTGCCCATCTTCCCACTTAAGGTAACTCTAGGCAGCTTTACGGTCATATAAAAATATTACATTAAAACATAAATAAATTAAAACCAAAGGTTTTAAAATCTAAGGGCATGTGAGGAGGGCAGGCCTAGAATGGGGAATGTGTATCTGTTGTGACTTGATCGACCTCCTCCACTGTGATGTTCTCCCATTGGTGCCAGGCCTACTGGCAGAATCAGGACCTTACGAAAGGACAGGAGGGTTGGGGCCAATCTCACATGGATGAGGTTCAACTGGATGAAATAATCATCCACTAAGTACCTTTTCAGCAGGGGTGGTATTCAGCTGGTTCTATCTGGTTCGGGCGAACCTGTAGCGGTGGCTGTGGGAGGCTCCGCCCACCCACCCGGATGTCATCACATCTTGTTTTTGATACTTTGCGCATGCGAGTGCTCCCATTTACAAACCGGTAGCGAAGGTAAGTGAATACTACCCCTGCTTTTAAGACCCTGAGAACATAAAAGGGCCTCTGTGGCTCAGGCTGGTAAGACAGTCTGTTATTAACAGCAGCTGCTTGCAATTACTGCAGGTTCAAGTCCCACCAGGCCCAAGGTTGACTCAGCCTTCCATCCTTTATAAGGTAGGTAAAATGAGGACCCAGATTGTTGGGGGCAATTAAGTTGACTTTGTATATAAATATACAAATAGGATGAAGACTATTGCTAACATAGTGTAAGCCGCCCTGAGTCTTCGGAGAAGGGTGGGATATAAATGCAAATAAATAAATAAATAAAATAAAATAAATAAATATCAGTCCAATCCCATCACCCAGATACAGCCAGCAGCCATTTTAGATGGGATATACATCTCAGCTCAGCTGTTTTCTTCAGCTCACCTGGAATCACGGTGCAGTTGGCTTGCCCAGTTACATGACGACCCAAACAAGTAACTTTGGTGCCACTGATCCCAGCAGGGAAGGGGGGCACTAGCAAGCTCTGTAATGTAGAGGCACCGATTTCCGTCGTGCTGACAGGGAGTCCCTGGAGAGTGAGATTAGGAGCGGGTGACCCTCCAGTCCAGGAGCAGATGAAAAGCAAGGCGGAATCATTTTGCACCGAAGTCACGGAACAACGAGGAGATCCCCAAGGAGCTTCTAGAGAGGAGTAACAAAAAAAGGAGAGAAGAGGATGAGCATTCATTCATGCACTTTCTGGACTCAGAATATTTTACCGTTGCAAAAAAAGAAGCAAGCCACGCAGGGAGAATGCTAGCGGTTGATATACTTGAATGGACCATTCCTGTCATTCCAAGCATCACAGGTGCAGCATGACTGAGGGAAAAGGGGGTGGCAGTGAGCAATTCTTAGGGAGACCACTTAATTTTTCCAAAACGCCAGCAGGATGGACTCTCGCTACATAATATTTGGGGGTATAATATTTCACTATAAAGCAGCCTTCTCTGAGTTGGATTGAGGAAGGCAGGCAAAGATTGTGGGCATTGAAACAGGGGTGGGCTTCAAAAATTTTAGCAAGGGGTTCTCTGCCCGGTTGCTGGGTGGGTGTGGCCATGGTAGGCATGGCCTAGATGCCCTCCCCGGGCTCCGGAGTCTTTCCTCGAGACTCCAGGAAGGCGAAAACGGTCTCCCTAGGTCCAGAGGCCCTCTGGAGGTTCCCGAACTTCTGGTAAGCCCATTTTTCACCCTCCCAGAGCCTCTGCATGTGCCCTGCACTTAGCTGCATCCAAAATGGGCCGCATGGGGACTCCTGAGAGAGGCGGGTTGGGGGGAGGGACCAGCCAGGAGTGGGATTTAAGGGTTCTCTGAAGAGCACAGAAACTTAGCTAGAGGTTCTCCCGAACTCCTGCGAACCCCCAGCAGCCCAACCCTGTGTTGAAACCATTGGGGAGGGGAGCGTTTAAATGTATTTAGTAATGGAAGAAAAAAAACATTGGATTTGCAGAGGTTCATGGGAATAATCTTAGATTATTGTGCAAGATCAGTGCCTTCCAGGTAGCTTCTCCTCGTCCGTTTTTTGAGAATCTCCTCCACCTACGATCTCCCAAGGAAAAAAAGCAGAATGACCCTCCATTTTCTTTAACCAGAGGATGGGGTTCCAGAAGTGAGGAAAACTTTTTAGCGACATCGCTAAGGAAGCTAATGAGTGGTTCTCTCTGCACTTTTCTTACTACAGCCAGAATTTTCGTTTTCTATGGTGTGTGTTGGGGGGAGAGGTGGGGTATCTTCATTTCCCAAAAACATGACCACAACGTATCCCGTGTCATGACATGTATACATGTGCAGATACATGCATCTATTGGAACCGTGGCAAACAGTCTGGTGTCAGGGTTCCAAGGAACACCCCCAACGAAATAAAGCTCTGAGGCTTGAGGTTCCTCAAAGTTCCAATTTATTAGAGATGTCATGTTGGCACAGCTGGGAAAACCCGAAACTGAAAGCTTCCAGGTTTTCCACACCCAGTTGACCGTTCACAGCCCTGCCCCACACCCACAAGTTCATCACATTGTCCAATCAACTCTTCACACTCAACTGGATACAATTTTCAGGCAGTCTCATCAGACGCAGGCAAAAATCCTTGAATACGGAATATTGTTATGACTAACTTTCTACCGCTCCAACAACAACCCCCTCCCAATTTCCCCAGCTAAAATATGTGGCAGTTAAGAAGCAAAAAGAAAATTGCCTTCTAAAACTGACACCTGGCCTGTAAGCTATTTTTTTCTTGATGTTCTCCATCTCTCTCTATTTCTTTCCATGGACCACCACATGCCTTGCTTTTAAAAACCAGTTCCAATAATTGATTAGAGGGGGGCAGGCTTTATTAGGAAGCTACAAGTCAGACCACCCATGTTGGGTTCTATGGTGGAGTGAAGGTTGTGGTGTTCCAAGAGGTAAGACAGAGCGAGAGACACAAAAGCTGAGTTAACCAGGAAGGACCATGGAGGGCACTTTATCTGGAATTCTTCACAATCTTAAGTGCAGATTGAGATGAATAGCCGAGCTGGTTCATTTCTTGAAGCTCGCAGTTCCTTTCCCGTAACTCAATTGCCACTTAACTTTTCTCTTCCCGAGACTCGGGAAGACAGCCAGCCTACTCGCAGATAGCCTTTTCCAATCTTTCCTACCAGTCCAACCAACTCAACGTCTCTTCCAGAAAAGTGCAGGGACATTATTCTTAACAACATAATGCATTTATGTTCCCAAAGCACATCCACAATCACCCCAACTCAGAACGCATTTCAGGGTGGTCATTTATATGACTGTCATTCTGAGTTCTGGGTCATTTTTCTGTTCCATTGGCAGCAGTGCAGTGCAGCTGGATCAGAAGAGGGAGAAAAAAATCATGAAAACAGTCGTTTTGAATAGAGATCAACCCAGTTTTCAATGCTGGGCTTAATTTCCATAGGTCTTTGCCACAGTGGCCAAGTGGTTAGAGTGCAGTCCTGCAGGCTACTTCTGCTGACCGCCTGCTGCCTGCAATTTGGCAGTTCAAATCTCACCAGGCTCAAGGTTGACCATCCTTCCGAGGTGGGTAAAATGAGGATTTGTTGGGGGAAATAAACTGACTCTGTAAACCGCTTACAGAGAGATGTAAAGCACTTTAAAGTAGTATATAAGTCTAAGTGCTATCACTATTGCTAACAGTCAGCTCAGCCCTTTGTTCTCTCTCATCTGGCTGACCATAGGGTGGAGAAGGGAGGAAAAAGATGGCAGAGATAGAAAAAGTAAACAATTCTATCTCTTATTTCTTTGACTCCAGGCAAACTTCCTCCTTAGTCAAAACTAGTAAGACTCCTTCAATAGATTATTCGATATACAGCTTCCAACCTGAAACAGGTTGTCTCTACTCCTGCTTTACAGGCGGACCGAGCTCCACTTTGGTTTTCAAGGGTATTTGCGTGTAGCAGTCATGTAAAATCTTGTAACTTGGGGCATGACATAAAGTAACATCTATAACCCCCTGCTTGAAGAGCTTAAAGGATGGTAGATTTGTACATACAATCCTGAAAACTTTTCAAGGCATTCTGGGAACTATAATTTCTCAATTGGCCCTTTTGCCACATCACGCAATCTTCCTGGTTCTTAAAGTGCTGCCATTGAAAATACAATATATCTTCTCCTTCTCTTTCCCTTCCCTCCTTTCTTCCTTCTTCCAGTTCTATTCAATTTGATGAAATAAACTTTGCTACCAGAATTCTGTCAAAGAACACAACTTTGGAGACATTTTCATCTATAGAGGATAGTGTTCCTCTCCAATTCACCATGGTCAACTCACCACGGCCAACTCACCACGGCCAACTCTCCACAGCCAACTCACCACGGCCAACTCTCCACAGCCAACTCACCACGGCCAACTCACCACGGCCAACTCACCACGGTAAACTCACCACGGCAAACTCATCATGGCCAACTCACAGAAAGAAGGAGGGAGGGAGGGAGAGAGAATGTACATCTTTAGAATAGAATAGAATAGAATAGAATAACAGAGTTGGAAGGGACCTTGGAGGTCTTCTAGTCCAACCCCCTGCTTAAGCAGGAAACTCTACACAATTTCAGACAAATGGTTATCCAATCTCCTCTTAAAACTTCCAGTGTTGGAGAATTCAAAACTTCTGGGGGCAAGTTGTTTCACTGATTAATTGTTCTAACTGTCAGGAAACAGCTGTGTTACTAACTTAACAACTGCAGTGATTCACTTAACAGCTGTAGCAAGAAAGGTCACAAAATGAGGCAAAACTCACTGAACAACTGTCTCGCTTAGTGAGGGAAATTTGGGACTCAATTGTGGTCGTACGTCGAGGACTATCTGCAAACCTTTCCAGAAGTATGTTTCAGACTCCTATGTGCTAATGTCTTCTGGACACATACACCCCACCCGCAGCAGGTAAGAAAGATAAAGGCAAAGTCAACTAACGGACAACGTTGATACGACGAGTGTTACGGATTTGTAGCTTCGTCTTCTGATTGATAGCCAGGCAGGAATACAGCCCTCCCTGATTCAGCTGCACTCTGTGGAGCTGCAGAACAGGTGAGGAAGGGACGTCGAAGTCCATATTGTCAGCCAAATTCCAGTAGATCTTTGCTGGGGGGTTGGAGGGTGCCAAACATGTGAGATTGACAGTGCTGTTCACCAGCACAAAATTCCCTGCGCTTGAATCTTGCTCAGAGGACGAGACAGTAATTGTTGGGGTCTCCGGACCATCTGGATGAAAACAAAAGAACATTAACTGTACTAATGCAATATCTGTTTCTTTAGACACAACCTAGTGGGCTCATCTGTAGGGCCCTGGTTTATATCTTTCTGGCATTGGTCACCCCAGTTGTCGTGTTCCACTCCTCCGCTGACGGCCAGGTCAGGGAAATCCAAATCAGGCTTGCCTCTGCAGCTCTGCCCAAAGTCCTAGCAAAGTCCTCAGAGCAGGCAGGAGACCAGAAAGTGACTTCAGCAAGATAAGTTCGACTTTGCCTGACTCAGAGACTGCCAGAAAGCAGATCCTTTATATAGGCCATGGGGTGTGGCTCCATGACTCAGCACTCATGAAGGCCTGCCCCTCCCTTCCTTCTGTTGCCTCTGCCTATCCAGTCTTCTGATGCGAGGGTCACTCCAATCAGCAGCTGTTGGAAATAAACCTTCCTCAGGCTCACATGCTGTGGAGGAGGGGGAGGGGTCTAGCTGCTCCGTTTGCCTGGGCATGGAGCCAGGGCTGGGGCCGGGAGGTGCTCCCTCCTCTGCAGCTTGTCTGGGCATGGAGCCAGGACTGGGGCCGGGAGGCATACATTCCTCCGTGTTCGGGAGCAGATAAGAATGCCCCGGCTGCTGTGAGAGCGGGCAAGACACAACACCAGTGTAGATCAGACAGGGAAAACAACCAGAGGACCGAATTCTGCTTTATAAATTCTACTTTAAGTCTCCCCAAATTTTTCAAAAGGCAATTGGACTCTTTGTTTTTGCTGGAAGACGTTCTGCTTCTCATCCAGGGAAGCTTCTTCAGGTTATACTAATGGAACTTTGCAAGTCTGAAAGTACAGTTGTCCTCCCTTGCCTCAGAGAAAAAAAAAATTAGGGAGGATCCCTTTTGAGGCAATGCCCTACCCCTGAAGTGGGATTCAGCCGGTTTGGACCAGTTCGGGTGAACCAGTTGCTAATTTTATATCTGGTTTGCCCAACCAGTAGTTGCAAGGACTGGCTGGCCCCGCCCACTCCTCCCCTCCCCTCCCACATGGCCCGTTTTGGATGCCAGGCAAATGCAGGGCCTGCACAGAGGCTCTGGGAGGGCGAAAAACAGGCCTCCTGGAAGTTCCGTAAGTCCAGAAACGAGCCTGTTTCCAGCCTCAGGAGAGCCTCCGGAGCCTGGGGAAGGCCATTTTCATCCTCCTGGAGGCTAGGAAAAAACCTCCAGAGTTTGGGGAGGGTGAAAACACCCCCCCCCACATACACACCATGGTGTAGGAGGCTGAGTAGGCCATGTCCACTAAGCAATGGGGCAGAGAACTGGTTGCTAAAAGTTTTGAATCCCACCCCTGACTCCACCTACTATGTAGCCTTGGACTGTTGCTGCCTCTTATCTGACCATTCAGATAAGGCAGCAATCTCTTCTCCCCCACTCCCAAGGTCATTCCCACATACCATTATGTTGTGTATGATCCCATTGGTGGGAAATTCCAGCAGGAAATTCCAGCGGGAAAACATTTGAATTCTATTGGTGGCCAACTGATCCAGGTGTGTATATAAGGAGAGCATCCTGCCTGCACCTTTTGTCTCACTCTAAATAAAAAGAGCTGTTGTCACGACTCCAGTCTCGAACTCCTTACTCGACCAACTCAACACATTATTACACCCAGGCCATGGATCTTATTGATGGATGGAGCTACTTAATTTGATGGAGAACTATTTATCTATAGAGAAGGAGCTGTATCTTCTGTACTTTTTGGCCAGTCCCTGTGATACACAAAGATCTTATTATTGCAAGGCTGGGAATATCTGCTTTGATTTGCAACTGGGTTGAACTTCCTTCTTCCCATAACATTCAAAGAAAGGAGATGCGAACTTCAGAGATGGATAAAGTCATTCCATTGCACTTGGTGGGTACCAATGAAACGTTAGGAAAAGGTTGTTAACGGTAAATTTGTGCAACAGTGAGATTTTTTTTTTTTAACTGAAGTTTGGCTCCCAGTCATGAGATTTGTCCAAGCAGGGCTATCAGCCAAGGAATTACATTCACTGGCTTAAATGGTCCATTTGATTTTACAATTCTACAGCTCTATCAAACAAAACTGGTTATGGCAAGGGTTAGGGTTAGGGTTAGGGTTGGGTTAAGGTTAGGGTTAGGGTACTCACAAAAGACAGTAAGATTGGCAGTACCAGTGACATTGCCAAAGGGGTTAGGGTTAGGGTTAGGGTTGGGTTAAGATTAGGGTTAGGGTTAGAGTTAGGGTTAGGGTTCGGGTACTCACAGTAGACAGTAAGCTTGGCAGTACCAGTGGCATTGCCAAAGGGGTTAGGGTTAGGGTTAGGGTTGGGTTAAGGTTAGGGTTAGGGTTAAGGTTAGGGTTAGGGTACTCACTATAGACAGTAAGCTTGGCAGTACCAGTGGCATTGCCAAAGGGGTTAGGGTTAGGTTTGGGTTAAGGTTAGGGTTAGAGTTAGGGTTAGGGTTAGGGTACTCACAGTAGACAGTAAGGTTGGCAGTACCAGTGGCCTTGCCAAAGGGGTTGGAGATGGTACAAGAGTAGACACCAGCATCAGTCCGTAGAGGGTCTCTGATCTGCAGGTAGCCAGATGAACGCAAATAACGGGGATTATCCTCCAGGCGGTGACCGTCCTTGGTCCAGGAGACAAAACCATGGACTGGTGTGCAGTTGAAGGCCACTGAACTGCTTCCTTGTATCACTTCTGCAGATGGTGGGATCACAGAGATGTTGCCCACCTCCTCTAAAGAAACACACATGTATGAGCTATCTATTGTATTTTGCAAAAAAAAAAAAACCAAGACAAGGCTTCTCAAAAAAGTCCCTCCAGTTCATGAAGTGACCTGCTTATATGGAAGTAAGATTTTTCTTGCACTTCTTTGTGCAACAAAAGTTTGCACTAAGGCAAGCAGCAAGCCATGATGGCCAGAACCTAGGAGGACCGTTCCCACAGGAAAGGAGATGAAATGGGATATGGTCATTTGTGATCGCTGTGGGATTTTAGAAGTATCTGGCATATTTGTGAGCCTGGGATATTGTATGAGCAAGGAGAGATTCCACCTGGAAATAAGGAGAAATTTTCTGACAGTGGGAACAATCAACCAATGGAACAGAAGTTGCCTTCAGAAGTTGTGGGAGGTTCATCACTGGAGGCTTTCAAGAAGAGACTGGAGACTGTCATTTGTCAGAAATGGTGTAAGGTCTCCTGCTTGGGTGGGGGGGGTTGGACTAGATGACCTACAAGGTCCCTTCCAACACTGTTAATCTGTTAATATTAATCAGTACATTTGTTTGGATGTAGCACGTAATGCCACATGGACACAGAAATGTGTTTTCTTAACTAGGTTGTGGCACAAGGCTGGGGAGAAGAATAGGTAAAGGTAAAGGTTCCCCTTGCACATACGTGCTAGTCGTTCCCGACTCTAGGGGGAGGTACTCATCTCCGTTTCAAAGCCGAAGAGCCAGCGCTGTCCGAAGACATCTCCGTGGTCATGTGGCCGGCATGACTCAACGCCAAAGACGCACGGAATGCTGTTACCTTCCCACCAAAGGTGGTCCCTATTTTTTCTACTTGCATTTTTTACGTGCTTTTGAACTGCTAGGTTGGCAGAAGCTGGGACAAGTAACGGGAGCTCACCCCGTTACACGGCAGCACTAGGGATTCGAACCGCTGAACTGCCGACCTTTCGATCGGCAAGCTCAGTGTCTTACCCACTAAACCACCACGTCCCTCGGGGAGAAGAATATGGACTTCCAAATACAGCTGACTTACAGCTTCCCGAATCTCTGACCATTGGTGTGCCAACCCACAGCTGTTGGGGACTGAAGTTCAACACTAACAATTATAGGCTCCAAATTTCTGACAGCGCAAAAATTAAAAAGAGAGGATAAATAAATCAGAAGAGTTGGCTAGCAAGATCAGGAACTTCCTTTTTAATAGGCCTGTTGAGATATTAGCGGCCGCAAAGAAAACAGCTTCATAGCAGTGGCATTCAAACGTGGTCCAACTCACCATAAACTCTAATAGTGATGTTTCCCTTTTGAGCAACACTCCCTAGGGTAAAGATCTCCACTGTGTAGATGCCGGAATCTGTAGTCCTTAGGTCAGAAATATTGAGGTTGCCATGCACGGGGTCCACGCTGAACTGAGACTGGAAGCTGGAATCTACCTTCACTGTAAAATTTGGACGCAGGTCTCCCATTGCCAGGATGGTCACATTCCTTCTCCAGTTGATAGCAATTTGGACCTGAGCAGAGGGTAAAGAGAATGGAATGGGGAGAGAAACAGAATTCCCAACAAGCACGGCCAGAGGGAAGGAAGATAGAACAGGGAACAATGGGGCTGAAAACAGAGAGAACAAGTAAGCAGTTAATATAATTTTCTCCGCTATCGGTGGAAACACACGAAGCATTGCAATGGGATGGGGGTGGGGGTGGACTGCAAAATTTTCATGACCACTTGAGGGCAGCAAAGAGTTTTCTTGCAGCTCTTGATTGACTCTAGTTTTAGTGTTTAAAGCTGTGGTGGCGCAGTGGTTAGAACGCGATATTACAGGCTAACTCTGCCCCTTGTCTAGAGTTCGATCCTGACCGGCTCAAAGTTGACTCAACCTTTCATCCTTCTGAGATCGGTGTAAAATGAGGACTAGGATTGTTTGGGACAGTGGTGGGTTTCAAATTTTTTTACTACCGGTTCTGTGGGTGTGGCTTGGTGGGTGTGGCATGGCTTGGTGGGCGTAGCTTGGTGGTCATGGCATGGGAAGGATACTGTAAAATCTCCATTCCCTCCCCAATCCAGGGGGAGGATACTGCAAAATCCCCATTTCCTCCCAATCAGCTGGAACTCAGGCGGCAGAGAATAGATGGGGATAGGGCCAGTCAGAATTTTTACTACCGTTTCTCCAAATTACTCAAAATTTCCACTACCGGTTCTCCAGAACTGGTCAGAACCTGCTGAAACCCACCTCTGGTTTGGGGGCAAAGATGCTGACATTTGTAAACCACTTAGAGGGGGCTGTAAAAGCACAGGTATATAAGTCTCAGTGCTATTGCCATTCAGATTTTTGCTGCCCGGATATGATAGCCCTTGGAGAGGGGGAAACATCACAATTAAATGCAAATTAAGTGGAGAATTTTGGGTGGCTAGGAAGCTAGACACATGGCTGGATGGACCAGTTCTTCCTTGCACTAATCATCTTCCTATTATATATAATATAATATAACAACAGAGTTGGAAGGGACCTTGGAGGCCTTCTAGTCCAACCCCCTGCCCAGGCAGGAAACCCTACACCATCTCAGTCAGATGGTTATCCAACATTTTCTTAAAAATTTCCAGTGTTGGAGCATTCACAACTTCTGCAGGCAAGTCGTTCCACATATTAATTGTTCTGACTGTCAGGAAATTTCTCCTTAGTTCTAAGTTGCTTCTTTCCTTGATCAGTTTCCACCCATTGCTTCTTGTTCTACCCTCAGGTGCTTTGGAGAACAGCCCGACTCCCTCTTCTTTGTGGCAGCCCCTGAGATATTGGAACACAGCTATCATGTCTCCCCTAGTCCTTCTTTTTATTAAACTAGACATACCTAGTTCCTGCAACCCTTCTTCATATGTTTTAGCCTCCGGTCCCCTAACCATCTTCGTTGCTCTTCTCTGCACTCTTTCTAGAGTCTCAACATCTTTTTTACATCGTGGCGACCAAAACTGGATGCAATGATATAAATGATATAAACCCACTCCTGCCTCCACCCCTCATTCAAGGAAATGGCCAGTTATTTACTTTTTAAATAACTTCCTAACAACCATGGAGTTTTTGCAGCAGACATCAAAACATCTTCCCCCATCTGCGTCCGAGCCATAAATCCAAGCAACGCCAATTTAAATAAGTGGCTATCCTCGAGCAATCGCTTCTGTTCATGTGAATATAAATAAGTAAATAAGCAAATCAACACATACATTTTCTTAGATTCCTTCCACGTTTTCCATCAACTCCCTACAACTGACACTCACCCAATTATCTTTGTCCTTCCATGGGCCATCAAAGAACCATAAAGATTGCTTAAAGACTGTGGAAGAGAGATAATCTTCCTGTTCCAGGTTCACGGGAAGAACACATTTTTAAAATGGATAATAAACCACACGACCGGGCTCTTGCCAAATGTCTAGGGTTTTTTTTAAAAAAAAACATGTACAAACATCAACATTCAGGCATCATTATCTCAAAAGAACTTAAGCTTGTTACGATGGCTTCCAATATTCAAAATGCGCTGGAGTTGATACCATGTTGTTGCACTCCCTGGAAGGGGCCAGCGGTCTCAGGCCTAAAAAAATGTTGACCTTAAACCTCGTTTAAGTATAAACAGCTTGCCTTTTGTTTCCCCAAAAAGGCCCACTTTCACAGAGTTGTGAGAAAAGCAGGGTATTCTATTCTATTCTATTCTATTCTATTCTATTCTATTCTATTCTATTCTATCAATATTAGGCTGTGCAGATTTGAAAATGAATAGGATTTTAGGATTTGTGCATTCAATATTTTCCCATCTATTTGCTAATTCCCGGGCCCAAATATCATAGTTAAGAGAAAGAGAAATTGGACCTTTCCTTTCCTTTCCTTTCCTTTCCTTTCCTTTCCTTTCCTTTCCTTTCCTTTCCTTTCCTTTCCTTTCTTTTCCTTTCCTTTCCTTTCCTTTCCTTCCCTATACTGAAATAAGAATTATATTAAGAAGCCTCACCTTCAGTTTAACTAGAGAAGGAAGATAAACGCTGCCTTTCTGTAAGCTCCTAGGCTGAATGAAGCTGGTTTGAGGCTAAGCATAACACGGGAACCCAACTAAAGTGGTCAGACAAAAATAAAATTAAAAACACACATACACAAAAAGGTTTCTTTTTCCACTACCTTCCACCCTCATTTCTGTAGCCTCCGCTTTCTCTTCTAATTAGTTGTAATGAACATTATATAGTCATGAGCACTGATATTAAAACTCAATCCCCAAGCTTGCCAACAGCTGTTTTAAATTTGTATACATTTAAATAAATTAAATTTCCGTTAAATAATTTACTTTTACAAGGCAGTCCCATCACCATGGCATTTTCCTAGAAAAAAAGAAAGCTGGAATCTCTTAATAAGTAATATCAAGAATTGCCATTTCAATTCTATTCATTCTATTCCTCTATTATTTTTTCCCCTAAGAGATAAGCTCCAAAAGACTCCCCCCCCCACATCTCTTCATCCATCAAGATAACGTTTGATTGGTTTCTTTTATGCAGAAGAACAGACAAGTATATACTTACAGCACATAGCAAATGTAAGTGGGTGTTATAATAATGAATTCCTACCCTGGGCACTAGATCTGTTTTTTCAAACTTGGCAACTTTAAGATATATGCACTTCAATTCCCAGAATTCTCCAGGAATTAACAGGGGAATTCCGGAAGTTGAAGTTTACATGTTTAAAGTTGCTAAGTTTGGAAAAGCACTGCATTAGATGATGCTTTAGGTACCTTTCGAATCTCACATTTAATGACATGAAGGACTTCTGCCTGATAACTAATTATAAGGCTAGAGCAGGGGTGTGGCTGCTGGGGGTTCGGAGGGGTTCGGGAGAACCTCTAGCTAAGATTCTGTGCAGTTTGGAGAACCCCCAAAATCCCACTCCTGGCTGGCCCCGCCCACCCTGCCCTGCCCCTCCCAGGAGTCCCTACGCGGCCCGTTTTGGATGCAAGGAAGTGCAGGGTGTGTGCGGAGGCTTGGGGAGGATGAAAAATGGGCCTACTGGAAGTTCGTGAAAGCCAGAAACCGGCCTCCTCCAGAAGGCCTCCAGAGCCTGGGGAGGCTATTTTCGCCCTCCCAGAGACTTGTGTCAGTGTTCCAGAAAACCCTTCTGGAAAAGCCTCCAGAGCCCGAGGAGGGCAAAAACGCCACCTACCTGTACTGTGGTGCAGGAGGCCAACTAGGCCACACCCACCATGGTCACGCCCGGCTCGGAGGCCACTTTGGGTTTTTGAAAACCCTCCATTTGACTAGGAGACAATTCTGGTGGCCAAAGATGAAAGCAGATATAGAAGACTATGTAAAGAGCTGCGCCACCTGTGCCACCAAACCGTGGCCGAACCCACGAGGCCCTGGGAGGAGATTGCTATGGATTTCATCGTTGAGCTCCCTGTCAGCGGAGGTAATAGAGTCATTTGGACGGTCGTTGATTTATATTCCAAACAGGCCCACTTCACCGCCTGCAGCGGGTTACCTTCGGCAAGGAAATTCGGCCATGCCCACCCCAGCAGCCGGGCAGAGAACCCCTTGCTAAAATTTTTGAAGCCCACCCCTGGACCAGAGGACTAAGACCTGGAGAATTTGTTGTAGACAGTTCTCTTGAAAATAGCTTACCTCCCTCTTGACCGAGAATACCTCACAGACCCGTAATCCTTCATCTGACACACCATCACCATCACAGACCAGCTTAAATGTGGAATAACAACTCTTGCTAAGCACAATCCCTTCATCTTGCAGACAGCCTGGAACCCAACTAAATCCAATGCTTAAACCACATCCTACGTGGTTTTTGGAGGCTCCAGAGGCCACATAAGAACCTGGTCCTTGTGCACAAATTCTGGAGGGTCCAGAGTCCATGTGAGGGCACACCCCATTCTCACACAGTCTCTGCACCCTCTGAAAAATCACATGAGAATGGGACGTGCTTGCGAGAATAGTTGGTGTCAGGTGTTGGTGAACGTTGGTGTGTCACCCAAAATGGCATGGCGTGTCACCTTTGGCATGCATGTCATAGGTTCTCCATCACTGGGCTAGAAAGAGCTCTCTGTAAAGTTAGAAGACAGGCGCAGAAGTAAAGCCATCCCATCTTTTAGTTATAGCAATGGCAATAGCGCTTAGATTTATATAACCGCTTCGTACTGCTTTACAATCCTCTCTAGGTGGTTTTACAGAGTCAGCATCTTGCCCCCAACAATCTGGGTCCTCGTTTTACCAACCTCGGAAAGATGGAAGGCTGAGTCAACCTTGAGTCAGTCAGGATCGAACTCCTGGCAGTGGGCAGAGTTAGCCCGCAATACTGCATTCTAATCATGGCGCCACCACGGCATTTTTATAGGTGAGCCTTCGTATTTTTAAGAGTGTTTTATTTTTTTTGTATGCATTTTTTTGTACTTTTAAATTTATTTATTTTTTTGTAACATTGCAAGTTGCCCAGAATCACATTACAGTGAGATGGGTGGCAAACAAATTTAATCAGTAATTAATTAAATAAAAATAACTAAACAAAGTAGCCTGCCAAATCAAGTCTCAAGGCATCAAGGTGGAGTGACTCAGTTTACAGCCTGGAAGGACCACTTAGAATTAATGGATGGAACCATCTGGATCAAAGGATTGCCTCAAGGCACACCAGAGAGCTTTTTACACACCGGAGATACTCCCAAAGCAAACTTTTAGCTTCATTGTCCTCGTTCAATTATTCCCAAAATCCCATGTTTTGTAAGGGTGGAAATTGAAAACACTCCTCGCCAGGTTGGGAAACAAGAATGTTAAGAATGAAACAGGTTTGCCGGCCATTCTAGAAGTGTTTTCAGTTTAAAATGGATATTTTGACTTTAAAAACCCTTCCAAAATGATTTTTAAACAAACCCGTCATTTTGAGCTCAAATTAGTACCACAGTCAAGAGATTTTGAAATGTTTTGCACAACTTAAATGCTTGGGTTTGGTTTTGATTTAATACGCTGTGTGAACTCAATGAGTTTGTAGCTTACTCAACTAACCATGGCTTAGCACAATGAGAATACTAGGAAGAAAAAAGGATTAAATCTGACACCTGAAGTTGCCTCAGAATTAACTGAATCACTTTATTTATTGAATCATTTCCCTGCTAAACCACTGTGCCAGGGATTGCTCCGTCAACAAATGGATCGTTCTATTATTGGAATAGCTATAACATTATAGATATTGGAATAGCTATAACATCTTGTCATTTCAACGCTCCAACCTTTGCCATAAGTCTGGCCAAATTCGCACCTGTTCTACTAAAACATAACTTAACCCGTGAAATCAAATCACTTTAATCTTTGCCCCCAGCACCTCATCTACCTCACTACAATCTGGTGGGTTGTCTTCAGCGCCTTTAGTAGTCTCGATCTATTTCCACCCTCTGTGTAGCTCCTGTCTGAAATTCATCACCACACATACAAAGGACATGTGATGAAATATATAGGCTGTTGTGATCTGCCAGCAGCCTGCGGAGCTGGCAACAGAGTCGGACAGTGATGAGGCGGAGGAAGAACGTGGGCCAGTCCTGGAGGTTGAGGAAGGCCTGGATGAGGGCTCTGCATTGAAGGCTGAGGTGGGGCCAGGGCCATCGGGGAGTGAGGTACGAACTCCAGAGCCTCCAGAGACTGACCATAGTGAGGCAGAGGAACAGGAGGAGCCTGTTCCTAATGCACGCGTGAGAAGAACTGCCAGAAGGCAAGAGCAGCTCAAGCAGAGAGGATGACTTGGGAGTATGGCCAAGAGATGATTGGTCCCTCCCATAAGGCTTAAAAGATCAGTAATGGCGTTTGGGCTCTTTGCTGGAAAACAACGTTGATAGCTTTGTTTTGCTGCATTTGTTTCTTATCGGCATCTTCTAAACTTTTGCCAAGAAAGGCCTTTGGCAGTTTGCCTATTTGGACCAAGGTTGGCAATAGGACTAAGGAATTTGTGTTGGGAGGAATTTGTTTTAATTTAGTTGAACTACACTGGGAATGAAGTAATTCCCAGCTGTTCGAATAAAGTTTGTTTGTTTTTACATTGTCTCAGATTGTCCTACTACCTACTGGGGCCGGGTGACAACATAGGCTGGCCCCATCCCCACATTAATATATATGGGGCAGAATATCTGATGGAGACCCAAGGTGAGTTCCATCATTTACAGTCCATCAACTGAGCACCTCGAAGAAGTACCTGAACCTGAAGGACTTAGGCAAGTTCATGAGAACATTGGTGCTAGTCGTCTACTCTCCTGCACTAGATCTTCCACCAAATACAGGACAAAACGGATAGGCAATGATATCCATGAATGAGCACAACTCTGTTCCTTTCCCTACATCCTTTGAAGAGACACAACTGTTTCTGAACAGGCCTAACACTTGAACGCTCATAGCGTGGCTTGGTCTCTCTTCTCTTTTCCTGGATTTTAACCTACTGAGAATACAAAATAACAGTCAAACGTAGAAGCAGCCTTTTATGCTTCCACGTTGTGTAATGCTGTTGTCCCAAGCATATTATAGGGAGCCATAAAATGAGAAAATTGACACCTCCCTCCTCCCTGTTTAGCTGAAAATGTGGCATGCGATGCCACGAAGCCCATCTCCAAAGCTTCCTCCCATCCTCCTTCCATTTTTCTCTTGCAAGTCCATTTATTGCCTGTCAGCACCACCAAGGAGACGCAATGTCCTCCGATCGATTGGTCCAGCCTAAATCCCGACCCGTCCTTTTTCCATCTCCAGCTCCTTCGAGCCATCCATATAACAAACCCTGAAGCCAGCAGGGCCTCCAGGTCTGAGCCCTTGTAAATTAAAAGCTGCACAACAGCATCGGCCACACGCCAGGGGCTGCATTAGCAGGAGCTGAGTGAGAAAAGCCGGGAGTCAGCGGGTGGGGGGGAAGACGACAGGAGAAGATGGATGAAAATTGGCTCAGTGGGAGCCCAGCAGCCACCACACGCTGTAATGGATGGGCCAGCCCCCTAAGGGGAAAGAGAGAGAGCGGTAGGGATGGGAGAAGGCCATAAATCTAGCAGGAAGGGGTCGGCGGGGGTGAACATCCAGGTCCCCCTGTGCTGGGCTCCGGTTGAAGAAGGCGCGTTGATCGAAAGGTGGCTATCTTCTAATTGCAAAGGTTTCTCTCCCCCCCACCCCCAAGTCGTCATTTGAGCTTAACAAGAAGAAACCAGCATGGGAACACTCTGGCTAGAATGAAGGAATGGCAGAATCCCTGCTGTCTATCCTGCTTCTGTTAAGGGAGCCACCCACTCACTTCTATCCATCACCAAACTAAGGTGACAAATGAAGACGGGAAAGTTGAGACAGGAAAGAGCAGAGATTGGCAGGTAGAAATGCTATTCTTAGACCAGGGGCGGGGAACGATGGCCCCCTTTATGACACATGGACTTCAACTCCCAGAATTCCTGAGCCAGCCAGTTTGAAGTCCACAAGTCATAAAGGGGGCCATAGTTCCTTTTGGGTTTAACAATGGGAAAAGAACCGGATTAAAAAAAAAAATTGGAACTTTGTTACTATAGATGTTGACAGCAGCAAGACTATGATGGTTTGTGCAAAAAAATAAAAATAAAAATGGAAGGATGCTTCGATACCTACCACGGAAGAACGGCTGCAGGAGCTGATAAGAGTTGGTCAAAATGGCAAAACTGTCCATTTTGATTAAAGAACACGAGTATTTCTGTCTCCACATAGAAACCACTTCTGAACTTTGTGCTTGGTGTGGCAAAGAATGAAACTCTGATCTCAGATTTTACGGATTGGATCGATAAACCTTTATAGAAATGACTCGTTCATGCCGTTACGGAAAAGCAAAAAGCTGTGATTTGATGCTAATGCCCGATTCTACTGCAACAGAGAGAACTGGAACTCAGTGCTTCTTTTTTCTCTTCCCTACTTTTCCTCACTTTTCTTTTCCCTTTCCCCTCCCCCTCGCTGCTTTTTTATTTACTTTTGTATTTTATAATATTTTATAACTTCATAAAAATGTTTTTTTTTTAAAAATAATAATAATAATAAAGGGTCCCTAGTTCCCCATCCCTGCCTTAGACAATCTCAAATGTGCCACCATTACTTATCCTCACATTGCTTTCAAGCCTGTAGTTCCATCAGGCAATTCTTTTAAAATCAGAGTTGGTTGCCTTGTTCCCAGAGATAAGGAGATAAATCATGGTTCAGATTACTGAATGAGTTACATTCACACAACATCACTAAGCCAAAGGTTGGGGCAGGGGTCGGCAACCCTTGGCTCTGGAGCCACATGTGGCTCTTTTATTCCTCTGCTGCAGCTGCCTGTTGCTGGTCGGCTCCACAATTGATAGGGCTTTTGGTGAGGACAGATAGAGGAAAAAGGACGATGAGGCTCTATGGTGGGGGAACCGGATTTCCAGTCAGCAGAGGAAAAAGGACGCCGCGCTAGGAGGAGACTCTATGGTGGAGGGAGATTCGAACTTCCAGTCGGCTCCAGAATTGAACGGGGGACTTCTGGTTAGGACCTTTCTGGCTCTTTGAGTGTTTAAGGTTGCCGACCCCTGGGTTGGGGCTCGGATGATGAGTAAACTAGTTGATTCTCTTTTTTATTAGTTTTATTGATTTTTATGTTTTTTATATATTTTAAAAATATATATAAATACATATCTTTTTGTATTCTTGTAAGCTGCCTTGAGTCGCCATGCGCAAATAGGCAGAAATATACATTTCCAATTAACTAAATATGGAGCAAGTCAGGCTGCACATTCTAAGCTTGGCTAGTGTTAACCTTGGTCAATTCATTTTGTGGCTTTTTTCACATTTTTTTTGGGCGAGCTCAATCTCAAGCTTGCATTTATGTTAATTTTCGTGGTGCCTCGTGGTGCGACCGGAACAATCTGGAACTGAACACACTCAAAATCATAGAAATGGTGGTGGACTTTAGGAGAAACCCTTCCGTACTTCCACCTCTCACAATACTAGACAACACAGTATGAACAGTAGAGACCTTCAAGTTTCTAGGTTCTACCATATCGCAAAATCTAAAATGGGCAGCTTACGTCAAAAACGTCATCAAAAAAGCACAACAAAGAATGTTCTTTCTGTGCCAACTCAGAAAGCTCAAACTGCCCAAGGAGCTGCTGATCCAGTTGTACAGAGGAATTATTGAGTCTGTCATCTGCACCTCTATGAATGTCTGGTTTGGTTCTGCAATCCAACAAGAAAAACACAGACTTCAGAGGATAATTAGAACTGCAGAAGAAACAATGGCTACCAACCTGCCTTCCATTGAGGATCTGTATATGCACAAATCAGAAAGAGGGCTGTGAAAATATTTACAGACCCCTCCCATCCCATCCTGGACATAAACTGTTTCAACTCTTACTCTCAAAATGACACTCTAGAGCACTGCATACCAGAACTAGATACAAGAACAGTTTCTTCCTGAACGCCGTCACTCTGCTAAACAAATAATTCCTTCAACACTGTCAAACTAGTTACTAAATCTGCACTACTATTAATCTTCTCATCGTTCCCATCACCCATCTCCTCCCACTTATGACTGTATGACTGTAATTTTGTTGCTGGTATCCTTACGATTTATATTGATATTGATTGTTTCCTGATTGCTTATTTGTACCCTATGACTATCATTAAGTGTTGTACCTTATGATTCTTGATGAAGGTATCTTTTCTTTTATGTACACTTGAGAGCATCTGCACCAAGACAAATTCCTTGTGTCTCCAATCACACTTGGCCAATAAAAAATTCTATTCTATTCTATTCAGTGGCCAAGTTAAGCAAATTGGGCGAAGCTTTGCTTTCCACCCTAACCTCCTGATTATTGAAGAGAGAAAGGCAGAATGCCAACGCCCAGAAGCTCACAACGGCCCACAGAAACCCAGAGCACTTATGAGCCTAAAATTGTACACATACAGAGATACGCAACGCTGCTTGCCTCAGTTAAAAAAAAATGGATCAAAGGGGACAGAGTTAAAACACAGCATTTTTCAGGCAGCAACTAAACCTTTCAAATCACCACTTTAAACAAGTACCATTCGGGTTCTTTTTCTGAGAGAGAACTTCCAAATTTAGAGGGGGAAATGCCACGACAGCTCATATGGGAGAAGCTGAAAATTCGGCAAAATATTTGTTTCCTCCCCCCCACCCCTTTTCCTCAAAGTGGACCATTTTTATATGAGGCGGCTTCCACGGCACAGTTCCGATTGCCAATGCCAACTTGTGCTGCACAAATACCCTTGTAAGAACAAGATGGCAACCTGGAGGGCCTTATGTTGCTGGAGTGGAGGTGTGTCACACGCTCACTTCTGTGTTTCCAAGCCGGGTGCGGCACATCAAAAGGATTTGGTGGCTAAGCGGAGGCTCAGTGGCTAAGACGCTGAGCTTGTCGATCAAAAGGTCGGCAGTTCAGCGGTTCAAATCCCTAGTGCCGCGTAACGGGGTGAGCTCCCGTTACTTGTCCCAGCTTCTGCCAACCTAGCAGTTCGAAAGCAGGTAAAAAATGCAGGTAGAAAAAATAGGGACCACCTTTGATGGGAAGGTAACAGCGTTCCGTGCGCCTTTGGCGTTTAGTCATGCCGGCCACATGACCACGGAGACGTCTTCGGACAGCGTTGGCTCTTCTGGCTTTGAAACGGAGATGAGCACCGACCCCTAGAGTCGGCAACGACTAGCACTTATGTGCGAGGGGAGCCTTTACCTTAACAGCCCCATCTTTCTCAGGGCTCTTTTAAACTGGGATGGGAGTGGCTTTTGATGCTTTGCACAGGTGAGTCTTAAGACATTTCACCTTCAGGAGAGCTTCCTCTGGTCAAATTCATCCTCCTTGCCCCCAAAATACGCTGCTCTTGTAGCGGGGGCAGCCCCTGCTCCCTTCCCTGCATTTCAATTCTTGTTCCAACCCGGCTAAAGGGGAGGTACAACTGTGGTACCCCTGAGGAATTTGACAAGAGCTTTGCTTCCTTCCTCAAACACGGCTCAGATTCTGCCAGAAGCCAGCAGGATCAGACCAGCTGGTGGGGGAGGGAAAATAAACAACAACCCAGGAGCCCAGTTTCCTAAACTCACCCAGCAGGGAAAACAGACAGATGGTCAGGCTGGAAGAAAAACGGACGCCCGGATGCCAGCAAGCCATGCCAGCTTGGCTCAAAGGTGGAGGGGAGGGGTGGAGGTTGAGGCGCAGAAGGACACGGAGATCGAAGAAGGGCTCCCAACCCCGAGTGCCAAGGGAAAGGCAGGGCCTCTGTTGGAGATGCCGGAAGGCAGGTGTGTGTGTGTGTGTGTCACCAGGTAGCGGAAGGAAGAAAGAGCAGCAGCGAACCAAAGGCCCAGGAGGAGACCTAATCCGCCCCCTTGGGGCAGCGGGCCAGGATAAAAGCAGTTTAGCTATTCAAGTTATGCACCAGCAAAACCTGTTGAAAAGTCACAACGAGGGGTGGGGGAGGGTGGAGGAGCGTATTCAAAAGTCAGCGGTGGAGCTGTCAATTATTTTGCAAGCCCCAGGACGGGAGGGGTTTTGGAACAGGGCACTGGATGGCAAGATGGGGGTGGGGGGGCAGGAGTGAGTCCTGGCCAAGGTGGACCTCCGGGCTTTGGAACAGGATTTCACAAAGGACACTTGGCTATCCGAAATCACAGCTCTCGGCCAGTGGAAATTGGATGCACACTCCAGCACTCCTCCCTCAAATAAATCTGCATGATTTTTTTGGGGGGGAGGGGGCAAGGTGTGGGGTGGGGCGAAGCCTGACTTCATTTCAAGGCATCCTTTGTGTCGTCTATAAATCAGGATTACCTTCTGGCCTCCGTAACCGGCCAAACAGTTCAAGCGTATCTGATGCAGAATGACAATAGAGTTATCTTGCCTGTGGCAGATGCTGATTGACAGGCAAGAGGAGGGAATTTAACCAGAGCCGGGGCAGCTAAATTTCGGCCAAACTTATGTGGATGATGTGCAAGTATTTTGGGATCACCCCAAGCCTTTAAAGATATTAAATCGCTCATTGGCACGTTCATCCCTTTTCCTAGCGCTTCTGCCAGCAACCTGGCGTTCGTTCGCACTAGGCAAAAGAGCAGGAAAAAAAAATTCCCAATGGCGAAGGAAGCTTAGTTTTTTTTTTAAATCACTCGTTCAAAGACACAAGGCTGAGGCTTCTGCTCCAACGGATGTCAATCCAAGACTAGGAGCTTTGTGTTGTTTGGCATTTTTTTTGCTCTCTTCCTGCACTGCTTGCAATATATTTTAAAACCCTTTCTCCTTGACCCAAGTTTGCAAAGACTCAAGGGCCCTGTTGATGCAAACCCGTTGTCTCTGCAAACTTGACTCTTCACTATTCTCTGTGGACAAAACCAGGGTCGAACTTCCGCTCCTGGTTTGGGGAACTCTGCACAGCTATAGATAAACAGGCTGATTAAACAGGGTTATATACTACCAGCTGGCAAGACTATAAAACGGACTCGGGCCATGAAAAACCCTGCTGAACAGAAGTGTGTGCAAAGGGGGAATCTTCTGGAATTGCCGATTTACTGCTGCAAAATTCAGCACGAAGACTTTGAGTCCATCGAAGGTGCTTAGATGTTAATCTCAGGTTTTTTTTAATTTGCATTTATATCCCGCCCTTCTCCGAAGACTCAGGGCGGCTTACACTATGTCAAGCAATAGTCTTCATCCATTTGTATATTATATACAAAGTCAACTTATTGCCCCCAATAATCTGGGTCCTCATTTTACTTACCTTATAAAGGATGGAAGGCTGAGTCAACCTTGGGCCTGGTGGGGCTTGAACCTGCAGTAATTGCAAGCAGCTGCTGTTAATAATAGACTGCATTAGTCTGTTGAGCCACCAGAGGTTGCCGAATTCCAAGTGCTAATGTTCACAAAACACATCGTGTGCCGATAAACCAGCGACAGCATGACCGTGTCAGATCAATCACATAACTACTGATTTTATTTTATTTTTATTTATGCACACAATTTATATCCCATTGTGAACAACCCCTGGATCGATTAATTAATCGTATTTCGATCCTGCTGCAGTTATAAACTCCTGGTGGCTCACAAAAGGTGGCAAAATATAATCACATCATCGTATATAATAAAACATACAATACAGACCTTCCCCTCACTCAAATCTCTGGCATCAACACCCCAACACCTTTTCGAAAAGCCTTTTCTTCATCTAGAAGAGTGTTTGTTTTCTCAACCTTGACAACTTTTAAGGTGCGTGGACTTCAACTCCTCAAATTCCCCAGCCAGCCAACCAGGTCTGTAGAGACTAGCTTCTATAAAACTACCAAATCTTGCTTTATTTTCAGTATTGACTGCAGAATGGTAAATTCTGGGTTGTTGTTTTTTAAAGACAACTTGCTTAATCACGCAGAGCTTAGTCCATCCCCAACCTACCGTGTTTCCCCAAAAATAAGACCCCTTCTTATATTTTTTTGAACCCCAAAATAAACGCTTGGCCATATTTTCGATGAGGTCTTATTATTTTGGGGTGTGTGGAGCAAGATGGGGCTCCTCTTCCCATTTGACCTGATTTCCAGCTCTGTGTTTAAATATTTTCGGGGAGGGCTTATTTTCTGGCGGGAGATTTATTTTAGCGCATGCGCTCAAAAGCCCGATTGGGCTTATTATCAGGGGATGTCTTATTTTCGGGGAAACAGGGTAGAGACTTAAGAAAGTTTGTTTTCCTTTTAAGGTGACGAATAAAAAAAATAATTCTAGCCCTTTTCCTGTTTTGTGATGGTGTGCAAGTGGAAATTTCTCAGAGGAGACAGATTGCTCTTTTGTGAAGGGAAAACGCGCTGGATTATTTTAAGGGATGAACCATACATATGCATTCCTCTGTCCTACTCAGAAACGAACTGACGTATATCAGAGGCGCGTTGTCAATAAACCTCCTGCTGTTCCCTCCCTTATGAATATGAGATGCAAGGAAGACTTTGGACCCAGCCCGACCTCAAAGAAAGCTTCTGAAGGCCCCTTTGATCCAACGAGCCCTGAAAAGGGGCATTTCACATCCGTCTTGGAAAGACGGAGCCATAAACCCCGCTATGCTAATTTTAGGGAACCAGGAAAAAAAAAAAAAGAAATCTATAAAGGGCTGTTAGATAATCAAAGTACGTCTTTTCTTTCTCAGCCTTCGCTTAAGAGCCAGCCTGCACAAATAGAAGGGCAACCGAAGTGAAACGGGCTTTTAGATATTGACAGCTGTGTCAGTTTCAGGTTATTATTATTTAAAGGCTGAGCTGCGCTGTACACCTTAGAGACTGATTTGAATAGAGCAGAAACCTGCACAATGTTTAACTACCTTTTTCAGACGCCAGAGACGTTGGCAACAAAAGACAGAAGGGCTATAAATGGAATATTTCCCAATATAAGGCTCCTCATGGAGTATAGAGAAAGGAACTGTGGTTGTGCCTTTTTGTTTTGTTTTGTACTGTTTTGCCTAAAAGCCAACAAGAACTCGGCGCTAGTCTTGAAATCCTGCACCCGTTTAATGAAGGAAAGTTAGCCTCCAACTATGCCTTGCAAAAAAAAAGAAAAAAGAAAAAGGTGAGCTGTTCAGACACTACATCTACAAACCATGGGCCATTAAAAACAAAACACACACACACACACAAACAAGAAACCCTTCTGAATGCCTAGGGCAGATCATTTACTGCAGGAGGATTGAAGCAATTAATTGGGAATGCAAAAGAAAACAGCAGAGACATGACATTTGCTCCGAGCACCTTCAAAAGATCACATGACGTTTATTGCAAACCAACCCATCATTAGTACAGAAAATAGAATTAAACTCTCATTTGGCTCTCTCCGGCGGGCCAGCTGAGATGGAAGGCAGCATGGTTGTGTGATTTCAGAGGGACCGGGGTCCCGACAGGATGGGCTCTCCAAGACTGGAAGATGGGCTCTCTGAAGGCCACACCCATTCCTAAAGCCGGAGATCCACCCGTAGCAGCATCTCAAGGCAAGGCTGAAAGAGAGAAGAAAGGCCAAAATCCTTTAGGCCTGTTACTAGAACTATACTCGGCAGCTGAACCTCGGAAAGTGGATTCCATCATACAGTAAATGAGTCATTAAACTTGGCCTCTGGTGTCGGTTCTTAATTTTTGCATAGCTCCTAAAGATTGAGATACTTTATAAATAAATAAATAAATAAATAAATAAATAAATGCCAGTCCTCTACCAATGAAGGATGTTCAGAGCTTTTTTAAAAAAAACCCAGTTCAATTCAGGCATCTTACACCAGCTGTTAACCAAAGTCACAATATTTTTTGGATAACGAATGCGACAACTCAATATATCTACTGAACAAAGCTTTTTCCGCACTGGCAACAGGAAGGGCATCCGGCCATTAAATATTTTGCTACCTCCATTCAGTTGCCCAGACTCCACCTCGCAAGGGATTATGGGGTTGTTAAATGATGATGAAACGTGACAACTCGATAAGTATTTGAGGTGCAGTGGCGCAGTGGTTAGAGTGCAGTACTGTAGGCTCCTCCTGCTGACTGCTGGCTGCCTTCAATTTGGCAGTTCAAATCTCACCAGGATCAAGGTTGACTCAGCCTTCCATCCTTCCAAGGTGGGTAAAACAAGGACCCAGATGGTTGGAGGCAATATATTGACTCTGTAAACTGTTTAGAGAGGGCTGTAATGCACTGTAAAGCGATATATAAGTGCTATTGCTATTTGAAAGCCTCAGTTAGCCGGGAAGGATGGAAGAAATAAACCAAAATGGTGGGAATCAATCAGGTTGGGAAAAGCTGCCCTATCATTCAAATAAAGAAAAACTCGTTGTGGAAGTTGATTAACATGAGAAAATGGATCTTTCTCATGTACAAATGCCTAGTCTTTAATCTTTGATGGTATAATGGGTTTCTTTTTTCAATAGCTTGCATATCGTGGAAAACGACATACTTTGTAGCCTACTGGGATTTATAAAATGAATGTTTATTTTTATCCTCTCCCCCCACACCCAAAAAATAAAATAAAAACCCCTTACATGCTTTCATATCTTGCTAAATGCTGCAAAAAATCCCCTGGAAGGGGAAGAAACCCAAAGAAGTCCCAAAACAATGGGGTACCATGATGATGGAGCTGGGAGAGGCTGCCTCAGCCGACAGGACATATCCTTCTTAGACGATTATAAATGACTGAAGCTTTTTTTTTTTATGTTGATGCTACAAAATATCATCCATCAGAGTTGGGAGGGATATATCCATTCGCTGACGATATTTTCAAAAGAAATGTCTTCATCTAATCAATAAGAAAAACCTAAACGCTTAAAAATACTGCTGACCATCGACTTCGCTTGCTAAAATGCCAGCTCGAGGGAGTATCGTGAAAGAGAGGCCTAGCTCAGGGTAGGATCCTGGACACGGAGCGGGAACGCTCAGGATGCGATAAGAGCAGTGCAGCCCCAAAACCAGCCAGCATCAAAGGGAACTGAATCCAGGCTGCTACGATTTGAGCGCTTCCAAGGGTCATCTGGCCAGGCACAGCTGGGGACAAGGCTGGATTTGATGGGTGCTCGTCATCTCCAGCCGCACAGCTCTTGCGCTCTTTTTTATTTCCATTTTTAATGAGATGGAAGGCCCCACAGTGAAAAACGAATCCAAGGGATGACTCATCACTCAATGGCCCCTGCTTCTCCCTCTGGGCCCTTGGAAATCTCATGCATAAAATCTCAGGCAAGGCAGGCCTGCGCGAAGCCTCGATCGGGAGGCTCAGTCTGAAGAGGATTCAAAACTGAGCTGGCCTTCTGATTTGATTGTCAAATCGAATGCGTTTCAAATTGGTGAGGCAAGGCAGAAAGCTTTTGTATCTGCACAAAAGGTGCCCCCCTCTCCTCCCCCCCAAAAAAAAATCTAATTTGGAAAAATGAATTGACTCAACTTGACACTTTTTGAACTGAATGGATCTAACGGACAAATCAAATCAAATCCAGTTCGCCCAGGCTTGAGAGAAAGCAAAAAAGGAATGAGCTGGCAGAACAAAGATGCTGGATTTGGATTGAGACTCCAAACTGAGACGAATTTGGGGGAAATCATTCCTTTGCAGACCAAACTGCAACCCAGAGTTATGGTCTGGTGAATATAATGTGTGTATCTTGAGATCAGGAAGACCTGAGCGATAAATAAGAGAAACTATGTTTTGGCCTATCTGCCTTCTACACAATGATGACACAAGTGGATGTTTAGGATAGCTCAAACACGCTTTACATATTGCTGTATGTTCCCTTTCAGTTTAAACAGAGCAGATTTTAGCTGTGTTTAAAAATAAAAAAGTCGCTACGAACCTCCGTGAGTTCATGGTTTTGATTCTCTGTGGAGCCAAGAAAAATCTGATTTTAGTGCTCAGGGGTTTAATAAATCAGAGCGGATTTGCATCTATTTCCTTTTATTTTTGCTGGGGAAAAAAAAAATGCAGGCCTTCGGAAGACCCTGGTGGCAAATATCGGGCAAAAAGGAAAGGAACAGGAACGACAAGCGGGCTACACAATGTCAGGGAGAATAAAGCCAGGATCCAGTGACAACCCTTTTTTCTCCAGGGTGCTGTTACCAAGTGTGAAATCCCCATATTCATCAGTAGAAGCGAGAAACAAGGGCCATTCTCTCAACTGAGCCATTAATCTATTAAATGTGTTAGATTCTTTTAAATTACGGGGACACAATTAATTGAATATTGATAACAGTCCGCCCTAAACATCCACTTTAATCCTTCGCAGTTCTTCTTTCCTTGCTAATTTTTTTTTCCATGAAGAAAGAGGAGAAAGCTCTAAGATTTCTCCTTATAAGGAGGGAGAAAATAAGGGGTCCACTTTGGTGCGTACCTGGGGTGGGAAACTGAGTCATCTACATTTCCCACCCCAGGCAAAATCCTGGATTTTATGAATTCATCTCACTATAAATGGACACTGGAAGAAGCAAACAAAATTTGTCATCCTAAAGATTAGTGATGGTAAACCTTTTCGGTCATGCGGAAATGTCACGTGAGCGCTCGTCGAGGCTGCGCTCCAGAAAAGCCAAACTTCCAGGTTCTAGAATGCATGCGCGCTAGACGATCAGCTGGTTGGCACGGATACGCAGGCCAGTTCTCGGCACTGCCGCACACTCGTCGGGGCTGCATGACGAGCCACTTTGGGCCCGCGTGCCATTGGTTCGCCACCACGGCTATAGATCAAAATTTGCGTTAAGAGTCAAAAAGGTTCTTACGTCTGCCAAAATTTATGGTTATTTGCATTTATGGCCATTTCGACATCCTGCATTCAGGTGATCACATTTTACGATGGCTTTGCTGAAAGCCGACATTTACTTCCGGTTTCTGGCAAAACTGCCTCCATAGTGAACCATCAGGTCACATAATGACCACTGCAAAAAAGATAACAAAATTGGGGTTGCTCGTGTGGCTGACCCGATTTACAAGTGTCATGACTTATGACTGTGGTGGTGGACAGATTCCATAATGGTTGTAAGTTGAGGACTATAGTTGCAGTGAATTTATGCAGCACCGGTCTACTCCACACTCTTTCCCACCCACCCCCACTTATCAAAATTACCTAAATTGCTCAGATCCGCCCGATCTCCTTCAGCTTAGCAACTAGATCTTCCACCGTTTCTACTTTGACTCCGGCCTTGCGCTGAGGAGGATCTTCCACGCTCAGGGTCTTCACTCGAGGCGTGATATCCACGCCAAGATCAGATGGCTTCACCATCTCCATTTTCTTCTTTTTGGCTTTCTGGGAAAAAAGATGGTTCGAATAAAGTTTGTTTGTTTGTTTTTACACTGACTGAGTTTTGTACTACCTACTGGGACTTGGGTCGCAACACACCTCCCCTTCTGTTACTTGAGCATTTTGCCTTTAAACACTTAGAGATGTCAATACAGGTAGTGCTCGACTTACGACAGTTCATTTAGTGACTGTTTGAAGTTACAAAGGCACTGAAAAACTTAAGACTGTTGCAGCATCCCCATGGTCCACGTGATCAAAATTCAGATGCTCAGCAACTGGTTCATATTCATCATGGCTGTAGCGTTCTGGGGTCACGCAATCCCCTTTTGAGACCTTCTGACAAGCAAAGTCAATGGGGGAGCCAGATTCACTTAACAAACCGGGTGACTAACTTATGAACTGCAGTGTTTTACTTAACAACTGTGGCAAGAAAGATCATAAATTGGGGCAAAACTCACTTAATGAATCCACTTAATGGATTACACCCCAAGGTTCTGAAGGAACTGGCAGACGTGATCTCAGAACCACTGAACTATATCTTTCAAAGATCCTGGAGCACAGGGGAGCTGCCAGAGGACTGGAAAAGAGCTGATGTAGTTCCCATCTTCAAAAAAGGAAAAAAAACAGATCCAGGAAACTACAGACCTATCAGTCTGACCTCAATACCGGGGAAGATTCTGGAAAAGATAATCAAGCAACGAATCACCGAACACCTAGAAGCAAACAAAGTAATAACCAAAAGCCAACATGGGTTTGTCAAAAACAGATCATGCCAGACTAATCTTATCGCATTCTTTGACAAAATGACAAAATTAGTAGACCAGAGGAATGCTGTCGATATAATTTACTTGGACTTCAGTAAAGCATTTGATAAAGTAGACCATAACCTACTACTAGATAAAGTAGAAAAATGTGGGTTAGACAGCACCACCACCAGATGGATTCGTAATTGGCTGACCAACCGCACTCAACGTGTAGTCCTCAACGGAACTACATCCACATGGAGGGAAGTATGCAGTGGAGTACCCCAAGGCTCTGTTTTAGGCCCAGTACTCTTCAACATCTTCATCAATGACTTGGACGAGGGGATAGATGGGGAACTCATCAAATTTGCAGATGACACCAAGCTGGCAGGAATAGCCAACACTCCAGAAGATAGGCTCAAGTTACAGAAAGATCTTGACAGACTTGAACATTGGGCGCTATCTAACAAAATGAAATTCAACAGTGAAAAAAGTAAGGTTCTACATTTAGGCCAAAAAAACAAAATGCACCAGTACCGTATATGTGGTACCTTGCTCAATAGTAGTACCTGTGAGAGGGATCTTGGAGTCCTAGTGGATAACCATTTAGATATGAGCCAGCAGTGCAGCAGCTGTTAAAAAAGCCAACACAGTTCTGGGCTGCATAAACAGAGGGATAGAATCAAGATCACGTGAAGTGTTAGTACCACTTTATAATGCCTTGGTAAGGCCACACTTGGAATATTGCATCCAGTTTTGGTCGCCACGATGTAAAAAAGATGTTGAGACTCTAGAAAGAGTGCAGAGAAGAGCAACAAAGATGATTAGGGACTGGAGGATAAAACATATGAAGAACGGTTGCAGGAACTGGGTATGTCTAGTTTAACAAAAAGAAGGACTAGGGAGACATGATAGCTGTGTTCCAATATCTCAGGGGCTGCCACAAAGAAGAGGAGTCAGGCTGTTCTCCAAAGCACCTGAGGGTAGAACAAGAAGCAATGGGTGGAAACTGGTCAAAGAAAGAAGCAACTTAGAACTAAGGAGAAATTTCCTGACAGTTAGAACAATTAATAAGTGGAACGACTTGCCTTCAGAAGTTGTGAATGCTCCAACACTGGAAATTTTTAAGAAAATGTTGGATAACCATCTGACTGAGATGGTGTAGGGTTTCCTGCCTGGGCAGGGGGTTGGACTAGAAGGCCTCCAAGGTCCCTTCCAACTCTGTTGTTATGTTATGTTATGTTATGTTATGTTATGTTATGTTATGAATGTTTCACTTAACAAACAGAAATCTTGGTTTCAACTGTGGTCGTGAGTCGAGGACTACCTATATAGCCTCAAGCTACTGAATGCTTACTCTTGTTCAGGGTAGAAAGCACTGCAAAAGATAAGATGAGGATGAATTAAATTCAAAGGTTATTTCGCTTATATTTAATGGTAAAATTAAAATATTCAATATAACTGACTGCAGGGATACAGTTCTCCTTTGGGCCCCTATTCTATGTTTCCATCCAGAGCTATCGGGAGGCCTTTCATGTCACTATCAAAAATGTTCTATGAGAGATAGAATACTATAAAATCTGGAATAAAGTATACTAATGGTTGGAAAGGAGAAAAGGAGTTGGAACAAAAAAGATTTAGCGCTTGTAGAATTAATACTGGATAATATTTAGACAAATATGTAAATGAGTACAAAGGATATGTATAGAAGAACAAAGTAGCAAGGTATGTTAAACAGTAATTATATTTGTTGTTATGTTAAAAGTATGTATGGGTATGCCAAGACCAGGATGGTCACACTGCGTCCAATGTTTTTAATGTTTATTTAATAAAAATCTTTTTAAAAAAAGTTCTATGGGCTTCCCAGAGACTCCAGGTTTGACCTCTCCCTTCTCCAAAGCCATGCAGCTCCAAAGCAGATGCCCAGGGAAGCCCTTCCCTTAATCTTAAAGCTGTACACCCACTGAGATGGTTTGCTGGAGCAGGTAAGGAGCAGCGGAGTAAGAAAGAGGTGTCAGGATCCTACCATGATGTTGGGCAGAGTCGCGTAGCGAGGCTCATTCAGTCGTAAATCGGCAGTCACCACTGCAGGCAGCTTCAGGCGCACCGTCTCCAGACCTCCATCGATTTCCCGCTCAACCTTCAGCCAGTCCCCATCCAGGCTCACTTCTGAGGCAAAGGTTCCCTGCCGAGGAAAACGAACAGCTGCTTCCATTAAAAGCAGGGCAAGTTTGATTTGTCCCAAAATGACAAATTCCTTAAACAGGGGCTACGTGAGGTGTGTTGTTGCGCACACCTCAACATACGTACCAATCTTTTCAAATCGCCCTATTTAAGAAAACAATTCTAGGTCATAAATGGGGATTATGAGACAAGACTCATCTGTCTAAACACAACTGAGGTGGCTTTACTGCAATACCATCTTCAAACTCCAGGCAATAACACCAGCTAGGCGAGGGGTCCCCAACCGGACCACGGCACAGTAGCAACTCGGCTGTGCAAACAAGTGAAGCCCCATCCGCTGGATGCAGGCAGCACACGAAACCACACTCCCTCTGGTCCGGGGAAAAACTTCTCTCTACGGAACCTGTCTCTGGTGCCCAAAAGGTTGGGGACCACTGAATTAGGCAATTAAGTTCTTGATAACAACAATGCATCCCAGAATTAAAATACCCTAAAGCCGAGCCTGCCAGCCTGTGTGATGTAGTTGCAAGGGCTCCAAGTAAAAAACATTCTGCCCAGCAAAGCAGACCCCAGCCAAAAAACAACAACAAACACCCCAGTGAATCATAGAAAGGCCTGCACACTTCACCTGTCGATTCCACTGTCAAACAGGCAGAGATCGCCGTGGCCATCTCTCTGGAAATGTGACCATGGTGCAAACGCGTAAAATTTGAGCTGGACACTAACAAGGTTTGCCTGCCCACTGATTAGACCACAAACCCAGCCACATAGTAGAAAAAAAGAGTGAAGAATTATCCCTCTGGGAAGATGAAGAAAACAGGACCAAAGGACTAACTGCCTTTAAAATAAGGCATGGAGATTTCTATTCCAAACAAAACAAACAAACGAAATAAAAGGATTTATATTCTCGAATTATGGGGAAGCAGGAGATACATTTTTGTATAAATCTATCGGTGCGAACAAGTCGGCACAAATGTGACACACTGGCTGTCTTGAAGGACCGTGCTGTCCGAAGACGTCTCCGTGCTCATGTGGCCGGCATGACTGAACGCCAAAGGCGCATGGAACGCTGTTACCTTCCCACCAAAGGTGGTCCCTATTTTTTTCTACTTGCATTTTTTTCCGAACTGCTAGGTTGGTAGAAGCTGGGACAAGTAACGGGAGCTCACCCCGTTACATGGCACTAGGGATTCGAACCGCTGAACATGCCGACCTTTCGATTGACAAGCTCAGCATCTTAGCCACTGAGCCACCATGCCCCTTCTCTTCTTTTACTAGGAGACAATTTGTTCTAGGACATCGAAGTGTCAAACCACCATTCAACTGTCCATCTGACTGTTCCATTCACTGAAGCAAAGGAAACAGTTATGTACCTTTAAGCATAGGGTCACAAACGGAGAGGCTTCTAATTTACCTGAGGCCAGTCAAGAAATGCTGCAGTCATCTGCCCTGTCTGGTTACAGTCATCATCAATGGCCTGAGGTAAAGAGAGAGAGAGAGAGAGAGAGAAAAAAAGGGGGGGGGAGGAGAGAGGGAAGTTCATAGGAAGCATTGCTGGTTTTACAGGTTAATTTCCCCCGCCCCCAATAATGGCCAGGAAATATGTACTACAAAGAGCGCTCTATTGTGGGGATGATTGGTTTCGCGGTAAAACTTGGCTTGGGAATGTTGACTCAACTTCACAAGAATGCATATTCACATTCACAAATAAATGCACCTTTCCAATTCAAGGTAGGGCTGGTTCGACTGCCCTTTCCTTCTGAGAAAAGTCAACAGCTGCAACATGAAACCAAACTGCTTGTGCTCAGTAATGGCCATCGCAAAACCAGGTTCCCCGTTTTTCAGGGCCAGAAAAGCAGCTTCAGCCAGTAAAGGGGAAAAAAAACACATCGTGGCCTATTTTGCCATTCCTTCCTCAAACCCCGAATGGCTCTTATAGCCCAGCTTTCCAGCTATTAGGGAGGACGGCATAAGCCTTGCCGGATCAAATCCACTCCTGCATTTTCTTGGAAAGCCATCAGTTTTTGCAAGGCTCAGCTCTGCCTCTTCTGGCCTCGGGCCTAGTGGGCTTGGCCCTTTTGGCATCATCGGCCTTTCCTTGCTTGCCATCTGTCTCAGTTGAGTGATGGAGCTCGTTTCGTTGGCCAGGCTTGCTTTATCAGATTAGAAATGCACTTACTCTCTGCTCTGTTGCTATCCAGAGTAAGCTGCTGCTCTTTTACAATATATGAAATGCCGACTGGTTGGGTACAGGTAGTCCTCGACTTATGACTTAGCGACCGTTTGAAATTCTATCAGGCCTATTTGGAGGTACTTATGATTCATATTTGAAGTTCCAACAGCCCTGCGTTGACAGCCGTCTGCACCCTTCTGCAGTCATGTGGCCATGTTTTACAACAGTTTTGTCCAAAACCGGCATCTACTTCTGGTTTTTTGGCAAAACCATGCCCATAGCGAGCGACCAGTTTCCTTAATGTCTGTGGAGTTGTTTAACGACCACTGTAAAGAAGATTGTAAAATTGGATCTGTCATGTGACTCATTTTATAACCGTCATGAATTACAACCGCAATGGGCAGGGTCCATTGCTCAAGGACTACCTGTACTTTGGCCTTCTGCCTTCTCAAAAATGTTAAGGTCTAGAAACTTAGCCTTGGGTGGAGACTGCCCAAGATTCAGAATGCCACTGGTTTCTGCATGGAAAATAGAATAGAGTAGAGTAGAGTAGAGTAGAATAGAATAGAATTCTTTATTGGCCAAGTGTGATTGGACACACAAGGAATTTGTCTTGGTGCACAAGCTCTCGGTGTACATAAAAGAAGAGTTCATCAAGAATCATAAGTTACAACACTTAATGGTACTCATAGGGTATTTATTTTTATCATATTTATCTCCAAATGCAGCCCCTCCCTTCCTTTTCTCTCACCTGCTTCCCTAGCAGCAGAAGATTGATATTTTCTTTCTTGGCAAGCGCTGCCAGGATCTTTGAAACCTGGAAGGGGGTGAGGCTCTCGTAGTCCTTTGCAGGAATCTCCACGTGGACCCCCCGGTCAGCTCCCATTGCAAGGGCTGTGCGGATCGTCTCCTGCAGATACGACAAAAGAACAGGCCTCCAAACGTGGTTGTTTCCCCAGTGTTTTTAAAACTTCAGTTTTGTTCTAGAGCTGGAGTTTGGCCTAGAGTTCTCTCTCTGTTGTGAAGCACTTGGTAGCCAGCGCCTAATGAGTTTGGCAGTTGGAAATTGTGATTGCCCCAACACTGGAGGCTCTTAAGAAGAGACTGGATAGCCAACTATCAGAAATATTAGTTCTCTTGCGAGAGCAGGGGGTTGGACTAAATGATCTCCAAGGTCCCTCCCAACTCTGTTATTGTTACAGTTTTCATAACTCAGCCCGCATCCAAAAACAGGATAGGATGCTTTTGTTGCAGACGACTTTGGATAGCTAGAGAAGACAGTTAAAGTTAAAGACAGATAAGCATCACATTGTAACTGCACTGTGCCCTTAAGATGGAAAACGTGATAAACCAGACTTCTGCAGACTTGACAATTTTAAGATGTGTGAAATTTCAATCCAAAAATTCCCCAGCCAGCATGCTTTCCCCAGCAAATATTGGGCTGGGAAATTCTGGGAGTTGAAGTCCACACATCTTCAAGATGCCAAGCTTGAAAAAAAACATTGCTTTAAACCCAATTATGTAAAGCAGGGGTCTCCAACCTTGGTCCCTTTAAGACTTGTGGACTTAGCAAAGCTGGCTGAAGAACTCTGGGAGTTGAAGTCCACAAGTCTTAAATGGACCAAGGTTGGAGACCCCTGATGTAAAGTAATACCCAGATATCTACCCAGGGCCCTGGGGATTCCAGAGTTGAGCTGCCTCGTATCCTTGTTTACAGGAATCCTGGAATTTGAAGCAACCTATGTGGAACTACCTTAGTTGACCTTCACAACCCTCCTTGCAGGCAAAGCCAAGGCTGAAAATATGGCTGTCCAATGAATATCACGGTTAAAGTGGAATTCAGGTCTCTCATGTGTCTTGGGCTTACTTGCCAACTTCCTTATTAGGATGAGCTACAACACCAACTCTGTTGCATTTTTACTCAGAACGTCCTTTGAAAATCCGTATGCCCATCTTCTGCTCCGAAACTGCAATTCCACTGTGGTAGGTAACATATCAACGAAATGAGGGAAGAGAGTGTCAGAAACTGTACAGCAGGAACCTGCAAATGTTCATGCCGGAGAACAGCCCCATCATTTCGCCCAAGGTGCAAAGCATTTATAAGATAAGCCGCCACCGCACTGGTCCCCATTCACAAATCAGATCTATTCACTTCACCAGCAACAGAGATAGCTAACATAAAAGGGAACAATGCTATTCTAAAGACGCTTGAAAGCCAAGGCTGAGATTTAATGTGGGCATGTGTCTCCCGCCAAGCCCACCTATTTCCCCGTATCTTGTCATTTGGTGGAAATGCTGTCCATATGGAATATTTATCTTACGCTGAGCTGAAAGACAATTGATGTGATGTTTTAATGATGTACGAGGCTAGCATGAATGAACCGGAGATTGCTTTTTCAGCATCGTTGTTGATAGCAACGTGGAGGGGGGAAGGGGATGCTTCCCCACTGGGAACACAGCCAAGGTGCAAGACACATCCGTTATCAGATGCACAGAAGCTGCTGAGCTAGCAGATGTAAAGGCAACCCGGTGCCAGGTAGACCCTTATAGTATCAGAGAAAATAATCAGTAACAGAAGGGGAAGGCTGCCTTGGAGATATTTCCCCCCACCCCCACCCCCCAATCTCTGAGACTAAGGGATTATCAGCAGCAGGCTGACAAGGCAGCCAAAAATAAATAAATAGTAACAATAATAATAAAAAAAAGACTACAAGAGCAACCCAGCAAGTGAAGGTCATGAGGAAGTGGAAGCAGCAGTGCAGAAAATAACCGATGACGGCGGAGCTGTCAGGAAGCCTCATTGACAGAAAATAGAATAGAACCAGATCTGGGGAGGGGCAGGGGCAGGGGAGAAAAGGAGGCCTGGCTGAATCAGGTGCTGGCATAAACTGAAGGTGAAAACACCAGAGATACAATACCAACAAAAATCTTGGGACCTCAGGAAAAGAGCAGGAAAGGATCCAACTTTGTCATCACACTTGAGTCCAAGAAAGCTACCGGATCTCCCAATCTCCTGGTTTCTAATCTGATGCATTAACCACTAGATCAAACTCGCCTTTGGCTTAATCCTAGAAGAGAAGGGCGCAGAACATATGTTCCTTCGCTCTACTGACAACTGGAAGAATTTCAGTAGAGGGAAATAAGCCTTTGTCAACTGATTATAAAGAAGCAAGGAGAATGTTCTCTCTGCATTCTTGTTCTTTAGGACTGAAATGCAGTATTAAATTTGCACGTGTAAATCTGTCTAGGGCATAATTCACTCCTGGAGCTATTTCCTATCCTCTGAACCAATGGTTCCCAACCAGTGTGCCGCGGCACTAAGGGGTGCCGTGAGATCTTTTGAGGGTGCCGGGAACTTTTGAGCTACGGAGATTTTAAATATCTATTTCCTTATAAGGGTGCCGGGAACTTTTGAAAGGCTTTCCAAGGGTGCCTCAAACAAGAAAAGGTTGTGCCTCAAACAAGAAAAGGTTGGGAACCACTGCTCTGAACTACCGCTTGGTATTAACTTCACCCCCACTGTAAAAAACAACTATTTTTACGATTGGTTTTGGCTTGTTAGATATCATAATTATTGTTGTTGTTGTTGTTTTTTAAAAAAAAACACCTCTCTGTTTTTTTTTTATTTATTTATTTATTTATCAAACTTCTATACCGCCCTTCTCCCGAAGGACTCAGGGCGGTGTACAGCCTTCATTTAAAACAATAAATATACATATTAAAATAACCATTAAAAAGCTTATTCAATGAAAGGCCAGATTAAAACCGTCGATTGACCATAAAAATACCCAATAAAATTACCATTAAAAGTTTAAAATTTAAATTTAGAATTTAAAAAGTCAGGCCAGTCCTGCTTGTATAAATAAATAAGTTTTCAGTTCGGCGGAAGGTCCAAGGTCAGGCAATTGGCGAAACCGGGGAAGTTCGCTCCAGAGAGTAGGTGCTCCCACAGAAGGACCTTCCCTGGGGCCGCCAGCCGACACTGCTTGGCGGACGGCACTGAGAAGACCCTCTCTGTGAGAGCGCACGGGTCGGTGGGAGGCATGTGGAACAGCAGGCGGTCCCGTAAGTACCGGGCCCTAAGCCATGGGCGCTTTGAAGGTGGTAACCAAAACCTTGAAGCGCACCGGAAGACCACAGGTAGCCAGTGCAGACTGCGCAGGAGAGGTGTTACCGGGAGCAACGCGGTGCTCCTCAATCACCCGCAGCTGCATTCTGGACTAACTGCAGTCTCCGGGTACACTTCAAAGGTAGCCCCATGTAGAGAGCATTGCAATAATCCAGTCGAGAAGTGACGAGAGCATGAGTGACCGTGCATAAGGCATCCCGGTCAAGAAAGGGGCGCAACTGGCGGACCAGGCGAACCTGGTAAAAAGCTCTCCTGGAGACGGCCGTCAAGTGATCTTCAAACGACAGCCGTTCATCCAGGAGAACGCCCAAGTTGCGCACTCTTCCCGTGGGGGCCAGTGACCCGCCCCCAACAGCCAGCCGCGGTTGCAGCTGACTGTACCGGGATGCCGGCATCCACAGCCACTCCGTCTTGGATGGATTGAGTCTGAGTCTGTTTCTCCCCATCCAGACCCGTACGGCCTCCAAACAACGGGACAGCACTTCGACAGCTTCGCTGGGGTGGCCTGGGTGGAAAAGTACAGCTGAGTATCATCAGCGTACAGATGATAACTCACCCCAAAGCCACTGATGACCTCGCCCAACGGTTTCATGTAGATGTTGAACAGGAGGCGAGAGAATCGACCCCGCGGCACCCCACAAGTGAGGCGCCCGCGCCGATCTCTGCCCCTGTCAACACCGACTGCGACCGGTCGGAGAGGTAGGAGGAGAACCACCGATAAACGGTGCCTCCCACTCCCAACCCCTCCAACCGGCGCAGCAGGATACCATGGTCGATGGTATCAAAAGCCGATGAGAGATCCAACAGGACCAGGGCAGAGGAACAACCCCTATCCCTGGCCCTCCAGAGGTCATCCACCAACGCGACCAAAGCTGTCTCCGTGCTATAACCGGGCCGGAAGCCGGACTGGAACGGGTCTAGATAGACAGCTTCCTCCAGGTACTGAGGGAACTGCCGTGCCACCACACTCTCTACAACCTTCGCAACAAAGCGAAGGTTGGAGACTGGACGATAATTACCCAAAATAGCTGGGTCCAGGGAAGGCTTCTTGAGGAGGGGTCTCACCACCGCCTCTTTGCTTGTTTTGGATCTGTTGTAAGGCACAAACATATTCTAATCGGAATCCCTTACTTTCCAAAGCTTGTTTTATGGGCTTCTGTGCTTCAGATCAGAAAGCCCCACTAATTGCACATGAAAACCCAGTCCAAGTCTCAACTGTTCTATCCACTCCACCTTGAACATGCTTCAAGCTACAATTCCCCACTTGCTTTGGTCGTTGTGTCACTGATGCCTCCTACACAATGCACACAAGTACGTCACCAAGTTCTCTCGTATGCAGCTGGTGCCGCCTGGTGGCCACCAGACCCTTTTGAGAAGCTAAGCCAACCCTATCCCTTCTCCCTTCGTATTCAGCCATTCGCTCACTACATTCTCTTGGCTTCATCCATTCAAGAACTTTGCATGGAAGGAAGGAATCCGAGCTCCAGTTTGGGTGAAATGCATTGGAAAGAAGAAGAATGTTTGATGTATGCGGTAATTCTAGTCCCACCTTATGTATGGAAAAAATGGCTGGGTGACTTTGGGCCAGTCACTCTTATCTCAGCCCAACCCACCATGATGTTGTGGGGAAAATAGGAGGAGGAGGAAGTATTAAGTACGCCTTGCATTTTTAGTTACTTATTAAGTAAATAAAACTGGGGTAAAATGTAGTAAGTTAAATAAAGAAATGATAAAAACTTCCAATATCAGAAAGGTTTGATAAGCTTAAGTTGGTAAGCTAAGCCTAGCCCTTTGAGATCATTTTTATTTTATAGAATTAGAAAGTTGGAGGTGCTCCAAGTTCAATTGCCTGCTAGTACAGGTCTCGAGACTACAGCAAATACCATTAAAAGATGGTTATTTGAACATATCCAGTAGAAGTTACTTTACCCCCTTGCTAGGTAGATCATTCCTTTGTTGGTTTGTCAAAACTGAATCAATCAATCAGAATAGATCTGGAAGAGACCTTGGAAGTCTTCTAGTCCAGCCCCCTGCTCAAGCAGTAGAGCCTATATCATTTCAGATAGATGGCTGTCCAGTCTCTTCTTAAAACCCTCCATTGATGAAACACCTACAACTTCTGAAGGCAAGCCATTCCACTGGTTAATTGTCCTCAGTGTTAGGAAGTTTCTCCTTAATTCCAGGTTGCTTCTCTCCTTGATTAGTGGTCTTACTAAGGCTTTATAAAGCGGTACTAATACTTCATGTGATTTTGATTCTAAACAGATGTCTCTGTTTAGACAACCAAGGCTTTTTTGATGGCTGCTGCACATTTCTGCTTTCTAGAATCCTGCTTGCTAGATCCATTATTCTGAACCCTGAGCTCTACAACAATAGATAATAGATTGTGCTTTCTTAGGTAGTTGAGGAATAATGCATCACTTTTTAGGCTAAACACAGAGTTCTCCCAGAGGCCTAGTTCCCAGTGCTCTGATCATCCTCATTGTCCTTCTCTGCACCTGTTTCACTTTTCCTGAACGGTTCTTAGAAAGTCAGATGCCCAGAAATAGGAATGGTACAGGACAGTCTGATATAGTGGAACTATTATTTCTGGTGCTTTAGGAATTTTTATTGCTGCATCCTAACTCATGCTTGACTTTCTGCATTGACGTCACACTGCTGACTCATCTTCAGCTTGTCATGATTCCAAGTCATGTAGAGTACTGCTGAGTCATACGTTCCCTAGCAGATTCCTATACATTTGATTTTCTTTAGGTTCCTAATTTCAATCTTCTGTTTTTAGCCTTATTCTTGAAACTATTTATTATGCCTGATCATTAACATGCCAAGTACTTTATCCTATTCAATTCCTTCTTGATCTGAAATGCAGCAGTGCAAGGGACACTGAGAAAACAAATGTCTTAGCAAGAAGATTTGTGGGAAATGGACTTATATCCACCCATCTTGCTAAGAAGCCTTTTTGTCCAAATGAAGCGGGAGCCCCAAAATATTTATCCGAATGATGTGATGTCTCTCTCTTCTATCCAAGAAATAAACTAAAATTTTGGAAAACGCAAATGAGGGCACAATAAATCTCTGGATAAAGATGGATTCAAAACCTCTGATTATTGACCACAACATTCATAGGGTAAGTTCTTTTAACATATAGGATGATCAGAATTTTAATTCAGCACCCAACACTATGCAAATAAAAACTGATGGGCAACACTGAAAGGAACTACAGCAGTTCCAGAGCACGGCAATTAGATTTTAGATATTATTAAAGAGATGGGCTAAGCCCCAGCTTAGTACCAAACTAGAACATTCATATTTTTCATATTGGCAAAACAGACCAAGGGAAAAGCATTCTTACCTGGCACTGCTGTGGGCCACAGCTTACAGCAATTATCTCTGAGACAAGTTTTTTCTCCTTGAGACGGACAGCCTCCTCTACAGCGATCTCACAGAAGGGGTTCATTGAGTGCTTGACCCCATCGGTCACCACCCCCGAATTGTCTGGTTTTACCCGTACCTGCAAAAGAACACAATCTATTAAGAAAGAATCTCAGGGAAACACAAAAGTAGAGAACATTTAGAAAACATTTCCAGTTCTTTAGGGCAGTGTTTCTCAAGCTCAGCAACTCAGCAAGATGTCTGGAGTTCGACTTCTTGAATCCCCCAGGCTAGCTAGGGAATTCTGGGAGCTGAGCTGCATTCATTTTAAATCTGCTGGGGTTGAGAAACACTGCTTTAAGAGAATGAGATTTGATAACTTAATACAAGCTTTGTCTGGCCCAAAGAAGAAATTTTACCAGCTGAAAAACCAGCAGTTTCAATTTCACCAGATCTCCTATCATCTAAGCATGTACAATGCAGAGCACCTTGAAGATTTCAGTTAAATTAACCGCAAATAAATTTCTTAGGCAAGACTTTTTTTCTATCTGTGTCATGTGTCAGTTTACTAGAAACACAGGTGCTGGTGTAACCTCAAGCTCATTCATTTCACTGTATTATTTTTAGTTTACAGGTCAAAGCTGTCAAATTTCCATAGATACACACACGATGATACATTTTATGGTATGGAAATAAAAGTATCTTTTAAAACAGCAACAAATGGTAGAGGGATAAAGTTGAAATTAATATTAAGACTTATCTGCAGCCATTCTTTAAATTATGCATTTATTTCCAATTATTGCTTTTTTTCTACATGATTATCCTTGAGCAGGCATGTAAATTACAGTAAATTACACTTAGATGCACACGAAACATCATGCATATCAACACAGCCCATCTTCTCTTTCTCGTTATCTACTGTGCAGTGATATAACACCCCTAAGCAAGAGCCACAATGGGCAAGTATGAAATGTGGCACATTAAAAAACTAAACTAGTCACAAAGGTGTAAGTCACAGAGGACTAGGACCAGATACTTAAATTCAAATTCATTCTTGACCACCATGGAGGTTTCCCGAGTAACTTTGAGCCACTTGCAACCTATCCCGCAGTGGATGCTGTGGCAGGCAGCACTTGCAAGCCAGAGTATATCCTGTAGTGCTTATAGTGCTGGACTGAGACCTGTCCTGTCTTGAAACTCACCTGGTGATTCAAGGCTAGTCACCCCAACCTATTATTCCACAGGACTCTTTGCGGCGGGGACACAAAGAGGAGCTGGGACTACCACACATTCTCAAGAGGGAGAGCAAGATACACAGGTAGTCCTTGATTTACAACAATTCATTTAGTGGCCGTTCAAAGTTACAACGGCACTGAAAAAAGTGACTTACGAGGATTTTTCACCCTTACGACCGTTGAAGCATCCCCATGATCACGTGATTAAAATCCATATATATATGGATATATGATATATTTTTATTGTTTACATATGAACATATTGAATACAGTGTAATTGTCCTGGCATTCCACTTACTATAAAACAAAAGCAAAAAACATATATACTATTTTAACAGTGTTAGAGTTGTATAAAAGTTTCTGACCATCATATTCTAGTATGTCAACTTGTCCCAGGGGTCATATTCAGAGGTGGGTTTCAGCAGCTTCTGATCAGTTTTGGAGAACCGGCAGCAGAAATTTTGAGTAGTTTGGAGAACCGGTAGTAATCTCTACTACGGTACTACGGTAGTACTACTACTACTACGGTAGTAGTCTCTGCCTCCCAAGTCCCAGCTGATCGGGAGGAAATGCAGATTTTGCAGTATCCTTCCCCCGAGTGGGGTGGGAATGCAGATTTTACAGCATCCTTTCCCTGCCACGCCCACCAAGCCATGCCACACCCACCAAGCCACGCCTATAGAACCAGTAGTAAAAAAATTTGAAACCCACCACTGGTCATATTGATCCCCCTTTGTGACCTTGCAACAAAGTCAATGGGGAAGCCAGATTCACTTAACAACCGGGTTACTAACTTAACAACTGCAATGATTCGCTTAACAACTCGGGTAAGAAAAGCAGTGAAACAGGGCAAGACCCGCTTAACAAAGGTCTCACCCAGCAAGATAAGTTGCAGACTCGATTACGGTCAAGTTGAGGACTACCTGTAAAAGCAACGTCTAAAGTCGGAAAGGGAGAGCAGGAAAGACTCCCTTCTAACTGTTCATCAGGCTAGCAGAAAATAAAAAAAAAAATACTGGCAAGAAACTAGGCCTGCCCTTTTTTAAAAAATCTTACCAAAACCCTATTTTCTGAGGCTCCAAAGCCAGCCTTCCACCCCCAACCCGCAATTAGAACTACAGATCCCAGGATTCCCAGCGAGCAGAGGCAAGAGGAATTCTGGGAGTCCCTAACAGATGACGTCATCGTGTTCTCGGTGGTTGATGGCCGAAGATTACCACAGAAGACAACCCCCAACAACCCCTGGATAGAAAAGCGCAGCAAATCGGCTTCTTCATTATTGCCAAGGAAGGAACTCGAAACTAGGGCTAAGCAAGGAGAGAGATTTGATGCTGCCCGTGAGGGGCCTAATTCAAGAAAAGAGGCTTGTGGGGGATGAGACGGGTCCTAAATAATTAACAGACACGAAACTCGGGTGGACAGTTTCGAAATTCACGGTCCGGGAGGAGAACCCGAAAAGCCCGGCAAGCGCGCACCTTAACGGCATAGTCAATGACCCTCTTCACTCCCACCATTGCCCTCAGCCCGGCCGCCGCCATCTTGCCGCTCTTGAAGTCAGCGGCTCCGCCCACTCCTGCGCACGCATCTCGCTCTCTCCCCGCCCTTTCTATGGGCTCAGGCAACCCGAGGATGCGGATCGATATCCACCGCTCCCAGTGCAACTTCATGGGAAGGGAAAACCGGGAGAACAGGACAACGCCAAGGGAATGATTGGCGTTAAGGATGAGCCAATCCTAGCGGGCTTCTGCGCGAGACGGAGGGCGGGAGAAAAGGACGGTAATCAACCTCTTGGCCAATCATTCTCCGCCCCGGTACAGGGCAGCCAATAGGAAGTGCGGCTTCCTTCCCCCTCCCCCACGCTATCTCCCCGCGGGTTCTTGAGGTGAAGGAGACGTTGTCCCAGATTAGAGGCAAAAGGGCGGGAAGTGTCCCGCGCGGCAGGTTGCTGACGCGCTCGCTCCGTAGCGGGGCGTGCATTCTTTTTTTTTGGCACGGGCGGCCTCCCTTGTAAAGTAGTAGGGTCTCCTTGACGCTCTGGTGACTCTTTAGGACCATCTGCCCGTGCGAGCCTCTTAACTCGCGTCAGCCCAAGCACGTCTGAATGCGTTACCCGGATATCTCTACTTGATGGCAAGAAACGTCTCTCTGCTTCGCTGCCGTTCCAACGGTCTTAATTCCCACCCCCCCAATCTCCACAGGCGGAAATAAAAATACAACCGGAGGGATTTCAGAAAATGCTGTTTCTGGGAGAGCTGCAGAGCCCACTGGAGATCTCATTCAGATGAAAGATCTGCAGCTGGACTACATCACCCGTCATCCTTAACCAATGGAATCCTTTTTTTCCCTTGAGCAAAAAAAATAAATAAAAATGAATTCATGTCAGCCAAGTGCATGAAATGAGTTTATTATAGGTTAGGTGAAAGGAAGGATGAGAATAGACAAAAACAGGAGGGGAAGAGAGAGAGAGAGAGAAAGGAAGGAAGGAAAAGAAAGAAAGAAAGAAAAGTGAAACTTGGACAGACAAATTGCATCTCTCTTTTGCCGTTGTGGCAGCAGCCTGGCCTGCACCGTCATGTCGTCATCCGCCCTGATGACACTGAGGATCAGGAATAGTAAACTCGGGACGTCACCCCGCATGGGGACATCACAGCATCTCCCAGGAGGAACAAAGTTGTCTTTTTTCCGAACAAACACTGTGCCTGATCAGGCTCCTGTTAATTGTCTGCCATTCCCATGGTGCCTGGCTTTTATTCCTACTTTTCCTATTCCTACTTCCGTTTCTGGCTACTGGAGTCCGCTTTCTTCTTGGAAGGGTCCTCTGCCCAGGGTGTAAATACTTCTGTAGTCGTCAGAGCCTCTGCAGTTTCCTCCTCTTCCCATCGTTTTGCCACAAAGTGGGAAACCCCTAAAAAGTAAAAAAAAACAAAAACCCACACCCAAACCTTAGTTTCCAGTAGGATTCTGTCTCATATTTATCAACCTAAAAGGAGGATGCTCCTTAAATTGAGATCAATGCTTCAGGATTTCATCTGGTTTTCTTGGCAAATTATTATATATATTTTTAATGCTACCTTTATATTTGATCAATTTAAGCTAGCAAACATACTCATATTTATATATTCAATCAAGTTATGGCTACATACCTGATACTTCTGCAGCTTCTATTTTCCTCACAAGAACAACCTTGTTAGATGGGTTGGCTTTCATGCCTAAGGGAGGCCTAGAATTCATCATCTGATGGCTTCTAGGTCAACAGCTTAACCAATTTAACAAACTTGTTCCATATGAAAGTGATTTGCCATTAACTTTTTTCAGGGTTTTTTCTCCAACTTCCCAATTTAACATAAACTTCTGAGAGCTCTTGGTGGTCTCCTATCCAAGCAGTAACAAAATACAACCCTGCTTAGCTTGTTTCCTTGGGATCAGCCAAACTCACCTAGGGTGCTGATATCAACTGAAGGTCTTCATACTCGGATTAATGTCATGGAAACACAAATAAAAAGGAATTGAATGGTTATTACACTTCAAGAGCTGCACTGCTATTGTTCCTGATTGTTCCTGATAGAACAATTAACCAGTGGAATGGCTTGGCTCCAGGAGTTATGGGTACTCCAACACTGGAGGTTTTTAAGTGATTGGGCAGCCATTGTCTGAAATGGTATAGGGTCTCCTGCTTGAGCAGTGGAGTTGGACTGGAAGATCTCCATGGTCCCTTTCAAGTCTCTTAGTCTGTTACTCTGCTTCTCATACCTGCCATGGAAGCTACCACAAGAGATAACCATCCTGGGACCATTGACCAGGAGAGGAAGGTATTGGGCTCATCAGTTGCAAATCTCATGAAGGTGAACAGTCCGACTCCTCCTATGCAGCCTAAAAGGCAAAAAGGGGTGAAGGTCAAAAAATGAGATCTTTAAAAGTTGGACTCCAATGTAGTTAGTTTATCTGATAGTCAAGATTTTGACTTTTTCAATTGTATGGCCACAATAATCATGCTTACCAAAATGACATGGAAAGGGGAAACCACAGGAGTGTAACCTGAGATAAAAGATCATTGTGATTCAACAATTTGCCCAGCTAATACCATTTTCAGTTTTGAGTTTCCCACCAACACTCCATCATAATTACATGTCTTCTATTCAGTGTTTTCCCTTAACTCTTGGGCAGGGGTAGGGATGTCATTTCCTTCCTTTCACACTTATCCCCCCCAACTGCTTTTTTGAATAGCTGCAAATATTCACGATTTCTAATAGTTTGGTTCTGCTAAACCCAAATCAAACATCACCAATGAGATTGAGGATGTGAATTCAGCTTAGCGGGATCTATCTATAACTCTGTTGTACCTCATTCGAAAGGATGGAATCTAGTCTTCAAGTTCTAAGTTTGTGCAGTACTGTCTTTCCTCCTTTGAGATTAAAGCTAGTTTAAAATCACTTCCATCTCCCTGTAACATTTGGGAAATGAAATGGATTGTGTGCTGTTGTTTTTCTTACCTGAAAAGAAACTTAGAGTGATGGCTAAGTCAGAGTAGGAGAGCTTCTGTGATGTCTCAGTAGCAGCGAGTGAACGTGTGCCATAGATCACGGCCGCATAGCAAGCTATAGCAGAGATCAGCATTAAAATGATGGAGATGGCAATATAGACTAGGAGAAAAAGAAAAAGAACGCAAATTGTGAAAAGTCAGTCTAGAATCGCCTTCTACAATCGCCACATGCAGGCCTGCAGTTTTCAATCTGATTAACAGAATAACAGAGTTGGAAGGGACCTTGGCGGTGTTCTAGTCCAACCCCATGCTCAAGTAGGAGATCCAATATTATTCAAGACAAATGTTTTGTCCAGGCTCTTCTTAAAAACCTTCAGTGATGGAGCACCCACAACTTTTGTTCCTTTACCTTATAACTTGAGCGTCAATTTACTTCCTCCTGCCTGCAGAAACTCTATTTCTATTTCTAGGCCAAATATAAATCTTATTTGGAAGCTTTTAGGAAATAATGGATGATTCTTGCTGCTCTTTTAAAAGCTTCCCAGAAGAGTATATGTATGGCGAAGAGTTGCTGCGACGGGGGGAATCGGGTTCAAGTCCCCGCAGGGCATGCTGATGATGAAATGTAGGTCATAATGCTGAAGCTGTGATTTGTGCATTTATGTCAGAGATCAGGAGGACATAAGGATAGGGATTGTGCCATGATGTCCCCATATCTCTGTCATTGGAAGTAATCAGTTTGCTGCTAACACCTCTGGTTTAAAAATAGGGACCTACAGAACAGAGTCACCAGCGAAAGCTGCAGAATGGATTCCTAATGCTTCCTTACTTGAATGTTAACAATTTACCAGCAGATGGAGATAAAGACTTATGGAGAAGTAGGCAGGACCAGAAATGTATGAACTGATTATCAGCAAGTTTAGGATTTTAAGGACAAATTTACTGGGTTTCTGGTTCACCTTTTCTAGTAAACCCAAATAAAAAATATTTGGATTCACACACCCCCACCCCACCCCCGTTTATGCCACCAGCAAACTAAATACTAGCTGAGCCTTATTGTGCTACTTATTTGAAATGTCAGAAGAACTGAGGGCTATACGGTTACGTAAAGGTGCATCCCTTAAAATGATTGCAACATTGGTCCAGAGATTTACCAGATAGGCATGTGAGTGGCATTGTAGGTAGTAGTTGGCATCTTCTGCCTACCTGTTCAATAGATCTACTTTGAAAACTTATGGTACCCACTGATCTTTCTTTAGAGCTCATCCAAGGAAGAAAGACATATGTCTTGTTTATAAAACAAGGAGAGGTGTGTGCGGTCCGATCACCTTCCATATTCCTTCAGTGTTCTGGCTGTTTTCTTTCTTATCACAACCTGGTAATCTTGGGCTTCCCTATTGCAAATGCTGTGTGTCTAACAATAGAGGAACCAGAAGCTGCAGACTATAAATATGAGGTGAAGGTGTGGAGCTGTACCTCTATACCAGAGTCTAGCAACATGTTGAAAAAACAGTGACTGCATAATTTTTTGTTTAAAAGTTCTTGTTCTGAGAAGGAGGCAGCGTGGATAATTGGATTGCACTTCTTTTATTATTGAACAAGGCAAGAATCTTTTGCCCATGCTCCTCACAGCAGTCTCTGCTTCCAATTCCTGATTTTTACTAATACACTTATTTATTGTGATCCTTTGCCATCTTTTCTCTAAGCAAAAGGTGGTAAGTATCTTTGGAGATGGGACAATTCTCATTGTATCCCCAAAACAACAATTCTCAGAGTGGATTGAAAAAGATTGACCAATGTTGCCCAGTAAACTCCATTGTTACCGAGAACATTAGTTTGGATCTCTGTGCTCCAGGCCCAATGCTTTTACTGTTATTACAAGTAGTCCTCGACTTACAGCCATTCAATTAACAACCATTCAAAATGACAACAGTATTGGAAAAGGTGACTTATGACTGTCATAGCATCCCCATGGTCACGTGATCAAAATTTGGACACTTGGCTATTGACATGTATTTATGACGGTGTCAGTGTCTCAGGATCACACAGTTGCCATTCATGAGCTTTCCCAGGGGGTTTCCAACAAGCAAAGTCAATGGGTAGGGGAGCCAGATTTGGTCAACAACCAAGTGATTCACTTAACCATGGGAAATTGGTCCTAAAATAAGGTGTAACTCACTTAACAGCTGCATCACTTAGTGATAGAACTTCTGGTCCCAATTTTGGTTGTAAGTTGAGGATTACCTGTATGTTTATTTACAAGATGTATCTGCCACCTCAGTCCATACCAACAATCAGTTGGATTAGTTACATCTGTTGCTCTGGAGCTATTTTTTTCTTTTCATCTTTTATCATCAAACCCCTCCTAGAAAACCTGGAGGTTATTTCAAGTGATTTATTAAACACGGGGTGGCTGGGTTGGTGGAGTCATGACCATTTGGCTGGCTACACATTCCTTTTGTAGAGCATGTTAGCTCTGAGGCAAGCTGGCATCTCTGCCTTTCCCATGGCTGAGTGAAAGAATAATGGCTGATGGGGGAGCGATCCAAAGAGGAGAAGGGGCAGAGGGAACACCCTCAAACCGAGTAGTGGCACAACCTGGGCTTCTTTAGCGGCAACACAAGTTCTGAAGATTCCATAGCCCTTACATGGTACTTCTTCCAGAAGGGAACATTGCCCTAGTTGGCAATCTGTCCATAATCCCCGGAAGACAAAGATTCCCCGGACAAATCTTTTGACCCAGTACTCCGTGCAGATGGCTATCATCAGTAGACAAGTAGCTATGCAAGAGAAGAAGATCCCACCCAGACGGACCCAGTCATAGGGCTTCAAGTTCTTGAACCACACAATGACGGGCCACTTGGAAAGGGACTTCTTGCAGTGGTCCATAATGATGAGTCAATGAAAGGATCAAGACCGAATGCGGTCTCCTCTGAACCTTGGAAAGTGCTTCCTGGTGGATGAACCATATAAAACCCACATCTCCACAGGGACGACTATGTCTTTTAGATTACAAAGTTTTCACTCGGAACCTTTCTTGAGAAATGTACTGTAGTAAAGCAGGACAAGGTTTCCATAGTAACCCCAGTGTTCTGGAAGTTCAGAAGAAGCTTGGTGGGCGTGTTCCTTCCATTGGATATATGCCCAGCATGGGCATCTATGGCTTTGGCTGCTTTGGCTTTCCCCATGGGTCTATGGCATTGCAAGCTTACCCCTTTGGGATGTGTATGTAATGTACAGATGCATCATGGTGGTGTGTCTTTCCCATATGCAGTCCTGCTCTTGTCTGATGGACTTGTTTGATCCCCAGGGGGCACTATGGAAGCCCACTAAAGTGACCAGCGACAGTCATTTCTTCTGCAGCACAGTGCATTTTTGTGTAATTGCTTTATTACCTACAAACTGATTCAGTGGTGGGTTTCACTTACCTTTGCTACTGGTTCGCTCGCGTATTTGATGATGTCCGGGTGGGTGGGCAGAGCCTCCCGCCGCCGCTACTGTCGGTTTGCCTGAACAGGGGCGAACTGGTAGCAACCCAGCACTGGGTTGCTTTATTACCTACATACAGATCTCTGCACTGGTAATGATTAAATCAGAAGAAAAGCTTCTGATATTCCTATATTTGTTTACAAGGAAATCTCACACAATTCATTGTTGTTTATTTACTCCCTACTCAGAAGTAGAATTCTAAGCCTCTATAGGAAACTCTTCCATCTTATTGCACACTAATTTTTGCTGTGGGTTACCCAATGGGTAAAAATAAAAGGCAGAACTTGAACAGAGGCATTGTTTAATTTAAAATACCCAAACAACATCCAAAGTCAATCTTACGCAGCCTGAACATGGCCATTGTAATCATTTTTTAAAAAACTCACATAAATCAGAATACATTGGAATGGAATAATTTGCAAATGAAATGATTGGACACTTCTTGAAAAGTAAGTGAACAGAGGATGGTAATTCCAGAAGAAAAGGACGAGTGAAGCAATCCTGATTTTGAAACACTAAAGACGATTCACAATGTTTCTCAATCTTAACAACTTTAACAGTTCAACTCCCAGAATTTCCAGAAGATATGTAAAGTCTCACCACCCTGCCGAGCTGAAGATCAGGAGAAATAAACCCTTTCATTTGACATCATTTGGGTTGTAAATGTTGTACCTTGATGAAGGTATTTTTTTCTTTTTCTTTTATGTACACTGAGAGCATATGCACCAAAACAAATTCCTTGCATGTTCAATCACACTTGGCCAATAAATTCTATTCTATTCTATTTCAGATTAACAGAGGCCTACCTAGCTGATCTCTTAAAAGCCCCTGGTAATTTTGCCACCTGAAATCACAATTTTGCTAACACATTTTGGTAGCATAGTTTTAGGGGCAGAGTGAGCTTTGGCCGGCTGCAAATATAGGGCTTGATTTTAGAAGGTTGCCCTAGGGAACCTTTCCCCGAACACACTTGATAGGCCATAGGTCAGTGTTTCACAACCTTAATCACTTCAAGATGTGTGGACTTCAAATCCCAGTATTCCCCAGCCAGCAATATGTGTTGAAGTCCACACATTTCAATGTGACTAAAGTCGGGAAACATTGCCATAGGTGATACTCAAAGCCTTTCTTGGCAAGCCAGCTAATTATCAAAATTATTCCTAGTTACTGAAATAACTAGTATATGTGGTTCCTTGCTCAATAGTAATAACTATGAGAGGGATCTTGGAGACCTACTGGACAACCATTTAAATATGAGCCAGCAGTGTGCAGCAACTGCCAAAAAAGCCAACACAGTTCTAGGCTGCATGAACGGAGGGACAGAATCAAGATCACGTGAAGTGTGAATACCACTTTATAATGCCTTGGTAAGGCCACACTTGGAATATTCCATCTAGTTGTGGTTTCCACAATGTAAAAAAGATGTTGAGACTCTAGAAAGAGTACAGAGAAGAGCAACAAAGATGATTAGGGGACTGGAGGCTAAAACATGAAGAACGGTTGCAAAAACTGGGTATGTCTAGTTTAATGAAAAGAAAAACTAGGGGAGACATGATAGCAGTGTTCCAATATCTCAGCGGCTACCACAAAGAAGAGGGAGTCAAGCTATTCTCCAAAGCACCTGAGGGCAGGTCAAGAAGCAATGGGTGGAAACTAATCAAGGAGAGAAGCAACTTAGAACTAAGGAGAAATTTCCTGACATTGAGAACAATTAATCAGTGGAACAACTTGCCTCCAGAAGTTGTGAATGGTCCAACGCTGGAAGTTTTTAAGAAGATGTTGGATAACCATTTGTCTGAAGTGCTGTAGGGTTTCCTGCCTAGGCAGGGGGTTGGACTAGAAGACCTCCAAGGTCCCTTCCAACTCTGTTATTCGATTCTATTCTAAATCTCTATAAAATACAAGATATTAGTTTTGGAAAGTGAGGAAAAAAAAAAAGTATAGCTGAGCTATACTGGAGATGGGGAAATGCATTGTTACAGGAGAAACAGGGACGAGGCACCCTCTTTGTTGAGAGAAGGTTTCCGTACAATTGTGTTTGCTCTCTTGTTGACTAAGACGTTCATATTCTTTCATAGCTGGAAGATGGAGCGTTCAAGGAGGCAACGTGGTTAAAAATGCCTGCAAGGTGAGAAAACGGGAACAAGTAAAAGGACCAAGAAAGCCAGCTTGAGATGCTCAAACCAACCTTGGATCACCCAGGCATAATTGTTTTTGAAGGTTGTGTTGAGTTGCGTGTGTGTGTAAACATAATAACCTGCTATCATAAATATATTGTTCTTTCCACTGAAAATAAAATAGCAATAGCATTTAGACTTATATACCACTTCATAGCACTTTATATAGCCCTCTCTAAGCGGTTTACAGAGTCAGCCTATTGCCCCCAACAATCTGGGTCCTCATTTTACTGACCTCGGAAGGATGGAAGGCTGAGTCAACCTTGAGCCTGATGAGATTCAAACTGCCAAATTGCAGGCAACCAGCAGAAGTAGCCAATAGTGCACTCTAACCACGGTGCCACCTTTTTTTAAAGTTTTTTTAAAAAAAAAAAACAAATGGCAGGAAAAATGCAATTCTTTTAAAGAGAAATGCTTCTGGTCTTGTGCAAATGTTCTGGTCTCTTAATTACCTTTCTAAGGCAGGAATCCATTGAGTTAATGGAAATGAGACATTTTCTATGGGAGCTCAACCCAACTAAATGTTCAAAAATATCCTCACTTCCCAAGGTGATGACTGTTTGTTCTATAATATGGGGGTCCCCAAGCCCCAGTACTGGTCCACAGCCTGTTAGGAAGTGGGTCGCAGAAGTGAGGGAAGCTACATCTGCACATGTGCAAGATCTAGGTAGCACACGAAACCATCCCTCTCCACCATCACCAAGTTGATAGAAAAATTGCCTTTTCCAGAAACTGGTCCTTAGTATGAAAAAGTATTGGGACTGCTGCTATAATATGTAGGTGTTATTTTTTTAAAAAAAAAATATTTGGATTATTTTATGACTGAATATTTTCATATGTGAACCATCCAGAATTGCTGGAGGTTGGGCAGTATAATAACAGACCAGTGCTTCTCAAATGTGGCCATTTTTAAGTTGTGCAGGCTTCAACAAGCAGGATTCCCCACCCAGCATGCTGGGAATAGAAGCCCCACACATCTTTAAAGTGGCCACATTTGAGAAGAACTGGTCTATGGATTAAAGTGGTGGAGTTTCGGAAAACACTGCGGTAGACTCACCAGCCAAGAGAAACAGGGGGAAAGTGATCCATCCAGAGTAGAAAGACCATGCAAAGGAGACCTGGAGTTGAGGTGAGGTCTTCTCCTTCCATGTTTCAGCTGTATACACAGCTAGGGCTATTAGAGTGAAGAGTCCTTTCAAAAAAGCAGAGAGAAGATCAGTATTGATTAACACAGCTCTGTGCTGATTCACCTGTGAGGTTCCCCCCCACCTTTGGTTTGCACATACATTGTTCAGGAAATGTTTGTATCCTCTGGACACAAAGTGTTTAAGATCCTGAATTCACACTTTAGCTGCATTCACACATCCCACTTATCCTGACTCAATCCATTTCCTGAATTTGCATGCTCCACTGAATCACGGACTAACCCAACGGGCTGAGAATATAACTGCTGCTGAGTTTATACAACATGCCAAGCCATATAAAATTGAATTTTCAACTAAGTAAGCCTAGAAGGTTGTGCAAATGCATTTCTAGCCTTACCCTGATTCAATGTATTAGATGAACGTAGCCATGGGATTATAGTCACAATCAATGGTGAAATTCAGCCAGATCTATCCGGATCGCTGATCTGGTAGTGCCGGCGGTGGGAGGATCTGCCCACCTGCCTGGATGTCATCACGTCCTGTTTTTGACCCTCTGCACATGCTCATATTTTGACCCTCTACGCATGCTCACATTTGCAAGCCGGTAGGGAAAGATAAGTGAATTTCACCCCTGGTCACCATTCTCTGAAGGCACTTTCTTGTGTCTGCTTTCATTTTCAGAAGATTTTTGAAAGGGATGGGGTCAGGGCCATCTGGGAGCGATGCACGGATTCTGGAGCCTCCAGAGGCAGACAGCAGAGGCAGAGGAACAGGAGGAGCCTGTTCCTAGTGCACGCACGCAAAGAGCTGACAGAAGGCAAGAGCAGCTGAAGAAAAAAGGATAACTCGGGAGTAAGGCCAGAAGATGATTGGCCATTCCCATAAGGCTTAGAAGAGCAGCAACGAGCCGTTGGGTTCTTTGTAGAAAAGCAACGTTGATTTCCGTGCTTCTTGTCAGCATCTCTTGAACTTTGTGGGGTTTTTGCCAAGAAAAGCCGAGGGACTGGTTATTAAGAATTTAGTTTTGCACTAAGCTGAGAATTAATTCATTCTCTGTTTTAATAAAATAAGTTTGTTGAGGACTGAATTGTGTTTAGTAATCAATCACTCCTTGGGCCTTGGTCACAACAGTTGCAGCTTTACCGAATTGCTTCTGGCTGTTTAGCATTTGGGGCCATAATATCCAGTCGGTTACCAAAGGCTACAACCAAGCTCTGATCGTTTGAGAAGACAGCAGAAGCCTTATTGTCCTGTCCCCCTCGCCTCAGTCCGAGCGATGGCTTCATTAGCCGGCACTATCAGCTCTGGCAGCAAACTAGTGAGTGTCTGCCAAGTGTCTCTGTTATCTCCCTTGATGCTGATGAGTCAACAAACAGTACTTATTTATTTATTTTTATTTATTTATTTATTTTATTTTATTCAATTTTTATACCGCCCTTCTCCCGAAGGACTCAGGGCGGTGTACAGCCAAGTAAAAAAATCACAGTATAAATATTAAAAGAAATTAAAACAAACATATTATAAGGTGGCCGAATTTAAAACAATTTAAAACATTAAAATATAAATGAGCCCAATAAAATTTTAGGCCAGTCCCGCTTGAATAAATAGGTGCGTTTTCAGCTCACGGCGAAAGGTCCGAAGATCAGGCACTTGACGTAAACTCACTTGACGTAAAACTTCAGCTCTAGTCGAGCAGTTGATTTGCCTGCTACGAAGAGGCATAGCAGCCCTCGCTGCTTTTATATCCTGTGGGGTGTGGCTCCATGACTCAGCACTTCCTAGGCCTGCCCCACCCCTGCTTCTGTTGTTCCCGCCTCTCCTGCCTATGAAACCTAGGGTCCAGCCAGGCCTGATTGCTATCAGCCGGGTCTGGAGCTGGCCTGTGGGGGGGAAGAGTCAGGGGACGGAGGCCTCGTTATCTCCTCCACCTGGCCTGCCTCTGGCTCCTGGAGCTGAGCCAGGGAAGCCGGTGCTCCCGAGGTAAGTCCTGATAGCCCTTCCCCCTCACTTTCCAAGTCACTTTCTGGCAGGGGTCCCGGCTCGGGGGACGCAGACACAACACTTATTGGGAAAAAAACATTGACCCCCCCACCCAAGGAAAGACTATCTTGCATTCTCTTCGAGATCACCCTCCTCGTGACTAGAGACTTGACCTCTGCATTTTTGATAACACCTACCAGCCACGTAGGCAGCCACGGAAGCAATCAAGGGTTTGCCTAGGATGCCACACATGGAAGGCATGAAGGCAGCAATCAGGAAGAAGTGTAATGCCAATGCCATTAGAGAAGCCATAATCAGGAACACACGGGCAGCTATGATGTAGCCTGCAAGCAAAGTTATAGATGCAAAAAAGTTGTGTCTATTTTCAATCCTTATCGCAGTAATATTTGCTGGTTCTGTTTATTATTCCCCACAAAAAACAACCCCATGAGGTGGCCTTGGCTGAGAGAGAGTGACTGGCCCAAAATCACCCTGCTAGCTTTTATGCCTAAAGTGGGACTAGAACTCACCATCTCCCAGCAATTGGCCCAAAGTCACCCAGCTGGGTTGCTTGCCGAAGCTAGGACTAGAAATCACATTCCCCTGATTTCTAGGCCAATGTCTTAACCACTGCATTTAACAGTAACAGAGTTGGAAGGTACCTTGGAGGTCATCTAGTCCAATCCCCTGCTCACACAGGATACCCGTACTAGGGTACTGTACTGCGCCAAACTGGCTTTCAATATATCAGAGCAACCTCACCCCAATAGATAGCTTGTTCAGAAAGCATTCTAACTACCTTCTATACAGGGAGCCACCAAGAGGGGCTGATGGCCTCATCCTTTTGCCACTAGAGTACTGCAATTCTCTCTAGGTGGGCCTGACTTTGAAGACTACGCAGAAGATGAGATGACCCAGCTGAGCCTGAAGGAGGGGTCAAACGTCATAAGTCCAGTGGTGGGATTTAACAATTTTTTACTACCGGTTCTGTGGGTGTGGCAGGGAAAGGTTACTGCAAAATCCTCATTTCCTCCCGATCAGCTGGGACTTGGGAGGCAGAGAATAGATGGGGGGGGCAGACAGAGGTGGTATTTGCCGGTTCTCTGAACTACTCAAAATTTCCGCTACCGGTTCTCCAGAACTGGTCAGAACCTGCTGAATACCACTTCTGCATCAGTCTTGAATCCTTTTGCCCCCACCAGAGATCTAAGCCCACCTCACCTTGAATTCCATCTACCCTTATCTACCACCAATTTCCTTTCGCTGTTAGTAGTTCAGATTCTTGTAATAAAGCTTGCAATAAATCTTTATATCCATTTGAGTTGTGGTGGGGCAGTGGTTAGAGTGCAATACTGCAGGCTCCTGCTGCTGCCTGCCGGCTGCCTGCAGTTTGGCAGTTTGAATCCCACCAGGCTCAGGGTTGACTCAGCCTTCCATCCTTCCGAGGTGGGTAAAATGAAGAGCCAGATTGTTTGGGGGCCATAGGCTGACTCTGTAAACCACTTAGAGAGGGCTGTAAAGCACTGTGAAGTGGTATATAAGTCTAAGTGCTATTGCTATTTGAACAGTCTATATCTCCTGATTTCCCTGGCACCTGACAAAGACACAATACACACAAATGCTGTTGCCCCTTATTGGAAATACTTAGAAAAAAATTGAAGGCCTACCCGCCAGAAATCTTACCAAAGGCATCCTTTACAGCAAAGCATTGGCTTTCGGCTAATCCAGGGTTAATGCAGTACTGCCATAGCCCACTGTGGGACGTCCCAGCAGGAGCAAAAGATACTTTCCAGTAATCGGTGCTGAGTGCCATCAAAAGTAGGCTGGTGCTCAAAGACGCCATCAACACGCTGAAGATACGGCAGCACAACATCCTGATGCAAAGACAAAGGTGTTTCACCAAGTCGCTTTGCTTGGTGTCCAACTTTTAAAAACCCTAGGGGGGGAAAAAAACCAGATTAAATGGAGACAATTTATCCCCAGGGGATGAACATGGCACAGTATTAGAAGAACTATATGTGAGTGTGTCTCTGTGTGTGTTTCACTATTTATTGTTCTATTGGTGCAGGAGAGTGTGGTGAAGTCATTGGAGTGGATAGGATCAAGAGAATTCTTGAGGGTTTTGCTTTCCCCCTGGTGGCACAATGGTTAAAGTGCAGTATTGCGGGCAAACTCTGTTCACAGGCTGGAGTTTGATCCTGACCAGCTCAAGGATTGATTCAGCCTTTCATCCTTCTGATAAAAGGATGGTAAAATGAGGACCCAGATTGTTGAGGGCAATATGCAATTGTAAACTGTCCAGAAAGCGCTGTAAAACACCATGTGGTATATAAGCCTAAAACGCTATTGTAATTGTTTGATTTTAAGGACAAATTCCCACAACCTCTACTACTAGATCCAGAGGAGGTTAGCTATAACCCTCAAACAGTCCCAAAACCGGCTGAGTCTAAATTCCTTCCTTGGCTTAGCCTAATTATCTGAACAGTTTACCAGGAAGTTAATTGCACCATTTCCTCTTGCAGGATAGAAACAAAAACAAAACCTTATGAAGCCCCCACCCCAAAAGACAGCCACCCCCTCCAAAAGTAGCAGAAAAGGTTTGACTCAGCCTTCCATCCTTCCGAGGTGGGTAAAATGAGGACCCAGATTGTTGGGGGCAATAGGCTGACTGTAAACCGCTTAGAGCGGGCTGTAAAGCAGTGTAAAGCAGTATATAAGTCTAAGTGCTATTGCTATCTCCACATTTTAAACAATGAAGTATTTCTTCATTCATTCATCCATCCATCCACCCACCCACTCATTCATTCATTTATTTATTCATTCATGTATTCCTTCCTTCATTTTAAGCAGATTTTCAGAGACTCAAGTGATAAGACATTCCAGGGACCCTTATCTTATTTGGGTTTGTTTCAGACAAATAAATTCCATATTTCCCACAAACTTTTATTTCCAATAAAGAGATAGAAGGGACTCACAGAGCACCAATACAACCTGGTGTGATCCAGGCTTGCTCTGGCTTCAAAATCCAGAATCAGTCAGCCAACATGGCCTTGGCATTACACTGTTTTAGACTCCAAGAATTAGAAACAGTGGTAGTGGACAAAAACTAAATTAGATTGAATTACAATGTGTGTGTGTGTGTGTGTGTGTGTGTGTGTGTGTGAAAGAGAGAGAGAGAGAGAGAGAGAGAGAGAGAGAGAGAGAGAGAGAGAGCGAGAGCGCTCTGGGAGTTGAAGTCCACAAGTCTTCAGTTCAGTTCATTTCATTTATTAAATTTCTATTTAATAATATCTATTTAATAATAATAATAATAATAATAATAATAATAATAATAATAATAATAATAATAATAATAATAATAATAATAATAATAATAATAATAATATAAATTTCTCCTGAAGGACTCAGGGCGGTTTACAGCCAATAAAACATAATTTATAAACAAACTTAAAATATAGTATAAAAATCTAATTCTATTAGGCCAATATCAATTAAAAATTATGCTAAAACAATAATAAAACCCCATTTAAAACAATAATAACTTAGGCCAACCCTGCACAATGGAATAAAAAAGTCTTGAGCTCGCTTGACGGTTGTCAAGGTTGGAGACCCCTGTTCTGGAGAACCAGTAGTGGAAATTTTGAGTAGTTGGGAGAACAGGCACCCCTTTATCCCTCAACTGTAGGTTGCATGTGATATAGAACAGGGGTCTCCAACCTTGGTCCCTTTAAGACTTGTGGACTTCAACTCCCAGAGTTCCTCAGCCAGCTTGTCTTTAAAGCACTTTAAAGCAGCTTGTCTTTAAAACTTGTGGAGTTGAAGTCCACAAGTCTTAAAGGGACCAAAGTTGGAGACCCCTGATATAGAATGAAAAAAAGAGGTCATACTGCTGAAAACAATCATTTCCCTCTTAATTTATAACCAGAATAAACAGAGAGTTGGAAGGGACCTTTGGAGGTCTTCTATTCCAACTCCTGTCATAATTCCTCTTTTCTTTCACAGCACGGGTGTTTGTGACAATGACAGACATGAGAATTCACTTCGCCGGGGAGCATATTACAGAAGCTTCCGGGAGAGGGTTTAGAAAGATCTTCAGCAGAGCAAAGCGTAAATGCAACCATGAACATTCTCGCTCCGAAAGGTGGTGAGATGTGGGTTGAATCTAGTGGTTACCTGCAGCCTTTTGCAGAGTCAACCATGGACTTCACTTCAAGCCACTTCCTGCATCCTTTTTAAACACTTGAATGTCTCGGTGACCTCAGCAAAAGCTCAGAGTTTGAACGGGTGGGTTTAGAAGAAGGGGAGGGAATGATGGGCTTTCTTCCGAAACCCCTCGTTATTTTTTTTTTCAAGACATGTAACAGGAAACAGTAACAGTAACAGAGTTGGAAGGGACCTTGGTGGTCATCTAGTCCCAACTGCCTGCTCATGCAGGAGACCTATACTGGGGATTTGAACCGCCGAACTGCCGACCTCTCTGATCGACAAGCTCAGTGCCTTAGCTACCTAGTCACATTGCGACTATTTATCTATACGTGTATATATACGTGATGATCTGTAGCAGGGTTTCTTAAACTTTGGGTTCTCATTAACTTTGGAATGGGAGAAATCATCTGTTTTAATTAAATTATTTCATTAATTGTATTTTTTTAAATTATTTCAGCTCATTATTTCTCTGCCATGTGAGCCAAGGAAGTGGACCAATAAACTGGATGCGATCCAGTGGTGAAAGCCAAATTTTTTTACTACTGGTTCTGTGGCTGTCGCTTGGTGGGCGTGGTGTGGCTTGAGGGATGTGGCTTGGGGGCATGGCAGGGGAAGGATACTGCAAAATCTCCATTCCCACCCCACTCTGGGGCCAGCCAGAGGTGACATTTGCCTGTTCTCCCAACTACTCAAAATTTCCGCTACCGGTTCTCCAGAACAGGGGTCTCCAACCTTGACAACTTTAAGACTTGTGGACTTCAACTCCCAGAGTTCCTCAGCCAGCTTTGCTTTGGGAGCTTTGGGAGTTGAAGTCCACAAGTCTTAAAGTTGTCAAGGTTGGAGACCCCTGCTCCAGTCAGAACCTGCTGGATTTCAGCCCTGATGGGATCCCTTTCATGAGAGTCTCAAAAGCCTTCTTGGGTAGTAGTATCAATTTATATCTTGCGCTCCCAGGGAGGAAAGAGAAGAAGCAGGAAGGATGGTGGCAACAGTCCTTTTTGAGGTCTTTTCTCCCACAAATACCAGTCATTCCCCTCAGCAGACTGAGATACAAAGTGAAGGAACGGCAGAATGTATATCTTTAGCTCAGCGTGAGAAATGCTAACTTGAAGAATCCCCAAAGAAAAGTTGATTTCCTCATTTGTAAGGAATTTAAATGAAGACTCAACATTTGGTTTTGTGTGGCTTGTTCCCTGGATCACCACAGTGGCACTTAGGGGCCAGAGTAAGCTCCTGTTTCTAAGGGGGAAATCCACCCTCCAAAAATATAAACCCACTGAAAAAGATAAGAATAAGCATGAATTGAATACATAACATGAATACAATGAAAGGGAACGTTAGGACAGGGACGGTAGGCATGCTGGTGCTCTTATGCACTCCCCTTACAGACGTCTTAGGAATGGGGTGAAGTCAACAGTAGCCAGTCTAAGGTTAAAATTTTTCTGGATTTTGGGATGAAACCACAGAGTCAGGTAGTGCCTTCCAGGCACTGACACTCTGTTGCTGAAGTCATATTTTCTGCAATCGAGTTTGGAGCAGTTTACCTTAAGTTTGTATCTATTGTGTGCTCGTGTATTATTGTGGTTGAAGCTGAAGTAGTCATTGACAGGTAGGACATTGTAGCAGATAATTTTATCTACTACACTTAGGTCATACCGAAGGAGGCGTAGTTCTATATTTTCTAACCCCAAAATTTCAAGTCTGGTGGCATAAGGTATTTTGTTGCGAGCGGAGGAGTGGAGGACTCTTCTTGTAAAATATCTCTGGACACGTTCAATTGTATTAATGTCTGATATGCAGTGCGGGTTCTAGACAGACGAGCTGTATTCAAGAATTGGTCTAGCAAATGTTTTTTATGCTCTGGTTAGTAGTGTAATATTACTAAAGAATCTCATGGTTTAGCCATGTATGCTGCAAAGCTAGAATATTAAATCTTCTTAGAGCTGCAACTCTGTGGAAGAGAGAAGTTTCTCCTCGCTGCTATTTGCCCTCTGCAGTTGAAATGGATGCAATTAGAGTTGGGCAGAAACATTTGTCAGTAATTCTCAAAGGATGCCTTTAAACTTCAGATTATCCCCTTGGGCCCAAGTTTTCTTTTTTTATGGGCCCTCTCTGAAAAAAAAAATGAGAGGAAACCAGGGTTATTTCCATCCTTACCTGGATCTTCTTGTAGAATGATTCTTTCCTGGGTTGAAGATGATCTGAACAACTCGAGGGAGAATAAAGGTTGAAGGAAGGAGGTTTGGAAAGAGGAGCCTTCAAATGCTGTAGGTGTAAAGACTGAAGAGCCAGCAAAGCTGAGATAACGTCCTGTCTGGATGCTTTAATGTCTCAATGCTATTAAAGCTCACCTCTATCTTTTTTTTGATCTTCGCCCACCCACTTCCTTTCCCTCGTTCACACTTCTGTTCGGGTCTGGTTCTCGTCTTCACACTTCGCTTCTGAGTTAAGAATGTGTTCGAGGCTGCACTTATTTTCATTCCTATCTCTCTTTTAATCTGGAACTATCTTTGCATGAATCACCTCTTGAGGCCCTGGCCAACGAGAAGTCAGGAGCAACTTGGCTACTTGTTTTTCCTCAGGGTCAATGTTTCTCAACTTTGGCAACTTGACGATGAGTGGATTTTAGTTCCCAAAATTCCCCAGCCAGATAGATAGATAGATAGATAGATAGACAGACAGACAGACAGACAGACAGACATGATAGATAGATAGATAGAAACCCTGTTTCCCCCCAAATCAGACATCTCCTGATAATAAGGCCCAATCGGGCTTTTGAGCGTATGGCAATAAGGCCAAGCACTTATTTCAGGGTTCAAAAAAATATAAGACAGGGTCTTATTTTCGGGGAAACATGTAGATAGAAAGATAGATAGATAGATAGATAGATAGATAGATAGATAGATAGATAGATAGATAGATAGATAGATGATAGATAGATAGATAGATAGATAGATAGATCTAGATAGACAGACAGATAGACAAACAGATAGATGATAGATAGATAGATAGATAGATAGATAGATAGATAGATAGATAGATAGATAGATAGAGCTAGACAGGCAGACAGATAGACAATCAGACAGATAGATGATAGATAGATGGAAGATAGATAGATAGATAGATAGATAGATAGATAGATAGATAGATAGATAGATAGATAGATAATAGATAGATAGATAGATAGATAGATAGATAGATAGATAGATAGATAGATAGATAGGTAGGTAGGTAGGTAGATAGAATAGGACCAAAACATTTGGAAAGAGATATTTTATATTTGGAAAACAGAATACTGATTACAAACAATTCAACATACGTTTGATATCATTAATAAACAGGAAAATTAAGGGTTTGGTATTTGTTTGTTTGTTTCAGAGTCTTTGCAATCCTTAAGAGAGAGAGAGACACACACACACACATTTCAGGCAGGCCATTTTGTGATTTCAGAATCTCATGGGATTCCTTCAAAGCAATCCTTCTCGCACCCTTGGGATCTGTATTTTGCTGTTCTTCTCTCCCTCCTCCCAAAAGAGAGAAGAGGAGGCGGAGGAGGTCCACATGGACGAGGTCTCGGACTCTCTGCTTTCCCTGTCGGACAAAACAGCTCCGTGCATCAACATATGCTGGTGGGCCACAAGACCTAGAAAACCTGCGGGCAGATAGAGAGGGGAGAGCAGGTGGCCATGAGAAAGTACGCTAAACAATTCGAACACCCACTGAGTCATTGTCTGTACCTTCCCAATGGGTTATGTTTACAGATGGTCCTTGACTTACAACCACTCGTTTAGTGACCGTCCAGTTACAATAGCACTGAAAAAAAGTGACTTAGGACCGTTTTTCACACCTAGGACCATTGGGACCTCCCCGTGGCCACGTGGTCAAAATTCAGACCCTTGGCAACTGATTCACATTTATGACCGTTGTGGTGTATCTCCCACCCCCACCCCAAGGGTCATGTGATCCCCTTTGGCGACCTTCTGACAAGCCAAGTCGGTGGGGAAGCCAGATTCGCTTAACGACCGTGTGACTAACTTAAAACCGCTGCAGCGATTCCCTTAACAACTGGGACAAGAAACGTCATAAAAAATGGGGCAAAACTCGCTTAACAAATGCCTCATTTAGCAACAGAAGTTTGAAGCTCAGTTGCGGTGGTAAGTCAAGGACGACTTGTTGGTGCAAGGGGAAAGAATGTTTGTTGCTTTTCTCACGCCATTTTTATTAAGGGAATTTTTAACAAGCAAAAAGCACTGCGAATATTAGAAAAGAAAGAAAGAAAGAATGCAAAGCAAGAGAAAGAGAAAGAAAGTTTGTTTTTTTTTTTAAATTTTTATACCGCCCTTCTCCCGAAGGACTCAGGGCGGTGTACAGCCAAAGGTAAAAACAGTAAGTATACAAAGTTAAAAATATCAATTTAAAATACATATTCAATAGTGGCCGAATTAAAACCGTCAGATTGACCTAACCTAAAATATCCCATATAAAATTACAAAAGATTAAAAATTAAAAATTTAAAAATTTAAAAAATCAGTCCAGTCCCGCTTGAATAAATAAGTGAGTTTTTAATTTCCGGCGAAAGGTCCAAAGGTCAGATATTTGGCGCAAACCGGGGGGAAGTTCGTTCCAGAGAGTAGGTGCTCCAACAGAGAAGGCCCTTCCCCTGGGGGCCGCCAGCCGGCATTGCTTGGCGGACGGCACCCTGAGGAGACCCTCTCTGTGAGAGCGTACGGGTCGGTGGGAGGCATAAGGTAACAGCAGGCGGTCCCGTAAGTTATGGAATGGAGGCCACCAATAGGCTCTGGTTTGACATCTCTGAATCTGCAACCAGGATCTTCATTTGAATCATCACCCCACCTCTGATTTCTTGTTCAGGGCAGAAACTAAATTCAGTTGCTTCTCATTTTTTGAGAACCAAGTCAGAAGCCTTGAATTGAGTTTGGGTTGCCCTCTTTAGTTTATTATTCTCCCATTCTGCTTATTGGGTGAATGGAATCATTTTAATCCTACATAAGACCCAGGTCTTGCTTAGCATGTGAAGAAGGTAACAACAGAACACTGAAATGCAAACATTCTCATATCAGCAAGAGAATCTGGGATCCGGACAGGGGTGAAATGCTCCTGGTTTGGACTGGATCGCCCGATCTGGTAGCGATGGCGGTGGGTAGTTTGGAGAACCGGTAGCAAAAATCCCTGCCCCCCACATGCCCAGCTGAGCCGCACAATCATCAGAGGTGGGGGGTTTTTTTACTTTTAAAAGCATTTTTTCTTTGGTGGAAAAAATGCTTTTAAAAGTAAAAAAAAAAGCCTCTGATGATCACCGCGGCTCATCTGGGATCGCTAGAGCCTTTTAAAAGCATTTTTTCTACAACTTCTTTGCCTGAAGAGGTTGCAGAAAAAATGCTTTTAAAAGGCTCCCCTGACAATCCCAGCTGAGTTGCCTGGTCATCAGAGGCATTTTTTTCTTTTAAAGGCAAAAAAAAACCCTTTTAAAAGAAAAGGAAAGCCTCTGACAATCAGGCAACTCAGCTGGGATCGCCAGAGCCTTTTAAAAGCATTTTTCTACAACCTCTTCGGCCGAAGAGATTGTAGAAAAAATGCTTTTAAAAGTAAAAAAAAAAAGTGAGCCACTCCCACCAGTCACATGACTGCCCACCAAGCCACGCCCACAGAACCAGTAGTAACAAATTTTACATTTCACCACTGAATCCGGAGGTTCACCCTTGTTTGGACAAGGTATGACAACAAAATGTTGGGGGGGGGGGCAAAAAACAACCCAAGGTGAAATAATGGAGCTTCAACAGAACCTTTAAGGTATTGCAGAATCTTAAATGACAATTGTGTCTATTGTGAGGTATTGTGATTGTTTCTGCTATGGGGCATTGTGGGGGTATCCCTGGTGATCCAGAACAATTCTGATTTCAGAGGAATGAACAGAAGAACACTGAACTGTATTCATTTCACATAAAATGTTGCCTGGAAGCCATCTTTCTTATTGCATCTTCAGGCCTGCCACATTTACTACTGTGGGAAACTGAGAGGCGGGGGATTGTATGGAGCACGGGTGATATACAGTCATAATAACATTCCTTTCTCAGAGAGTCAAGGACATCTTGCCAGTGGTGAAATCCAATTTTTTTTTACTACTGGTTCTGTGGGCATGGCTTGGTGGGCACGGCAGGGGAAGGATACTGCAGAATCTCCATTCCCACCCCACTCTGGGGCCAGCCAGAAGTGGCATTTGCTGGTTCTCTGAACTACTCAAAATTTCCGCTACCGATTCTCTAGAACCTGTCAGAACCTGCTGGATTTCACTTCTGCATCTTGCCCTGCACCTGGAGGGTTGGAACTGAGAGGCATCTCCAATCGGCCCAGTGTTTGGATTGGGCCATCGGATGGACAAGTGGGTGTTGGGCAGGGTCTTGAACTTTCCTTTGGGTGGGGAAAACCTGGAAGCTTTCAGATATGACATCGCCAATATGACATCTCTAATAAAATGTAATTTTGAGGAAACTCAAGCCTCAGAGTTTTCTTTCATTGGGGTGGGGGTGTTACTTGGAACCCTGAGAAGTGTTTTCTGGAGATGATCTGGGGTGGGGTTGTGTCTATGGGAATACAGCTGCCATGAGAGGTGTGATGATATGTGGGAATGACCTTGGGAGACAGGAGCCGTGCAGCCTAGACAAAATGTCTATGGAAATTCTCAGTCATCCATGTCATGGTTGTCCCAAAGGTGCTTTTTCAAGAGACAAATGGACTTTTTAGTTTTTCTTAGAAGACGTTTCACTTCTCATCCAAGAAGCTTCTTCAGCTCTGAAAAAGCTTCTTGGATGAGAAGCGAAATGTCTTCAAAGAAAAACCAGAAAAGTCCAATTGTCTCTTGAAAAAGCACCTTTGGGACAGCCTAGGGCCCCAGACAAAGGTTTAGTAAAGGAAATCTAAGTCCAAAAGAAGAGTGGGGTGAAGACAGCTTCTCAGAAGAGATCCTTCTGTTTGTGGGAAGAATAAAACTAAGGAAGGAAAGGGTTACTTTCAGATTTCTGGGTTTGGATGGATGTTACCAGTGGTGGCTTGCTACCGGTTCGCCCTGGATCAGGCGAACTGGTAGCGGCGAGAGGCTCCACCCACCCATCCACCCACCCACCCAGACATCTCTGTGAATGCGCAGAAGCACCATGGGCGCGTGTGAGTGCGCGCATGCCCACAAGCAAACCGGTAGCAATGGAATTTGAAACCCACTACTGGATGTTACAGTTGGCTTTTTCTTTCTTTCTTTTAATCATCATCTCTAATAATTGTTCTAACTTTTTGTAGTTTGGAATGGTTTGACACTCAGGGTCCCTACGGATTAGGCTTATCTACAAGAACAGTCAATAGTCTAAATAAAAAGTGTTGACTTATTCATGCACATTTCTTGATCTCATTATCTCAGTAGCATCCCCCTTCTGCTTCTCTTTTGTGAGGATACTGATGGACCAGTGCCATTGCTAACAACCATCCCCCCTCCCCAAAATAAGCCAATATATAAGCAATCTTTATTTTTGGTTGTAGACCTCCAATGTCAGATGAGGTTTGTAAGCTCCTGAATGCACCTTTTGCTCATTGCAAAACATAACGTGATACAGAGCATCTCAAAAGATGGCCGCCCACCTTCCGCTGAGGGAACCCTTTATTCCCCAGTTAGGAAACTGATCCTACCACCTCACTAAAAACCACCCTCTGGAAACATACAAATATACAAATGATATTCTTTCATCTCACCACTTAAAATAAAGAAGGGACAAGTGGACCAGGCCAGGTAGAAGGGCCACTGATAGGAGGCGGCAGATGTTCTGCTGATGCCGTGTGTGGAGATCCGGATGGTGTAAATGCTTAGGCCGAGGAACACCAAGGCAGCTGTGGAAGCACAGGGAGATGATGAACTAGATTCCTTTGAGATTCTTTTTAAAACGTTTTTAGATTCTTATTTTGAAAAAAATATTTGAAAACAAGGTTATCTGAGTAACCTTCTGACCTCAATGGGATTGGCCCACCACCTACGCAGGCAGAAGGGACACACTCTGGACGTTGGTTCAGGAATTCCAGTTGGGCAGGATGGGGAATCAAGGAGAACAGCATTTCTGCCATAGCTCCTGCCCTCTGGAACATTGTGAGCTGAGATCTGCCCCGACCTTCTCAGCCAAACATGGCTGGGGCCATTTTGGAGGCTTCAGGGTTGCCACAGTGTGAAGAAGGGATAGGGAGGGAGGCAGTGGCGGGTTTCAAATTTTTTTACTACCAGTTCTATGGGTGTGGCTTGATGAGCGTGGCAGAGGAAGGATACTGTAAAATCCCCATTCCCTCCCCACTCCAGGGGAAGGTTACTGCAAAATCCCCATTTCCTCCTGATCAGCCGGGACTCACGAAGCAGAGAATAGATGGAAGGCGGGTCAGTCAGAATTTTTACTACCAGTTCTCCAAACTACTCAAAATTTCCACTACCGATTATCCAGAACTGATCAGAACCTGCTGAAACCCACCTCTGGAGTGGGGGGGACACAGTTAGATGGGGGTTTGTAGCCAAAACAAAATTTTTTCCTGTGGGAACTAAGGTCATTCCAACAGGTGGAATGGAGGAAGGAGGAGGGAGCACCGTATCCAGGCAACTAGCCAGCACCTTGATTGGACAATGTGACTGATTGTTTGGGGAAAGAGGAAACTTTCACTTTTAATCAGATAAAAACCACGGGAACTTTCAGAGTCGGTTTTCACCAGCTTGTGCCAATATGATATCTCCAATAAAATTGTTCGTTGAGGAACTTGTATGCCTTGGAGTTATTTTTTCTATGGAGTTATTACTTGGAACCCTGGCATAAGTAAGTAAGTGAGTGAGTAAGTAAGTAAGTAAGTAAGTAAGTAAGTAAGTAAGTAAGTAAGTAAATAAGTAAGTGTATTTTTAGTAATTGAATGTCTACCAATACCATAAATTTTTACCTGCGATGAAAGATCCCACGGCAGGCACCAGATACCGGTACGTTGCAGAAGTGGTGGAATAGCGATATGTGATACTCATAAATGATGCCCCAACGAATCCACAGAAAAGAGCCATTACCAGGAGGGTCTTGGCACCATTGACATTGGCTGTGGTAGTAATGACAATAAAATAGAAGACTACTTGTTAGAAGCTTTGAGAGCAGGGCTATTCTCCGTGTGTGGACACACACATTTATACACATCTTTCAAAACCTGAATTATGCATCAATCAAAAATGGCTGGACTGTAACAGATCATTTTATAAGTCCATACCAGAAACCCTCTCTAGCCTGCCAAGATCCCGTATCTCAGGTGTCAGAAGCAATTATTGACATATGTCAGCCTCTTTCAAATTAAGTACCCTTTTACGCACTCACCAAGGAATGTGTGCAGATGTGCATTTGAGATACCCAAACAGTAACTGCTTGAATGCTCTGGAAAACCTACTATTTATTTATTTATTCAATTCCTGTAGCTGCTCTCAAATCAAGTGACTCTGAGTGGCGAACAATCATAAAACAATACCACAGAATTAAATACTGTATATATGGCAGCTGAGGGGGAAAAAAAGTATCATCATGAATAAATACAGCCAGGAAACAGGGCTCTGAGTCCCAGGCCTAGACACAAAGTCAGGACTTCAAGGCCTTGTGAAAGGCCGACAGGGTTGGGATCATCCTCAATTCTGAAGGGAGAATGTTCCAGAAGGCAGGGGATACAGTAGAGAAGGCACCTCTCTTAGTCTCCACCAGCTGACATTCTTTGGTTGAGGGGATCAATAGCATGCCCAACCTGGATGGACCAAATTGGATGGGTGGAAACCATTGGGAGAATATGGTCCCTGAGGTAACTTGGATCCAAGGGCTTTAAAGGTGACAAACTAACACCTTGAATTACACACAGAAAAGCACAGGCAATCAATGCAGTTCAGACAGAGGTAGTGTTACACGTGTGGAATATTCAACACCATCTGCTATCCTTGCACCCATATTTTGTACCAGTTGAAGCAAGGTGATTTAGAGGTGCTCTGTGCAGAGACATAGAAGAGCTTTAGAAGGTAAGGTGGAAGAACCCAACAAGCTTAAATAGCCACTTTGGGATGACTCTTGATCCAAATTGAAGGAGTTCTAGAAGAAGGGACCCCACAATTCTGGGAAGCAAAAGTTGTGCGCTCTCTTACGTGCAGAAGCAACAAGATTAGGGCACACCAGCTTTATACAGACTTTCCAAAGGCCACTGTAGTAAATCTGCAGCTCAGTCTCCACTTTGATCCATTGGTGGTCCATAATAACAAAAACGAGACTGAAGAGAGTGCCGAGGGTGAACACTGTAGCCATTCTTTCACTCCACGACATGGCTGAATTGAGGAAAGTGGAGGCTTTTCTTCATGCAGATGTCTTCCACTTAAGGCAAGCTCTTCACACCCAACCCACGAATATGGAGAAATGATGAGTTTCCAGACAGACATTGGAGACCCTACTGGAATCAGAATCTGCCCTTTATTCCTTGGAATGATGAGGAAATCACCATTCTGCACCATTAAAATTCAGAGCCTACACACACACACACACACACACACACACACACACACACCATTCCAAGTTCCATCACTAGCCTGTTGGTTACCATGGTGTTGTGACCCAGACCCAAGTAGGTAGTAATAAACTTAGTCTGTGGAAAAACAAACTTTATTCAAACAGCTGGGAATTACTTCATTCCCAGCGTCGTTCATCTCAAAGTAAAACAAATGCCTCCCAACACAAATTCCTCAGTTATCTCACAAACCTTAGTCCAATTAGGCAAACTGCCAAAGACCCTTCCTGGCAAATGTCCAGAAGCCACAAAAACAAAGACGTACACGAAGAGAAGACGGAGCAGAAGACGCAGCTACAATGTTGTTTTCCGGCAAAGCTGAAACACTGGTGCTGGTCTGTTTTAAGCCTGATGGTGGGGGGGCCAATCATCTCTTGGCCCTACTCCTGAGTTGTCCTCTCTGCTTGAGCTGCTCTTGCCTTCTGGCAGCTCTTCTCATGTGTGCCTTAGGAACAGGCTCCTCCTGTTCCTCTGCCTCACTACTATCAGTCTCTGGAGGCTCTGGAGTCCGCACCTCACTTCCCGATGGGCCTGGCCTCACCTCAGCCTCATCGCTGTCCGACTCCGTTACCAGCTCCGTAGGTTGCTGATGGACCACAACACATGGCTGCCACTGGACATTCAAATCATCAAATGATGGAATGTCAGCCAGCAGGTGTGGTAAATCTGAGACTGAATTTGTTCTTTCTTTTCCTGAATTCTTCTTCATAAGAGTGGTTTTGTTTTCCTATCACTCTTTCGAGCTGCATTTGAATTTATTTTACTGAAGCAGTGTGGTCAAGGCACTGTGGTTTATAGGCTCTGGGCCTTCAGGTGATTGTATTCTTGGGAGCTTGGCAGAACCACTTTATATCAACCATTGCAATCTTCTGCATTTTTATGTGGTACTGCAATTCTTTTTTAAAAAAGTTTTTTATTTTTATTTTTTAACAAACCACACAAAAATGCGTGAACAGGATGCCTCCTGAGTGTCATACATTCTAATACAAATAAAACTAGTAGAATTGAACAGCCAAGAAGCAGATTCAGACAGAAATAAAGATCCAAGAGAAGAATATGGGAGGCAAGCCAAAAAAAAAAGCATAGCAATTAAAGTATTGAAGCGGGCAAGAGATGATGGATAGATGGTTTCTCTTTTTTGTTGTTGTTCTGATTTCCTTTTCCTTTTCTCTTTCTTTCTTTTCTTTTTTTAGGTAGGTGACATGACTAGAAGTTAGGTAGGATAGAAAGACAGAGATTAATGCATCAAAAAAAAATGGCAAGAGACAAAAGTATTATCCTTGAAACGAGGTTGTTTTGAATTATTAACAGACAAAAATATTAGTGTCCCTGAAAGACAATATGTGAGGAAGATCTGGAAGAAATGGGTTGATTATATGTTTTATATCTATCATAAAAGACTAGGTATTTGGATTTATACTGGATTTTGACGAGGAAGGACTAAATTTGAATAGATATTGTAATTTTCGGTATTGAAATTTCATAATGTGTTGTACTGTATTTTAAATAGAATATTCTTGAAAGATTTTATGTAAGAAAGACCTGGGGGAAAAATTATATGGTTATATAAGCTATAAGGGAGATATTCTTTGAATTGGATTGGATTTTTATGCTTTAGCTGGTTTTAAATACTTTAGGATTAATTTGTTCTATTGATTTATATATTTTATTACTGTTAATTGTTAATTTTTTTTTTCCTGAAGGATTTTGGTTATGTTAGGAGGAAGTCAGAGCTAGAGAGGGAAAATTGGTATAATAGTTTTGGGGAAAAATTTTCTTAGCATATGTTTGTTTTATTTTTAACTATACCTTGTGCTTCTTCCGGGAAGTCAGGGGGGAGGGGGGAGGGATCAGTGAAGGGAGGGGGGTTGGGGGGAAAGGGGAAAAAAATTTTTTGTAAAACTTTTTGAATAAAAAAAAAAGAAGAAGATAATTTTAGAGGGCCCACAATACTTAAGATATCCATAAACCTACCACTTCTCCAAGATCTTTGATGTTAATGAATCCACCTTCCACTTTTTCTTCTCCATAAAGTACATGTTCTGTATGAATGGTGCAGTGGCCTAGAGGTGAAGATGCTTGCTTCCCACTCAGAAGGTTGAGAGTTCAATCCTAGGCAGCTGCAGATATTCCTCTATCAGGGCGCAAAAGTGAAAATATCTGCTGCAAACTCCACATAGGTGTCAGGAAGAGCATCCGGCCAGTAAACACTCCTCTCCATTCAGTTGCCATGATTCCACCCCAAATAAATGGATTAGAGGGTTGTAAAAAAGAAAAAAAAGTACGTGTTCTGTACATCTGTAGGATGTATTTCCTTTGCATTATCCTTCATATATATATATATATATATATATATATATATGGTTCTCTCTATGTGTGTGTATGTTTCAGCATAATTCTGGAATGCCAAGCTTGGTACACAGATGACTTACCCTCTGGAAAAAAATACTGAATTTTGAATTTTTTTTTATTTTTTATTGGCCAAGTGTGATTGGACACACAAGGAATTTGTCTTGGTGCATATGCTCTCAGTGTACATAAAAGAAAAGATACGTTCATCAAGGTACAACATTTACAACACAATTGATGGTCAATATATCAATATAAATCATAAGGATTGCCAGCAACAAAGTTACAGTCATACAGTCATAAGTGGAAAGAGATTGGTGATGGGAACTATGAGAAGATTAATAGCAGTGCAGATTTAGTAAATAGTTTGACAATGTTGAGGGAATTATTTGTTTAGCAGAGTGATGGCCTTCGGGAAAAACTGTTCTTGTGTCTAGTTGTTCTGTTGTGCAGTGCTCTATAGCGTCGTTTTGAGGGTAGGAGTTGAAACAGTTTATGTCCTGGATGTGAGGGATCTGTAAATATTTTCACGGCCCTCTTCTTGATTCGTGCAGTATACAGGTCCTCAATGGAAGGCAGGTTGGTAGCAATTATTTTTGTGGAGGTAAGACATCCCTAACACCCCTCGGGTTGTGTGTTCTGTTAAGATACAGCCTGTTGTACCTTAAAATGGCTTCTACTCTACTGCCTTAAAATGGATTTTACTGTACAGCACAGTGGGGTTGCCATGTTAATGGCTTCACAGTACTCCACAAGGGGGCTCCCTCTGATAAGGAGGAAAATCCAACATTAGAAATTACGTTTGGTCTGGACATTTTCAACAAGGCTTTGATTATTCTTGAGGACAAAAGTATGGCCATGATCACCACTACTAGACCGAAATGACGTACTTCACGCAGATTACATACCAGAAAAGAACTACAATGTTGAACAGCTTAGTGCATATATCGCGGACAAGAAGCCACTTCTAAATCAAGATCAGAAAAAAACGTACCAAATAACCATGGATCAGCTAGCAAAACAACAAGGTGGTATCATTTTACTTGACGCTTCTGGGGGCATAGGGAAAACATTTTTAATTAATTTAATGCTTGCCGAAATCAGGGCTCAGGGTGAAGTTGCTCTTCCTGTCTAATACAGAACTGGGATAAATAAATACACGGGCAATGCTGGGTTATCAGCTAGTTTTAAATAAACAGGAACGACACACGGATAGCTTGAGCCATTTAGCTGATTCACTGCTTCTGGTTGAAGGAGGAGCCTTCCTTCCTTCCTTCCTTCCTTCCTTCCTTCCTTCCTTCCTTCCTTCCTTCTTTCTTTCCTTTCTTCCTTCCTTCCTTCCTCCCTCCCCCCTCCCTCCCTCCCTTATTCAAAAGCAGGCAAACACTTTCCCCTTGCATAGAAAATAGCACTAGCAAAGGGAGACCAAAAAGTGAGATATTAAAATTGTGTTATGTATGAATCAGTCAAATAATCAAAAATATTAGTGTTGCATTTGGATACCTTGCATTTTATGCCTCTCTCTCTCCCTCTCTCTCTCTCTCTCTCTCTCTCTGTGTGTGTGTGTGTGTGTGTGTGTGTGTGTGTGTGTGTGTGTGTGTGTGTGAGAAGGGAGTTTTTATTTCAGAAGGAAAGTATAAGAGCTTAGGATTCTTCAGTATCTTACTGCAGTGAAAAAAAATATCAGAAGTTACTGCATTTTTAAATTTCTTTAATCCTAACTTTATCTCTTCTAGTCCCTTTCCTTTCCCCTTTCCTCCATTGTCTTTATTTCTATTTCTATTTTATATTACTTCAGTGTACATTGGTAAGTCCTGGTGCCAGTACACTCTGAGTCCTGCCTGTCCACGTTTAGGAGAATCTTATGTTGTCTCATCCAAATTCTTCCTCTCCTGGATGTAAGATTGTTTGATAGAGTCTTCCTCAAATACTATCAGTATGAAAAGGAGTCCTGGGAGGAAATGGAGAAAACTCAAGCGGTTGGTAGAAGTGGAGTACCATCATTCTGCAGCAACGTTGTGCTTCAATATTTATTTATTTATTTATTTATTTATTTATTTATTTATTTATTTATTTATTCATATTTTTATACCGTTCCTTCTCCGAAGACTCAGGGCGGTGTACAGCAAATAAAACAACAAAAATCCAAAACAAATTAAAATACTATAACAAGTTTAAAAATCTGATTCGACCGCTGTATACTTAAAACATTAGCTAAAATTATTCAAAAGCTAAAACCATGTTAAAAACCCACTAAAACCCCCCATATTAAAATCAATCAGGCCAGCCCCGCTTGGTGAAAAAAGAAAGTCTTGAGCTCGCGTTTAAAGGTCCGGAGATCAGGGAGGAGACGGAGTCCCACCGGCAACTCATTCCATAGAGCCGGGGCCCCCACAGAGAACGCTCTTCCCCTGGGGGCCGCCAGCTGACATTGGCTAGCTGACGGCACCCTAAGAAGGCCCACCCTGTGAGAGCGCACTGGACGTACCGGACAATGGGAGGTAACTGTCGGCAGCAGGCGGTCCCGTAAATATCCCGGTCCAATGCCATGGAGTGCTTTGAAGGTGATAACCAACACCTTGAAGCGCACCCGGAAGACCACCGGCAACCAGTGCAGCCTGCGCAGGAGAGGCTGCGCTGGTTGCCGTACGCAGTATGCCGTACTGCGTACAATACATACGCAGTCACCTCTATAACTCTTCTCCTCTAACCTGTGGCATGACTAAGCTGCCAGAGCACTTGAGAACGTACATCCTTTGTGAGCTTCATGTTGATGAGGAACATTGTTGTTTCATTTCCTCCTACCTCTCCCCCATTCCCCACTGTTGCCACCACTCACCTGTGTTGTGTGGGGGTGTGATTTGCGTACCTTTGGCTTAACGTGGTGTTTCTGAACTTCAACTCCCAGAGTAAGATAGCATCTTACTGCCTTAGTGTGATACAGTAACTCATTGTTGCGATTTACAAATTCGGCTTGTCTTTTGACTTAATGACCACAATCGAGCCCAAAGTTTCTCTTGCTAAATAAGACATTTGTTCTGTGAGTTTTGTCCCCACAGTTGCTAAGTGAATCACTGCAGTTGTTAAGTTAGTAACACAATGGTTAAGTGAATCTGGTTTCCCCACTGACTTCGCTCGTCAAAAGGTTGCAAAAGATGATCACACAGCAATAGCACTTAGACTTATATACCGCTTTACATTGCTTTTACAGCCCTCTCTAAGCAGTTTACAGAGTCAGCCTCTTGCCCCTGAAAATCTGGGTCCTCATTTTACCCACCTTGGAAGGATGGAAGGCTGAGTGAACCTTGCATGACCCAGGCACACTGCAATTGTCCTAAATACGAGTCGGTTGCCAAGCAATTTTGATTACACAATCACGGGGATGCGGCAACAGTCGTAAGTGTGAACAACGGCCATAGGTCACTTTTTCCCCCCAATGCTGTTGTAACTTTGAACAGTCACTAAGTGAACTGTTGTAAACCAAGGACTACCTGTAATAGTTTATGGCTTAATCTTATATGTAAACGTACCATACTGGCTGGGGAATTCTGGAAGTTGAAGTTCACACATCTTAAAATTCCTGTGGTGAAGGCCTGGTGTTATGACGCACACCCGTATATGATTTACTCAGTTCCATCACCCATCCTGCCTACAAGTGCTTTTCTCTACAATTGTTATTCCCCAAGAAAATATCCATTTATTGGTTCAAATCAGGGGTGGGTTCTATTTACCTTTACTATGGTTCGCAAAGGGGCCGGGCGCACATGCCCGCTTCGCTCACACGCACGCACTTCTGCACAGGTGCAGAAGCTTTCTGATGACGTCTGGATCAGTCGGCGGAGCCTCCCGCCGGTTTTACTACCAGTTCTTGCAAACCAGTCCAAACCGGGGGCAACTCACCTGTTGTGACCCAGGTTCCTGGACCCGGACTCCTGGACTCGGATGATTCAGAAAGTGAGGGAGAAGACCTGGCAAGCCCTGCTTCTCTTGGGCCCTCTCCCTCCCTGGCACCCACTCAAAGGGAGGAGGAGGGGCCGGCAAGGCCTGATTCTCTCGAGCCTTCTTCTGATTTGGCAACCCCCCAAGAACAGTTTTGGAGTGATGCAAGACTGCGCAGACGTGACCGGCACGCGCAGCAGAAGCAGCGTTGGGATAAAGCCAAGGAATGATGGTCATGCAGTGACATCTGCAGAGACTATAAATAGGAGGCGGGACTTCCTGGTTTTTTGTCTTGGACAAAGCAATGAATTTGCTGTATCAATGGAGGGAAGAATATATTCGTGAGTAATTCTGGCCTTATCTATAATTTCCTCGTTATCTCCAGAAACTTGGCAGGCCCGTGGGTAGACGTGGCCAGGACATTTATCTATGTAAATAAAATAGAAGAGGAGGCCTTTGACTCTTTGTTGGGAGTATTGGGGGAGGGAAACAGAACATCACCACTGGTTCAAATGAACAAATGCAACCAGCCTTCCTTTCACTTAGATGAATGCCACTGCCCCAATTAAATTGCTAAAGACTGGAGCGGCCATCTTCGTCCTAGAGTTTTGCCCCTGCAGCGATAATCCATTCTAAGTATCCGTTCTTAATACACACACAGACAGAGAAGAAAGACAAATACACTCATGGCTGTTGCCAAACTGCTGCCTTCACACGCTCACTCCTTAGCTTACACCAGTGGTGAAATCCACTTATCTTTGCTACCAGTTCGGGAATGGCAGCGCGTGTATAATGATGTCCTGGCAGATGGGCGGAGCCTCCTGCCGCCGGCGCTACCTGTTCATGTGAGCCGGATAGATCAGGCTGGATTTCACCACTGGCTTACACCTATCTCTATCCATATGTCTCAATCCTTCCTTAACATTCTCTGCAGCTTTCAGCTATTAGATAGTTGGTTGTGGCTGAACTCACCATTCAGTAGGAAAAGGAAGCTAGCAAAACAACCCATGACAAAGCACCAGGAGATGTACATTGGTTCAGTAGTATCTGGAGCTGGATGACCGAGAAATCCTTTGAATTTAAGGGACAGGCCATACAACACCAACGCGGTTAGTGATATGATTCCTGGAGAAGGAGGGAGAGAAAAGAATTTACGAGCACAGTCTGAGAACTTCTAAGAGGTTTAAAAGCAGCTCCTTCCTTGCCTGACTTGCTGCCTGAGAGGCAGAAATATCTACCCACAGCTTCCTCAGAGCTGAAGAAGCTTCTTGGATGAGAAGCAAAACGTCTTCAAAGAAAAAAACAGAAAGTCTTGGAAAAGCACCTGTGGGATGGAGGGTGTCCTACTTTTCTCCATCTTTCTTAGCAACCCAAGCTTGAGGATGTGATACTTCTGCTGTGTTTTGGGGGCAGAAGACCCATCTATATTTGCCTTATATGTCTCACTGAAGCCAGTGGTTACGGAACCAATGAAGTCAGTTCTTCCAGCCACTAGGAAATGGTATCTGGAAGCCTTAATAAGGTTTTGTAACAGAATAACAGAGTTGGAAGGGACCTTGGAGGTCTTCTAGTCCAACTCCCTGCTTAAGCAGGAAAGCCTATACCCATGATGGTGAACCTACGGCATGCGTGCCACAGGTGGCATGCGTAGCCATATCAGTGGGCATGCGAGCTCAGCTCCAGCTGATTTTCAGGCCTTCTGAGCCCACCAGAAGAAGGAAAATAGGCTGTTTCCTGCCTCCGGAGGACCTCGGGGATGGTGGTGGGGAAGGCCCATTTTTCTCTCTCACCTGGCTCCAGAGCCTCTCTAGGAGTCTGGTGGGGGGCTAAAATGGCCTCCCCCACCCCAGGTCCCACCGGAAGTTGGCAAAGAGGCTGTTTCTGGCCTCTGGAGGACCTCCAAGGGGGTGGGGAAGGGGTTTTCCTCTCCAAACTCCAAGAAAGGCCCTGGAGGCTGGGGACAGCAAAAAATGAACCGTCCGGTCCCACTGGAAGTTGGCAAATGGGGCATTTTCACCCTCCGGAGGACCTCTGCGGGGATGGGGAAGGCTGTTTTGCCCTCCCTCCCCAGACTCCTAGAAAGGCTCTGGAGCCAGGTCAGAGAGGAAAACGGGCCTACCGGGCCATCACGTGCCAGGAGCGGGGGGAGTGGAGGGCAGTCGCGCACACATGCGCAGGGGCGGGGCACATAGAATTATGGGTGTGAGCATGCGTGCGTGTGACACCCCACCCCCAGCCTCTGCTCCTGGCACGTGATGGCAAAAAGTTTAGCCGTCACTGGCCTATAGCATTTCAGACAAATGCTTGTCCAGTTTCTTCTTTAAAACCTTCAGTGATAACCCATAACTTCTAAAAGACTGTTTGATTGATTAGTTGTTCCCACTGTCAGGACATCTCTCCTTTCTTCTAAGTTGGCTCTCTCCTTGATTAGTTTGCTTCCATTGCTCCTTGTTCTGTCTTTGGAGAATAGATTTTGATACCATTGCAGAGACAGCATATCTACCAAGCGTACTCAGCGTAGGAAGAGGGCCATGTATTTCTCAAGGGGCTGGTTGGGGAATTCCGGGAGTTGAAATCCACATGTGTCAAAGTTGCCAAGGTTTGGAAACACTAGTCTGTGATCATTTCAGGCAATTTCAAAAGATCCCAACAATCAGAATGGGTTTTTAACCCGTTGCAATTGTTAATCCGTAAGGCACCTGGAATCTGTGTTCCCCTCGGGCTTCGACAACTACCTCACCTTAGGACCTTTCGCCGCGAACTTAAAACCTATTTATTTCGTATGGCTGGACTAGCTTGATTTTATCTTTAAAATTTTAATTGGATGATGGGTTTTAAATTTTGGTAATTTTATGGGGTGAATTGTTATTTTAAATTTCTGGGCAAGTTTAAATCAGTTTTTTAAGGGTTGTTTTAATTATTGTGTATGTTTTGTATTTTATCTGCCTGTTCACTGCCCTGAGTCCTTCGGGAGAAGGGCGGTATACAAATTAAAATATTATTATTATTATTATTATTATTATCTATTTCATCTGCATCTACGTGACTTTTTCCACCCCTCTTCCAGTCCATCACCCTCAATTTAAATCCTACATCAGTTGACCTATTCTATGATGGTGTTGAGTTGTAGCTCATGGATATTTCTGCTTTTCAAAAAATCTCTTAGGTGGAAAGGTGCTACCAGATTACAAGAACCTTATTTATTAGATTTTTTTAATCCTGCCTTTGTTACATTAAAACTGAAACGGCAAACACACATAATTTTTATTTATTTATTTACATTTATATCCCGCCCTTCTCTGAAGACTCAGGGCGGCTTACATTGTGTAAGGCAATAGTTTCATCCTATTTGTATATTTATATACAAAGTCAACTTATTGCCCCCCCCAACAATCTGGGTCCTCATTTTACCTACCTTATAAAGGATGGAAGGCTGAGTCAAGCTTGGGCCTGGTGGGACTCAAGCCTGCAGTAATTGCAGGCAGCTGTGTTTAATAACAGGCTATCTTACAGCCTGAGCCACACCGCGGCCCACATCGCGGTAAGGGGAAGGAATACTCCTTCCCCTTACTATTTTCCCCACAACAACAACCCTATGAGGTACGTTGGGCTGAGAGAGAGAAAGAGAGAGAGAGAGAGAGAGAGGGAGGGAGGGAGAGGATCCAAAATAATCCAGGTACTCTTCATGCCCAAGACAGGACTAGAACTCACTGTCTCCTGGTTTCTAGGCAGCAACCTTAACCACCACATCAAACTGGTTGTACCAGTTATAAAGTGCTAAAAATCTATTGGGTCTGAGACCTTCTCAGGCATGCTGGCTGGGGAAAGTCTGGGAGTTGAAGTCCACCCAACTTAAAAGTTGCCAACAATGAGAATCATCGCTCTAGTGTAAAAACCCAAAGGAGGAAGGTGGACACCACTCCTAGATTGGGTCTTTGATTACTCGGGTTTTCTCCCACGTAAAATTGGAAGTGTCTTGGCGACGTTTCGACGAAGTCTCATTCGTCATCTTCAGGCTGGTGTTTACAAGTTCATGCTTCTAGGAGCACTCCTAGATTGTTCGTAGTATTTATTTATTTATTTATTTTATTTAATTTTTATACCGCCCTTCTCCCGAAGGACTCAGGCGGTTCACAGCCAAGTAAAACAACCAGTACATAAATACAATTAAAATTAATAATTAAAAAACTAATTCAATATGGCCCAAATTTAAAACTCCAATTAAAACCCATAAACCCATTAAAATTTAAAACTCAATAATAAAATTCTAAAACATCCTATGCCAGTCCTGCGCGGAAGAATAAATATGTCTTCAGCTCGTGGCGGAAGGTCCGAAGGTCAGGAAGTTGTCGAAGTCCTGGGGGAAGTTCGTTCCAGAGGGTAGGAGCCGCCAAAGAGAAGGCCCTTCCCCTGGGGGCCGCCAGCCGACATTGTTTGGCTGACGGCACCCTGAGGAGTCCCTCCCTGTGAGAACGCATGGGTCGGTGGGAGGCAAACGGTGGCAGTAGGCGATCCCGTAAATAACCCGGTCCTAAGCCATGGAGCGCTTTAAAGGTAGTATGGACAAAAGTCATCATAAATGGCACGGAGCCATCTCTACCTGTAAATAAGTTGGTGAAAAGAGGCCAATTGGAGTGCTTTAAGCTGGACTTGGTAAAGAGCATGCAACCAACTGCTATGAATCCAGAGATTGTGCTGAGTGACATTAAAATTCTGATCAGTTGAAGGCTTTCTGGGGATAAAAGGAAGGCAAATGTTGAAAACATCAAATACTCTGTTTTCCCGAAAATAAGACCCAACCGGAAAATAAGTCCTAGCATGGTATTTCAGGATGCTCGTAATATAAGCCCTACCCCCAAAATAAGCCCCACTTAAGCTTGTCAGCCAGATGGATGCATTTAGTACCCCTCACAAATGTATCTGAGTATCATGTAGCTTAAAAGATATCAGAACGTTATAATTTTACTGTTAGATTTTTGATTCACAAAGCGATATGTCTTTGTCTAATTTTGTGCTGCAATTTGTATATTCTTTGCGCAGATGTTTTCCTATTCTCCATAAATAGCGTGTTTCCCCGAAACTCTCTTGATAATAATCCCAATCGGGCTTTTCAGTGCATGCATTAAAAAAAGCTCCCCCACCAAATAAGCCCCTGACATAACTACTTACACGCATGCGCAGCCAGTCCCGCCATTTCCTCTGATTGCTTGCCGTGCAAACAACATGTTGAAAAGGCAAGGCTGGAGAGAGGGGAAGTGGGGGCGGAACTTGCCCTCCCCTCCCTGTTCTTCATGCCAGCTGAGCAGCTGGCCGCTGCTGCCCTGATGTGTCCCGCCGCTGCCTCATGGAGCAGGACTTGTTGTGCCATTGCACACATAAACTGCAGCGCTGCCGCGAGCTTCAACATACCGGCACAGCTGCATCCTGCCACTCGTGGCTGCGCCGGTATGCCGAACCTTGATGTTTCCCTGGACACAATGGTGAGGAATGCGATGGAGCAGGAAAGGTAAAACACACATCCTGCTTCTTGCCCACCCCACCTGCCACCCCCAAATTGCATCCCTAAAGGGGGCAGGTGGCTAAGCAAGGGGCAGGAGTCCTGCCATGCCCGGCGAGGAGGATGGGAAAAGAGACGGCAAGGGAAGTCACATCTCGCTCCACATGTCTCACTTCTCCCCCTCCCCACCTGCCATCGCTCTCGATAAAGAGACAGTGGGGAAGGGAAGCAACCACATTGCTGTTGCCATTGGGATGAGGTGGAACCTGTTGGGCCGCAAGATGCACATCTTACCTTTCCAGCTCCATGGCGTTCCTCGCCATTGTGTCCAGGGAAACACGTTGTAAAAGAAAACTTCTCTCAAGTTCGAGAAGTTTGATTGAACTTGAAAGAAGTTTTTTTTTTATAACGTGTTTCCCTAGACATAACAGTGAGGAATGCCACAGAGGTGGAAAGGTAAGACGCACGTCCCACTTCTCGCCCGCCCCACTTGCCACCCCCAAATTGCATTCCTAAAGGGGTCAGGTGGCTATGCAAAGGACAGGAGCCCTGCTATGCCTGGTGAGGGGTGGACAGAAGAAACGGCAAAGGGAGCTATGTCTCGCTCCATGTATCTCACTTCTCTCCTGCCCCACCTGTCAGAAAAGAGCCTTTGTGAAACCCATCGCACCGCCGCTGCCACCTTGTGGAGCAGGACTCTGCAAGGCTTGTGCTGTTGCATGCATGAACGGCAGCACTGCCACGAGGTTCAACATACCAGCGCAGCTGCGAGTGGCAGGACGCCAGCTGTTCCGGTATGATGAATCTCACGGTGGTGCTGCCATTCGTGCGTGCAGTGGCACAACAAGCCTTGCATAGTCTTGCTCCATGAGGCAGCGGTGGCCACTCCTTTAGGAGTGGTGCAGTGGCCTAGAGGTGGAGCTCTCGCTTCACAATCAGGAGGCTGTGAGTTCAATCCTAGGTAGAGGCAGGCTGAGTGGCCAGCCACTCGGCTGGCACGGGGAACAGGGAGGGGAGGCAGCAGCAGTGACGGAACATCCAGTCCCACACTCACCTCTTCCTCCACCCCCAAAATAATAAGACACCCCCCCCAAAAAATAAGGCCAAGCCCTTATCAAGATCCTGTCATGAGTGTTCATAAGCCACGAGTGTTCATGTGCATGCATACCCCTGCCCTTCCCATGAAACCATCCCCTCTTTCCCCCTTCCCCCCCCCTCTGGGCCGCAAACCCAGAAAGGTTGGGGAACTCTGCCCTGGAGTGATGCACTGTAATCCATGTTTCCACTTCTTCCCATCAATCTCTAAACTGAACTTCCCATGGAGAAGGCAAGGAAGATGGGAATAATCCTTACTTGTGTTCGCGACAAGTTTCTGGCAGATGTGGTTCTTGCAAATGTTCCAGAGACCCACATTGATGGGAGTATTAGCATGGACGATTGTAAGCCAGAATGGAGAGAATAACGTGGTGAACAAAAGAAACAAGCCCACGCAGGAAAAGATCCTGGTGAAAAACTGATACCAGAACAATAAGTTTGAGACTTCGCTGTCCAGGACGCCTTTGGGAAAACAAAAGGGGTGGGGAGGAAACACTTGTTTATTTCATCATGATATTTGTATCCCTCCTTTAGGAGTGGTGCAGTGGCCTAGAGGTGGAGCTCTCGCCTCACAATCAGGAGGCTATGAGTTCAATCCTAGGTAGAGGCAAATAGTTTTCTCTCTGGGCACAATGAGAATATATCTGCTGAACAAAACTCCGCATTGGTGTCAGGAAGGACATCTGGCTAGTAAACACTCTGTAGCTCCATTCAGTTGCCCAGACTCCACCCTGCAAGGGATTATGGGTTCATTAAATGATGATGATGATGCTTTGTATCCCTCCTTTTTTTTTTCTTTGAGTTGGCTCACATCTATAAGAACATCCAAAAGTTGACTTGTACCTAGAACAAACCAACTATGTTCTTTTCTTCTTTCCCCCACATTTCTGCCAAATTGCTCCACTTTCTTAACATCAGGATTGAGTAAGGTAAAGGTAAAGGTTCCCCTCGCAAATACGTGCTAGTCGTTCCTGACTCTAGGGAGCGGTGCTCATCTCCTTTTCAAAGCCGAAAAGCCAGCACTCTCCGAAGACATCTCAGTGGTCATGTGGCCGGCATGACTCAACGCCAAAGGTGCACGGAACACTGTTACCTTCCCACCAAAGGTGGTCCCTATTTTTTCTACTTGCATTTTTACATGCTTTCGAAACTGCTAGGTTGGCAGAAGCTGGGAAAGTAACCAGAGCTCACCCCATTGACGGCAGCACTAGGGATTCGAACCACTGAGCTACTGACCTTTCGATCGACAAGCTCAACGTCCTAGCCCCTGAGCCACCGCATCTTGAGTATTGAGTAGCAACAGGCAAAATTGTAAGAGATTCCCTTGGTGTCCTTCCAGTGCGAGCTGTCCCAAAAACGGAGAATGAGATTGGAACCCTAATGGCATCTCAAAATTCTCTACCAATGTTAGGGGAGAGATGGAATCTCCATGTTTTTTTCCAGGGGAAGGACAGATTTCTCTCCTCTTGGGAGCATAAGAAGCCAGTGAGATGGCACAAAACCAGAGGGAGATGTGCTTTATGAAGGATAAGCGTTCACCCTCAACTTGAATGGGCCGTGATAGCTCAGGCTGTTAAGAAGCCTGTTATTGGAACACTAGTAGCCTGCAATTACTTCAGGTTCAAGCCCGGCCCAAGGTTGACTCAGCCTTCCATTCTTTATAAGGTAGGTAAAATGAGGACCCAGATTGTTGGGGGGGCAATAAGTTGACTTTGTATATAAATATACAAATAGGATGAGACTATTGCCTTATACACTGTAAGCCGCCCTGAGTCTTCGGAGAAGGGCGGGATATAAATGTAAACAAAAAAAAAACAAAAAACAAAAAACTTGGAGATACCTGTAACTCAATGTGGGCAAAAACCCCTTTATCCCACTAGTGAAAACAGGGTCTATGACAATTTGCCACAGTCAACTCGCCATTGGACAAACTCAGTGCAGGACAAGAGTTACACTAATATCAAAGAAATAATGGAATAGAATCATTAAAGAAAAGATGCAAAAGGAGGGACAGAATGAAATGTGAATGGCAAAAATGAAAATAATTTTTAATTTATTTTAAATCAGTAAGTAGAATTGTTAAGTTGTCCCACAGCAAGTTGCCCCATTGGCGAGTTGGCCATGGCAAGTTTTCGCATTCCGGTCAAAAACATCCCTACCTTTCTCCTCTTTGAAAGAAATTTTGAAATTTATGCTTCTGTGGCCTCCCTTCTAGCAGTGGTGGGATTCAAATAATTTAACAACCAGTTCACCCAGGGTCAGATTGGCCGTGGTGGGAAGTGTGGCCCAATCCCGTCCTCTAGCTCTACCACATATGTGGGATGAGCCTCCCGCATTGGCCAACCTGACCCTGGGCAAACCAGTTGTTCAATTTCCCTCCTCCCCCCTACTATCAAAGTGGATCCTGGGTGCTGCGCTGCTGTCAGGGTTCCGATGGATGCCCTAATTAAATCATGAGTCTTGAGCTAAGCTTCAAAAGGAATCCAGTTATTTATTAGGAGCTTCATGTCGGCATGTTCCCAAGTGAAGCCAGCTCTGACCCTATGTAATTTACTCTCCAATTATGACCCTGTTTCACCCCTCCCTCCAGGGTGTACCATCAATCACATTCGCCAACAGAACAATTTCACGGGTTGTAGAAGTCACTCCCTGTTGTGACCCAGGTTCCTGGACCCAGACTCCTGGACTCGGATGATTCAGAAAATGAGGGAGAAGACCTGGCAAGCCCTGCTTCTCTTGAGCCCTCTCCCTCCCTGGCACCCACTCAAAGGGAGGGGCCGGCAAGGCCTGATTCTCCCGGGCCTTCTTCTGATTTGGCAACGCCCCAAGAACAGTTTTGGAGGGACGCAAGATTACGAAGGCTTGATCGGCGTGCGCAGCAGCGGAAGAGTTGGGACAAAGCCAAGTCATAATTGTCATGCAGTGACATCTGCAGAGACTATAAATAGGAGGCGGGACTTCCTGGTTTTTTGTCTTGGACAAAGCAATGAATTTGGCGCGAGCTAACTGTTTCATGGAGGGAAGAATATATTCGTGAGTAATTCTGGCCTTATCTATAATTTCCTCGTTATCTCCAGAAACTTGGCAGGCCCGTGGGTAGACGTGGCCAGGACATGTATCTATGTAAATAAAAGGGAAAAAAAAGGAAGGCCTCTGACGGACTCTTTGCTGGGAGTATTGGGGGAAGGGAAACAGAACACTCCCTTTCGACTACTGTAGTTATCCCTTGGATACAGCCTTGAGGGAGATAAGCATGGAATGTGCATCTGCTTTTGGCTGCTCTGCAGTTTCCTCAGTTTCCCATCCCCCCACTGGCTTATGGCAACTTGAGAGCATATCAGGGATGTTTTGCGAGTTGACAGCTGCAATGGAGAAATGGGCAACGGAATGGCTGGCATGAGGGAAGGAGGAAGAGCAGGGAGAAGAAGGAGGGAAAGCGGCCTTCTCCTTCTCTCGTACTGGCTGCTCCATTGCCCTTACTCCATTGCAGCATAGTGCCCAGGAGCCACTTTGATAGTGGGGGGGGATGGGTGGGGGGGATGGGTAATTCAACAACCAGTTTGCCCGAACCGGTGCGAACCAGCTGAATCCTACCACTGCCTTCTAACCAATGAAACTCTGGGCAGTAAATGGAACAAAACCCTCATTAAACTATCCCTTTGCTTAATAAACCAAACCCCCCCCTTAACTTAGACCCCATAAAAATTTCCTATTTTTAAATGAAATTTTCATTGTTTCTATGTCACTGTTGGAGGTCATCGTAAGCCTTCAGGAACCCAAGTCAAAGAGGTATATCTCTAACTTGGAGTCAGTTGAGGTCCTTCATCTATTTTGCTTTGGACCAAATTGAGTAAAAGTTTAAAAAAAAAACAACTTTATCACTTACCCTTTTCTCGGAAATGCTTCCTTGGGTGCTGCAAAACAAAAACCTTGGTTAGAAGACCGTGCTGGAGAACGTATTGCTAGATTTCACTTGCAATGTGTTTTTAAAATAACATCCTTCAATATCTTCAAATGTTTTAAATCATATAAGACAGGGGTCTCCAACCTTAGTAATTTTAAGGCTTGTGGACTTCAACTCCCAGAGTTCCTCAGCCAAAGGTTGGGAGTTGAAGTCCACAAGCCTTAAAGTTACTAAGGCTGGAGACCCCTGATATAAGAAACCAGAATGAGAATAATAAACAGTCAGCACTGATTATTAGAATTAATTAGAAGCAAGGATTGTTGAATTTTTTTTATTTTTTTTTAAAAAGCCAGTTTAGTCTAGTGATTCAGGCACCAGGCTATAAACACTGGGAGACTGTGAGTTGTAGTCCTGCTTTAGCAGAAAAGCCAGCTGGATGATCTTGGGCCAGTCAGTCTCTCTCAGCCCAACCCACCTGGCAGGGTTGTTGTTGTGGGGTAAATAGGAGGAGGCAAATGTGTTGCATGTGTTTGTTGCCTTGAGTTATTTGTAAAAACAATAAAGGCAGGATACAAATACATAAAATGAATCAATAAAATAAAATAAAAAGCACCCGGAAATTATTACACTAAATCATAATCAATTCTAAAAATGAAGATCTTCAGCAATGTATAAAAAAAAATTAGGGGAAAAGTTAAGCCTCCCTTGAAAAAGCAAAGTACAGAAACCGCCTAGAGTAATAAAATTTATTATGGAGATAAGCATATCGGCAAACCATTCCACGTTTAGATGCCACCTTATTCTACGTCAGTATCAAATTAATTATGTAGTAATACCATTGTTAGGATGGTAGCAGAATCACAAACATAGCTCTGTTTAGAGAAGGATAAGAAGAACACCTTTCTTCCGAACTACATGGTTCTTTCCTAAAAAGAAAAAAGAAAATGAACAAAAATGCTGTTATATGATCATCCTGGAGATATTTTAAGGAGAGGACTTGGCGGTCCATCTGTAGAAAGCGAAACCAAAAAGATTCAGAGAGAGGGAGAGGGAGAGGGAGAGAGGGAGAGGGAGAGGGAGAGAGAGACCTGTGTCCATCAGCTTTTTTTGGGTAGAAAATCCCGAGAGAAACACAGGTTAGGGTTGACCATCAAAAAGATATATTCCAAAAAGCAGAAGGACTTGTGTTGGTGAAGGAGGCGGCCCTGGGTCCCTCCATCTTTGTTCCTTGCAGGAAAGAAGATTCTCTGACAGTTGGAGGCTGTGACTCTGTGGAGCCATGGACACAATTGTGATGTTTTGCTTTAGACTGTGACATGAACGCAAGCCAGCCAATAGGTATGGAGAAAGAAACCCCAGCAAGGGTGGTACATGTTTTTGAGTTTCGAGTTCAGTTGCTGGGCGGTGGGGTGGAGGGATTGCGTTGCTTCTCCAAACTAGCTTGATCTGAGATGCCTCCAAAGGGACAGCAGTTTGAGAGACGTAACCCTTCAGTTAATGTTTGCACCGGCTGCTGGTCTGACATTGTAAGTCCAACAAAGAAAATGGCACACTGGATCTGTAACAGAGGTTGGTAACTTAGCAGCCCTCCAGTCCCAAGCTACCTGGGATCTCACATCGTGGGGTGAGGGGTGGAGGGGAGGGGCTAGACCTAACTTTACAAACACTTCGAGAAAGTATACCAGCTCTAACTTTACGGTGAGGTTTTGCAGTACCAGAATCTTGCCAATCTGAAAACCCTTACCTCCTCTCTACCTTTAGTTTCCAGAGAACTAAAGATGGCCCCATCTGAGATATGTTCTCCACCCTCTTCCTTCCTTTGAACTCAGCTTCATTTAGCAGAACGCTGCCTACTCTGTGGCTTTTCCTCCAGTCTCCCAAGGTTCTTCTCACAGCTCATTACATATATGTATGGAAGTCACCCTTTGTTGTGTCCTGCCAGCAGCCAGCGGATCTGGCAGCAGCTTCAGACAGTGAGGAGATTGGGAAGGAACATGACCCAGTCCTAGAGTCTGGGGAAGGCTCTGATGAGGGCTCTTCATTGGAGGCAGAGGGCCAGGGCTGTATGCCAGTTTTCAGCTGCCTTTGAAGTCAGACATCAATGAGGCAGACGAACAGCTGGAGCCTGTTCCCAGTGTACGCATGCGGAGCTTGCCAGACGAAGGGAACAGCTAAAGAAGAAGGGTCGACTTGGGAGTAAGGTTACAGGTGGAAAATGAATGGTCCCTCCCAGAGGGAATAAAAGAGGAGCGAAAGGGGAGTGGAGACAATTAGTTCATTACTGTATTCTTGCCAAGTATTGCAGCATCTGAAAGATATCGGCCTGGCCACTCTCCAAGCCTGATAAAGGTCGGTAATTATGAACTATCTTGAAAGACTGTGGGAGAAGAAAGACTTTGCTGGAGAGGAATTCACTGTAAATTAAATAAAAAGGATTTTGGTCGGGGCGAGGACTCGGCTTTGTGGTTTGGGGAAGCCTAGGTCAGAACACCCTTCCCTCCATCTTTAGCAATTCTGGGTTACTATCAAATACATTTAACCAACAACTAGGGTACCCTATTTTTCTCACCTCTGTTCCTGCACTCTTTCCTATTATAGAGGGGGAGGTGGTTGTCAAATCGGCTGAAGGTTCTGTCTGTAATGTCCAATAAGATCATTTGGATGACGATGATCCCTGAAAGGCTAGGTTCTTTCTACAGGTCCACTCCAAGATCTGGTGGTCACCTTACTACCAAAACACTTACTGCCTGTTGTGCTGCATCAACTTCATGCTTCTTATGATTATCATCGCAACACCCGTATGGCTTCAGCAACATTTCAAAGAACGCTATGTCGTTATTGGGATATGGAGTTTTTGCGACGAATCTCTCTGTCAAGAACTCTCTCTTTCTGAAGAAGGTAAGTGAGGCAGCGGTGCTCTTCCTGTCTGCTGGCGTACATTCCCATCTAAAGTTGCGTTAAGCATAAGGCAATCCTTCACTTACAACAGTTCACTTAGTGACTGTTTGAAGTTAGTAGAAGACACTGAGAAAAGTTAGTTACGACCCTTTTTCACGCTTACAATCGTTTCAGCATGACATGATTTATATTCGAATGCTTGATAACCGACTCCTATTTATGACGGTTGCGGTGTTCCAGTTTGCACGCGAACACCTCTTGGGATCTTCAATGGGGAAACCAGATTCACTTAACGAACGCGTGACTGATTTAACAAGTTCAGTGATTCACATAACGCACGGGGCAAGGGAGGTCCTAAAATGGGGCAAAACTCACTTAAACAAATGTCTCACTCAAATTTTGGGCTCCAATGTGGTCGTAAGTTGAAGACTACCTGTACTACTTCTTCTTCTTCTTTTTTTTTTTTTTAAAAAAAGGTTTTATTTTAACATTCTTATCCAATAACATATCCCATAACATATTTAATGTACCATCATATACAATTAATCGGATCTGCCCAGTCACCACCCCCTTCCTTTTACTCTCCTTCTCTACCTTCTTCTACTTTCCACAACCATCCTCCCCTTCTCTTATCTACATCCTCTCCTCCTTCCTCCCTACTCCTTTCTTCTCCCTCTTCTATCCCTCTTCCTTCCTTTCCTCTTCCTCCTCTTCTCTTTCCTACCTCCTTCTCTCTTCTACTTCCTTCTTTCCCATCATTCTGAAGTGGTAGCCAGGCAGCTCCGATCTTACATTAATTATACATCTTCAATCATACTACTTCTTCTTTAATGCTTCATAGACAGCCCTCAAATTTATGACCACAACTGGGTGCAGAATTGCTAAGCAAGGTGGTTGTTAAGTGAGTCGCACCAGATGTTACAACCTTTCTTGGTGCGGCTGTGAAGTGTATCTCTACAATTGTTAAATGGACGATGTGCTTGTTAAGCAAATCCAACTTTCCCCATGGACTTTGCTAGTTGGAAGTCGGCTGGGAAGGTGTCAAGGTTCCAAGTAATAGATCCATTGCAAGCAAGAACTCCGAGGCAGGTGAATTCCTCAAAGAATAGCTTTATTAGGAATACCATATAGGCACATATTTGGTGAAAAACAACTCTGAGGGGCCCCTTGGTTTTCACCTAATTAAAAGTTTTTCCCTCAATCCCAAACAATCAGTCACATGGACCAATCAATGCAGCGTCTGCCAGTCTGGTGACATCACTCCTCCTCCCTCTGGCCAGGTGTGAGAATGTCCTTGGTTCTCAGTCAGAAGTATTTTATTTTGACTACACAACCCCAGCTATCTCTAATCCCCCCCCTCCCTATCCCTCAGCTCCAGTGTGGCAGCACTGAAACTCCAAGATGGCTTCGGCCAGGCAAGCTTCAGGGTTGGCGGAAGGTTGCAAAATGGTGATCACGTGACCTCAGGATGCTGCAACCTCCTTAAATACATGCTGGTTGCCAAGCGCCCAAATTTTGATCACATGACCACGGGGATTCTGCAATGAATCTATGACAATTCGCCATAGCTGACGCCACAGCTAACTCAGTGCAGGACAACTAGCTGTGGGGACAAAAAAAATGATGGTCAGGCAGCTCAGCTAGGATTGTCAGAGCCTCTTAAAAGCCTTTTTTTTTACAACCTCTTCGGCCGAAGAGGTTGTAGAACGAATGCTTTTAAAAGTAAAAAAAAAAAAAGTTGGCCATGCCCACCCAGTCACATTACCTCCCCCCCTCCAAGCCACATCCACAGAACCGGTAGTAACTAATTTTACATCTCACCACTGAAGTGGGGGTCAAAAAAGTCAAGATGGGAGCTATAACTGTGTGGCCGAAGCTTCCATCTTGACTTTTTCTCCTTTTTATAGTCAGACCTGGACACCATTCAGAAAAGTGATGTTTCTACTAAGGGACTTTATCGGGTCTTACCTCTTCCTTTCTCCCTAATCTGCTATGGTTCCCATTAAATTACTCTTCTTCTTCTTCTTCCACTTGGAAAAACAAATTCCTCTAGCTCATCTGGATACTATCCGATTCTTTTCGATTTTGTCCTTCATCTTCACCTTACTTGCCTTTATCTCATCGCGAGACTTTATATCTCGCCTCGTGGATACAAACATCATCGAAGACTTGATCTCCTCGGCATCGAACTTCTGTGCAGGTATGGTTGTAAGCCAGGTTGCTATTCCCTGGGGTGATCATTTGAGGAAGATCTCAGAGATCACAAACCCTGCCGCTCCTGAAGTATTAATTTATTAATCAAATTTATATAGCTGCCAATCTCACTGCCTCATCTTCGGGGCAGCGCGTAGCCATCGGATAATAAAAACAACAAATGTGAGAGGGATCTATAGAATAGAATGGAACAGAACAGAACAGAACAGAACAGAACAGAATAGAATAGAAAATGGAATGGAATGGAATGGAATAGAATAGAATAGAATAGAATAGAATAGAATAGAATAGAATAGAATAGAATAGAAAAGAAAAGAAAAGAAAAGAAAAGAATAGAATAGAAAATGGAATGGAATGGAATGGAATAGAATAGAATAGAATAGAATAGAATAGAATAGAATAGAATAGAATAGAAAAATCTGTACTATATAATGTTGCACATATTAACAGCGGCCAGAATTGCTCTGGCGCAAATGTGTAAACAGATTAACATACCACCGGAAGAAATAGTAATTTAAAAAATCCTCAAATGTGCAACAATGGATAAAATGACAATGGAAATTAAAGAAAAAGATTATTCCGATTACTACAAACTGTGGAACAGATTCTATGGGTGGCTAGAAAATAGAAATCAAAATGAGCAATAAGAACTTAAACTTTGACTAAGTGAAATCTAAGAGTATTGAATATCGGTAAGGATAAAATACTGACTATGTCAATATACAGGATGTAAATATATATAACAAAATTCTATATAAGAATGCTCAGTATGGTTATGCAAGAATAAGGGATTATTTAGAAAGACTGAAATTAATAGCAAGGAAACTGTCGATGCAGAAAGTTGTAATATATTACATAATGTTATATTTGTTTGGTATTTTAATGTTTGATGTATGTGTATGTCTTATTTCCTTTTTTTCCTTTTCCTTTTTCCTTTCCTTTTTCCTTTTTTTTGTCTTTTTTCATTACGTTTTTGGTTTTAAAAATGTAAAATACTCAATAAAAACTATTTTTAAAAAAGTAAAGAATAGAATAGAATAGAATAGAATCAAATCGAATCTGGAAGGGACCTTGGAGGTCTTCTAGTCCAGCCCCCTGCTCAAGCAGGAGAATCTATCCTATACCATCTCAGAAAAGTGACTGTCCAGTCTCTTCTTAAAAACCTCCAGTGATGAAGTGCCCATGATTTCTGGAGGCAAGCTGTTCCACTGGTTAATTGTCCTCACTGTTAGGAAGTTTCTCCTTAATTCCAGGTTGCTTCTCTCTTTGATTCGTTTCCAACCATTATTTCTTGTCCTGCCCTTGTCCTGCCCTCTAATTAGACCCCCTCTTCTTTTGGCAGCCTCTCAAATACTGAAATACTGCTATCATGTCACCCCTAATTCTTTTTTTCTTTGGACTAATCAGACCCAAAAACTGCAGCCGTTCTTCATATGGTTTAGTCTCCAGGGCTTTGATCATCTTAGCTGGAGTCCTAGTAGAATAGAATAGAATTAGAATAGAATTTTTTTTTTATTGGCCAAGTGTGATTGGACACTACAAGGAATTTGTCTTGGTGCATATGCTCTCAGTGTACATAAAAGAAAAGATACGTTCATCAAGGTACAACATTTACAACACAATTGATGATCAACACTAGACAATCATTTAAATATGAGCCAGCGGTGTGCAGCAGCTGCCAAAAAAGCCAATACAGTTTTAGGCTGCATTAACAGAGGAATAGAATCAACATCACGTGAAATGTTAAGACTAGTTTATAATGCCTTGGTATGGCCACACTTGGAGTATTGCTTCCTGTTTTGGGGGCCACAATGTAAAAAAGATGTGGAGACTCTAGAAAGAGTGCAGAGAAGAGCAACAGAGATGATTAGGGGACTGGAGGGTAAAACATATGAAGAACGGTTGCTGGAATTGGGTATGTCTAGTTTAATGAAAAGAAGGAATGGGGTGACATGATGGTAGTTTTCCAATATTAGAGGGGTTGCCACAATGAAGAGCGGATCCACGTATTCTCCAAAGCACCTGAAGGCAGGACAAGAAGCACTGGATGGAAACTAATCAAGGAAAGAAGCAACCTAGAACTAAGGAGAAATTTCCTGACAGTTAGAACAATTCATGAGTAGGTTAACCTGCCTCCAGAAGTTGTGGATGTTCCAACCCTAGAAGTTTTAAAGAAGAGATTGGACAACCATTTGTCTGAGATGGTAGAGTTTTCTGCCTGAGCAGGGGGTTGGGCTAGAAGACCTCCAAGGTCCCTTCCCACTCTGTTATTCTATTCTGTTCTATTCTAAAATGTGAAAACAGAAGATCTATATTTTTTTAAAAAATCCATATTAATTCATATCATCATCAGGGAGGGTACAAATGGCTGGCTGGGGAAATCCTAGGGGTTGATGTTCCTCCGTTCTGAAGTTTCTGAGGTTGAGAAATTCTGTGTTAGCCCAATCTGGACAAGCCATGTTCCTACAAAGTTTTATTTTGTGATATTATGGAAAACCCTTTTGAAGATCAGGTAGCTATATGGAGCCTTAACCCCCTCCCTCCCTCCCTCCCTCCCTTTTAGGAATCTTCCTGTTGAGTTTGCTACTGATTGTACACTTTCGGCTTAAAATTATACTTGATAGATACGAGAGCCGCACCATACCTTGGTGGGGTTTCTTCGGAACTTGCCTCATCTGTGCGCACTGTTTTGTCTTAGGTGAGTGTACCATATGTGAACTGTGAGAAGTTTTATATCCAAAATAGGGGTTAAATTCAAATTTTTTTTACTACTGGTTTGGTGGGTGTGCAAACCAGTGTGGCTTGGTGGGGGGTGGCTTGGTGGGGGGTGGCTTAGTGGGGGTGGGGTGGCTTGGTGGGCGTGGCAGAGGAAGGATGCTGCAAAATTCCCATTCCCACCCCACTCCAGGGGAAGGATACTGCAAAATTCCCCATTCCCACCTCACTCTGGGGCCAGCCAGAGGTGGTATTTGCCGGTTCTCCAAACGACTCAAAATTTCTGCTACCGGTTCTCCAGAACCTGTCAGAACCTGCTGGATTTCACCCCACCCCAAAAATATCCAAATATATTTTTACTCTTCGTACTATTTCCAACTTTCCTTAATGCATTAGCAGAACCCACCAAGGTCCGCGAAACTTATTTGGGAGTTTGAGGAAGTTTGGGTAAAAGATTTCCCTCCGTTTGCTGTTCTGACTTGATTAATTTAGTTTCAGCTAATAATTAACTCAGCTAAACTCATTACCGGCCTCTCCTCTAGGTAATGAGTTTAGCTGCGCTAATTATTAGCTGAAACTTAATTAATCAAGTCAAAACAGCAAACGGAGGGAAATCTTTTACCCAAACTTCCTCAAACTCCCAAATAAGTTACCCAGACTTACTCCATGTATCAAAGAATAAGGTCTCCAAACACAAACAGAGCTCATTAAATTAGGCCTCCCAGCAGTATTCCATGTTCACAAGAATAAACATCATAGACATGCCTACAGACGCACATCCTACACACACATGGCCTGCAAGCGTCCCCCTAGAACACGGGTGTCAAACTCAAGGCCCAGGGACCGGATCCGGCCCGCAGGGTGCTTAGATCCAGCCCGCGAGATCACCCTGGAAACAGCAAGCCCATGGTGTCTCTGCCAGCTAAAATGGAGCTTCGGAGGGCTGCAAACGGCCCTTCCGAGCACCGTTTTGGCTGGCCGAGGGTTGCAGGAGACAGTCACAGCCAAAAACAGGGCTCGGGAGCCCATTTTCACTGGCAAAGCGCCCGGGCCACCACAGGCACTCCTGAACACGAGTGACGTAGAGCTGGCCACGCCCACCCTAGCCACACCCACCCCAGCCCCCCGAGATCAAACACAACCCTCAATGAAATCGAGTTTGACACCCCTGCCCCACATAGACAGGACAAGCTCCCCTATTTAACTGTGTCCCTTTACCAAGTTTCTCTGCAGCTGCCTCTGAAGCAGGGGTAAAATGTAAAATTTGTTACTTCTGATTCTGTGGGCGTGGCTTGGCGGTGGTGGGTAATGTGACTGGGTGGGTGTGGCCAACTTTCTTTTTTTTTTACTTTTAAAAGCATTTTTTCTCTGAAGAGGTTGTAAAAAAATGCTTTTAAAAGCCTCTGACGAGCAGGCAACTCAGCTGGGATTGCCAGAACCTTTTAAAAGCATTTTTTCTACAATCTCTTTGGCTGAAGAGGTTGTTAAAAATGCTTTTAAAAGCCTCTGATGATCCCAGCTGAGCCGTGCGATCATCAGAGGCTTTTTTTTTACTTTTAAAAGTGTTTTTTCGGCCGAAGAAAAATGCTGAAGAAAAACACCACTTCTGATGATCCCACGACTCAGCTGGGCACGGGCGGGGGGGGGGGATTTTTGCTACCGGTTCTCCAAACCACCCACCACCATCGCTACCAGATCAGGCGATCCGGTCCGAACCAGGAGCATTTCACGCCTGCTCTGAAGGCAAATTGTTTGCTTTTAGGCGATAATATTTCTTCTTTCCTCAGAGCCGTCTGGATCTCATTTTATTTATTCTGACCCCATTTTCTTCTCTTTCGCCCTCTGTACCTGCTTAGGCACACTCAGTCTACTGAGATATAGAAGCTTGATCTTGAAGCGTTTGAGCAGGAACTCCTCCGGAAGAATATTGAGTACGGGCAGGATAAAAGGAAAGACAAGTACCCAAATAACAGTAGAGCAGAGTTGAACAATTCCATAAATGATGGTTCGGTATTCATGAAATGCAAACTCCTTCTCGTTTCCCCTGAAAATGTCTTGGCCACCTTTGTTACTTCAATGCATTATGAAAAATAAACGTTTTGTTCTTGACAGAACTTCAGATCCTTGACAATTGGGATTTGAAGGTGCAAGGGAGTGTTTTATTTACAGGCGATGGAAAACTCCGAATAGCTTTAAGCACTTTTTATTTTTACTTTTGATAAGCCGTAATGGCATGGTGGCTCAGTGGCTAGGATGGTGAGCTTGTTGATTGAAAGGTCGGCAGTTCAGCGGTTCGAATCCCTAGTACCGCGTAATGGGGTGAGCTTCTGTTTTTTATTATTTATTTATTTGTCACAACAATATATGTAGGTATTATACAAAAAGATTATATAGTATATAAACACATATATGAGTAAATATATATATATAGGAAGCATATATATATATATATAGGAAGAAGAAAAGAAAAACAATAGGACAGGAATGGTAGACACGTTTGTGCGCTTATGCACGCCCCTTATGGTCCTCTTAGGAATGGGGTGAGGTCAATAGTAGAAAGTTTTTGGTTAAAGCTTTTAGGATTATGAGAAGAGACCATAGAGTCAGGTAAAGTATTCCAAGCACTGATGATTCTGTTACAGAAGTCATATTTTCTGCAATCTGACCCGTACGCTCACCCAGAGAGGGACTCCTCAGGGTGCCATCCGCCAAGCAATGTTGGCTGGCGGCCCCCAGGGGAAGGTCCTTCTCTGTGGGGGCGCCTACCCTCTGGAACGAACTTCCCCCTGGACTGCGTCAACTGCCTGACCTTTGGACCTTTCGCCGCAAGCTGAAGACGTATTTGTTTATTCGCGCAGGACTGGCCTAGGAATTTTAAATTTTAAATTTTTACATAGTTTTAATTTTAATATTTATATTTGATAAATTTTATGGGGTTTGATGGTATAAATGTTTTAAATTTGGCCAAACATATAATAAGTTTTTTAACTATTGTTTTATCTGTACATTGTCATTGTTTTATTGTGTCTGTGAACCGCCCTGAGTCCTTCGGGAGAAGGGCGGTATAAAAATCTAATAAATACTAAAAAATACTAAATCTAGATTAAAGCGGTTGACATTAAGTTTAAATCTATTGGTTGCTCTAGTATTATTGCAATTAAAGCTGAAGTAGTCTTCCTTGTTCCTTGTCCCAGCTTCTGCCAGCCTAGCAGTTTGAAAGCCTGTAAAAATGCAAGTAGGAAAAATAGAGACCACCTTTGGTGGGAAGGGAACAGCCTTCCGTGCGCCTTTGGCATTGAGTCATGCCGGCCACATGACCACGGAGACATCTTCAGACAGCGCTGGCTCTTCGGCTTTGAAATGGAGATGAGCACCGCCCCCCTAGAGTCGGGAATGACTAGCATGTATGTGCAAGGGGAACCTTTACCTTTTTAATGGCGGGGTGGTCCTGTACTGTATTCTGAATTTTTGAACTATCGTGTAGAAACCACCGTCAGTTTTGCCAAAGCCAAACAAGCCACATTTTATTTTAATGGGGATGAGGAAAAGTTCCTTTCCATTTAAGTCCATATTTTTGCATCTTCAAATGTTGGTTGTCTGTAATCAGGGATGGTTTGGTATCTACTGATCTTCACATTTCTTCTTCTTTTTTTAAAAAAGAACAAACCTCAAAATGCGTGCTAAGCTTTACAGATGCTTAACTTCACATTATTTAATCCTTTCCTTTTCAAGAAAAAACAAGAAAAAGAAGAGCAAGGCTTGTGATGAATAAGGGCACCATGGACTGCAAGGAGAACCACTCAGTCCTGCATTGAAATAAAGGCTGATCTGTACCTTGAGATAGCAATAGCACTTAGACTTATATACCACTTCACAGTGCTTTACAGCCCTCTCTAAGTGGTTTACAGAGTCAGCCTACTGCCCCCAACAATCTGGGTCCTCATTTTACCCATCTCGGAAGGACGGAAGGCTGAGTCAACCTTGAGCCTGGTGAGATTCGAACTGCCAAATTTCAGCCAGCCGGCAGTTGGCAGAAGTAGCCTGCAGTACCGCATTCTAACCACTATGCCACTGAATAGAATAGAATTTTATTGGCCAAGTGTGATTGGACACACAAGGAATTTGTCTTGGTGCATATGCTCTCAGTGTACATAAAAGAAAAGATACGTTCATCAAGGTACAACATTTACAACACAATTGATGATCACTGCGGCTCAAGATAATGATTTGCAAGGAGAAACCTACATATGCCTGTGTGCAAATGAATGATGGACAGGGAAGCCAAATACATTTGACTAGTTTGAGGAAGTAGAAGAAGGTGAATGGAACCGGATAAGGTGGGAGGGTGGAATTTGGGAAATTATTGAAATGTCCTTGGAAGAGTACACAGTTTCGTTGAAGACAGGACAAGACAGAGGGCATTTACAGTACCCGTGAAATTACCAGGTGTCAAGTTTGACTTGATGCATATTAACATAGCCAAATAAAAAGTTTGGCTAAGGGTGCAGTCGGAGTTGGCTGGTAGGTACAGCCTAACGAAGTTATAGAGATATAATCATTGGATGAATATTTGTGAAAAAGCAATGAGCGGCTTGAAATGAGGAATGTCCCTCTTTTCATGCAGTTCTTTGGACACTAAAATGGCTGATGTTGGAAATTGGGATTTACAGATGGGTTCCCATAACACAACTCGGTAGCTGGATCAGCACATTACGTTTACTAAATTAAGCACAAACATGGGTTGGCCTTGTACAACTCACGAAGACCAATCTGGGTGGTGAGTTGGGGAGAAACCAGGCTCAATAGCAATAACCGTGAGAGGGATCTTGGAGTCTTACTGGACAACCAATTAAAGATGAGCCAACCCTGTGCAGCAGCAGCCAAAAAAGCCAACACAATCCTAAATAGAATCAAGATCACGTGAAGTGTTAGTACCACTTTATAATGCCTTGGTAAGGCCACACTTGGAATATTGCATCCAGTTTTGGTCGCCACGATGTAAAAAAGATGTTGAGACTCTAGAAAGAGTGCAGAGAAGAGCAACAAAGATGATTAGGGGACTGGAGGATAAAACATATGAAGAACGGTTGCAGGAACTGGGTATGTCTAGTCTGATGAAAAGAAGGACTAGGGGAGACATGATAGCAGTGTTCCAATATCTCAGGGGCTGCCACAAAGAAGAGGGAGTCGGGCTGTTCTCCAAAGCACCTGAGGGTAGAACAAGAAGCAATGGGTGGAAACTGATCAAAGAAAGAAGCAACTTAGCACTAAGGAGAAATTTCCTGACAGTTAGAACAATTAATAAGTGGAATGACTTGCCTGCAGAAGTTGTGAATGCTCCAACACTGGAAATTTTTAAGAAAATGTTGGATAACCATCTGACTGAGATGATGTAGGGTTTCCTGCCTGGGCAGGGGGTTGGACTAGAAGGCCTCCAAGGTCCCTTCCAACTCTGTTGTTATGTTATGTTAAATTGCATTAACAGAGGGATTCAATCAAGATCACGTGATTATGTACCATGCAATAAAGCCTTAGTAAGGCCACACCTAGAATACTGCATCCAGTTTTGGTCACCACACTATAAAAAAGATGTTGAGACTCTAGAAAGAGTGCAGAGAAGAACAATGTGATGGTGAATCTATGGCACACATGCCCGAGGTGGCACGCAGAGCCATCTTTCCAGGTACACAAGCTGTCATCAACTCACCTGCAGCTGTGCATGGATGCGCGCCCCAGCTGCTGTTTGGGCCTCCAGTGCACATGCATGCAATTCAGGGGAGCCAGCTGATCTTTGGAGTTCTCCTGCGCATGCGCAGCGTGTGCGTGCACAGACAGCATTTGTGCCTGTTCATTGCGCGCACACAAACCACACAAATGTGATTGCAGATGGTGCGATTGCACGTGCAGCGCACAGGGGAAGCCGCGCAAAAGTCGTGCACATGCGCAGGTGGTGTGGCTATGAGCGCAGCGCAAGGGGGGGTGCACGCAAAAGCTGTGCGCATGTGCAGATGGTGTGGTTGCAGCACACAGGGAACAGCCGCACATTAGCGCAGATGGCATGCGTGCGCGTGAAGTGCACGGCGTACCTGTTCGGCACTCGGTGAGTAAAAGTTTTGCCACCACTGGTCTAGGGTCTTGAGAGGGATTTGGTCTAGAAGACCTCCATGGTCCCTTCCGGCTCTATTCTGATTGATTGAGTGATATCTGAAGGGGAGGCCTCCCCTTCTGAAATCCGTGGACTATTTCTTGTCTTTCTGCAGCAATTTAGAGAAATTGTCTCCAGTTTTCTGCCCCACCCCACCAGGACTTTTGAGCCAAGCTGTACGTGAAAGTTGGCTTCCTTGCTTGCACTGGTTTCAGATATTTCCAAGTCCAAGCAAGCAGAGATGACAGTAGTGGCGATGCTCTGTCTGTCTGTTTGTCTGTATAGAACCTGTGACGTCATTGCAAATCTCACAAAGGTAAGCATGGAGATCTCATAAGGTTGTAACTGCCTAGCTGATCAGAGCATCAAAAAAGAAGGTTGGGTGACAACGATTATTATTTGATGCTCAGAGTCAGATATTACGCCAGAAGACATAATGGTAAATAAAATGGGTTTTCTAAGTCACAATAACCTATGGCCATTACTATTACTCTTTCTTTCTTTCTTTCTTTCTTTCTTTCTTTCTTTCTTTCTTTCTTTCTTTCTTCCTTCCTTCCTTCCTTCCTTCCTTCCTTCCTTCCTTCCTTCCTTCCTTCCTTTCTCTCTCTCTCTCTCTCTCTCTTCTTTCTTGCGAAAAGACAATATCTACATTAATTGGTGAATAGAAACCCCTTATGGACTCTTTGCGTAAAAAAGAAAAAAAAAGAAACTTAAAATTTATAGTTTTATGATTAGATATAAGAGCCGTGATTCAACTTCAGAAAGAAGTCAATTTATAATTGTCCTTATACTGCAATAAAGAAGATTAGAAGCCACTCATATATTTTCGCTTTGTTTTCTATTTTTCTGTTAACTCTTTTTCTTTTTGCATTTTTAATTTTTCCTTAGTTTTTTCTCTTTCACTTTCTTTTAGTATTAGCTTAAAATTGTTTACATTATACATACGTGTGTGTGCGCATATGTATCAAAATGGCTATCATATGACAACAGAGTGCTGCAACAATCATAAATGCACGTTGGTTGCAAAGCAATAAAATTGTGATCATATGACTGTGGGGATGCTGCAACATTTGTAAGTCACTCTGTCATAAGTTTGAGGACCAGTCATAAAGTTACTTTTCAAGTGTCATTTCTATTCTATTCTATTCTATTCTATTCTATTCTATTCTATTCTATTCTATTCTATTCTATTCTATTCTATTCTATTCCTATTTATTTCTATTTAGCAATAGCACTAACACTAGCATTTATATACCACTTCATAGTGCTTTACAGCATTCCCTAAGTGGTTTACAGAGTCAGCCTCTTGCCCCCAACAATCTGGGTCCTTATTTTACCAACCTTGGAAGGATGGAAGGCAGAGTCAACCTTGAGCTGGTGAGAATCGAACTCTTGGCAGTGGGCAGAGTTAGCCTGCAATACTGTATTCTAACCATTGCGCCACCAGGGCTCTTTTGCAAGAGTCCAAATGAAAGGAGGCTAAGATACTTGTTGAGGAGGAAGAGGAAGGATAGATAGATACAGATTAACAGAGTTGCACAGGACCTTGTAGGTCATCTAATCCAATCCCCCACCCAAGAAGGAGACCCTACACCATTTCTGACAAATGGCACTCCAATCTCTTCTTGAAAGCCTCCAGTGATGAAGCTCCCACAACTTCTGAAGGCAAGAGGTTCCATGGGTTGATTGTTCTCACTGTCTGAAAATTTCTCCTCATTTCCAGGTTGAATCTCTCCTTGGTCAGTTTCCATCCATTATTCCTTGTCCGGCCTTCAGGTTCTTTGAAAAATAGCTTGACCCCTTTCCTCTCTGTGGCAGCCCCTCAAATATTGGAAGACTGCTATCATGTCTCCCCTGGTCCTTCTCTTCACCAGACCAGCTATGCCCAGTTCCTTCAACAATTCTTCGTACGTTTTAGCCTCCAAATCATCAGAACAAGCTCCTGACAAGTTTTAGCTGGCTAAAGCACAAAAGTTTTAATTCACAATTTCGACTCTTTCTGACAGATCCTACAAAAATATCCGAATGCTTAAAGGTCATTGATACCACGATTCATGTTTGACTTTCTTCTTTCTGCAGATCCTCCCTTCAAGAAGAATTGTCTACCACTTGTTCTGCTTCCTCAACTTCATGATTGTCCTGATAGTCATTTTAACTCCCTTTTGGCTCTGGAATAATTTAAAAAATGACTTTATCTTTATGGGGCTGTGGCTCAAATGCGATAACTCTGGTTGTCGTAAAGCATTTTTGACAAATGGTAAGGCACGTGACTACTTTTGATCAAATCCAGTAAACTGTCTGATTGAGGTAGACTGTAATCTGGATTCCCAGGAGGGACAGATTACAGTCCAGAGGGTGAAGAACAGAGGTGGGTTTCAAAAGGTTCTGACCAGTTCTGGAGAACCAGTAGCGGAAATTTTGAGTAGTTCGGAGAACCGGTAAATACCAGCTCTCACTGGCCCTGCTCCCATCTATTCTCTGCCTCCCAAGTCCCAATTGATCGGGAGGGGATTTTGCAGTAACCTTCTCCTGGATTGGGGAGGAATGGAGATTTTACAGTATCCTTCCCCTGAAGTGGGGTGGGAATGGAGATTTTACAGTATCCTTCCCCTGCTATGCCCACCAAGCCACGCCCACCAAGCCACGCCACGCCCACAGAACTGGTAGTTAAAAAATTTAAATCCCACGACTGGTGAAGAATATCATAGAACATAGAATAGCAGGGTTGGAAGGGAGCTTAGAAGGTGTTGTGCCTCGTCCGCTTTCCCCACAGCCAGGGCCTTCTTATCTGCTTCCGAACGCTGAGGAATGTCCTAGCATGCCTCCCGGCCCCAGCCCTGGCTCCATGCCCAGACAGGCTGAGGAAAAAGAAGCGCCTCCAGCCCCCAGCCGTGGCTCCATGCCTAGGCAAACGGAGCAACTAGACCCCTCCCCCTCCCCCACAGCATGTGAGCCTGAGGAAGGTCAATTACCAACAGCTGCAGACTGGAGTGACCCTCGCTTCAGGAGAATTGATAAGCAGCATCAACAGAAGGAAGGGAGGGGCAGGCCGGGATAAGTGCTGAGACATGGAGCCACACCCCATGGCCTATATAAAGGATCTGCTTTCTGGCATTCTCTGAGTCAGGCAAAGTCTACCTTATCTTGCTGAAATCACTTTCTGGTCTCCTGCCTGCCTTGAGAACTGCTAGGACTTTGGCAGAGCTGCAGAGGCATGCCTGATTCGGACTTCCCCGACCTGGTCGTCAGCGGAGGAGTGGGACACGACAGAAGTCTTCTAATCCAACTCCCTATTCAAGCAGGAGGCCCTATATACCAGTGATGGTTAACTTTTCTGGTGCCGAGCGCCCAAAGCGAGCGTACTTGTGCATGAATGCACGCATACATGCCCAAACCCCCAAAATGCAGTGTGAGCGCACCCCCAGTTTAGGTGAACGGCCCCACGCATGCATTGTGTGTGTCCCCTATGCATGCATGCACATCCTCAGTGCCCCGTTCTGGCTTCCAGGCTAGTGCAGGAGGCTTTCCAGACCCAAAATGGGGTATGTGGGGGCCGCATGAGCCCCCCCCCACATGCCCTGTGTTGGGCCTGGAAAGCTTCCTGCACCAACCTGCACCCCCGCGCATGCACCCTGCCCTCTGCATATGTGCATGCAATGCACCCCGCCCCCACGTATGTGCGACAGAGACCCGAAGACTAGCTGAGGAGGGAGGCGGGCACGCATGCACAGTAGAGCTGGGCTGGGGTGACAGCTAGCGTGCTCGAAGTGAGGGTTCTGCGGTGCCTCCTGTGTGGCATGCGTGCCATAGGTTCGCCATCGTGGCCCTACACCATTTTGAACAAATGGCTGTAGTTTCTTCTTGAAAGCTGTCCCAGTGACAGAAAGGGCCTCTGTGGCTCAGACTGTTAATGCAGTCTGTTATTAACAGTACCTGCTTGCAATTACTGCAGGTTCAAGCCCCACCAGGCCCAAGGTTGACTCAGCCTTCCATCCTTTATATTTTATTTATTTATTTATTTAGCTTCATATTCCTTATCATCTTCGTTGCTCTTCGCTCCAGTCTTTCTAAAAGTCTTCAAAGGTTGCAAGTGTCATATCACCCAAAGAGAGTTTAGCGGACTTATTTTTACTTTGGAGAAAAACACTTAGCTTACCCGCAAGCTAAAATACTAAAATTTGGAGCTTATTTAGTTCACAGGTAACAAATACTTAAAACGTACCAATTTTGTTACTGAAACATGGCGGAAAGCATTTTGGAAGCCAATCGGGAGGGAGGATAATAATATGTGGCATGTGATGTGCGCTGTCATTGTTTCGAGACCATTTTGGCTCAAGAATCCGTGATATCTTATCATGCAATATCTCTTCCTCTTCTTCTTCAGCCCCTCCAGCACTTCTACAAACTGCCCGGTGGTTTTCACTATTGGCCTTCATCAGCTCTTTAATTTCCCTGATTTTATCACAGGATAACCTCGCCCACTTCTTTCATACGGCACACTCTAAAAGGCTTGTTTCTACCCTGGCTAATTTCTGTGCAGGTATTTTGGGGGGGGGCTAGGGGAAATGCAATTAAACAACTCAAATGATTGTCCGTTCAGGTCTCAGGTCGAAGAAAGGGATGGAGGGCAAGAGACAGGAAGGTAAGCATGGAGATAAAAATCTTACCTTAAGTAGATGTTTCAATTAGCGGACAGGTTTGATTCTCAAAAGGAGCATTAGGGAAATCCCCCTTTCAGTAGCTTAAAAACTTGCATCAAAGGACATTTTTGGTGTTGGGAAGCAAACAGGCTAGCAGGGAGGAGGGGTTAAGTGCAGAGCTAGTCTGGAGTCACTGTGCAACTGCAAAAGGGCTAGGACCAGGGGTGGGATTCAGCCGGTTCGGGCGAACTGGTAGTTGCGACCTGCAGGTGGGCCTGCCCATCCGCCCATGCACCATCCTGTCCTATATCGCTGTGTTTTTTGACACTGCACACACATGCAGGTGGTGCGTGCAAGTGAATTGCCATGTTTTGTGACACAGCCACATGTGCGCAACCATGTGCACGAGCGGAGCGAGTGTGTGTGTGAGAGCGCTCACATTTTTGATTCTGGGCGAACCGGTTGTTAAATTATGCAAAGCCCACCTCTGGATAGGACCACTCTCTCCCCAAGTTCCTTGGAGCCTTATCAAATTGTTCCCAACAATAGGCTACCAGACTGGGGAGATTCCGGTTATAGACAGAACATAGTAAAGTTAGCTCAAACTCTACACATGTGGATCTGGTTGTTCAGGCCTCCTCATTGGTGGTGGAAGTCAGAAAGGTGGAATTAAAAGGGAAACCAAAGATATTGATGGGTTGAGGGCGAGAGATTCATGGAGGAACAAAGCGCACAAGCTGGGACACAACAATTGGGCTTGAACCACAGGCCAAACTTATACCCGCTCCCAAAGGCTCGGCTCTTTTATTATTCAGCATTTAACCTGGGTAACCCAGACATTGTATTTGTATGGTGAGTGAATCAGGTCATCACATGAAAGGAATCATGTGATTCAGGGGTGAAATGTTCCCGGTTTGGACTGGATCGCCCGATCCGGTAGCGATGGTGGCGGGTGGTTCGGAGAACCAGTAGCAAAAATCCCTGCCACCCCCCACCCCCCATGCCCAGCTGAGCCACGCAATTGTCAGAGCCTTTTTGTTAACTTTTAAAAGCATTTTTTTAAACAACCTCTTTGGCCGAAGAGGTTGTTTAAAAAAATGCTTTTAAAGGGTTAAAACAAGGCTTTGACGATCTCAATTGAAGTGCCTGATCGTCAGAGGCTTTTTTTTTAACTTTTAAAAGCCTTTTTTTAAAGGTAAAAAAAGCTGAAGCCTGCTAGGCAAAAAATGGGGGTGCGTGGGGTGTTCGTTTGAGAGAGAGAGAGAGAGAGAGAAAGAAAAAGAAGGAAGGAAGGAAGGAAGGAAAGGAAGAAAGGAAGGAAGAAATGGAGGGAGGGAGGAAAAAGGAGAGGAAGGAAGGAGTACAAACCTGGTAATAGACGCAACTTCAGAGGATAATCCAGGGCTGGAAGAGCCCTGGAGGTCATCTAGTCCAACCCTGCTCCAGCAGGACATTGTTAGTGAGTTTCTGTCATTTGATCCCCCAGTCACTTAGCCACGCCCACCCAGTCACATGACCCCCACCACCAAGCCACGCCCACAGAACCGGTAGGAAAAGAAATTTAGATTTCACTACTGATGTGATGATCCCTTTGGGGATTTCCCTGTCAGGTGAAGATCTCAGTTAGCTCTTGTTAACTAAGCTTTAGGCTTTATAGATCAGGGGTCTCCAACCTTGGTCCCTTTAAGACTTGTGGACTTCAACTCCCAGAGTCCCTCAGCCAGCTTTGCTGACTTTGGAACTCTGGGAGTTGAAGTCCACAAGTCTTAAAGGGACCAAGGTTGGAAATCCCTGTTGTAGACTGTATAATCCCAGCCAAGTAGAAGTAAGAGCTAAAATCAGTGGTGGGCTTCTACCAATTCACCCCGGTTTAGGAAAATTGGTAGCGGTGGTGGTGGTAGGCTCCGCCCACCTGCCTGGATGTCATCATGGACACTCTGCGCATGCGCAGAAATGCCGCACGTGCGCTCACAGTTCTGAACCAGTAGCGAAGGTAAGAGGAACCCGCTACTGGCTAGAATGGGAACCCACTACTGGCTAAACATATGCAGACCAAACCTCTCTTTTTCTTCTCTTTAGGCATTTTTCTGCTACTTTCTCTGATGATTACCTGCTTTGGGATTACCCATGAGATCAATACGGAGGAAAATTATCTATCACCGTCCTTTGGTTTTTACATAGGTTGTGTCGCCTGTCTCCTGGCCTTCTTGTTAGGTATTTATTTATGGATGGGATTATTTCTAGATTGCTCTGCTTCCAATGATTAAAGGCAGGCTCTCATAATATCACTAGGATCAAGGTGAAATTGGACATCACAAATCAAGAGAAAAAGGAGATCACAATATAAAGCCCAACCAAAGCTCTGTGGAATAAGAGGGTCTTGACTAATGTGCCAAAAGTAAGTTGGGTTGAAGATCCCTGCCTCTCACATGCCCTAAAGCAGGGCTGTCAAACTCAAGGCCTGGGGACCAGATTTGGCCTGTGGGGTGCTTGGATCTGGCCTGAGGGCCTGCCCTGGAAACAGTTACCGGCCCGTGTTGATTCTGCCAGTGAAAAGTGAACTCAGGAGGGCTACAGCATGGCCCTCCTGAGCTCTGTTTTCACTGGCAGAAGGCTGCAGGAGGCCATCGCAGCTGAAAACGGAGCCCGGGCAGGCTGTGCATGATATCCCCGAGCTTCATATTTGCTGTCAGATGGCTGCAGGAGGCTGTTGCGGCTGAAAACAGAGCCCGGGAGGTTCGTTGTGGCCGAAAATGGAGCCTCAACGAGTGACATCAAGCTGGCCACACTCACCCTAGCCACATTTCCACCCTACCCCAACCCCGGCCCTCCAAGGTCAAACACCACCTGATGCAGCCCTCAATGAAATCAAATTTGAACACCCTTGCCCTATAGGAATGCCTCTCAGACCTTCACACCTTTCCCACTGCATGGAAAGGAGGTGTTCAACAGCTCTTCTAGCGAAGAACTCAATAGGACTGACTGCTTCTGGTCAAAAAAAAGATTGTTCTGTGATTTTACTCTAGAGCCGGGATCTCCAAGTTGGCAAATTTAAGACTTGTGGACTTCAACTCCCGTGCTGACTGGGGAATTCTAGGACGTGAAGCCCACAAGTTTTAAGGTTGCCAAGTTTGGAGACCCCCTGCTCTAGAATATATGACAAGGCTACATTGTGGATTAGGCAGATAAAGAACTGAGGTGGGAAAATGGGAAAATTGCATTACCAACCAATACAATCCATAGGTAGATTAAGATAGAAGGTATATATCAGGAGTGAGCAGGGAAAATCAGGACATTCAGACAGTTCAATCGAGTATGAAGACTTGTTGCAAGCTTAAGCTCTCTACAAGAATCTGAACTACTAACGGTCAAGGGAAATTAGCAGGAGTTAAGAAATGGAAAGGAATTCAAGGTGGGCTACACTTAGATCTCTTCTGGGTGTGCAGGGACTTATGACTGATAATGGATCTGACCCTTCCCCAAGGCTCAGCCTGCTCATCTCTTACAAGGAGCATATCCAAACAGAGAATATCAAATAAGGTCCAATATAGCAGTAGAAGAATAAAATAGAAGGAACAACCTCTGTCTGAATGCACATACATTCCAGGTAGCTACGATCAGTGCTAGAAGAATCAAGATTCTTTTAACCCACCTACTTTCTGATCCACTCCTAATTTATCCCAAAATGTTTGTTTTTCAGAAGCCTAAGGTTAGGTAAGTGGCTCAGGGGCTAGGACCTTGAGCTCGTCGATCGAAAGGTCGGCAGCTCAGCGCTTCGAATCCCTAGTGCTGCCATGTAACGGGGTGAGCTCCCGTTACTTTTCCCAGCTTCTGCCAACCTAGCAGTTTCGAAAGCACATAAAAATGCAAGTAGAAAAAATAGGAACCACCTTTGGTGGGAAGGTAACAGCGTTCTGTGCGCCTTTGGCATTGAGTCATGCTGGCCACATGACCACGGAGACGTCTTCGGACAGCGCTGGCTCTTCGGCTTTGAAACGGAGATGAGCACCGCCCCCTAGAATCGGGAACGACTAGCACGTATGTGCGAGGGGAACCTTTACCTTTACTTAATGTTAGGTAATTAAGAATGACAAATCCTAGCTGACTGATTGCCAAATCATTAAAAAAAAATCTATTGGTAGATGCACAGATCTGCTGTACAGATTCTCATTCTCCATCCCTCTCTTCCATCCCTCCCCCCTTCCAGGTATAGTTAGTCTCATGCACCCTGATGGCTTGTTTGAAGATGGCATAAAGCAGATGACACACAGACGTTTGATGATTCCTGAGGGCCACATTAACCAATACACACAATCTTCTTTATGAACCCAGATTAAGTGCTGGAGGAGCCTGATTGCATTCTGACTGGTTCTTTTCATTGAATCAATGGGATTCTCTGCATTTGAAATGCAGGAGAGCTTCTGTGAGCCCTTCTTGGCACCTCTCGCTTTTGAATGGTCAAAAGTCTAAGCCAAGTGTTCTGCTCCGCCCATCGGATTATCTACTCCGTTCATAAAGTACATTCATTTCTGCAGTCTGGCACAGTCACAGTGCGACATTTCTGCCTGGAGTGCAAAATACCCTCTTCCAGAACAGACATCGCTTTGGTGCACTGCCTTTAAATCGCATTATTAAAAATGCATCTCAATCAGTGAATATCTCTCAATCAGAAAATAAGGCACAGAGTCACTTTTTTTGGGGGGGAGGGGCTATCTCAGAGATATTTTAATTCTCACATTGTTCAGCAGTCCCGAGAGTTTCTTTTTAATTCAATTTAGGGTCTATGGAGATCAGCAGTGAAACGCTACTGGTTTGCACCGGTTCGAATGAACTGTTAATGATAAGAGCTACCGGTTTGGGCGAATCAGTAGTAAAAAAAAAGCATTTCCAATGATCAGCTGTGCCGTGCGATTTAAAATAGCTAGAAATCAGGAAATCCTGCTTTCCAATGACTCTAAATTGCGTGATACAGTTGTTCCCTCCCCTCACTGTTCTACTCACCTTTCTAAACCTCCTTTTTCCACACAAAGCATGCATTTGGCATGTACTATGCATGTGTGCACACACAGCACGTGTTTAGCATGCACCGCACATGCACGGTAGTGAACAGGTGGCAAACCGGGGAAGATTTCACCACTGATGGAGATTCTCCGTATCCAGGTCATGGTTGTCCTAAAGGTGCTTCCAGTGATGGAGCACCCACAACTTCTAGAGGCAGGTTGTTCCACTGATAAATTGTTCTCACTCTCAGGAAAATTTTCCTTAGTTCTAAGTTGCTTCTCTCCTTGATTAGTTTCCACCCATTGCTTCTTGTTCTACCCTCAGAAGAGCTTGACTCCCTCTTCTTTGTGGCAGCCCCTGAGATATTGGAACACTGCTATCATGTCTCCCCTAGTCCTTTTTTTTATCGAACTAGACATACCCAATTACAGCAACCATTCTTCATGTTTTAGCCTCCAGTCCCCTCATCATTTTTGTTGCTCTTTTCTGCACTCTTTCTAGAGTCCCAAGAACTTTTTAAAATTGTGGTAACCAAAACTGGATGCAGTATTTCAAGTGTAGTCTTACCAAGGCATTATAATGTGGTATTAACACTTCACGTGATCTTGATTCTATCCCTCTGTTAATACAGCCCAGGACTGCATTGGCTTTTTCGCAGCTGATATACACCGCTGGCTCATATTTAAGTGATTGTCCACTAGGACTCTAAGATCCCTCTCACAGTTATTGCTACTGAGCCAGGTACCACCTATACTATACCTGTGCATTTGGGGTGTTGTTGTTTTTTTAGGCTAACTGTAGAAGCTTACTTTTTTTCACCATTGAAAATTTGTTAGGTAGCACCCAGTGTTCAAGTCTGCCAAGGTCCTTCTGTATCGTAAGCCTCTCTTCTGCTGTGTTGGCTCTTCCTGCCAGCTTCTTGCATCTAAAACAGGTGAGATTTTATTGGCTCACTTCTTCCTTTGCGATTGGAGGTGTAGATTGCTAAATGCAAGAAGGAAGAACCCTTCCAAAGGTCTGCCTATGAGCATAGCCTCTATGACCGTGATGGCGAACCTATGGCAGATGTGCCACAGCTGGCACACAGAGTGTTGTGGCTCCAGCCCCCGAACCTGGCCCCATGCCTGAAAGTGCCCTGAAACCGGGCCTGCTGCCAGAAAGTGACTTGGACAGTGAGGGGGAAGGGCCGTCAGGACTTACCTCGGGAGCACTGGCCTCCCTGGCTCAGCTCCAGGAGCCAGAAGCAGGCCAGGTGGAAGAACTAATGAAGCCTCCATCCCCTGACTCTTCCCCCCCCCCAGGCCATGCCTGCAGACCCAGCTGACAGCAATCAGGCATGGTTGAATCCTAGGTTTCGTAGGCAGGAGAGGAGGGAGCAACAGAAGCAGGGGAGGAGCAGGCCTAGGAAGTGCTGAGTCATGGAGCCACACCCCACAGGACATAAAAGGCAGCAAGAGCTGGTATGTCTCTTTGTATCAGGCAAATCCACTGATTGACTAGAGCTGAAGGTTGTGACACACCAGCGTCTTGGCAGCTAACGAGGGATCTTGGCGGACGCTGGCTCTTTTGCTGCCAGAGCTGATAAGAGCCGGCTAATTAAGCCATCGTTCGGACGGAGGTGAGGAGGACAGAACACAGAGCCTTCTCTGCGGGCATGTGAGCCGTCGCACAGCTCAGTTCCACCAACAGCTGATTTTCAGGATGCGCGCGGGGCGGAGTGCAGGCAGGAGATGCATGAATGCGCAGGGTTGCACCTGCATGTGCGGGGGCCAGGGAGGAGCGTGGGGGCATCCACCTCATAGCCCGTTTTCAGGCCCAGAAGGCTGCAAGGAGGCCTGCTAGGTCCAAAATGGGGTGTGGAGAGTGCAAGGGATTCGGTGCACCACACCCCACGGCCAGTTTTTAGGCCCAGGAGGCTTCAAGGAGGCCTGCTAGGCCCAAAACAGAGGGCAAGGGGGTTGCATGTGGATGCACGGGAGGGGGTGGGGGAGCATAGGAGGTCATGCACGCATGCACAGGGGGGCATATTGCATTATGGGTGCCGGCCCACACCTGCCCGCTATCGTACTCGCGCGCACTTTCGACACACAACAAGAAAAGGGTTAGCCATCACTGCTCTATGACATCACTGTGGCTCACAAAGGAAGGCATGGAAACCACAAAGATTCTGGGTGCCGGGTTGAGAAGGAGCGGGAGATGTGTATCTGGCACTATCTGAAGCTAGAAGTCAGCATAATTTCCAGGAAAAGATGACTGTGAGTAAGAGGTTTTCGAGTAGCAGAAATGCTGTTGGAATTTCTTTCTGCCAGTGATGTACCAAGGGCGTGGGCTATCCAGAAACCTTGGTCAAAGATCATGGAAACGGCATCTGTGCATGCACAACATGGGGTACAGTTAGCCCCAGAAGCAATGCACAGCATCTCAATGACACAGTCAGCATCCTCTCAGCATCAGAGGGTGGCATCTCCAAAGAATATCAGGCCTCATGGTAGCGAAACCTACCGTATTTTTCAGAGTATAAGACACACCTTTTTTCCCCAAAAAAGAGGGTGAAAATCTGGGTGCGTTTTACACTCCGAATGTAGCCCTGCCCAGCTTCTCAAACGGAGGTTTCAGAGGCTGAAAAAAGCATCAGAAATGAAGCTTCAGAAACGAAGCCTCCAAACAGAGCTTCAGGAAAAGAAAACCCAAATAGAGCTTCAGAAAAGAAGTTTCCAAACAGAGCTTCAGAAAAAAAAGCCCCCAAAAAGAGCTTCAGAAACGAAGCCCCCAAACAGAGTTTCAGAAAAAAAGCCCCCAAATAGAGCTTCAGAAAAGAAGCTCCCAAACAGAGCTTCAGAAAAAAAGTCCCCAAATAGAGCTTCAGAAAAGAAGTTTCCAAACAGAGCTTAAAAAAAAAAAAAAAAGCCCCCAAATAGAGCTTCAGAAAAGAAGCTCCCAAATGGAGCTTCAGAGGCTTGTTTTCTGAAGCTGTTTTGGAAGCTTTCAGAGGCAGAAAAAAAAGCCAAAAAAAAGGAAGGCACAAACCAAGAAAACTGTTGCTAAAATTCACGTCTGGGAACAGCTGATTGGAGATATTCCAGGAGGCCAAGCCACCTGCCAATCAGCTTTTTTCTTATTTTCCTCCCCAAAAACTAAGGTGTGTCTTATACTGCAGTGTGTCTTATACTCCAAAAAATACGGTATCTGTTCTCATAGGCTTAGAAGTTGTTACTATGGTTGTTAAAACAACAATGTTTTAATTATTTATTTAAAAATGGTCAATTTGTTGGCATAGACAACTCCCCCAAATTTGGGATGATTCGCAACCTTTATTCATTTATTTGATTTTTATCCCACCTTTATTACTGTTTATCAATAACTCACTTTCTGTCGATGGCCAAAGTGCTCATTTTGATCCCTCTTTGATTTAATCTATCCCAGAATTTTGTCAGCTTTGGCAACTCGAAGTTATGTCAGGGTTTCGACTCCCAGAATTCCCCAGTTGAGGTTGAGAAACTGCCCTAAAGGAGATATCATCTTTGTCCTGCTCAGCGGGGTTGTGGTAAAGAAAATTGAGACCATGTCATTTTCTTAACATAATTGTCCAATGAAAATGTCATGTGGAATTCTTCACTTATATCAGGGGTGTCAAACTCAAGGCCCAGGGGCCAGATCTGGCCCACGGGATGATTAGATCTGGCCTGCAGAGCTGCTCTGGAAACAGCAAAGGACCAGCCTGCGGTGCCTCTGCCAGTGAATATGGAGATCGGGAGGGCTGCATATGGCCCTCCCGAGTGGAGTTTTCACTGGCAGAGGGATGCAGGAGGCTGTCACAGCCAAAAACGGAGTTCGGGAGCCCGTTTTTGCTGGCAGAGTGCTTAGGCCATCACAGGTGCATCCAGACATTTATTTATTTATTTATTTATTTTATTAAATTTTTATACCGCCCTTCTCCCGAAGGACTCAGGGCGGTGTACAGCCAAGATAAAACATGAAATATATACAAATTAAAACATTTAAAACCTAGCAAATTACAAAAAGGCTGATAATTAAAATTTAGTTTTAAAATTTTAGAAATATTAATAAAACCCCGAATTAAAATTTAACACTATTATGCCAGTCCCGCTTGAATAAATAGGTGTGTTTTTAGCTCACGACGGAAGGTCCAAAGATCAGGCACTTGACGTAAACCAGGGGGAAGTTCGTTCCAGAGCATCGGTGCCCCCACAGAGAAGGCCCTACTCCTGGGGGCCGCCAGCCGACACTGTTTGGCGGACGGCACCCTGAGGAGACCCTCTCTGTGAGAGTGTACGGGTCGGTGGGAGGCATAAGGTAACAGCAGGTGGTCTCGTAAGTACCCGGGTCCTAAGCCATGGAGCGCTTTGAAGGTGGTAACCAAAATCTTGAAGCGCACCCGAAAAACCACAGGAAGCCAGTGCAGGCTACGGAGTGACGTCGAGCTGGCCACACTCACCCTGGACATACCCTCCATCACCACCCACGGAGGTCAAACACAACCCCGATGCGGCCCTCAATAAAATCGAGTTTGACACCCCTGACTTACATGCAGGTGAATGATGAAGTTTAAATGGACTGGCTTATTTTAAAGATAGGATTTTTTCCCCCCATAGGATTCTGACAAAGTTTTTCTCCTGAAGTTCCCTAAGAGGCTGCACAATATCCTATCTTCCATCAACTTTGTCCTGTTACTAGCGACCACTTCAACTCCTTTGTTGTTAAGGTTTAAAGCATACCAGAATTCTTTCATGAATGGATGGTGGACTGCTTGTGATGGGCACAGTTGTAATTCAATTGTGTCCTCTTCTGGTAAGTGTCATAGCCTGTTCAAATATTTAACCCCAAATCCCCAGTCCAACTGCTTAGAACAGTGTTTCTCAACTTCAATAACTTTTAAATGTGTGGATTTCAGTGCCCAGAATTCCCCAGCCAGCATTCTGGGAGAATTGTAGACTGAACATCTTAAGGGTTCTACTTACTTTTACTACTGGTTTGCAACGGGAGCGCACACGCTTCTGCACATGTGCAGATCATCAATTATGACATCAGGTGGGTGGGCGGAGCCTCCCGCTACTTTTACTACAGAACTGAGCAGAACTGGGAGCAACCCACCATTGGAACAAACCCTAGATGTGGCACAATATGAATATTTACTTGCTCACTGTTTCTCACTGCGCCATGGTGGTGCAGTGGTTAGAATGCAGTAGTGCAGGCTAATTATGCCGACTGCCAGCAGTTCGATCCTGACCGGCTCAAGGTTGACTCAGCCTTCCATCTTTCTGAGATCAGTAAAAAGAGGACCCAGATTGTTGGAGGCAAAATGCTGACTCTGTAAATTGCTTAGAGAGGGTCGTAAAAGCACTATGAAGCGGTATAGAAGTCTAAGAGCTATTGCTACTCTCGTTGCCTAATCCATTCTGGCTTTCATGCTCCTGACGCTAATGATTAGGACAAGCTGAGTGCACTCCCACAAAATAGCTGGTCTGCTAGAGGTCCCAAACTTCCCTTTGCCAAGAAAATGGAATATACCACCTGCCATTTCTATCCTGTCATGCAATTTCTGGGGCCTCTATAGTTGTTTTCTGGAGGCTTTGCAAATGCTAGTATCCAATTTCATTTATTTCGTTTTTTGATTTTTAATAAAATCACATAGGTCAGAAGCTTGGATGAAACTAAGGACGTTATCTGTGATCATATTGATATTACTACAGCATTGTGTGGCCTACCAGCCTACAGTGGATGATCGCAGCTCGTACTGTGGTAAAGTACAGATAGTCCTCAATTTACAACAGTTCATTTAGTGGCCGTTCAAAATTAAAGCGGCACTGAAAAAAGCGACTTATGACCATTTTTCACACTTATGACCATTGTGGTACCCCCATGGCCATGTGATCAAAATTCAAACTAGCAATAGCACTTAGACTTATATACCACTTCACAGTGCTTTACAGCCCTCTCTAAGCAGTTTGCAAAGTCAGCCTATGGCCCCCCAACAATCTGGGTCCTCATTTTATCAACCTTGGAAGGATGAAAGTCTGAGTCAACCTTGAGCCGGTGAGAATTAAACTACAGGAGTGAACAGTGAGTTAGCCCTGCATTACTTCTTTCTAATCACAGCACAACCACAGCTCTTGGTAACTGGCTCCTATTTATCTCGCTTGCCATGTCCTGGAGTCCTGTGATCATATTTTGTGACAACGGGGAAGCCAGATTCATTTATTGTATTTTATTTATTTATTTGTCAATCATATCTAAGATAACAGGTAAAAGTATAAACGTAATTTGGATACATGAAAAGAGTAAGAGTAAAAAGGAATATTAGGACAGGAATGGTAGGCACGTGGGTGCATTTATGCCATGCCCCTTACAGACCTCTTAGGAGAGGGGTGAGGTCAACAGTAGACAGTTTAAGCTTAAAGTTTTGGGGATTTGGGGAAGAAACTACAGAGTCAGGGAGTGCATTCCAGGCATTGACTACTCTGTTACTGAAATCATATTTTCTGCAATCTAGTTTGGAGCAGTTTACCTTGAGTTGGTATCTATTATTTGCTTGTGTATTGTTGTGGTTGAAGTTGAAGTAGTCAACGACAGGTAGGACATTGTGTTAGATAATTTTATGTACTATGCTTAGGTCAGACTGAAGTCGGCGTAGTTCTAAATTGTTTAAGCTCAAAATTTGGAGTCTGGCGGCATAAGGTATTTCATTGCGAGCAGAGGAGTGGAGGACTCTTCTTGTGAAATATCAGTTAACAACTTTATCAGTAACGTAACCACTGCAAGAATTCCCTTAACAACTGTGGCAAGAATGATGGTAACATGGGACAAAATTTCACCTGACCAATGTCCCAGTTAGCAACAGAAATTTTTGAAATCAATTGTAAGTCGAGGATTGCTTGTATGAGAAAGTGTGACCCCCCCACTACAAGTCTTATATATGAGCAACATTATCTGGAAGAGATAGATAGATAGATAGATAGATAGATAGATAGATAGATAGATAGATAGATAGATATAGATATAGATGATATAGATATAGATGTAGATGTAGATGTAGATGTAGATATAGATTTTTTAGATATCCGAATATGAAACTAGGATGTCCCTGAAGTTAGAAGTTTAGTGCCACTGGTGTCAGGCCTGGAAACCATCTTTCTTATTAGGCATTCAGACTTGCCACATTTACTGCTGTGGGAAACTGGGAGGGGGGATTGTATGGAGCATGGGTGATACGTAGTCATAATGACATTCCTTTCTCAAGAAGTCAAGGACATCTTGTCCTGCACCTGGAAGGCTGGAACTGGGAGGCATCTTCAGTTGGGACAGTGTTTTGATTGGACCATATGATGGACATATGGATTCTGGGCAGGGAGTTGGACTTTTATTTGGGTGGGGAAAACCTGGAAGTTTTCAGATTCGGGTTTTCCCAGATATGCCAATATGACATCTCTAATAAAATATAACTTTCAGGAAACTCAAACCTCAGAGTCTTCTTTTGTTGGGAGTGTTACTTGAAACCCTGACATTAACCCGATTCTGCCTTAAACAACATACCAGCTCCCCAAATACTGGGGTGCTGTCCGGGGTCCTGAACCCCAACTGCTGACCCAAACCCAGCGGTGTGAAGACTCAGGTCAGATGAAGTGGGGGGGAAATGACAACTGGATCCAATAGGCAGATTGGAAGCTTGGCTTAGCATGAGACAACTTCGAATATAATTGTCCCTTTGAATATTTCCCATAGGCCCTTTGCTGGCTGCCCGAATCCTTTCTGTAGCTGCTGTTTTTTCTGGCTTTGTTGCTTTGATTTCTGCATGGAGACTGCTGACTCGCTTGATAGGACAGGAGATGCCTGACAACCTGATTTGTTCACTGGCTCATTTCGGCGCAGGTATGATGTAAACCAGAGGTGGGTTTCAGCAAGTTCTGACCAGTTCTGGAGAACCGGTAGCGGAAAATTTGAGTAGTTTGGAGAACCGGTAGTAAACATTCTGACTGGCCCTGCCCCCATCTATTCTCTGCCTCCCGAGTCCCAGCTGATCGGGAGGAAATGGGGATTTTCCCCTGGAGTGGGATGGGAATGGAGATTTTACAGTATCCTTCCCCTGGAGTGGGGAGGGAATGGAGATTTTACAGTATCCTTTCCCTGGAGTGGGGAGGGAATTGAGATTTTACAGTATCCTTCCCCTGGAGTGGGGAGGGATTGGGGATTTTGTAATATCCTTCCCCTGGAGTGGGGAGGGAATGGAGATTTTACAGTATCCTTCCCCTGGAGTGGGGCGGGATTGGGGATTTTGCAATATCCTTCCCCTGGAGTGGGAAGGGAATGGAGGTTTTACAGTATCCTTCCCCTGCCACGCCCACCAAACCATGCCATGCCCACCAAGCCACACCCACAGAACTGGTAGTAAAAAAAAAATTGAAACCCACCACTGATGTAAACCCCTCAGCTATGCAGGAATGATAAGAACCTAACAGGGCTGGGCACAGCAAATGGAAAACTAAGCTGTTCAAGGTTAACCAACCAAAAGCTGTTGGTTACCACCTTTAAAGCGCTCCATGGCTTAGGACCGGGTTATCTACGAAACCGCCTTCTGCCACCGATAGCCTCCCAACGACCTGTGCGCTCCCACAGAGCGGGCCTCCTCAGGGTGCCGTCGACCAAACAATGTCGGTGGGCGGCCCTCAGGGGGAGGGCCTTCTCTGTGGCAGCACCGGCCCTATGAAACGAGCTGCCTCAGGGGTTACGACAACTCCCCAACCTCCGGGCCTTCAAACGTGAACTGAAGACTCTACTATTTCATCGTGCAGGACTAGCCTAAGAAATATTTTATTGTAATTTTAAACGGGTTTTAAATTTAATTAAATTTAACCGATTTAATTGGTTTGGCCATTAATATATTTGGTTTTAATTTGTTTTTAAATATTATTTATATTTGTATTTTAATATGGCTGTAAACCGCCCTTAGTCCTTCGGGAGAAGGGCGGTATAGAAATTAAATTATAAATAAATAAATAAATAAAATAAAATAAAGGTTCAGTGGTTGCTCACAAATGCTCAGCAGAGGTCAATATGGCTGGGCAACTCCCAAGGCCCTACGAAGTCTGGGAAGGCCCAGATTACCACACCGAAAGTCATTGTGCTGAAGGGATTTGTAGATAAAAAGCAGCGAGAGACGATCTGTAATCATATTTTAGAGCAATGTTGCCCAACCGTGGCCATTTCAATTTACAGAATTTCACCATCAAGCCCATATGGGCTTGTTAAGCATTACAGAATAATGGAAGGGACCTTGGAGGTCTTCTAGTCCAACCCTCTGCCTAGGCAGGAAACCCTATACCACTTTTTGAAGTATTGGATTGAATCAAAAGCCTCAGAATCAATTGAGAAAGGCTGCATTGGGTTTTTCCACTTGAGTGAAAGGGGTTTGCTGAATCATAGTGTAAGCCGCCCTGAGTCTTTGTAGAAGGGCGGGATATAAATGCAAATTAAAAAAAAAATCAGTCTGGAGACATGGATGATTTTAAAAGTCCGTACCGCAAGATTATTCTATGTAAAAAGTTGGAAAAGTAATGAAATGCCTGCAATGGAGGACTGGGTTACAAAAGTAACTGAACTCAAAGAAATGGCAAAGATGACCAGTGTGTTTGTGTGTGTGTACATATAGAATAGAATAACAGAGTTGGATGGGACCTTGGAAGTCTTCTAGTCCAATCCTCTGCTTAGGCAGGAAACCCTGCACACTTCAGAAAAATGGTCTTCCAACATCTTCTTAAAAACTTCCAGTGTTGGAGCATTCATAACCTCTGCAGGCAAGTTGTTCCACTGATTAATTGTTCTAACTTTCAGGAAATTTCTCCTTGCTTCTAGGTTGCTTCTCTCCTTGATTAGTTTCCACACATTGCTTCTTGTCCTGTCTTCAGATGCTTTGGAGAATAGCTTGACTCCCTCTTCTTTGTGTCAGCCCCTCAAATACTGGAACCCTGCTATCATGTCTCCCCTAGTCCTTCTTTTCATTAAACTAGACATAGTTTAATGCAACTGTTCTTCATATGTTTTAGCCTCCACAGTCCCCTAAACATCTTGGTTGACTTTCACTGGATTGAAAAATTCAATTATTTAACCTGCGATTTAAAAAAAAAAATCCAAATAAGATCAATTTGTTGAAGTAGCTTTTTATATAATAGGGACACTCCTAGTACGAACTCTGACTTCTCTTCTTTATTTGCAGGACTCTTCTTGCTATCTGCCCTATTGATTACTTTATACAGTCTTAAACTCAAGGTGAATATATACAGCAATAAAATGAGAGCTTACTATGGTTTTTACATCGGTTGCTTAGTCAGTCTTCTATCATGCTTTTTAGGTAAGTAAGATTCTAAGTTAAGCATAATTTTCAAGAACAACCTCCCCTATGCTTGGAGAGAAAAGTTTTTGATCAGTGTGTGCTACCTCCTCTAATACAGGGGTCCCCAACCTTGGCCACTTTAAGCCTGGAGGACTTCAACTCCCAGAATTCTGGGAGTTGATGTCCACCAGGCTTAAAGTGGCCAAGGTTGGGGACCCCTGCTCTAACATATGCCGACAAAACATGGACACCAACCTCACAATCGATCCAAAAGCTACGAGTGGCGCAAAGAGGCGTGGAAAGATCCATGCTCGGCATCACAAGACAAGATAGAAAGACCTGCAAACAAAAATATACGAATGCCATCAAAAGGGTAAAAAAATTGAAATGGAAACAAGTTGGTCATATAGCAAGAAGAACTGATGGCAGGTAGACCAAGGCAGTCATAGAATAGCAAAATCACTTAGACTTACATTATATACCACTTCACAATGCTTTTACAGCCTTCTGTAAGCAATTTACAGAGTCAGCCTATTGCCCCCAACAACAGTCTGGGTCCTCATTTTACCGACCTCGCAAGCATGGAAGGCTGAGTCAACCTTGAGCCTGGTGAGATTTGAACTGCCAAATTGCAGGCAGCTGGCAGTCAGCAGATGTAGCCCGCAGTACTTCATTCTAACCACGGCACTACCATGGATCCCAAGCTTCCACAAAAGAGAACTAAAACAAGATTGAGTGATGATATCAGCATATATCGCGGGCCCAACTTACGGGACTGTCTACTGCCACCAATAGCCTCCCATCGACCTGTGCGCTCCCATAGGGAGGGCCTCCTCAGGGTGCCGTCAGTCAAGAAATGCCAACTGGCGACCCCCAGGGGGAGGGCCTTCTCTGTGGAGGCTCCTGCCCTTTGGAATGAGCTGCCTATGGGGTTACACCAACTCCCCGACCTCCAGACCTTCAAACACGAGCTTAAGACCTTTTTGTTCCACCGTGCGGGGCTGGCCTAACAAAATTTTTAATTGGGGGTTTTTATGAGGATTTTTATGATAGTTTTAACTTATTATGGCCAAGTGGAATCAGTTTTTTAAAATGTTTTAATTTCTGTTTATGTCTCTGTTGTTTTATTCTGGCTGTAAACCGCCCTGAGTCCTTCGGGAGAAGGGCGGTATAGAAATCAAATAAATAAATAAATAAATAATAAACTGCCAAAGAAAAGCTCAGGATTCTATTGGTTGGAAACATTTAGCAGTAACAGACTTGGAAGGGACCTTGGAGGTCATCTAGCCCAACCCCCTGATCACGCAGGATACCTATACTAGGGATTCGAACCACTGAACATGCAGAAGAGACCTTCATCCTGCAGTGGATAGACAATGGCGAGGAGGAGGAGGAGGGACATAAGATTCTGTTGAGTACATTATGGGTTAAAAGTGAGGATTAAGGTGGCAGCAGCATTAAACTGTTGCACGTACAATGAATGAAAACACTTTGATGCAAAACACTTTTTAGACACAGGGATATTTCCATATCTGGCTCAGAATTTGCAACTGATGGAGTACATCACCTAGTTTAGTCTCCGGAATTATTCAATGGAATCACATTACAGCTGAGCTGAAGCCATTGCACTAGCTGCCAATTACTCTGGATAAGATATAAAGTCCTGGTTTTTATGATTAAAACTCTGTTAAGACCTACACTCCAATCTATTTGAAAGAATTCAAATACCAAAGCACTTGAAAGGCTGGACAAGAAGCAATGGGTGGAAATTAATCAAGGAGAGAAGCAACCTAGAACTAAGGAGAAATTTCCTGACAGTCAGAACAATTAATCAGTGGAACAACTTGCCTCCAGAAGTTGTGAATGCTCCAACACTGGAAGTTTTTAAGAAGAGGTTGGACAACCATTTGTCTGAAGTGGTGTAAGGTTTCCTGCCTAAGCAGGGGGTTGGACTAGAAGATCTCCATTCCAACTTTCTTATCATTGTATTCTATTCTTTCAGCATTGTTTGTGAAGTCTGCAACTCACTGTGATTATCTGAAGAGGTTCTCCAACAGCTCTTATAGTTTTCCTGGATGACAGCCATAACTGAGATGTTCCTGGGTTCAAATTTCTTTGGCACATACAACCTGCTGAATTAAGGGACTACTACATTAATTTCTAGAAGGGCCCTAGAAGCATACTTTCAAATCAGGCTTTTTAATTCTTGTTTTAACTCTTTTTCATAGTTCTGAATTTAATTGTATGTTTGATTGTCAGCCACCACAGATCTTTAGTAACTGCTGGTAGAAAAAGTTGAATGGTTGAATGAATGGTAGAATTTGCTAGACCAATTCTTGAATACAGCTCATCTGTCTGGAACCCACACTGCATATCGGACATTAATACAATTGAGCGCGTCCAGAAATATTTTGCAAGAAGAGTCCTCCACATAACTTATGCCACCAGACTTCAAATTCTGGGTTTAGAAAATTTAGAACTACGCCTTTGGTATGACCTGAGCATAGCTCATAAAATCATCTGCTACAATGTCCTACCTGTCAATGACTACTTCAGCTTTAACCACAACAATACATGAGCACATAAGAGATACAAACTTAAAGTGAACCGCTCCAAACTTGATTGCAGAAAATATGACTTCAGTGACAGAGTTGTTAATGCCTGGAATGCATTAACTCTGGACTCTGTGGTCTTATCCCAAAACCCCCAAAACTTTAACCTAAGACTGTCTACTGTTGACCTCACCCCATTCCTAAGAGGTCTGTAAGGGGTGTGCATAAGAGCACCAGTGTGCCTACTGTCCCTGTCCTAATGTTCCCTTTAATTGTATTCATTTTATGTATTCAATTCATGCTTATACTTATATATATATATATATATATTATCTAATAAGTACTTGACAAAATAAATAAATAATAAATAAGTAAGTAAGTAAGTAAATAAAATAAAATAAATAGTGCTGAATCCAGACAGAAAGGGCAAACAGAAATATTTGGAAGCACCATCTCATGAATGAAGGGCCTGTTTAAAACCGAGAGTCAGGGTCTCAAAGGGTTGAGTGGGTGGAAATATGGATAAAAATAATAGAGATTATCTGAGCATACTTTCCACTCAGAATTTTTAAATCAAAACCCATTTCTGTTCCCCCCCTGTTGCCTTCTTCATAATGTGGCAGGGGAGAAGCTTTTTCATTGTTGCAGTTGTGATAGCATTAAGAGCAGAGGTGATATTTAGCCCAGGCGAACCGGTAGCGGAAATCGTGGGTGGGCCATGGGTGAGTTGTGGAAGGTGTGCGTGCAAGCAAAGTGCATACACAGAAGGCACACGCTCACATTTTCAGTGTTCGGGCGAACCGGCAGGTAAGTTATGTGAATCCTACCTCTGATTAAGAGTCAGAAATTTATAACCATCTCTTGTCAATCACTTAGAGACCTATCAATAGCTTCTTCTTTACCTTCTGTCTTATGTGTGATGGATTTTACATTTCTGTTTTTTTTTTCCCCCTCCAGGCACAATCAGCCTATTATATCATAAGGGCTTGATCAAAGAAAAGAAAAATGCAATCTCTGACATAAACGCAGAAGCACAAAAAAGGATACCACAATCAGACAACGACCAACCTACCGTATAATCTATGCTTGATCTGTATTGTTCAAGATTACAATTACCGGCATCCTTCAGAGATCCCGCAAACCGCAGACAACTTGAATGAATGGCTGTTTAGTCCACAACAATTTGTGATACTAAAAGCCATCCAAGAGCTGTACTTGGTATCTTGGCAACTTCTTGTTCCCTGCTCCACTCACCAACACTTCTATTAAAATTGTTGAAGTGACACGAGATTATTGCCTGTTCAGTCTTAATTTCTATCCTTAAGTGGGTTTATCCTTCTTCATTTCCAAGACAGGGGCCATTTCCACCCAAATATATTTGCAATGCAAATGGCATACTGTATTTCTTGGTGGATGTTTCTCATTTGGGGATGAAACAGGTAACTGGCATCCAAAGTTTGTGAAGGCCAAAAGCTGTCCTTGGAGACTCCAGTTCAGGTTGCTAAACAGTTTTGGTGAGGGAAAAATCGGGATAGTTTGCATTTTTTTGCAGTAGCACGAAGAAATGAGCATTGAGCATGATGATGTCATTATGGCTTGTTCCAAAAGCCATTAGAGAATGCATCTATTTGTGTTTTGCACTGGACTGTAGCTTGCTCGTTTCTATGCTCAGAAGTAGAAATATTATTAGTAATATGATTATTAATTATGTGGTTGTAACTAGGCAATTTTTGTCTGAGATGGTGTAAGGTCTCCTGCCAGAGCAGGGGGCTGGACTAGAAGACCTCCAAGGTACCTTACAACTCCAATTCTATTCTATTCTATTCTATTCTATTCTATTCTATTCTATTCTATTCTATTCTATTCTATTCTATTCTATTCTCCTCTCTGCTCTCCTTTTGTCTACCCTACCCTACCTTACCTTATCCTATCTAGCCTATCCTCTACCAGACATAAAATAGCAATTGACACCATCATGTATGTAAATAAAGTATAACCAGATTGTTGAGGGCAAGATGCCGACTCTGTAAACCGCTTAGAGAGGGCTATAAATCACTGTAAAGTGATATATAAAGCTGAGTGCTATTGCTATAACAGCATAATACAAAATAGAGCCAGTTTGGTATAGTGGTTAAGGCATCAGTGTAGAAATCAGAAGACCATGGATTCTAATTCCACCTTAAGCACAAAGCCAGCTAGATGTCCTTGGGCCAGCCCCTTTCTCCCAGCCCCGGGAAGAAGGTAACGAGAAGCTCCTTCCAATATCTTGCCAAGAAAACCACGAGGACTTCTCCAGGCAGTTTCCAAGAATCAATATGGACTCAAAAGGGCACACATGCACACCCAACCTGTGACACTTCCTGGTTTCTTAGTGAAGAAGATTCCATGACAGTTAGAACTGGTTGAATAGAATAGAACCAAGCAATGTCGGGCTTGCTAAGCAAGGGCCATGGATGAGGGTTGGGAAGAGGGGATTACGGACCCTATAACCCATCTGGATGGAGACCTACAGGTGGTACTCATTTTTTTTTACCCCAAATTGGATCAAATGTTACTCCTTTCACAGCCATCTCTAGGGTCTGAGGCCTTGCCATTCTTTGATGGCACATCTGAGCTAAGTAGACGTGCAAATCCTTGGAAATTTTGTCTCTAATATTTGGGGAAGAAGTCTCGCTTTCAGCTGAGTCTTAATGGACAGGGGTTACCTGAGGAAAATTATTGCCTAAAGACTTTCCAAAACCAACATGGAAGGCCAGGGGACTTAGCCTATTGAAGGATCCTTTTGCGGGACTCATTTAAACACTGTCACAATAATCTGCTCACAGTGTTTCGACGTGTGTCTGAGCAGAATTGTTTCAATTTGAAGGGTTGAGTCTGGCTGTTCTTCGTAGGTTTATTTTTTCCTCACTCCCCTTTGGCCAGTGGTGGGATTCAAATAATTTAACAACCAGTTCTCTGCCCTGATGACTGGCTGTGTGGGTGTGGGCACGGTCGGTGAGGCCAGGGGGTGTGACAGGCAGCACTCAGCCTCCTGGACCCCCATGGGAGCAAAAATGGGCTGCAGGGGGGATACTCCCCCCCTGCACCCTGCTTTGGGCCTAGTAGACCTCCCTGCAGACTCCTGGGAGCAAAAACGGGCCACAGAGGGAGGGGGGACATTGTCCCACCATGGCCCGTTTTGGGCTTAGTATGCCTCCCTACAGCCTCCTGGGAACAAAAACGGACCACGGTGGAGGTGTTGTCCCCCCACCCCCTGCGGCCTGTTTTGGGCCTAGGAGGCCTCCCTGCACTTACCTGGGAGTCAAAATGGGGTGCGTGGGGACTCCTGGAAGGGGCAGGGCAGGAAGGGGCAGAGCCAGCCAGCAATTTAACTACCGGTTCGCCCGAACCGACCCGAACCGGTTGAATCCCACCACTGACTGTGGCGCTTACTGCAAAAGAAAATGGTGTCCTGGGAGAAGGGGGGAGGGTAAAGAGATCCAAGGTAATTCTGGACATTTGCATCCTATTTCTTCTTATAACATCTTGGAATGATTTAGCAGGGAAATAGCCATGTTTAAGCTAGTGTGTGTTCCCTACCTCTGCTCTTTTCTAAAATAATACTGTCGTGGAAATGTGAGCGGGAGGCGTTAAGGTGACACACTGCTCCTGTTTCCACCCTGAATCATATTGAGAATAGCCCAAAATCTCACCTCCAAAATTTGACATCACTACTATCCTTTGGGTACCATCACCTGCAACATCCTGGCTGGTTGGAGGGATGAATGGTGTCCCCCCAACACTAGAAGACCATACAGGTAACCCAGGGGTGGGTTCTACTTACCTTTACTACCGGTTCTCATCGTGCCCATGCATCGTGCTTCTGCACATGCGCAGAAGAGTTTTGATAATGTTTGGGTCAGTGGGTGGAGCCTCCCACCAGTTTTACTACCGGTTCTATAGAACCAGTCCGAATTGGGGGCAACCCACCACTGAGGTAACCCTTGACTTATGACCAGTCCCTTAGCAACCATTGGAATTTATGACAGACTTCCAAGATTACTTATGACCAGGTCTTGAACTTCCATTTTGGGCACCACAAAAATGGTCATAAAATTGGGTCCAGTCACATGATAATAGCAATAGCACTTAGACTTATGTACTGCTTCACTGGGCTTTACAGACCTCTCTGAGCGGTTTATAGAGTCAGCCTCTTGCCCCTGAAAATCTGGGTCCTCATTTTACCCACCTCGGAAAGGATGGAAGGCTGAGTCAACCTTGAGCCTGGTGAGATTTGAACTGCCAACTTGCAGTCAGCCAGCAGTCAGCAGAAGTAGCCTGCAGTGCTGCACTCTAACCACTGGTACCACCGTGGCTCACTTTATAGTCACCAAGACTTACAACTGCAGTTGCAGGAGTAAGTTATGATTATAACTCAAGAAATGTCTATATTCTTCCTTGGAAAAGCGAGTAAAAGGAGAGTTCAAGAGTTCAAAAATGGGTGATCGGTCTTACCCTATTCCAGCGAGGACAATGCTAAGAAGCAATTCCTAGGCAGCATCCAGCTCTGCAGAAGCAGCTGTATCTCAGGCATTTGGGAAATTGTGCATGGATATCCCATATGACATGACTATAGTAGCATCTATGTAAACAGTTTGTCTCTTTTGACCAGGCAGTGCTCTTATAGTTCATTTTATAGGGGCCGGGATAGCTCAGGCAGTAGAGAAGCCTGTTATTAGAACACAGAGCCTGCAATTACTGCAGGTTCGAGCCCGGCCCAAGGTTGACTCAGCCTTCCACCCTTTATAAGGTAGGTAAAATGAGGACCCAGATTGTTGGGGGGGCAATAAGTTGACTTTGTAAAAAAATATACAAATAGAATGAGACTATTGCCTTATACATTGTAAGCCGCCCTGAGTCTTCGGAGAAAGGCGGGGTATAAATGTAAACAAAAAAAAAAAATTTGGGGGGAAAAATTGGACCTCATTGCCTATGCAGAAGGGGCGATCACACTTACTTCTCCACAATCCATTTTGAAGTGCATGTGATACAAGAAATATAGGCAACTAGAGACATGGATGAATGGTTGAGCACAAGAATTTTGTTTAAAAAGTCACATCGTGGCAAGGAACACCCTCACGGATGGACCTCGATAAGCCCAAGTTGGGACTGGTTCAGTAGTGGTATTCAGCCGGTTCCATCTGGTTTTGGGTGAACCGGTAGTGGTAGCGGGAGGCTCCGCCCACCTGTCCGTACATAATCGCATCACATTTTTGATGCTCTGTGTGTGCGCGGAAGGTCCTGAGCATGCACAGAGATGGCATGGGCGAGGGAAGCGAGCGCGAGCGCTCACATTTGCGAACCTGTAGCGAAAGTAAGTGAATACCAGCCCTGGACTGGTTGCCACTATCCCATCATCTGCTCTTGTCTAATAATCCCTCTTCATTGGCAGTGATGGTGAACCTATGTCATGAGTGCCACAGGTGGGCACGCGAGCTCAGCTCTTTTTTCGGCCTTCTGGGCCCACTGGAAGTGGGGAAACAGACTGTTTCCTGCCTTTGGAGGGCCAGGGTTGGTGGTTCAAGAAGGCCTGTTTTTGGCTCTCCCCAGACTCTAGAGCTTTTCTAGGAGTTTGGGGAGGGTGAAAACAGCCTTCCCCACCCCTGGGGATGGCCCATTTGCCGACTTCCGGTTTAACTGGGAGTTGGCAAGTGGGCCATTTCTGGCCTCCGGAGGGCCTCCAGGGGTGGTGGGGAAGGCTGTTTTCACCCTCCTCAGGCTCCTAGAAAGACTCTGGAGCCTGGGGAGGGCCAAAAAGAGGCCTTGTGGGCCCACCGGGCCATTTCATGCCAAAAGCGAGCGGGGGGGAACGTGCACGTGTGTGGGGATAGGGCACATAGAATTATGGGTGTGGGCATGCAACAACCCTCCCGCCTCACTCCCCCCGCTTTTGGCACGCTATGGCAAAAAGGTTAGCCATCATTGCTGTAGAGCTTTAGACTTTGGCCTTGAAGTCCATTTCTAGGACTCTTGCAACCAACCAGTCTATTGGCTTTGCCATGGATAAAAAGATTGGAAGATACTGTAAATTGATAGCTTGCAGCAATGATGTCACATTTCATCCAGACATTTGATTTTGGCTTCCAATCCCGACATGTTTTGATATCCTGGTAAGGCAGAGGTGGAAAAGCTTTCAAGGGCCAAGGTATCTACTTCTAAGTTATGGGCTAGGAGGTCTATAGTTATCCACTAATAATGGTCTGTAGCCATTATGGCCAGCTCTTTATAAGCAAGAAGAAGCATTATTCTCAAGAGTGTTATTTGATTCCCATTCGTTTCTTTATTCAACATTTTTTATTGCGCTATTAAGTATTATTCTGCCATCGATAACCTCCCAACGACCTGTTCGCTTCCACAGAGTGGGCCTACTCCGGGTGCCATCAGCCAAACAGTGCCGGCTGGTGACCCCCAGGGGGAGAGCCTTCTCTGTGGCAGCACCGACCCTATGGAATGAGTTACCTCCTGGGTTACGTCAACTTCCCGACCTCCGTACTTTCAAGCGGGAACTGAAGACTCTGCTATTCAATCGGGCGGGACTAGCCTAAATATTATTTTAATTTGATATTTTAGTTTAACTTAGTTTTTAATTGATTTTAAATTATATTAATCTATTTATGATTTTATAGTTTAGGGTTTTATTTCGGTCGTTTGACTGTTTTTAGTTTTAAATTGGCCGGTTAAATATTTCATTTTAAATGTATTTTAAATTTATAGTGTACCTATGTATTTTAATAAGGCTGTACACCGCCCTGAGTCCTTCGGGAGAAGGGCGGTCTAGAAATCTAATAAATAAAATAAATAAATTATAAAACACAAACTATAAAAGTAAATAAAAGAGCAATGAAGAGGGAAGGGAAAGGGGAAAGAAAAGTGAGGAAAGGTAGGGAAAAGAAAAGAAACAGAAGCATTGACTTCCACCTCTCTCTCTGCTGCAGTAGAAGCAGGCATTAGCATCAAATCACAGCTTTTTGCTTTTCCATAACAGCATGAACGAGTGATTTCTATAAACATCTATCGATCTAATCTGTAAAACCCAAAGTCAGAGTTTCATTCTTTGCCACATCAAGCACGAAGTTCAGAAGAGGTTTCCATGTGGAGACAAACGTATTTGTGTTCTTTTCTTCAATCCAAGTACTCAGTTTTGCCATTTCAGCCAACTCTGTCAGTTGATTCCCAGTCGTTTCTTAAAGGGCAGGTTCTTTTAAAGAACGGGTGGAAAAGGATGTGGCCATCTTTTCTCCATTGTGTTTATCTTCAAACGGTTTTGCCGCTACCGTTGGCTCTAATTACAACTTCAACCAGAGTGTTTTGGCTCTTAGCCTTTGCATGGGATGGTATGACTAAAACATAAAGAAGGTTGGAAGCCTAGGAGAAGGCTATAGGCAAGGTCAGGATAAGCGGTGGGATTCAGCTGGCTCTGTCCGATTTGTGCAAACCGGTAGTGGGGACTGTAGGAGGCTCCGCCCACCCGCCCGGATGTAATGCACGTCTACTGCGCATGCACAGAAGGCCGTGCACATGTGCAGAGGTGTGCACACTCACATTTGCAAACTGGTAGGGAAGGTGAGTGAATCCCACCTCTGGTCAGGACGGAAGCAAAACATGATGTAATTTAACTTAACCTTGGTGCCAATCCTCCCTCCCTCTGCAGGTCTGCTGCCTCGTCTTCCGAATCAGTTATTACAAAACTGGATACAATATTGTCGCTTGCACTAATTGTCTTCTGCTTCTGCTCATCTCCATCTCTCCCTATTGGCTGATGCATCCAGATGGAGAATACATCTTCTCCATGGGATTCTGGACCAAATGCTATGAACACAAGTGTTACATTATTGAAGAAAGTACAAGTAAGGAGGAGTCTCGCGAGATTTCACTTTTCATTTTTGGACAATTTCTTTTCACATAAAATATATTTTAAAATATATTTTCATATTTTTTTTTATACACCACCCAGAGTCCCTCTCTGGGGGAGATGGGTGGTTCAAGAATGTGATGAATGAATGAATGAATGAATGAATGTATGTATGTATGAATGTATGTATGTATGTATGTATGTATGTATGAATGAATCAATGTATGTATGTATGAATGAATACTTGAATGGGCAAACAAATGACATAACCCTGCATCATGTGCATTTGATGGAATAGCTGACTGTTAAACTTAACAAAGTAGCAGAGATGGAAGGGACCTCTACTTTATCAAATGCCTTACTGATGTGCAAGTAAATTATATCCAGAGCATTTTGTTGGTCCACTAATTTGGTCACTTTTGTCAAAGAATGCAATAAGATTTGTCAGGTATGATCTGTTTTTGACAAAGACATGTTGGCTTTTGGTTATGACATTGTTTGCCTCTAGATGTTTGCAGATTTATTGCTTGATTATCTTTTCCAGAAGCTTTCCAAGTATTGATGTCAGGCTGATAGGTCTGTAGTCTCCTGGATCTAGCGTTAAATCAGAAAACCTATCTTTCTAATTGTTCTATGTAATTTATAGTATTTCCGCTTTTTGGGAATCTCCAAGTCAATAGTCCTCTTAATGTTGGGTGGATGGATGGGATCCATCCATAATCGGGAATGATGAGGGTTGCAGTCTGGCAAAATCTGGATGCCCAGTGGTGAAATCCAAAATTTTTCCCTACCCGGTTCTGTGGGCGTGGCTTGGTGAGCATGGCTTGGTGGACATGGCTTAGTGGTCATGTGACTTGGTGGGCGTGGCCAACTTGAAGATCACTCACGTCACTCCCTGTTAGAGCCAGGAGGTGTACATTGTGAAGCACATTCTGACCTTCTGAAACCCCCAACGCTTTGAGTTTCCCTCTGCTATCTGGTTTGACTGCCCAAGCGAACCTCAGAGCCTTCTCTTGTCCCGCTCTCCATCCCAGAGGGCCATGCATCCCCACCAAACCGATCCTCCATACAAACCGCCCACCCCAATCTGCAAAGAGAGAAGGCAGGTGGCCGGGTGGGACGCCAGTGAGCTGCTTCAGAGCCCCAAGCCCCACAGAGTTGGCACAGGAGGCATGTGGGCCTGGTATTCTGTCCACTCCCAACCACAACCAAAAAGACATGAGAGCTGACTATCTTTGCCAGCAATTTACTCCGACGACAGATAACAGTCCTGGCAACGAACCTGCGATTGCCTGCCAAGTTCTCCTCAGACCAGCATAATTTGCAGTTCAGGAATAAACAGAAGCCAAAGTCTTAATCACAAAATAGCACAGCCAAAGCTCCCAAAAGTCTGTTTTTGTCCGTCACGGAGCCCAAAGGCAGCTCCACCCACTTTTATACCCTGTGGGGTGTGGCTTCGTGACTCAGCATCCTCTGAGCTGGCCCCTTCCTTCCTTTTGCTGCGCATGCTTCACTCGGCATCGCTGCCTGGCATCTAGCCACAATTGATTCTCCTCAGCTGGCTCTTGGAGCTCTGCCAGGGAGGAGGAGGAGGGGTCGGGGGAAAGAGGCCGTGTCAACTCCTCCTCCTCCACCTGGCCTGCCTCTGGGACGTGGAGCAGAGCCAGAGAGGAAGGTCCCACAGAGGGAAGCCCTGTCGGCTCTTCCCCCTCACTCTCTGAGTCACTCTCAACCAGGAGGCCCAGCTCAGGGACTGCAGCGGACACAACACCCGGATGGAAGGCAGCCTTTTCTGCAGCATCCCCTCCCCTCTTTGGATCACCCTGAAAGGGGGAGGGCTCTGCAGAGATAGGGTGTGGTGGGGCAAGCAGTGACTGGGGGACCAGTTTAGGGGCATGGCCAGCCAGCGATCACTACTGGTTTGGTGACCCAGGCCAAATGTTTGTCTGAACTGGGCCAAACTAGTCAGATTTCACCCCTGTGAATGTTTCCCACCCCTTTACCATACGATTTTCACTCATTCCCCTCCCTCTTTGAAAAAGTAGCTTTGATCATTTCCCTTGATCCAGTGAGGATGAGAAATTAGTCTGTTTAAACCAGAGATAAAGGATATTTTCTCTGACAAAGGCTATACCTTTTTTCAGAGATAATTTACTGGTGGGTTGTGCCAGTTGTGGGAACAGGGAGATTAAAGAAGGAACATTTGTGAAAGACAGCTCAAGCTCACCAAAGTGATCTGCAATTGTTTTGCAAGAACCTTTTCAAATTAGAACTCTCCTCTCCTCTCCCTTCCTTCTTTCTCCTGTCCTCTCCCTGTCAACTTGTAAAACATCCGTGGCCTGCTCTCGAGTTGCCATAGGCCAGGGGGATGAGAAAACGGCGAAGCAGCACGGCAGCCAAAAACAAAAGCACATTCCAGACATATCTCTCTCAAGGCTATCTCCCAGGGTTACCCACAGCGGCCAGAGTGGAGTGATCTCTACAACCCGCAAAATTTCTCTGCTGGCGAATGTGACCACCCTAGGGGGAGGGGGGAAACAGGATCAAGTCTCGACTGTAAATTACGTGTGGTCAGAGTTGGCTTCACTTGGGAACATGCCAACATGAAGCTACTAATAAGTAATTGGATTTCTTTTGAAGTTTGACTCAAGGCTCATGATTTAATTAGGTCATCCGTCAGAACCCTGACACTCCCCTTCCTCTCCTCTTCTCTCCGCTCCACTCCTCTTCCAGCCCTGGAATTACAGATTGCCACACCCATTATAAATGTTATTGCCTCCCCCCCCCTATTTCTTCTAGGCATTCTGATTCTGGTCCGGACACTGGTGGTAAATTCTATTATCTGTTCCTTAACTGCCTTGTTTCTGTCACGGAATTTTTTTATTCGCTGTCTGAAAATAAATATATCAGAAGACCTGCCTTCCTCTATATCCCACTTCATCACAGGTATTGTGTAAGTCATCTAACTATAAATAGAAAATTTATAGGTTTTTAAAAAAAATTACAGGTAGTTTCTCAACTTACAACCACAACTGGGTGCAAAATTCCTGTGTCCGAGACCGACAGTTGTGAAGTGAATTTTGTCCCATTTTATGACCTTTCTTGCCCCCGTGGTTGAGTGAACCACTGCAGTTATTAAGTTAGTAACATGGTTGTTAAATGAATCTGGCTTCCCCACTGACTTTGCTTGTCAGGAAGGTCGCAAAAGGGGATCATGTGACCCCGGGACGCTGCAACTGTCATAAATACAAGTCAGTTGCCAAGTGTGTAAATTTTGATCACGTGACCACGAGGAAGCTGCAACATTCTTAAGTGTGAAAAACTGTCAGTGCTATTGTCAGGTTGTAAAATTGAACATGCCTCATGTCAGTTTTGGAAGGCAATTTTCTTTTTGCTTCTTAACTGACACATATTTTAGCTGGGGAAGTTGGAAGGGGGTTGTTGTTGGAGCGATAGAAAGTTAGTCATAACAACATTCAAAGTATTCAAGGACTTGTGTCAGTTAAGAAGCAAAAAGAAAATTGCCTTCCAAAACTGACACCTCATTTAAGAACTGCCTTGCTTAGTAATGGATGTTCTGATCCCCATTTTGGTTGTACGTCGAGGAGTACCTGTACAAAAATAATTTATAAATAATAAATAATTCATGCCCCTTATAAGAATGACCTATTTGTATGACACACCAAGCTAAAAAAAGAAGTGAACATATTTACTTCTTTAAAGTGTGTACATAGCTGCCCATCTTATACCAAACTGTAGGCAGTTCTCCATCCCCAATGAGAATGGCAGCTCATCCTTTTTCTAACCTTTCTGCTCAATTTTAATCAAAATTTGTCAGGTAAACTCAAAATGGTCATTTCACGGGCTTCAAGAAACTGTAATTTGTGGCTCCAAAGTTCACAAGTTCTAATTTCTGAATATTCAACCTGCCTGCCCGTTTCAGAGTCATAGGCAGTGGTGGGATTCAGCCAGTTTGCACCACTTCGGGAGAACCGGTTGTTAACTTTCTGAACAGTTTGGTGAACTGGTTGTTAGAAGAAATCATTAAGGCAGAGAACCGGTTGTTAAATTATTTGAATCCCACCACTGGTCATAGGACATGGTAAACCTCAAAGCTTGTTTTAAAAAGCGGGTATATTTACACCATGTTCATATGCCAAAACTGTGGAAGCCTTTTGGGAAAAGTGTATTTTCTAAAACTAGCTAATAACACCACTTTTTTGGGGGGAGTAGTACCATAAAATTATATATCAATGGAAAGGGAATTTAATCAAGACTGTAAGGCAATAACTTTTATGAAGTATTTGCTATTAGAATAGCAGTTACAGCATAAAAAAGAAAAGCGAAACACGTAGAAAAAAGTGAGATATTCAAAAATTATCACCATAGAAAAAACTAGATATACAAAAATTACCACGTCAGTTCATACTTAGTTGGGTAACCTCTAGCATGAATTACGGCCTTACAAAGTCTTCCCATGGAGTGAACCAAGTCTTTTAGTTCTGCAGCTGTTATCACGTGAAACCAAGATTGAATGATTGCTTCTATTCACTGGGTTTTATCGCTGGGTCCCTTCTGACTAACAAGTTTCTTTAGCTGGCTCTGTAGATTTTCAATTGGGTTAAGGTTTGGGCTATTCCCAGGCCATTCCAGCAGTGGAATAGGATTATCTTGAAACTAAAAAAAAAAGTTATTAGCCATCAAACCTCAAAAATATACTTTTCCCAAAAGGTTTCCACAAATTTGGCCACTACTGTACATTCATTGGTCTGTGAGATGCATGTATTGGGGCTACCCATCCAGAAGGTAGACATGGATGGGGAGGTCTTTAGATCAAAGGTGGAGAACTTATGACTCTTTACTAGGGGTGACATGATAGCAGTCTTCCAATATCTCAGGGGCTGCCACAAAGAAGAAGGAGTCAAGCTATTCTCTGAAGCACCTGAGGGTAAGACAAGAAGCAATCACTAATCAAAGTAATCTAATCAAGGAGAGAAGCAACTTAGAACTAAGGAGAAATTTCCTGACAGTCAGAACAATTAATCAGTGGAACAACTTGCCTCCAGAAGTTGTAAATGCTCCAACACTGGAAGTTTTTAAGAAGAGGTTGGATAACCATTTGTCTGAAGTGGTGTAAGGTTTCCTGCCTAAGCAGGGGGTTGGACTAGAAGACCTCCAAGGTCCCTTCCAACTCTGCTAGTTTATTCTTTTCTATTTACAATCATACTGACTGTGATTGCAGAGAATTCTAATTAATTAGCATGCAGGAGGCCGTATGTTCTCTCCTTTCCAAATTTAGCAACCTCCAGATGTGTTGGGTCTCCCGAATGTCATGGCAGGAGCCCGGAGAGTTAATGATCGAACACATCTGGAAAGCAGGAGGTTGGTATTAATTTCAGAGGGCGTTTCACTCTTGGTAGAAGGTTACCATATTGGAGGGAATCTAATTGTCTTTTTCCTTGTTTGCAGCGATCTCTCTGCTGGCCATTTTAGTGATTACAAGCGAGAAGCTTAAATATGAATTTGACGATTACGCGATTCTGTATCTAAACTGGGATTTCTACCTAGGTTGCATCGTCTGTGTTCTGTGCTTTATCTTAGGTAAGTAACATCTCTGACGAGGTTTGGAAATGGGAGGGTGATGATAACAGTGGCAACTTAGAGAGAAAACATCCATTTATGAGCCAGTGAATCCAGATCAAGCAAGACTCTAAGGAGGATGCTCATTACACAGTAAGGTTACGTTGAAGGGGAAAAAAAACAACAACCACAACAACAGCCCTCTGAGCCACAGAGGGGCCTCTGTGGCTCAGACTGCTAATGCAGTCTGTTATTAACAGCAGCTGCCTGCAATTACTGCAGGTTCTAGTCCCACCAGGCCCAAGGTTGACTCAGCCTTCCATCCTTTATAAGGTAGGTAAAATGAGGACCCAGATTGTTGGGGGCAATAAGTTGACTTTGTATATAAATATACAAATAGGATGAAGACTATTGCTAACATAGTGTAAGCCGCCCTGAGTCTTCGGAGAAGGGCGGGATATAAATGCAAATTTATTTTTTTTTTAAAAAAAACAAAAAAACAACAACAACCAAACAAACCCTAATTCAAACCAAAATGGGAAGATTAGTTTGAAAGTCTTTCTTTGATTTTAGGAACTTGGAAGCATGTCCCAGTAAATGTAAATATTATCATGCAAGAAGCAGACATGTCTTTAGAGGACAAAGGAATGACTTCCGTATGGTTGGTACAAATCTTTCCGAGGTGTTCCTAGGCCGGTTGCAAATCAAACCAATTTCCCCATTCAACTTATATAATAATAATAAAAAAAGAGGGAATTGTCATGTTTCCAGAAAAACACAGAACTAAAACCTGTTGTGATGACCCGGGGCGTGGCACAAAGTCAACACACCCAGAGAACCGGTATGAGTCCCTTTATTGGCACCAACTTTGCCCCCAACGTCCTGTTTACTCTCCGGCCTGGAGAAAAATTCTCCCACAAACCTGCAGCAGCTTCTGGCTGCAGATACTCCAGTCCAAACGCTGTAAGCAGAACGACTGCACTCCAGCAGAGCAGGATAATGAGTCCCAGAAGCTGGCAATAATTTCAGCAAGACAAGATAAGCACACAGAAGCATGGCACTAATTCAAACAGTCAGGAGGAATGCCAGGAATGCAGGCCACAACTCTCAACACTAGATGAATTCAGTGTTTGTTCCTGACAAACGCCCCTGCCAACTGCCTCTCCTTTAAACTCCATCCCTAGGTGTGCCTTGTGAAGGGATTCGGGACCCTTTCCTCCCTCGTAAGCCACACAACCCATGTTGCTCTCTTCTGCGTTCTTCCCTGCGTGCCCTAGGATGAGGAAGGGATGGGTCTGGGTCTTCATCTGAACCCCCTCTCCCTTGTTCTACCTCTCTCCTGCTCTGCCCAACCTGACTTTGCCCTTCCCCAGTTTCCTCCACAGCCAACGGAGCCAGTCTCCTGCTCTCTCTTAGATGTTTGTCTTCCGTCTCAGATTCAGACTCTGACGGGGGCATGACGCTTATCTTCTCAACGTTTGTCTTTCACAATGTATGTGATAATTTGTTTGGAATTTCTCTGAGTGGTGTTTGAGAGCTAACTTTAAGGTAGTGAAGGTTGCTACTAAGGTTTTCCTGTTCCCTTTTCCATATATTTCTGTTACTCTGAAACCTCTCTGGTAGCCCATCTCTTCCAGACAGAGGAAAAGCAAAAAGGAAGAAATTGCAAGTAGTCCTCGACTTACAACAGTTCATTTAGTGACTGTTCAAAGTTACGACATCACTGAAAAAAGTGACTTATGAACGTTTTTCAGATTTGCAACCATAGCAGCATCCCCATGGTCACATGACCAAAATTTGGATGCTTGGCAACTGACTAGTATTTGTAATGTCCAGGGGTCACGTAACCCCCTTTTGCAACCTTCTGACAAGCAAAGTCCATGGGGCCGGCCAGGTTCGCTTAACAATCGTGTTACTAATTTACTCACTGTGGGTAATTCACTTAACAACAGTGGCATGAACAGTGGCAGTTGTGGTCGTAACTTGAGGACTACCCAGGATTGAAATGTTCCCGGTTCGGACTGGTAGCGATGGTGACGGGTGGTTCGGAGAACCGATAGCAAAAATCCAGCCCCTCCCTCCCCATGCCCAGCTGAGCCGTGCGATCATCAGAGGTTTTTGTTTTTTTCTTTTAAAAGCATTTTTTCTTCAGCTAAAAAAATGCTTTTAAAAGTAAAAAAAAAAATGGCCACACCCACCCAGTCACATTACCCCACCACTACCAAGCCACGCCTACAGAACAGGTAGTAACAAATTTTACATTTCACCACCGCGACTACCTGTACTTTAAGATGTCGGTGGAAATCCAGGATGCCAATGAGGCTACACAGATTGTAAGAATGTTGATCCAAAATGATAGCGTGTGCTTGGTTTCCCCCTTGATTATCTTGTATTCAACTAGTTCAACTCTTCCATGGTCCACCTAAGACCTCTTCTTAAAACATTTTGTTTTAACTTTATCAGTTTTTATTTTATTATAATAAAATAAAATGGCTCAGGCTGTAAGAAGCCTGTTATTAAAACACAGCTGCCTGCAATTACTGCAGGTTCTAGTCCCACCAGGTCCAAGGTTGACTCAGCCTTCCATCCTTTATAAGGTAGGTAAAATGAGGACCCAGATTGTTGGGGGGGCAATAAGTTGACTTTGTAAATATACAAATAGAATGAGACTATTGCCTTACATACTGTAAGCCGCCCTGAGTCTTCGGAGAAGGGTGGGATATAAATGTAAACAAAAAAAAATTATATAAAATTTTATTATATAAAATTCTTTTATTAAATAAAAGAAAAGAAAATTGGAAATTAAGGGAGGGAACAGGAACGGGGAAAAGGGGGTGCGAGATACAACGGGAAGAGAAAAAGAAAGAAAAGGGGGTATTGACTTCCAACTCTTCCTAGCACAGTACAACTTCAATATTTTGCTTTTGCGCATTAATTAATATATAACTAGCCATTTGGTGTTATAGAAAATAATTCTGAAGGAGCATTTTTCCCCCATCAATTGCTCCCGATGACTGACTAGCAACAAAACTACCTGATGATACAGCAGAAATAATTTCATCCCCCTCTTTATTTTTTATTTTTAGGTATCTCCAGCTTCTTCTGGACTCGGTTCATAAAAGTGTAACCCCTTGGTATTGAAGCTAAGGCAAAAGAGAACAAATATTCATGCCTTTCTTCAGCCAGATCTTCCATGAAGTCTGTGTTCTCCATTCACAGTCACAAAAATTCACTTCTGTACTTCTTAACACCTTGGACCCTGTTTGGAGAGGGGCATTTGCGTGGTGACATCAGCTGAGTCCGGATATAGAAATGGTCTTTTTTATATTTTCTTCTGCGATTGCTCTGTTGCAGCGACTGGATTGCCCTTGAAATTCCACAATCTTTCAATACAGGTGCTACTCTAGATTTCTCCCTAAAGTGGAGTATTTCCTTCGGCGCCAAAATGCCTATCTCTTTTTCCTATTGTGCCGCTCAAAATAAATCTTTTTTCAGATGAATGTTTTGCAGAGAGAGGGTTCTTAACAGAATGGCAGAGCTGGAAGGGAGCAGAGGTGGGTTTCAGATAGTGTTACCACTCGGTTTGCCCAAAGCACACACGCGCACGCTCACTTCATATACATACTCCTGGCCACGAAAATGTGACTAAATAGGATGGGATAGCGCTGGGGCAGGTGGATGGGTGGGCGGGCCTACCCACGATCTCCGCTGCTGGTTTGCCCAAATCAGTACAAACTGGCTGAATACCCCCTCTGGAAGGGAGACTTGGAGGTCTTCTAGTCAGAGGTGGGTTTCAGCAGGTTCTGACCAGTTCTGGAGAACCGGTAGCGGAAATTTTGAGTAGTTCGGAGAAACGGTAGCAAAAATTCTGACTGGTCTCACTCCTATCCATTCTCTGCCTCCCGAGTCCCAGCTGATCAGGAGGAAATGGGGTTTTTGCAGTATCCTTCCCCTGCCACGCCTAACCAGCCACACCCACTAAGTCATGCCACACCCACCAAGCCACGCCCACAGAACCAGTAGTAAAAAAATTTTGAAACCCACCACTGCTTCTAGTCCACCACCCCCGCTCAAATGGGAAACACTCTGCTATTTCAGACAAATGGTTGTCATCTTCGTCAAATGCAAGCTTGAGCCTAACGATCAATTTATTTTAACATTATTGGAAGAATTTGCGTGGATTTTCATCTCTGATGAAATCCAGGTTGAATATTCCCATCAGGCCGATATAAAACAGTTCAAAACGAATCTCTTTTAGAAAAAAAGATGTGTGGACAGGGGTGAAATGCTCTCGGTTTGGACCGGATCGGCTGATCCGGTAGCGATAGCGACGGGTGGTTCGGAGAACCGGTAGCAAAAACTAAGTGACTATTCAAAGCTACAAGGCACTGAAAAAAATGACTTATGACCAATTTTCACACTATTACAGCATCCCTACGGTCGTGTGATCAAAATTCAAACACTTAGCAACTGATTCATCTTTATGACGGTTGCAGATCCTGGGTCATGTGATCCCCTTCTGCAACCTTCTGATAACAAAGTCCATGCAAGAAAATCAAGGTCTTTTGGATAAGAATTTGGTGGATTATTCAAAATGTCCTGAAGAAGAAGATAAAGTTCCTGCCGCAATTTTTCCTTTTGGGAATTATAACGGATTGTACAGTGACTGAGATTAAATTCATTTTGAACTTAATAACAGCAGCAAGGCTGTTGATTGGACAATACTGGAAGAAAGAAGAGGTACCTACAATAGAAGAATGGATATTGAAAGTTACTAACTTGGCTGAGATGGCTAAAATCTCAGCCTTTTTGAAAGACAATACGCAGGAAAGATGTTTAATTGAATGGAAAAAATGGATTGATTATTTACAAAACAGATATCAGATTAAGAGATATCAGATTGCCTTTGAATAATTAGGATGTATTATTTTATATAATGGGGGGGTTAGGAAATGAAAAGATTTGGATGAGGTTAATTGGATTAGAAGGGAAAATTTTATTCTATGTTTGGTTTATATATAACAATACCTTGTGATTGACCCGGGAAGCCTGGGGGAAGGGAGGGGAAGGGGTTTTGCGTGGGGGAGGGGGGAAAAGGGGAAAAAAGGGGCCGGGATAGCTCAGGCAATAGAGAAGCCTGTTATTAGAACACAAAGCCTGCAATTACTGCAGGTTCGAGCCCGGCCCAAGGTTGACTCAGCCTTCCATCCTTTATAAGGTAGGTAAAATGAGGACCCAGATTGTTGGGGGGGCAATAAGTTGACTTTGTAAAAAAATATACAAATAGAATGAGACTATTGCCTTACACACTGTAAGCCGCCCTGAGTCTTCGGAGAAGGGCGGGGTATAAATGTAAACAAAAAATAATAATGTTTTTGTTTGTTAAAACTTTTTCAATTAAAAAAAAACAAAGTCCATGGGGAAGCTAGATTCACTTAACAACCATTAACTTAAGAACTGTGGTAATTCACTTAGCCACTGTGGAAAGAAATGTCGTAAAAGGGAGCGAAACTCACTAAACCAATGTCTCGCTTAACAACGGAAATGCTGGGCTCAAAACATTACATTTCCGTTTAATTTGTGTTCTTGCAAATGAGATCTCTCCACATATTTGAATAGTTTAATCTGGAGATTTTTAGCACCCTCCTTATGTCAGGTGAGCGTGTTTCATCATTGTATTATATTGACTCCTCCCTATTGCACAACTTATTCTCAATGTTCTTTAGTTTTATTCTTCTAAAAGCGGAATCACAGGGAAGGAAACATTGCCCTTGAAGGTTGAAAGAGCCTTCAAACGTTCATTATCTAAAATCACTTTCTGATTTCTTCTGCATAATATCTCTAATCGCCTTTTAAGAAAATTTACACTCTTAGCCAAACTCTCATCTCTTCAAACAGATCGTTATGAAAAGTGTACCTCTGTGGCTTGTGAATATTGATACTGACTTGATGGTACATAATCCATCCATGTTTGGGTTCATGTGGAGGTGCGCTTCACATACTTCTGGGCCTCTGGTGGCTCAACAGGCTAATGCAGCCTGTTATTAACAGCAACTGCTTGCAATATTGCAGGTTCAAGTCCCACCAGGCCCAAGGTTGACTCAGCCTTCCATCCTTTATAAGGTAGGTAAAATGAGGACCCAGATTGTTGGGGGGCAATAAGTTGACTTTGTATATAGTATATAAAATGGATGAAGACTATTGCCTGACATAGTGTAAGCCGCCCTGAGTCTTTGGAGAAGGGCGGGATATAAATGCAAATAAAATAAAATAAATAAATAAAATAAATACTTTAACAACCGGTTCACCCAGCACCAAAAATGTGAGCATGCGCGCTGCCTTCCGTGCATGCACTTTGCTCATGCACACAGCTTTCACACATGCATGCGGCTTAGAAAACATGGCTAAATAGGATGGCATAGTGCCAGGGCAGGTGGGCGGGGCCACCCGCAGGTCGCTATTACCAGTTCGCCCGAACAGATCTGAACCGGCTGAATCCCACCCCTGGGTTCATCTATTATGTGTCAGGCCTGGAAACCATACTAGACTTTAGGGTTCCAGACGCTGCCACATTTTTCCCCTGAGGGGAAGAAGGGGGGTTGAGGGGTATGGTAACATTCTTCAAGCGGTCAAGGTCGGATGGTGTTCACATCTGCAGGAGGAGTGGCGAGAAGATATTCGAATGAACTGGGAGAACGTGGGACCATGTGACCAGCAAAGGGGTTAGGGGGGGTGGGACTCTTGGGGTTTGTAAAACTGGGAAAAGAATCCGGAAGTTCAGTTTTGGAATTTCACTCATCGTGTGCCAGTTTCCTTATGCTAGTACAGAACTCTGAAAGACAATGGCTTCTGAGTTTTTTTTATGCAGAAGAGGTTTTTCTGGAACCTTGACATTATGAACATTGCATTGCAATGAGCCAAGGGGTGTTTAATGAAAAACTTGTTCAGTATTTGACTGAGGAACCCAAATATTCTTGAAGGAAATCTCTCTCCAGGATGGCCCAATGCAGAAATGGGAACATACCGGAGTCAAGAAAATATTGCAGCAAGAAACAAATCCTTCTGACAAATAGTCACGGGAGAATGAGTCCCTTCCAAAGGTGACACCTCAAAGACGTTGGCATCTGTGAGAAATTGCCAGGTCAGGAGTTTATTTTCTCCATACGTCCATGGTCAACCAGGATTCTGGTGAGTTTGTTCAAGGGGCCTCGGCAGTTGTTCCTGTTGCATCTTCGATGAAGAAAGGTTGCCAGAATAGACCGTGGCCTCCCAAAGGGAATACTTGTAACACACTAAGTTATATATGCCTGGAAAAAAAAAAAGACCAAATAAACAAACCCATCAGGGAGGACAACAACTGATTCAGAGATGGGCTGCTGGGGCTTCTCAGGGGTTCAAGAGAATCTCTAGCTAAGATTCTGTGCAGTTCAAAGAACCCCCAAATCCCACTCCTGGCTGGCCCTGACCCCACTCTCAAGGGTCCTCATGCGGCCCTTTTGGATGCAAGTAATTGCAGGGCGCGTGCAGAGTCTCGAGAAGGGTGATAAACGTGCGTACCAGAAGTTCAGGAAGCCCCGAAATGGGTCCATTTCTGGTCTCCAGAGGGCCTTTGGAGCCTGGGGAGGCCGTTTTTCCCCTCCTGGAGGCTCGAGGAAAGCTTCTGGAAACTGAGGAGGGCACAAAAAACCCCCCACCTGCCATGGTGCAGGATGCCGACTAGGCCACGCCCATTATGGCCACGCCCACCCAGCGACCGGGTAGAGAACCCCTTGCTAAAATTTTTGAAGCCCACCCCTGAACTGATTGGAACATGGATGAAAGTTCCAAGGACAAATTCTTCAGGATCCACTGTAGCTTGTGAAACTCTCAACCCTCTTTGGAAGCTACTGAAGCTCCCTTAATTTGTTGGGTAAAATAAAATGGCAAAATGACCAGATCTCGGTGTTATGATAAAATTGGATAGAGAGGGGAGGTCAAAACTTTTTGGAAAGGAAACTATCTCCTTTCCCATCCTCTCCCCAAGATTTGCAAATTCAAAAAAAACTAAAAAAAAAACTAAAAAAAAAAACCTAGCCAAATATTTTCAGCCGGTTTTCTGGGGCATTGAAAACTCACTAGACGACCTATTAAGGCCTGGTGGTTTAGAAAGCAGAAATTCACTCCTTTGAGTGAATTTGAATTGAGTGAATCTTTGAGAGCCATAGTGGCACAGTGGTTAAATGCATGCATTGCAGGCTACTTCTGCTGCCTGCCGGCTGCCTGCAATTTGACAGTTCAGAATCTAACCAGGGTCAAGGTTGACTCAGCCTTCCATGCTTTTCGAGGTCAGTAAAATGAGGACTCAGGTTGTGGGGGGGGGGCATAGGCTGACTCTGTAAACCACTTAGAGAGGTTTACAGAGTCAGAGTTATATACCACTATGAAGTGGTATATAAGTCTAAGTGCTATGACTATCTTTGACCCAAACACATCCCAAAAATACATCCCAAACACTACGTGGTGTGTGTATTCTAGACTTTGATCATCCAACACAGAAGAAGGATTTCACAATCATTTTTTTCTGGGCAGTCTTCTACCCCGCCCCATCAGGCTCACCTATAAAGAACCACAGGATCATGACGATATAGCTTAAATAAAAAGCCCATTTCTTCTTATGAGCTGGGGTTGATTTCTTATCATTGATTTTCAGTTCCAAGATCAACATGGCAACCAGCATACTGAGCCCTGCAAAACAGATTAACACGAGTTGGGTTAGTCCAACCTCCTTGCCCAAGCAGGAGACCCTACACCATTTCTGATGGATGGCAGTCCAGTCTCTTCTTGAAAGCTTCCAGGGATGAAGCTCCCACAACTTCTGAAAGTAACTTCTGTTCCATTGGTTGATTGCTCTCACTGTCAGAAAATTCATCCTTATTTCCAGGTTGAATCTCTCCTTGATCAGTTTCCATCCATTATTCCTTGTCTGGCCTTCAGGTGCTTTGGAAAATAGCTTGACCCCTTCCTCTCTGTGGCAGCCCCTCAAATATTGGAAGACTGCTATCATGTCTCCCCTGGTCCTTCTCTTCACTAGACTTGCCAGGCCCAGTTCCTGCAACCGTTCATCATATGTTTTAGCCTCCAGTCCCCTAATCCTCTCTGTTCTCTGCACTCTTTCTAGATATACAAAGACAGATTCTACCATGGAATCTGAACAGTAAAAAAAATGGCTTTCATATGGGACACTCATATAGTGTGTAACACTATGAATACTACCATGGGAGAGACAATAAATAAACCCACCCGTCATTCTGCGCCTCTCCCTTCAATATTTTCCAAAACAAGGCAGTCCTCAACCTATGACCACAATTGAGCTCAACATTTCTGTTACTAAGCGAAACAGTGAGGTTTACCCTATTTTACGACCTTTCTTATCACCGTTATTAAGCGAATCACTGCAGCTAAGGTAGTAATACAGTTGTTAAGTGAATCTAGCTTCCCTGTTGACTTTTGCTTGTCAGAAGGTGTCGTGTCCCACCCCCCACTCCGACGAACGAGTCAAGGAAGTCCGTGGCAAACTTGGCAACGAAGCCTCTGCAACGAAGCCTCTGTCCCTTCGAGGTTTATCAGGGCAGGCAGGAGTCCAAGTTGTGACTTCAGCGATAGGGTCCGGTATCAGCAAACTAGATAAGACTTTGCTTGACTCAAGGTTGGAATGTCAAAAGCAGGTCCTTTATATAGGCTGTGGGGTGTGGCTCCATGACTCAGCATTTATCCAGGCCTGCCCCACCCCTCCTTCTGCTGGCGTCGCCTCTCAGATCTCTGGAAGCGAGGGTCCACCCTTTGAATTGTCTTCAGCTGGATCTGTTGTCAGTAATTCCAGCACCTGGCTGGCTTCCTCTGACAGCTGAGCCAAAGGAACACATGCCGTATGAGTGAGGTTTATCGGGCTTGTTCATTCACTCCTGGCATCCTCTCCGGGCATGGGGCCAGGGCCAGGGGCTGGAGGCATGACAGGCCATTCATCTTCATTATCAGACTCGGAGTCTGATAAAAGACCCGGTTGGAGACGGGAGGGGCCCGGCTGAGGAGAGGAGGGAGGACAAGTCACAACAGAAGGTCGCCAAAGGGGATCACGTGAGCATGGGACACTGCAAGCGTCATAAATATGAGTCAAATCACATGACCTTGGGGATCGTAGGTGTTAAAAATGGTCATAAGTCCCCGTTTTTAAAGTGCCGTTAAATTTGAACGGTCATTAAGTGAACTGTTGTAAGTCAAGGACTACCTGCACTAAGTCACAATCTAGTTTACCTAGAGAAAAATGAGCTACACAGCTCATGCTTTGTCAAGAAACTATAATAAGATTTCCCCACTGCCTAGAACCTCTAGCCTGGGAGTATTATGAGCCGCGGTGGCGCAGTGGTTAGAGTGCAGTACTGCAGGCTACTTCTGCTGACTGCCAGCTGCCTGCAATTCGGCAGTTCAAATCTCACCAGGTTGACGCGCCCTTCCATCCTTCCGAGGTGGGTAAAATGAGGAGCCAGATTGTTGGGGGCCATAGGCTGACTCTGTAAACCGCTCAGAGAAGGCTGTAAAGCACTGTGAAGCGGTATATAAGTCTAAGTGCTATTGCTATTTACAGTAATGCAAAAATCAAGATGTACGTTTAAGGCAAACTGTGTCTATTGTAGCATTACCTGCAGTGAAGCTCAAGACAGAAGCCATCAAAGCTAGGGAAGGACAACGGAAAGGACAGCCATAGAGTCGGTTTCTCCTTTCCAGCCAAATCCACAGTATAGATGTGACGGATGCAATGAGACCTAACGTCAAGAGGACTCGACAGATAATTATGTACGCTGAACAAAAAAAATGAGTTGGGGAAGAGAAAAAGAAAGAATGCAAATTATTAAGAATAATTCCTACTTCAGCCGGATCGGTTTCCATGTGAAGCAGCCGAGATGCTGGTTAATTTCTTTCTATATTTCTTGGGGACTCTTGTCATCCATCACTCTGATATAGGTAACGCTCAACAGACAATCATTCATTTAGTGACCGTTGGAAGTTGCCACTCAGGATAGTTTTTCATAATTTAAGGGAAAATTTTTATAAGATGTTTTATAGATGGCACTTAGATCCCAAAAAATTATCATGTATGTATCCTAATATCCAAGCGAAATGTTGGAGGTATGATTGTGATGACGCTACATATTTTCATATTTGGTGAACTTGCAAGAAAATTAAGGTCTTTTGGATAAGAATTTGGTGGATTATTCAAAATGTACTGAAGAAGAAGATAAAGTTCCTGCCACAATTTTTCCTTTTGGGAATTATAACGGATTGTACAGGGATTGAGACTAAATTGATTCTGAACTTAATAACAGCAGCAAGACTGTTGATTGGACAATACTGGAAGAAAGAAGAGATACCTACAATAGAAGAATGGATACTGAAAGTTATTAATTTGGCTGAGATGGCTAAAATCTCAGCGTTTTTAAAAGACAATACGCAGGAAAGATATTTAATTGAATGGAAAAAATGGATTGATTATCTACAAAACAGATATCAGATTAAGAAATATCAGATTGCCTTTGAATAATTAGAAAGTTATTTTATGTAATGGGGAGGGGGTTGGGAGATGAAAAGCTTTGGATGTGGTTATTTGGATTGGAAGGGAAAATTTTATTCTATGTTTGGTTTATGTATAACAATACCTTGTGATTGACCCGGGAAGCCGGGGGGGGGGGAGGGGGGGAAGGGGGTTTTTTTGGGAGGGAGGGGGGAAAAAGGGGGAAAATGTTTTTGTTTTTTAAAACTCTTTCAATAAAAAAAAAAAAAGGATAGTTTTTCATACTTATGACTGATGTGTCATCCCCATGGTCATGTGATCAAAATTTGGATGCTTGACAGCTGGCATGTATTTACGACGGTTGCAAAGTCAGTGAGGAAACCAGTTTCACTTAACAAACAGGTTACTGACTTAACAACTGTACTGATTCACTTAACAACTGTGACAAGAAAGGTTGCAAAATGGGGCAAAACTCACTTAAAACACTGCGCTGCGGTGGTGCAATGCTTAGAATGCAGGACTGCTGGCTACTTCTGCTGCCTGTCGGCAGCCTGCAATTTGGGAGTTCGAATCTCACCAGGCTCAAGGTTGATTCAGTTTTCCATCCTTCCGAGGTCGGTAAAATTGTTGGGGGCAAGAGGCTGACTTTGTAAACTTCTTAGAGTGGGCTGTAAAGCACGGTGAAGCAGTATATAAGTCTAAGTGCTATTGCTATTTTAAGAGCCATGGTGGCGCAGTGGTTAGAATAGAGTATTGCAGGCTAATTCTGCCGACTGCCAGGAGTTCGATCCTGACTGGCTCAAGGTTGATTCAGCCTTCCATCCTTCTGAGGTCAGGAAAATGAGGACCCAGATTGTTTGGGGGGCAAGATGCTGACTCTATAAATTGTTTAGAGAGGGCTGTAAAGCAGTGTATAAGTCAAAATGCTATTGCTCTGCTTGCTTAACAATGGAAATTCATTTGTGATTGTAACTTGAAAATTATCTGTATTCCTGTCTGTCTCTGTTTTAAAATCTAAAATACAGCATCTTAGTAAATTTCTATATATCCCTCAGGAGTGAACAGTGGACAAAATGAGAGAAGACCTCTAGAGCATTCATTATAAAATGAAAAGCAGGACAATAATTCCGCCATCTTATAACCAGGAGGCAAAAAATCTGAATTTTACCCAGGTGAATTTCAGTGAAATTTCATGCACTCCTTAGTTGAAAAATTACCCTCTCCCCAAAAACCTTGATTCAGCTCAGCCAAATTAGTATTTTTTTTTTCATTTGATATCATGCATATAGAGACAGACTTGCTTTGCTTAGCAATCTAATTAATCAGCGTCTAATTAAAATAAGGTAGGATAGCTGGTCATTTAGCCTTCTGTAAAAACCTAGCTGCTTCTATAAAAACCTAGCTGTTGACCTAGCATGTTGGTTAAAGCAGCCCGATCAATTCTACCAGGGGTGGGGCTGCTGGGGGTTTGGAGGGGTTCTGGAGAACCTCTAGCTAAGATTCTGCGCAGTTTGGAGAACCCCCAAATCCCACTCCTGGCTGGCCTCTCCCACCCTACCCCTCCCCTCCCAGGAGTCCCCACACGGCCCGTTTTGGATGCAGGTAAGTGCAGGGCATGCACAGAGGCTCGGGGAGGCAAAAAACGGGCCTATTGGAAATTCAGGAAGGCCAGAACTGGGCCCGATTCCAGCCTCCAGAGGGCCTCTGGAGCCTGCGGAGGCTGCTTTTGCCCTTCTGAAGGCTCAAGGTAAGCCTCTGGAGCCTGGGGAGGGCTAAAAGCTCCCCCTCCACACTGTGATTCAGGAGCCCGACTAGGCCACGCCCACCATGGCCACGCCCACCCAGCAACCAGGCAGGGAACCCCTTGCTAAAATTTCTGAAGCCCACCCCTGATTTCTACACTGGGAAATTTTAAGTACCCCATATGGCCGTACCATCGACATCTTTCACAAATCGGCAGACAAATTTTTCTGAGCAGATGATCCAGAGGCCCATATAATACAGATCTACCTGTGCATAATAGGCGAACCAGCAAGGAGATAAGACAACAATTAAGAGGAGCACAAAGTTAAAGAAGGTTAGGACACAACTGATGCGTTTGTAAGAAATCATGAGGGCCCACTGTTACGGTAGTCTTCGGCACCTTCCTTTATCTGCTGTGTATCTCTGCAGGAAGACATAGGCGTGACTGAAAGCAACATACAGAGAGAAGACAGGAAGGGAAGAAAGGTTTGGAAGAAGGGAAAACCCAAAGAGGGACTCCTTGTGGTTTTTTCTGTAGTGTCAGTTTTAGTCGTCTTCTTTCATACTGGGTTCCAACTGTCATGGAATGGTGATTCTGCTACTAGAACCAGATCCACAAGAACGCAGTGGGGTGCTCAACTCCCTCACTGGAGGAAGAAATATAATAACAGAAAAGAAGGACTGGAAAAAATTTATTTATTTATTTATTTTTAATTTTTTTAATTTTTTATTTTTTTTTAACATTACAAAAAAAAAAAAAAGAAAATACATTTTTCCACCCTTGTGCTATACATAAAAAAAAAAAGGAAGATTTGGGTCTTCGGATATGTCCTCATGATTGCCAAAATCCACGTTCTCGAGGTACAGGTACCGAAGCGTCCAATGTTGCAAGCGCAAAGTCCACGAATGGTTTCCAAATCTTCCAGAAAATATCTTCTTTATACACACCACTTCTAATTTTAATATCACATGTCATTTTATCATTTAAAGCTAATTTCCACATTTCAGAATTCCACTCTTCTATTCTAAAAATCACATCTAATTTCCAATATCTAGCTATTATAATTCTACCTATTATAATCATAATTCTAATCAATTCTTTTTCATATTTTGTTAATTCTATTTCCTTAATTACCAACAATAATATAGTTTCCACTCTCAATATTATTACTTTCCCCAGCGGGTTTTAAAATGGATTAATGATCTCGACACGCAACTTACGTTTACAATAGCAGATCTGGCAAGTGTTTTTAGAATTGGATATAGAAGGCAAAATGGCTCTAACAGGAATGTGCTTGTCAGGTTTGCAAATTTTGGTGATAAGCTGGAAGTTATGGCCAAGGTGAGAGAGATGGGAGATGCTTTGAAGTTTGAAGGGAAGACTATTCAAGTCTTCCCGGATATATCAAGAGAAGAAAGGGCATGGAGATTTTTTTAAAAACCAATTACAAAGGTTTTGAGAGATAATGGAAAAAATTTATTTATGGATGTAGTTTCTTCATCAAGACCAATCCTAATGTACATTTCCAGGAACATTATAGCCACAATTTAGGTCATAGAATTTAAAAACAAAAATTGTTAGATACTGCCTGAAAGGTTTCAATCAGGTCGGGGGGGTTTGAGTGGGAAAACGGGATTGGTTGAACCCCCTGACAGCTCCCTATATAAGGGCAAACTGTCAGAGATGCAAGCTGCTGGATTGTAGATAGTTGTTCAATAAAGAGCTGTTGCCTGAAGTCTGTTTCCAGTCCCTTCTCTCACCCAACTTAACAAAAATCATAAAGAAAACTAAGGGACATGACTCCCACAATGGATGAATGGCTAAAAAAAAGTTAATGGAGTTAGCAGAAATGGGTAAATTGATTGCTTTGATTAAAGGAAAAAAAAGCGCACACTTTTGTTTCTACTTGGAAACCGCTTCTGGACTTTGTGCTTGAGGCGGGAAAGAAAATGAAACTTTGATTTTGGGTTTTACCAATTAGATGGGTTTGTTGTTATAGAAATGTCTAGTTTATGCTATTATGTAAAAGTCAAAAATGTTGAGGTTTGATATTATTATCTTATTCTACTGAACTGAAGGGAGTCAGAAATGATTTTTCCCTTCCCTTTTCCCTCCCTTATCTTTCCTACTGTTTTCTTTTGCATTGTTGTATTTTATATTATAGATTAATAGTAAAAAGAAAACTAAGGGAAATTACTGACTGGGGATAAAATTACATAATTTGTCTTTTAAAAGGAGGCATAAAATTCATTAATCTCCATAGAAAGGTGCAGGGCTTTAATCATTTCCTTAAGGTGGCTCAAAGGCTAAGACATTGAGCTTGTCACTCAAAAGGTTGGCAGTTCAGCGGTTCAAATCCCTAGTGCCGTGTAACGGGTTGAACTCCCGTTACTTGTCCCAGCTTCTGTCAACCTAGCAGTTCGAAAGCCCGTAAAAAATGCAAGTAGAAAAATAGGGACCACCTTTGATGGGAAGGTAACAGCATTCTGTGCACCTCTGGCATTGAGTCATGCTGGCCACATGACCATGGAGACGTCTTCGGACAGCGCTGGCTCTTCGGCTTTGAAACGGAGATGACCACCGCCCCCTAGAGTCGGGAACGACTAGCACGTATGTGCAAGGGGAACCTTTACCTCTTAAGCTTGCCATTTTTGTAGGGACATCTGTGAATATAAATCCTAGAACTAGAACTGAGCATAGAGCTCCATATAGTTTTAACAGTGCTAAATATCAGCCATAGTAAAGTGATTAGACTACTAGAGTTCAGTAAAGCTTTGTACAGCTGAAAAAGTTTGCTTAGGGTGTACCAGTTCAAGCCCTCCGAAAAGATTTGGTGAAAACTCTTGTGTCCTCCAAAGGCTGCCATGAGAGTGACAGTGTTAATATGATACTAAAAGAAAAATAATGAAATGCAAAATACATACCTGGAAAAGAATCCTATCAACAGTTTAATTCATATTATTTACATGAAATTGACATTTAATATTTAATGTATGAAACATTGTAATTCAATCTAATTTAGTTTTTGTCCACTACCACTGTTTCTAATTCTTGGAGTCTAAAACAGTGTTATGCCAAGGCCATGTTGGCTGACTGATTCTGGATTTTGAAGCCAGAGCAAGCCTGGATCACACCAGGTTGTGTTGATGCTCAATGTCAATGCTCAGTGAGTCCCTTCCATCTCTTTACTGGTGATAAAAGAGTTTGTGGCAGCCCATTTGTCTGAAATAAATCCAAATAAGATAAGGGTTCCTGGAATGCCTTATCACTTGAGTGTCTGTAAATCTGCTTAAAATGAAGGAATACATGAATGAATGAATGGGTGGATGGGTAGATGGATGGATGGATGAATGAATGAGGAAATACTTCATTGTTTAAAATGTAGAGATAGCAATAGCACTTAGACTTATATACTGCTTTACACTGCTTTACAGCCCGCTCTAAGTGGTTTACAGAGTCAGCCTCTTGCCCCCAACAATCTGGGTCCTCATTTTACCCACCTCGGAAGGATGGAAGGCTGAGTCAACCTTGAGCCTGGTGAGATTTGAACTGCCAAATTGCAGGCAGCCGGCAGTCAGCAGAAGTAGCCTGCAGTACTGCACTCTAACCATTGCGCCACTGCGGCTGAGATATTTATCTTATTATACCTTATGGAAATTGGACTTCTACAGTCTCTCTCTTTCTCTCTCTCTCTCTCTCTCTCCTCCCTCCCTCCCTCTCTTGCTTCTTCTTGGCAAGGTTTTACAGAAGTGGTCGGGTATTGCCTCCTTCTTATGGCTGAAAGAAGGTGACTGGCTCAAAGATGGCTTAGTGCTTAAGGTGGGACTTGAATTTATGGTTTTTTAGTCTGGTGCCTTTGGCCACCAAACGGGCTATATAACCAAACGGGCTCCATTTTATGTCACGCTGATATGATTTATTTCAATAACCTAGAGGGTCAATTGCCATTTTATTCTCTCCCCACACCTTGTTTAACGAATAGACAATATTAAATATTAATATTAAATATAAATATTTAAATATAAATATGGCCTCTGGTGGTGCAACAGGCTAATGCAGCCTATTATTAACAGCAACTGCTTGCAATATTGCAGGTTCAAGTCCCACCAGGCCCAAGGTTGACTCAGCCTTCCATCCTTTATAAGGTAGGTAAAATGAGGACCCAGATTGTTGGGGGACAATAAGTTGACTTTGTATATAGTATACAAATGGATGAAGACTATTGCTTGACATAGTGTAAACCGCCCTGAGTCTTCGGAGAAGGGCGGGATATAAATGCAAATAAATAAATAAATAAATAAATAAATAAATAAATAAATAAATAAATAAATAAATAAATAAATAAATAATAAATAAATAAGAAAATAGATGCGCAAGGTAGAAGTCAAGGAATAATGTAAAGCTCAGTGCGTACTTTGTGTGAGAGGATACTTAACAAGCGCGCAGGACTCTTGAGAAAATACAATAGATAGTCCACCGAAATAATAAATATTTTATGTAGGACATACATTGCAGGGAAGTTCAATCAAAGGTAAAGGAGTCGTGGAATATTTCCTGAATAGAGAAATCTGCATTATTGTTTTTATATGGCATAGAAGTGAAAAATGTGATGACAGCCCAAAGTTTCCCCTGCTTAGGGGTGACTCTCTGGCCCCTCCCAATGCCCAGGGTCCAAGTGGATTCTGATGTAGAAAGGTCAGGGGTTCATAGCAGCAAAGTTGGAGGAGCTTCAGCTTCTGTTTCATGCGTCTCTTCAGTCTTCTCCACGGTGGGTAATCGTGTCCCCCAAAGCGCCCACTTGTAATTCAGGAAGTTACAGAGTCCTGGGAGGAAAAGAGGGACTAGGTTAGGTTGAGAGGAAGAGCTTGGAAGGTCTTCTTAAAACACTCTGGAGATTAATGCCAAGATATCTCAGTGAAGAGCAGCAAAGATGATTAGGTGCAGAGAAGAGCAACAACAGACCAACAAAGATGATTAGGGGACTGGAGGTTAAAACATATGAAGAGCGGTTGCTGGAATTGGGGATATCTAGTTTAATGAAAAGAAGGACTAGGGGAGACATGATAGCAGGGTTCCAATATCTCAGGGGCTGCCACAAAGAAGAGGGAGTCAAACTATTCTCCAAAGCACCTGAGGGCAGGAGAAGAAGCAATGGGTGCAAACTAATCAAGGAGAGAAGCAACTTAGAACTAAGGAGACATTTCCTGACAGTGAGAACAATAAATCAGTGGTACCACTATCCTCCAGAAGTTGTGAATGCTCCAGTACTGGAGGTTTTTAAGAAGAGATTAGATAACCCTTTGTCTGAAATGGTATAGGTTGGACTAGAAGGGGGTTGGACTAGAAGACCTCCAAGGTCTCTTCCAACTCTGTTATTATGTTCTGTTATCTTTGTGGGTGAGATTGAGTGGAATGGGATTGTGAGACAGATGGTTCCTTCAGGAGCTGGTCTCATCGTCGCCACATTGGAGGGGCTACCTCCACCCAATTACAGGTCTGGCAGAATCTAGACCCCATCTGCAGAAGAGTTTCATCTGATGGACCCAAGAAATGGACCTTTTTTTGCTATGGCACTTATCCTATGGAACATCTCCCTCCTTCCCCTCACCATGAGGTATGAAATTGGCCCCATCCTTGACATCCTTCAGCAAGTCCCTCAAAATATGAGCTGGGTCAGCAGACCAGGGCATCTCAAGAAAATGGCGATGTAATGAGGTGGCTGCATTCTTTTTAACACCAACTGTCTTTTTTTATAAAAAAAAATTGTCGATGTCTTTGATTTAATAGTTAGATGTTAAAGGTAAAGGTAAAGGTTCCTCTTCGCACATATGTGCTAGTCGTTCCCGACTCTAAGGGGCGATGCTCATTTCCGTTTCAAAGCCAAAGAGCCAGCGCTGTCCGAAGACGTCTCCGTGGTCATGTGGCCGGCATGACTCAACGCCAAAGGTGCACGGAATGTTGTTACCTTCCCACCAAAGGCCGTCCCTATTTTTTCTACTTGCATTTTTTACGTGCTTTCAAACTGCTAGGTTGGCAGAAGCTGGGACAAGTAATGGGAGCTCACCCAGTTACGCGGTGCTAGGGATTCGAACCGCTGAACTGCTGACCTTTTGATCGACAAGCTCAGCATCTTAGTCACTGCACCACCGCATCTCTAGTTAGATGTTATGATTCTTTTTATTGCAAGACTCCAAGTGTCATTTTAATGTGAGATTGAGAGCTATTTATTTATTTATTTATTATTCATTCATTCATTTATTCCGTCAAGCATGTATTTGATAGATACTAGTGTAAACATAATTATGAATACATGAAATGGATACAAATAAAAGGAAACATGGCAGGCACACTTATGTACTTATGCATGCCCCTTAAAGACCTCTTAGGAATGGAGTGAGTTCCACGGTAGACAGTCTAAGGTTAAAGTTTTGGAGGTTTGGGGAAGAAACCACAGAATCAGGTAGTGCATTCCATGCATTGACAACCATTATATACATACATACATACATACATACATACATACATATATATATATATATATATATATATATATATATATATATATATATATATTTTCTGAGGTTTTCACGGTGTTTGTATATAGGTCTTTGGTTGTTGGGTTTTCTCCGTGTAAAATTGGAAGTGTCTTGGCGACGTTTCGTGAAGTCTCATTCGTCATCTTCAGGCTTCAACCGTGCTTCTGGGAGCAATGTGTGATCGCAGCTGTTTCTTCCTTTTAACTGCTAGTGGGGTTTGAACTGATTGGGTGGGAGCTTGGCTGTGCTCTGATTGGATGGGGTTTTCTGTGCTCTGATTGGCTGGGGGGGTGTCCTGTGTTGGTGGGGGCTTGGTTGTGCTCAGTCTAGTCTGTGCTGCAGGGGGATTTGAGCTGGTGAGCTGCATAGCTGTTGTTTGGCTTTGTGGTCGTACTACATCTTCATAGTGGGTGTCAGTCTGCTGCATGAATGGATTGGAGGTTTGAAATGGCTAATGTTGCAGCTGCGGTCTGGCTTCTGGTCCTTGGTCGTGCTTCATGATCAGTGTGGGTTTGGGTCTGCTTTCTGGGTGGATGTGCGGTGGTGACATCCTGTGTGGACCTCGTGAGTGTGGGTCTGGTGTCATTCCTCGTGTTAGGGACTCGTTTGTCAATAAGGCGGGTTTCAAATGGCTGGTAGGCGGGAGGTGTCATCTCGTTTGTTCATGCTGTGTGGGCTTTTCTACCAGCCATTTGGAAACCCGCCTTATTGACAAACGAGTCCCTAACACGAGGAATGACACCAGACCCACACTCACGAGGTCCACACAGGATGTCACCACCGACATCCACCCAGAAAGCAGACCCAAACCCACACTGATCATGAAGCACGACCAAGGACCAGAAGCCAGACCGCAGCTGCAACATTAGCCATTTCAAACCCTCCAATCCATTCATGCAGCAGACTGACACCCACTATGAAGATGTAGCACGACCACAAAGCCAAACAACAGCTATGCAGCTCACCAGCTCAAATCCCCTGCAGCACAGACTAGACTGAGCACAACCAAGCCCCCACCAACACCTATATATATATACACACACACGTATTTGGTGTCTTTTCTCATGTGAGGTTGAGAGTATCTTGTTGAAACGTCACCAAGATACTCTCAACCTTACACGGAAAAGACCGAATACGCCAAGACCTATATATATATACACACACGTATTTGGTGTCTTTTCTCATGTGAGGTTGAGAGTATCTTGTTGAAACGTCACCAAGATACTCTCAACCTTACACGGAAAAGACCGAATACGCCAAGACCTATATATATATACACACACACGTATTTGGTGTCTTTTCTCATGTGAGGTTGAGAGTATCTTGTTGAAACGTCACCAAGATACTCTCAACCTTACACGGAAAAGACCGAATACGCCAAGACCTATATATATATATATATATATATATATATATATATATATATATATATATATATATATATATATACACACACACGTATTTGGTGTCTTTTCTCATGTGAGGTTGAGAGTATCTTGTTGAAACGTCACCAAGATACTCTCAACCTTACACGGGAAAAGACCCGAATACGCCAAGACCTATATACCTATACCCGTGAAAACCTACGAAAACAATATGTATATAATACATACATACATACATACATACATACATACATACATACATACATACATACATACACACATACAGTACTTCCTTTTATTCATATATAAATATGATAAACAAACAAATACTCACCTGACAAAAAGCAGATGATGCAAATGATATAACTCAAGTAAAAAGCCCATTTACGTGCTGGTTCCACAAACGTCTGATTGAATTGGGTTTGAAAAACCAACGTTGCTAGCAGCACAGCAAACCCTAGAAAAGACCCCAAGAGAATTAGAGAGGTGGTACTATCACTGCAAGGAGATTTCTACTGTATCCAGAACACAAATACCACTGCAAATGTACAGTACTTTCTCTGCAAAATACCGTGGTCAGTATTCATTTCAGTTACTGGTCAAAGAAAATATCCTATTATTTCATATTGATAAAAGAAAGTTTCTCTTAGAAAGTGTTTCCAAGGAAAAGATAATTTGAGAGAAATTCCAATGAGTGGAATAGTATCCTTGCATTTAGTGCAAACTAAACTAGATAGTGCAAACTATCCTTGATTAATTTCCAATTAACAATGGATGGAAACTAATCAAGTAGAGTCCTAACATTGAGGACAATTGGAATGGCTTGCATTCAAAAGTTGTGAGTCCTTCATCACTGGAGGCTTTTAAGAAGAGACTGGATGGCCACTTCTCTGGAATGGTATAGTGTCCCCTGCTTAAGCAGGGGGTTGGACTAGATTCAGGGGTCACCAACCTCACCGGCTTCTATTCACCCCTCCTCTCCCACCCACTCCTTGCCTGCCTGACCGAGCTCCTTAGAACCCCAACAGGAAGCAGTTGTTGGAGCTAAGCAGCCACCACGAGAAAGACTTGGCAAAACAGCTCAGTTCAAATTGGATCTGACCGAGAAGGAGGCTCAGCAGAAGCACCTCACTGAGGACTACAAGCATAGGCTTTCCAAGCAGAGGGAAGACCTGCGGGAGTGCAAGGCCAGGTACCGGCGCCTGGAGGCTCAGCAGGCTGAGAGGGTCAGTCAGTTCCAGGCCATGATGCAGTCCCACTGGAACGAGGCCATCCAGCTTTTTGCCACCAGCAACACTTCTCTCCAGCCTTCGCCCAAAGCCCTGCACCAGGAGGCTGAAGCAGACCCCAAGTCATAATTTCTTTCCCCCTCCGACCCACACAAAAAGATCCCGAAGGGGGAGACTCTCTGCAGCGACGCAAACATTCATTACATGTATTTGGCCCAGGCATTGTAGTTTGAGGACCCCTGATTTAGTGCAATATAAAAAAATGCAATTAATTTTTCTGTGGACCACCAAAGTGGTCATTTTGGTGACCACTGGACTAGAAGACCTGCAAGGTCTCTTCCAACTCTATTATTCTGTTATTATGAACCAATGTTGAGCAGCGTGTTCTTTGAGCTCTGCCCAAACAGCCTCATTTTGTGCAGCACATCCTTTGGCTGAGTGTTGCATGATAGTGATATGATAGCAGTGTTCCAATATCTCAGGGGCTGCCACAAAGAAGAGGGAGTCAAGCTATTCTCCAAAGCACCTGAGGGCAGGTCAAGAAGCAACGGATGGAAACTAATCAAGGAGAGAAGCAACCTAGAACTAAGGAGGAATTTTCTGACAGTGAGAACAATTAATCAATGGAACAACTTGCCTCCAGACGTTGTGGGTGCTCCAATACTGGAGATTTTAAAGAAGAGATTGGACAACCATTTTTCCGAAATGGTATAGGGTATCCTGCTTGAGCAGAGGGTTGGACTAGAAGGCCTCTAAAGTCCCCTCCAACTCTGCTCTTTTGTTCTGTTCTATTACAGATATTGATTTATTTCCCAACAAACAATACCTGCTATGAAATTAAAGATGGAAGTCATCAAGGGCTTTGGAAGAAAAATGAATTTGCAGTGGATGACATGATCCCATTCTACTGTCCACAGCATTGCTATGACAGCGGTTAGAAGAGCTGTTATCATGGAAATACGCATGGTATTCAGGTAAACTAAAAGAGGGGGGAAAAAAGAGACAGATCACGACTGTTAGGGTATAAACCAGTGGTAGTGAACCTGGTCCCTACCGCCCACTAGTGGGCGTTCCAGCTTTCATGATGGGCGGTAGGAGTTTTGTCCGATACTGAAGCACTTTCCTTTTTTTTTAAATTTAATTGACTTTTTAAAAAATTTTCATAGCATTATTTAAAAACATTTTCATTTGGTTTTCATAAAATTCCCCGTGACAATTTAAATTTCTGAAAATATACTATTTGTATCGCCCGTGCATAAGTTTAGTTCGCGTTATGTAAGTGAAACTAAATGGCGCTATAGTGCGACAACAGACAAAAGAGCCTCGTCCCAGAATAGCTCGCGCATCTCCCCCCACACCACCCAGCTGTAACAGACAAGCAGAGCTGGTAGCTGGCGCCCCCCCCCAACCCAATCCACGATGCACGAGAGGCATGCGCAGATGACGATACATGGCGCAGTACTGTGGAACCGGTGGGCAGTTAGAAAATTTTACTACTAACAGAGATACAAAAGTGGGCGGTAGGTATAAAAAGGTTGTGTTGTGTCTCGTCCGCCACCAGGTTGACTACCCCTGGTATAAACTCATATTTCCTGTCATTGATGCAGAAAGAAAAGGTAATTATTTCAATGCCACCAAGCCAAGCCTGAATTCTATTGCTCCCTGGTCAAAGAGTTCAAAAATCTGAATCCATTTTAAACGGAGATTACCTGGTTTGGGAAAGTGGATAAGCCAATTTACTGCCAGCCAATAGAATTTGACTTCCCGCCTTTGCTTTGTTTCTCGACCTCAGTGATTGTCCAGAATGTGTGGACTTCAACTCCCAGAATTCCCCAACCCAGCAGCTGAGGTGGAGAAACACTGCTCTAATCTAGAGTGCAGAAATGCAGCATAGTAAACAACGTATTTAAAAAAATCAGGATGCAAATGGTTTTTGGCAGGCCCCATTTTTCCTTTTGGACAGAAGAACAGCGGAGAGCAAGTTTTGGTTTGGTACTTAAGACATCAGGCTAGAAACCTGAAGGTACGAGTTCTAGTCCTGCCTTAATCATGAAAGCCATTTGGGTGACTTCGGGCCAGTCACTCAGTTCTCTCAGCCCAACCCATCTCACAGGGTTGTTGTTTTTGGGGCAAATAGAAGGAGGAAGGAATACTATGTATGTTTGCCACAGATTCAGACAGTGAGGAGGTTGGGGAGGAACATGGGCCAGTCCTGTAGTCTGGGGAAGGCTCTGACAATGGCTCTGCGTCGGAGGCAGAGATGGGGTCAGAGCCGTCTGACAGTTGTCAGCTGCCTTCGAAGTCGGAAATCAGTGAGGCAGAAGAACAGCTGGATCCTGTTCCCAGTGTGTGCATGCGCAGAGCTGCCAGGAGAAGGGAACATCTAAGGAACAAGGGTTGACTCGGGACTAAAGCCACAGGTGGATGGTGAATGGCCCCTCCCATAGGGAATAAAGAGGAGCGAAGAGGAGGGGAGTTTGCAGGAGACAATTAATTCATTTGGGTGAAGATCTGTTCCTGCATTCTTGCCAAGTATTGTCGGTTACAGTGTGGAGTCTGAAAGATATCGGCCTGGCCACTCTCCAAGCCTGATAAAGGTCGGTAATTGTGAACTATCTTGAAAGACTGTGGGAGAGGAAAGAGTTTGCTGGAGTGGAATTCACTAGGAGTTAAATAAAAAGGATTATCAGGACGAGGACTCAGCCTCACGCTGCTTGGGAAGTCTTAGGTCAGAACACACTTCAAGTCAAGAAACACCAAAAATTTGGGGCGATAAGAGAAGGACTGTCTTTGCTGGTAGGTATTTGCTTATTTGAGGACTTATATTTCTCTCTACAGTTTGCTTGCGTACCCAGCTAAAGTTCACATGCTAATAGTGCTATTTTCATTTGACCCTCTGTAGCGTACCATCAGAAGACTCCATGGATTGGCATCCATACCTCCTGGAACAGATGACCCAGAGTCCAGCGCTATAGATATCGGTGTCAGGAAAATGCATAGTCCATCCGTGAGAACCAAGCGTTAGCATTATGAGCATGACATTAAGAAAGCAAAGGCAAAAACATATTAGTCTAGGAGGTATCCTTCGAACGCATGAAGTTAAAGGCATTTTTCTTAATTTCTCCAACTTGGATCCTTTCCTGCTTCCAGTAGCACTCTGAAAAGTAGAAGGGACTGGTAAGGGAGCCTGGGAAATGAGATTCCTGGAGAATATTCCCATTGGCTGCTGCCCAGTGGGGCCATTTTATATGTCCTCCACCAACTGTCATAGAACTCCTGTCCACATGATGCCGGAACTATTACAAGAGCTGGACAGATGTTGTGTATATCTGTTGTATAAATCATAAGTCAGAGTGAGGGACAAGTGAGGGACAAATAAGAGTGGTGACACAGTTTTGGTCACCACGTTACAAAAAAGTTGTTGAATTTTATTATTATTATTTATTATTATTATTATTTATTAAATTTCAAGGAACTATTACAAGGGCTGGTCAGATGTTGTGTATATCTGTTGTATAAATCATAAGTCAGAGTGAGGGACAAGTGAGGGACAAATAAGAGCGGTGACACAGTTTTGGTCACCACGTTACAAAAAAGTTGTTGAATTTTATTATTATTATTTATTATTATTATTTATTAAATTTCTATACCGCCCTTCTCCTGAAGGACTCAGGGCGGTTTCAAGCCAGCATAAAACAGTATTTATAAATAAAATTAAAAGACAATATAAAAATCTAATTCAAATTGGCTAGCACTTATTAAAATTATTCAAAGAACAATGATAAAACCCCACTTAAAACAATAGTACATTAGGCCAACCCTGCGCGATGAAATAAAAAAGTCTTGAGCTCGCGTCGGAAGGTCCGGAGGTCGGGGAGTAATCGTAACCCCAGAGGAAGCTCATTCCAGAGGGTAGGTGCCCCCACAGAGAAGGCTCTCCCCCTGGGGGTCGCCAGCCGGCATTGTTTGGCTGACGGCACCCTGAGGAGACCCTCCCTGTGGGAACGCACAGGTCGATGGGAGGCTGTCGGTGGCAGCAGGCGGTCCTGTAAATAACTCGGTCCTGTGCCATGGAGCGCTTTAAAGGTGGTTACCAACACCTTGAATTGCACCTGGAAGACCACCAGCAACCAGTGCAGCTTACGCAGGAGGGGTGTTATATGGGAGCCACGAGTAGCTCCCTCTATCACCCGCACAGCCGCATTCTGGACCAGTTTTTGGAAAAAAAGTGCAGAGAAGAGCAACTAAGATGATTAAAGCATATGAAGAATGGTTGCAGGATTTGGGTTTGGCTAATCTAGAGAAAAGAAGGAATAGAAGTGACAGGATAGCAGCATTCCAGTATTTGAGGAGCTGCCACAGAGACGAGAGGATCAAATTATTTTCCAAAGCAGCAGAGGGCAGGACAAGAAACAATGGATGGAAACTAATCAAGGAGAGAAGCAGCCTGGGATTAAGGAGAAATGCCCTTAATGAACAGTTAATGAACGTGAAAGTGAGAAAAAATAAGTGTTGAAGCAACCGCTTGATTCCTGAAGTTGTGGGTGCTTGATCACTGGAGGTTTTTAAGAAGAGACTAGACTGCTACTTGTCTGAAATACAGGGTCTCCTGCTTTTCGCCGCGAGCTGAAAACATACCTATTCTTCCGAGCAGGACTGGCTTAATAGGGGTTTTTAATTCGTTTTAAATGGGGTTTATTTTTATTATTATGTATTTTATATTTAAATTTAGGCCAAATGGAATAAGTTATTTAAATAGTTTTTATTGTAATATATTGTATTGTTTTATTTGGCTGTTCACCGCCCTGAGTCTTTCGGGAGAAGGGCGGTATAAAAATTAAAATATTATTATTATTATTATTATTCATGATGATGATGATGATGATGATGATGATGATGATGATGATGATGATTATGATTATGATTATTGTTGTTTTTGTTGTTGTTATTGTTATTATTATTGTTGTTGTTGTTGTTGTTATTATTATTATTATTATTATTATTATTATTATTATTATTATTATTATTATTATTATTATTATTTAACAGGAGTTTGGACTAGGAGACCTCTGCGGTTGCTTTCAAGCTCTATTCTGACTCCCCAATACACAATCATTTTTAAACAATTAACTCTACCAACCGCAGGTGGGGGAAAGAAAGTAACTCTGAGGACAATGAAACATGGATGATGTTTTGCCCTCAGTCCCCTCCCCCACCCCACATGGCTTTCTTCTTTTCTACACACAGTTCACATCTCATTTTGAACGTTTCGATGGAGGAAATTGCAGGTGGGTTTTATTTCTGGGGAAAGGGGGAAGTGTCTGCATGATTTGGTAGAAAGTCAGGTGGACTTGTTCACGGGTTTTGATAGAGAATCTTCTGGAAGCTTCTTTTTTTTAAATTATTATTATTATTATAAAAAAAGCCCTTATTGTTAAAAAAAATTGGACATGGAGGAACCGTCTTGGCGATATCTCCGCCATACAAAGTGTAGCACAAGTCTCTTATGTATTAAATATGCATTTGTTGTTGTTATTGTTGTTGTTGTTAGTTGCGAAATCGTGTCTGACCCATTGCGACCCCCATGGACAATGTTCCTCCAGGTCTTCCTATCCTCTACCATCCTCTGGAGTCCATTTAAGCTCACGCCTACTACTTCAGTGACTCCATTACTCCATTACTACTTAGTAATTGTATACATATCCTTAACCTCTTCTACATGTTTACAATTACATAATATATTATATATATCGCCTCTTGTTTTAATCTATACATCCTTGTTCTTATCCATTCCGACTTCCATTCCTTAAGTCTAACTATTGATAAAATGCATTCCAAATCTCATAGTACTCTGTCTCTCCTTTATTTTTCAGTCCTAGCGTCAGTCTATCACATTCTGCACAGGCAAGTATTTTCTTTGTTATTTCCTTTTCTTTAGGTATGTTTCCACTCTTCCATTGTTGGGCATAAACTATTCTCGCAGCTGTTATGATATGCAGTATTAAGTATGTTAAACCTTTAGTTAGATCTTCTTTAATAATTCCTAATAAGAATATTTCAGGTTTGAGTTCCAGTCTCAGTCTGGTCATTTTTCCCAACCACCTTTGAATCCTTTGCCAATAAAGCTTTTCTTGAAGCTTCTTTAGCCATTTAGTATCAAAAAGAGATGAGTTCTATTTAGGTAAAGGTAAAGGTTCCCCTCGCACATACGTGCTAGTCGTTCCCAACTCTAGGGGGCGGTGCTCATCTCCTTTTCAAAGCCGAAGAGCCAGCACTGTCCGAAGACGTCTCTGTAGTCATGTGGCCGGCATGACTCAACGCCAAAGATGCATGGAACGCTGTTACCTTCCCACCAAAGGTGGTCCCTATTTTTCTACTTGCATTTTTTACGTGTTTTCGAACTGCTAGGTTGGCAGAAGCTGGGACAAGTAATGGGAGCTCACCCCATTAGGCGGCATTAGGGATTCGAACTGCTGAACTGCCAATCTTTCAGTCAACAAGCACAGCCACTGAGCCACCATGTCCCTTGAGGTCTATTCAGTGAACCCAAAAAGAAAGCCAAAACACATGCTTAAGTAATATTTTTATTTTACATAATTTTGGCTCCTGAACGCAGCCTCAGTTCCTGGCAACTGCCTGGATTAGTCACAGTGGTTTGTCTTGGCAAGATTTTGGAAAACAGGTCACCAGTCTTCCTTCCTAGGGCTAAGAGAGAGAGGGACTGGTTGACAGTCATCTAGTTCAGGGGTTTCCAACCTTGGCAACTTTAAGACTTGTCGACTTCAACTCTCAGAATTCTTCAGCCAGAAAACTCTGGGAGTTGAAGTCCACAAGTCTTAAAGTTGCCAAGGTTGGAGACCTCTGATCTAGTTGACCTTCTGCCCTAAGGTCAAAACTAGTTTCCTGGTTTATAGCCTGGTGACTTTATTAAAGAGAAATTATTGATTACAAAATTCACTTCAGGTTTAACAGAAGAAGAGACTGGACAGCCACTTGTCTCATATTCTATAGGGCTGGACTAGAAGACCTCCAAGGTCCCTTCCAGCTCTAGTCTGATTGAAAAGGGCTTGGAGGGCTTCTAGTCCAAGCCCCTGCTCAAGCAGGAAACCCTATACCAGTGGTTCTCAACCTTTATAGTGCTTCGACCCCTTTAATACAATTCCCCACGATGTGGCGACCCCAACCGTAAAATTATTATTTTTTAGGCAGTGATCTCAGCGCGCCTCAGCAGCCGCAGAAGAGGAAAAAAAACGGCAAACTGTTTTTTTGAATTTATCGCGCCTGAAGCCGTATTGGCTAGTGATCTGAGCTGCTTGCGATTGCCTTGAGGACGGAGGCATTAAAGCAGAGACTCCTCCCCTATTAAGTTTATCGTGCCTGAAGCCAGATTAGGCTAGCGATTGGGAGTGATTGCAGCTGGCTTGAGAGGGAGACATCAGAGCAAAGATTTCTCTCTTTTTTAATTCATCGCCTGAAGCCGTATTGGCTAGTGATCTGAGCTGCTTGCGATTGCCTTGAGGACGGAGGCATTAAAGCAGAGACTCCTCCCCTATTAAGTTTATCGTGCCTGAAGCCAGATTAGGCTAGCGATTGGGAGTGATTGCAGCTGGCTTGAGAGGGAGACATCAGAGCAAAGATTTCTCTCTTTTTTAATTCATCGCGCCTGAAGCCGAATTCGCGATTCTTCGACTTGCAAGTATACTTCCTATATTTCTGATGGTCTTAGGCGACCCCTGGCAAATTGACATTCGACCCCCAACGGGGTCGCGACCCACAGGTTGAGAACCGCTGCCCTATACCATTTTTTTTTTGTTTACATTTATACCCCGCCCTTCTCCAAAGACTCAGGGCGGCTTACAGTGTATAAGGCAATAGTCTCATTCTATTTGTATATTTTTACAAAGTCAACTTATTGCCCCCCCAACAATCTGGGTCCTCATTTTACCTACCTTATAAAGGATGGAAGGCTGAGTCAACCTTGGGCCGGGCTTGAACCTGCAGTAATTGCAGGCTTCTGTGTTCTTAATAACAGGCCTTACCAGGCTGAGCTATCCGGCCCTTAATATTTCACACAATATTTCACACTTAATTTCACACAAATGGTTGTCCAAACTCCTCTTAAAAACCTCCAGTGTTGGAGCACTCACAACTTCCGGAGACAAGTCGTTCCACTTGTTAATTTTTGGTTGCATTGATATATTAGTGACTACGCCTTAGGTACTTTTTCTTTTCTCTTTTTATTGCAATATTATAGTGGCTGCTTGTTCATTTATAGACAGCCTAAAATGCCATCTTAAGCTGTTGACATTTAAAAATGATTATTCTTTATACCTTTATCCTCATAATTATCTCTGTGGTGGTTGAGGGTAAGGTAATGATTAACTCAACACACACCCTGAAAAATTTATAGCCGAGCAGAGATTAGGAGACAGTTTCCTAATTCTTGAGTAACACTCCCGATATTACATAGCTGCTATTTATATACAGGGAGAGAAAACAGCAACACAAAGGTGGATGCACAACATACATATATGGAAACTTCCTTCCAGCTGAGCACGGACACACTGAATTGAGTTTACTTAGCGAAGAGCCAGGAGACACATACAAAGGCCATCTGGGAGATGATGCGTACGAATACAGGCATGGTCTAGAAACATTTGTGACAGGAGAAAGTCCTGCCTAAGGATTGGGGTTTAAAAAATTCAGGGCAGTTGAAACAGAGCACAGGTAAATGTGGTTGATGTTGGCTCAGAAGTCTAATTGACAAGGAAAGTAGTCTGTAACAACAACAACAACAACAACAAAAAACATTAATGAATGAATGAATAATGAATAATTTAATTTCTATACCGCCCTTCTCCCGAAGGACTCAGGGTGGTTTACAGCCAGGTAAAAACACAGTAAAAAACATACAATACAGCTAAAAATCCATTTAAAAAACCTATTCAATTTGGCCCATTGATTAAAATACAAATTAAAACCATAAAAACATTTGCATGGCTGGTTCACAGAAATTTGACAAAAAGAACCAAAACTGCAGTATAAAACCTCGAATTACAACAGTTCCATTAGCAGGGGGTGAAATGCTACTGGTTTGGACCAGTTCGCCCGAACCGGTAGCAATAAAAGCTACCAGTTCGGGTGAACCGGTAATAAAAAAATGCTGGTATTTCCGACGATCAGCTGTGCTGCGATCCTGCTTTCTAGCGACTCTAAATCGCGCAGCACAGCTGTTCCCTCCCCCACTTGCTGTTCTACTTACCTTACAAAAGGCTTCTTAAACTTCGTTTTTCAGCACTGTGCGGTAGCACCTGCAATGCGCATGTGTGTGAAGCGTGTGTTTGGCACGCATCGCGCATGCACGCACACAGCGAACCAGCAACAGACTTCAGAGCATTTCACCCTTGTCCTTTAGTGAATGTTCAAAGTTACAACAGCATTGCAAAAACGTGTCTTATGACCCCGTTTTTTTCCCCCCACACTTACAACCATTGCAGCCACCCGCATGGTCGCATGATCAAAATTCAGAAACCTGGCAAGTGGTTGGTATTTATGATGGTTGCAGTTTCCCAGAATCACACAATCACCTTTTCCTGATGAGGAAAAGTTGTTAAGGTTGTTTTCCTTAACAACCATGCTACTAACTTAACAATTGCAAGGGTTTCCTTAACAAACTGTGGCAAGAAAAGGCATATAGTGGGGCAAACAAATGTTTCACTTAGCAACATAAATTTTGGGCTCAACCATGGTCGTAACTTGAGGGCTACCTGTGCATAAGCCAGTAAGGGTAATCAATGTTGGTTCACAAGTCTAGTCGACAAAGAAGTCAGTCTGTCAGGGTTCCAAATAACACCCCCAATGAAAGAAAATGCCGAGGCTCGAAGTTCCTCAAAGCTACATTTTATTAGAGATGTCATATTGGCACATCCGGGAAAACCCGAATCTGAAAGTTTCCAGGTTTTCCCCACCCAAAGGAAAGTTCAAGTCTCTGTCCATCACCCACAAGTCCATCACATGGTCCAATCAAGCATCATTTCAACTGGAAATGCCTCCCAAGTCCAGCCTTCCAGGTGCAGGGCAAGATGTCCTTGACTCTCTGAGAAAGGAATGTTATTATGACTAAATATCACCCATGCTCCATACCATCCCCCCTCCCAGTTTCCCACAGCCGTAAACATGGCAGGTCTGAAGGCCCAATGTAAAAGATAGCTTCCAGGCCTGACAGTCACATGATCAAAATTCAGAAGCTTGGCAAATTGTTTGTACTTATGACAGTTGCAGAGTCCCAGAATCATACCATCACCTTTTCCTGATGAGCAAAGTCAACGGGGACTCTAGATTCACTTAACAACCATGCTACTAACTTAACAATTGCAAGGGTTCCCGTAACAACTGTGGCAAGAAAAGACATACAGTAGGGTTAACAAATGTTTCACTTAGCAGCATAAATTTTGGGCTCAACCATGGTTGAAACTCGAGGACTTCCTCTGTATAAGCCAGTAAGGGTAATCAACATTGGTTCACAGATCTAGTCGACAAAGAAATCAGCCAGTCTCTTGGTTAAAGAACCAGGAAGATAGGGTCTGGGAAGTGGCTCACCAGGCTAATGCAGCCTGTTATTAACACACAGCTGTCTGCAATTACTGCAGGTTCTAGTCCCACCAGGCCCAAGGTTGACTCAGCCTTCCATCCTTTATAAGGTAGGTAAAATGAGGACCCAGATTGTTGGGGGGGCAATAAGTTGACTTCGTATATAAATATACAAATAGGATGAGACTATTGCCTTACACACTGTAAGCCGCCCTGAGTCTTCGGAGAAGGGCGGGATATAAATTCAAATAATAAAAAAAAACACCTGAAATTGCTGCTGTTTTTCCATAAAAGACGTCGGTCCTTGACTTTCAACATTTAGTGACCTTGGTTTACATTTGGATGCTTGATGACTGATTCACATTTATGACGGTCGCAGTGGATTTATTTGTGTTTGATGTGTCTGTGCGTTTTTAAGGGAGGCGAGAAAAAGGGAAAGCATGAAAATAATTGAAAGGATTAGAGCATGTTACAGAATGCACCTAACTCAACTTTTGATATTCCTTGCTGCTGAGGGAAGCTCCATTGTGATTTAATGCTCTGTTTGCATAGATAAAGCCTCCAGGCTGCCAAGTAGCCTAGCTAAGTAACTTGTTGTGAAATGCAAAATGTGAATTCTGCCTGTTGTAATTAATGTAAGAACAGTTTTTTCCCGAAGGCCATCACTCTGCTAAACAAATAATTCCATCAACACTGTCAAACTATTTACTGAATCTGCACTGCTATTAATCTTCTCATAGTTCCCATCACCCATCTCTTTCCACTTATGACTGTATGACTGTAACTTTGTTGCTGGCAATCCTTAATATTTATATTGATATATTGACCATCAATTGTGTTGTAAATGTTGTACCTTGATGAACGTATCTTTTCTTTTATGTACACTGAGAGCATATGCACCAAGACAAATTCCTTGTGTGTCCAATCACACTTGGCCAATAAAAAATTCTATTCTATTCTATGTAAGTTAGCACCCCCTAACAAAGATCTGGGCTAATATACCAGAAAATGTATTCTTTTCCTCTTCTGAGCGCCTTTGTTTCAGAGCGCTGAGAAAAATCATGAGGTTTGCATGAACTAATGGATATGAAATTATGTTTCTAACACTAAGATGATCTGTGCGAGCTGTGTAAACTCTAAGAAGTTTGAGAAAAGGTTTTTGCATGCGGTGGCTTTGACTTTTACTTTTTCTCTCTGCCTGCTCTGTTTAAGGTGGGAGATAAAAGGTCGCCCAGTTTTGCTTTCTGATCAGAAATAAAACTGATCATCCCAATTCTAAGATATAAAATACCCAAATCTAAGCCCAAATTGTTGGAAATGTGGTCAAAAACAAAGCACCTTCTATCATATATGGTGGTTGTGCCCTGAAATGAAAATACACAGGTGGTTCCAGGAATTAACAGGACTTCAGATAGAATATACCCTGGAACTATTTCTCCTAGGGATAGTTAAAGGGAAATATGACCAAAAAAATAATATATATCATTTTACATATAATGACCGCAGCAGGGATAGCTTTCAGGCAATGCTAGAGAAATACAAACATACCTTCTGAAGGTTTAGTAATTAAAATAATATTTGATTATGCAGAAATGGAAAAATTAACAATTGAACTGAAAGGACAAATAGATTCGGAATACTACGCAATGTGGGAGAAGTAATATGACTGGACTGAGAACAGAAAAATGGAAAAGAAATAGACAAAATAGAAGTAGAATTAAAATGTATAGTAAAAATGTATAGAATGTATTTGAATTGGAATGTTATGGTATGTAATTGGTTGCAGTTATGCATAAAGTGTAAGATTTGTTTAACGGTAAAAATGCGATAAAAATAAAACTAAAACTGATTATCAGTTGCCTCGTGTTCAGCGTTTCATTGTGTTTATCAAATTTTGAGCTGCACTTGAAAACCTTACATCAGCAGTTCTCAACCCATGGGTCGCTACCCCATTGGGGGTCAAATGAAGATTTGCCAGGGGTCGCCTAAGACCATCGGAAATATGGGAAGTATACGTGTGAGTCGAAGAATCGCGCTCCAATGGTTGACTGCACAAGCCAGCTGCAGGCTCTTCAAATCGCTAGCCGAATTCGACTTTAGGCGCGATGAATTAAAAAAGAGAGAAATCTTTGCTCTGATGTCTCCCTCTCAAGCCAGCTGCAATCACTCCCAAACGCTAGCCTAATCTGGCTTCAGGCACGATAAACTTAATAGGGGAGGAGTCAGATCGCTAGCCAATACGGCTTCAGGGGTGATTGCCGTTTTTTTTCTGTTGGGATCGCCACATCGTGGGGAATTGTATTGAAGGGGTCGCAGCACTATAAAGGTTGAGAACCACTGCCTTACGTGATATTGTTTGGAACATTTATGTACAACAACAGCGGGCTTCAATTGCGTATTCACTGCTCTAGACAAAATGTAGCCCTAAGAGAAACTGTGACCGAAAATCCCTAATATGGCATTTCAATTCTGCTTCAAGAAAAAGAAAATGATAAAAATTCAATAAAAGGCCACACTGAGTAACTTTAAACATATAAACCAAGGAGCATTTCCAACGAATTTCTGGATGCGGTTCTAGTCCATTTAAAGAAGAAATATTGTTTCCAAATCCAAAAGCCACATTTCATGGTCCGGAGCTTTTTCAGTTCCCCGGAATTACATTTAACATGATTTCATTTTCTTCGTCGATTTCCTCGAGTACAGCATGAAACAATCCTGCAACAGCTGGAAGGGACAAAAAAGAAAAAGTCAAAGAAACATGCATCGCGATCTTTAGGATTTGGTGGAGACTAATTTGAAAAACACGCTGAAAATTCAGCTTTGATCATCTAACTCCTTCTTGCTTAAAAGTCTGTGCTGACCAATTGGCCCCCATCTTCACCCATATTTTCAATAAATCACTAGAGATGTGCTATGTTCCTTCTTGCTTCAAACGCTCTACCATCATCCCAGTGCCGAAGAAGCCCACCATCAAGGAACTGAATGACTACAGACCAGTTGCTCTAACATCTGTAGTCATGAAAACCTTTGAAAGGCTAGTGCTTTCCTACCTGAAAACCATCACGAATCCGCTCTTAGACCCCTTGCAATTTGCATACCGAGCAAATAGATCAACAGATGATGCTGTTAATATGGCTCTGCACTACATCCTACAACATCTTGAGTCTCCAAAGACCTATGCAAGGGTCCTTTTTGTAGACTTTAGTTCAGCATTCAATACCATCATTCCAGACATTCTTCTAACTAAGCTAAACCAGCTACAGGTACCGGAACAGACTTGTAAGTGGATCACAAGCTTCCTAACAAACAGGAAGCAGCAGGTGAAGCTAAGCAAGATCACATCAAATACCTGTACAATTAGCACAGGGCGCCCCAAGGCTGTGTGCTCTCCCCACTTCTCTTCTCTCTGTATACCAATGACTGCATCTCCAATGATCCATTTGTTAAGCTACTGAAGTTCGCAGATGACACAACAGTGATTGGTCTCATTCGAGACAATGACGAATCCGCATATAGACGAGAGGTCGAACGACTAGCCTTGTGGTGCAACCAAAACAATCTGGAACTGAACACACTCAAAACCGTAGAAATGGTGGTAGACTTTAGGAGAAACCCTTCCATACTTCCACCTCTCACAATACTTGACAACACAGTATCAACAGTAGAAACCTTCAAATTTCTGGGTTCTATCATATCGCAAGATCTCAAATGGACAGCTAACATCAAAACATCATTAAAAAGGACAACAAAGAATGTTCTTTCTGCGCCAACTCAGTAAGCTCAAACTGCCCAAGGAGCTGCTGATCCAATTCTACAGAGGAATTATTGAGTCTGTCATTTGCACCTCTATAACTGTCTGGTTCGGTTCTGCAACCCAACAAGAAAAACACAGACTTCAGAGGATAATTAGAACTGCAGAAAAAATAATTGCTACCAACTTGCCTTCCATTGAGGACCTGTATACTGCACGAATCAAGAAGAGGGCCGTGAAAATATTTGCAGATCCCTCGCATCCTGGACATAAACTGTTTCAACTCCTACCCTCAAAACGACGCTATAGAGCACTGCACACCAGAACAACTAGACACAAGAACAGTTTTTTCCGGAAGGCCATCACTCTGCTAAACAAATAATTCCCTCAACACTGTCAGACTATTTACTGAATCTGCACTACTATTAATAGTTTCATAGCTCCCATCACCAATCTCTTTCCACTTATGACTGTATGACTATAACTTGTTGCTGGCAATCCTTATGATTTATATTGATATATTGATCATCAATTGTGTTGTAAATGTTGTACCTTGATGAACGTATCTTTTCTTTTATGTAACACTGAGAGCATATGCACCAAGACAAATTCCTTGTGTGTCCAATCACACTTGGCCAATAAAATTCTATTCTATTCTATTCTATTCTATTCACTCTGAAATCTTATCCAATTCCTGCCTTGCATTGGAACATATAGAATAGAATAGAATAGAATAGAATAGAATAGAATAGAATAGAATAGAATAGAATAGAATAGAATTGAATTGAATTGAATTGAATTGGAAGGGACCTTGGAGGTCTTCTAGTTTAACCCCCTGCTTAGGCAGGAAGCCCTGTACCACTTCAGAAAAATGGTTATCCATCATCTTCTTAAAAACTTCCAGTGTTGGAGCATTTACAACTTCTGCAGGCAAGTTGTTCCACTGATTAATTGTTTTAACTGTCAGGAAATTTCTCCTTAGTTCTAAGTTGCTTCTCTCCTTGATTAGTTTCCACCCATTGCTTCTTGTCCTGCCCTCAAGTGCTTTGGAGAAGAGCTTGACTCCCTCTTCTTTGTGGCAGTCCCTGAGATATTGGAACACTGCTCTCATGTCACTCCTAGTCCTTCTTTTCATCAAACTAGACATACCCAGTTCCAGCAAGTGTTCTCTATATTTCATTCCTGTCTGAGCTGCATCATGAGATAATTGCTAAGGAGATGGTGGTCTAAAAGAGAAAAACTAGCCACCTTCTCTGCTTGCGTAAAAATGCTGTTCTGAAATCTCATTCATTCTAATTTCTATGAAGCTACACAAACATTATTTCTAGCTTCTAAGAATAACAGAATAATAACATAATAGAGGTGGAAGGGATCTTAGAGGTCCTTCTAGTCCAAACCCCCTGCTCAAGCAGGAGACTACACGATTTCAGACAACTGGCTGTCCAGTCTCTTAAAAACCTCCACTGATGAAGCACCCACAACTTCTGGAGGCAAGCTGTTCCACTGGTTAATTGTCCTCACTGTTAGGATGTTTCTCCTTAATTCCAGGTTGCTTCTCTCCTTGATTAGTTTCCATCCATTATTGATTGTTTTGCCCTCTGACGCTTTGAAAAATTAATTGACCCTCTTGAGGCTGGTTAATATTTGAACGGGCAACCCATAGGAAATCTCAGAATTCCAAACTGATTGTAAAGTTGACAAAACAGTGCAGAAGGACCCAGTGTCAAAACACTTACGTATGGTTAAAGAAACACACATTGTTGTGGCTCCAGCCCCCCCCCCACCCCCGGGCCTGGCTCCCTGCCAGAGAGTGATTCAAAGAGTGAGGGGGAAGGGCTGTCAGGGTTCCCTTCTGCAGGGCCGGCTTCCCTGGCTCAGCTCCAGGAGCCAGAGGCAGGCCAGATGGAAGAGGTAACAAGGCCTCTGTCTCCTGTATCTCCCCCCGCCCAGGAAACGCTTCCAGACCCAGCTGAGGACAATCAGTCCTGGTTAGATCCCAGGTTTTGTAGACAAAAGAGGTGGGAACAACAGAAGCAGGGATAGAGCAGGCCTAGAAAGTGCTGAGTCACGGAGCCACACCCCACAGGGTATAAAAGCAGGAGGGGCTGCTATACTGCTTTGTGACGAACAAATCCAATTGCCTAGAGAGAACTTGAGCTGAAGTTCTGTTTATTCCTGACTTCCTGGTTGACACACCAGCATCAAGAAAGATAACAGAAAAACCTTGGCAGACGCTCACTGGGTTGCTGCCAGAGCTGATAGCTGCCGTGGACTCAATTGCCGGCTAATTGAGTCATTGCTCATGCCTCCTGGACTGAACACACATCCTGGATTCACCCAGAGCAAATTAGCTTAAAAGGAGTCTTTAATTAAACCAAGATGGTTTATCTTAGAAAGCAATTGAAAGCTCAATTTGGCAAAAGGAGCTGATGAAGCCCATGTTTCATAATACGGCTCCGAACTCACCAGCAACAAGGGAAACGGGGAAGGAAGACCAGGCCAGCCAGAAGGAAAATCCACGGTCTCCATAATCCACTTCATAAGTGTAATGTCCAGTATAAATTGACATTCCAATCATTGTAGTCACCGCTAGGAAGAAATGAATTGAAACATGTCAGAGATAGAATAGAATAGAATAGAATTTTATTGGCCAAGTGTGATTGGACACACAAGGAATTTGTCTTGGTGCATATGCTCTCAGCGTACATAAAAGAAAAGATACGTTCATCAAGGTACAACATTTACAACACAATTGATGGTCAATATAGAGGATCGGTTCTAAATTATCATGGCTAATTGTGATAATGCGAGTGCATACAGCACAGAACAAAATCATCAATGTGTAAGCAGACTGACCCAAGGTATTTGTCCATCTTTTTCTTTTAGAAAAGAGAAAAGAAAATATGCAAACAATTGTTTCGCTTTTGTGTGTGGTGCGGAGTGTAATAACCCAGCAAAGTCAAGTGATACATTTGTTGGATTTTTGAAAGGCCAAGGAGAAAAGATTCGCCATCGAAGTCTTAAGTCTAAATACGTTGTGAAAACCCAACTGCTGTGTTATTTTTTCCAATATTTGATAGCCTTATTTTAAAACGGTTGGTTAGAAAAGCAGGAATAAAATTTCCCCAAAAATGTTTCAAGAAAAATAGATGCCAAGAAGAGAAACAACAAATGAGCTGAAGAAGAAAAAGAGGACGAGGCCAGACTCTTATATCCAAAGAGATAGGATATAGCTTAATATTTAATATGAAATCAGTTGAAGGCAGTGGTGCTATTCAGTTGGTTCTAACCCAGGGGTTTCCAACCTTGGTCCCTTTAAGACTTGTGGACTTCAACTCCCAGAGTCCCTCAGCCAGCAAAGCTGGCTGAGGAACTCTGGGAGTTGAAGTCCACAAGTCTTAAAGGGACCAAAGTTGGAGACCCCTGTTCTAGCCGATTCGGGTGAATCAGTAGCGGCAGCTGTTGGAGGCTCCGCCCACCCACCCAGATGTCATCATGTCCTGTTTTCGACAATCTGCGCATGCACAGAAGGTCCTGCGCATGCCCAGAGGTGGCGAGTGTGCTCCCATTTGCGAAGTGGTAGCTAAGGTAAGTGAATACCATTCCTGGTTGAAGCCATCCATTAATATAAATATCCCCAAATTTTTCAGGTTTAACTACACCCTCAAATCATAAACCCAAACCATTCTAAATATTCATTTTCTGGTCAGCAGCTCCTCAAAATTTTAAAGGAGGGGGAGGCAGGTAAGACTACCCAGCCCTTTTCACAATACTTTTCTGACTGACCCAAGGTATTAGAGAAATTGTTGTTGTTAGCTGCGAAGTCGTATCCAACCCATTGCAACCCCATGGACAACGTTCCTCCAGGCCTTCCTATCCTCTATCATCCTCTGGGGTGCATTTAAGCTCACGCCGACTGCTTCAGTGACTCCATCCAGCCACCTCGTTCTCTGTCGTCCCTTTCTTCTTTTGCCCTCAATCTTTCCCAGCATTAGGCTCTTCCCCAGTGAGTCCTTCCTTCCCATTAAGTGGCCAAAGTCTTTGAGTTTCATCTTCAGGATCTGGTCAGGGTTGATCTCCTCTAGGACTGACCGGTTTGTTCACCTTGCAATCCAAGGGACTCACAGGAGTCTTCTCCAGCACCAGAGTTCAAAGGCCTAATTAGAGAAATTATATGTGTAGTTTCAGGGGATTAACTGCCATTAAGGGAAACACACAAGGGCAGTGACAATAAAATGTGCGAGAGTTCAGCATATAAGAGGAAGTGGTTTAGAGAAGTACTGGCCCCTAGAGGAAACTGATTGTGGGAAACCAGAACTAAAGCACCCCAATCATGTCTAACTATAAAAGCAACTTTATATGGGGTTGAAGAGCTGAGGCTAAGAAGAACTTGTCATCATTTCACAGAGCATAATAAACAGCATTAGCACTTGGACCTATTCAGAGTGCTTTACTGTCCTCTTTAAGCAGTTTATAGTGTCAGCATATTGGCCCCAACAATATGGGCCCTCATTTTACCCACCTCAGAAGGAAGGGAGGCTGAGTTAACCTTGAACCTGGTGAGATTCGAACTGCCAAATTGCAGGCAGCCAGCAGCCAGCAGAAGCAGCCTGCAGTACTGCATTCTAGCCTCTGCACCACCACAGCTCCTTCCTCCCTCCCTCCCTCTCTCCTTCCTTCCTTCCCAATAGTATTTAGATTTATATACTGCTTCACAGTGCTTTACAGTCCTTTCTAAGCAGTTTACAGAGTCAGCCTCTTTCCCCCCAACAATCTGGATCCTCATTTCGTTGACCTTCAGAAGGATGGAAGGCTGAGTCAACCTTGAGCCTGATGAGATTCAAACTGCCAAATTGTAGTCAGCCGGCAGTCAGCAGAAGCAGCCTGCAGTACTGCATTCTAGCCTCTGTACCACCATAGCTCCTTCCTTCCTTCCTTCCTTCCTTCCTTCCTTCCTTCCTTCCTTCCTTCCTTCCTTCCTTCCTTCTTCCTCCCTTCCTCTTTCTTTCTTTTTTCCTTCCTTCCTTCCTTCCTTCCTTCCTTCCTTCCTTCCTTCCTTCCTTCCTTCCTTCCTCTTTCTTTCTTTTTTCCTTCCTTCCATCCTTCCTTCCATCCTTCCTTCCTTCCTTCCTTCCTCTTTCTTTCTTTTTTCCTTCCTTCCTTCCTTCCTTCCTTCCTTCCTTCCTTCCTTCCTTCCTTCCTTCCTTCCTTCCTTCCTTCCTTCCTTCCTTCCTTCCTTCTTCCCTCCCTCCCTCCTCCCTCCCTCCCTCCCTCCTTCCTTCCCAATAGCACTTAGATTTATATACTGCTCCATGGTACTTTACAGCCCTCTCTAAGCAGTTTACAGAGTCAGCCTCTTTTCCCTCAACAATCTGGATCCTCATTTCGTTGACCTTCAGAAGGATGGAAGGCTGAGTCAACCTTGAGCCTGGTGAGATTCAAACTGCCAAATTGCAGTCAGCCAGCAGCCAGCAGAAGTAGCCTGCAGCACTGCACTCTAACCACTGTGCCACCGCGGCTCATAAACCAGGATTGAGTCAGCTTTTCAGCTTCTCTTGGATACCACTGTAACATGCATTTTTCTGGCAAGATTTCAGCATTTTTAAAATAACATGTGAGGTTGGACTAAGTCATTCTTGCAGGATGCATTCCCAGAACATTGGACCAAAACCTAGTACTGACTTTCGCATCTCATGCTAAGATTGCTTAGCATTTACCCCAGCCTGTTTTTATGTAGTTTCACATGCTGTGCAAAGCAAGTCTACCACACTTGTTTAATGGACAATGCTCTAGATTAACTCTAAGTCTGTGCGAGGAAGTTGTTTGACATCAAGAATTAGCAATAGCATTTAGATTTATACCTGTATACCACCCCATATCATTTTTCAGCACACTCTGAGCAGTTTACAATGTAGGTATTATTTGCATATCGGCCCCCAGCAGTCTGGGTCCTCATTTTACCGACCTCGGAAGGATGGAAGGATGAGTCAACTTTGAACCTCATCAGGATTGAACTCCTGACTGTGGGGGGAATTAGCCTTCAATACTGCCCTTTAACCCCATTTAACCCACTGGGGCTCCCGGTGCATACTGTGTTTCCCCAAAAATAAGACGTCCCCTGATAATAAGCCCAGTTGGGCTTTTGAGCACATGCTCAAAATATTTCAAGGTTCAAAAAAATATAAGACAGGGTCTTATTTTTGGGGAAATATGGGTAGCAACACCATTCTCCTTGTCAAAGCAGCCCCAGGATAAAATTTACCTGACCTGACTTTTTATCGGGTCTCCTCCAGAACACCCAACAATGTGAAGGGAGGATCTTCCATCCCTTTTTAAAGGTGAGAGGAGACGTTTGCTTCATAAATCAGCTTCAAAGGAGTGTTTCATTTTGAATCGAAAGGAATGTAAAAAAAGGAAGCCCCATTTTAACCCTTTAGCTAAGCATGACTTCGGGCTCTTAGGGATTAATCTTGTTTTAAGGAGTATTTCAAGTCAATTCTACAGCCTTTGCGTTCAGATAACCCGAAACGTATTTATCGTTCAATATGTGTGAGGGACCCTTTCAATAGGTCTTGGAAGCTCAGAGGAGAAAACAGTTCAGGGAGAAATCTACCCGACCCATCAGAACAGGGAGGCAGGGAATGTTGCGAGTCCCATCCACAATGGAGATACACCTAATGGGACCCAGAAGAAGGGCCTTCTCCCTGGTGGCTCCCTTTCTCTGGAACATCATTCCCCCGAGAGATTAGAAAGGCCCCCACTCTAATACTCTTCTGGAAGGCGCTGAAGACCTGGTTCCGCCAGTGGGCCTGGAGAACCCAGAGCGGGATGGAGTCCATTTAATGACTCGTGTGATCTTGCTATCACCGGGGCGGAGGGGTGTGGGAGGTGGGGGGTGATTTTGTTATATTGTACTATATTAATTTATTTCATTCTTTTTTGTTGGTTTTCATTGTTTTAAATGTAATGCTTTATATTCTGTAAGCCGCCTTGAGTCTCCATGGGTAAATAGGTGGCAATATAAATTAAACAAACAAACAAACAAACCAGGGTCATTGCACAAGAGATTATGGATTACTGAATCCAGGTCAGCAGTAGTATTCAGCCAGTTGTATCTGGTTCAGGTAAACCTATAGCGGCAGCTGCGGGTGGCTCCCCCCACCCACCTGGATGTAATCACGTCCCATTTATCCACATTTTTTATGCTCTGCGCATGCATGGACCACCCATTTGCGAACCGGTAGTGAAGGTAAGTAAATACCACCCCTGATCATGGGGAAGGGGAAAGTATGAGAAAGAGACTGAATTTGCCTTCATTATAATAGGTAAAAGTAATAGATAATTACTTGGGGAAGCTTTCAAGGCTATTGCTACTCTAACCAACGCTAAAGACCTGTCCGGAACTCCAGGTTTGTATTTGTATGCTGATGACACCCAATTCTGCATCTCCATCTTGGGTGATCCAAGGTGCTGCAGTGGCTGTCCTTTCGTGTGCCTGGAAACTGTGGGGGTATGGATGGGAGTGGACAGGTTTCAGCTCAACCAATCATTCACTCACTCACTCACTCAATCAATCAATCAATCAGTACAGAGCTGGAAGGGACCTTGGAGGTCTTCTAGTCCAGTCCCCCGCTCAAGCAGGAAACCCTGCACCATTTCAGACAGGTGACTGTCCAGTCTCTTCTTGAAAACCTCCAGTGATTGAGCACCCACAGCTTCTGAAGACAAGCTGTTCCACTGGTTAATCGTCCTCACTCTTAGGAAGTTTCTCCTTAACTTAAGGGGAAGGGAAACCAACAGGTTAGGTTGAGCGACCTAAGCCAATCCATTCTGCTTCAGAAAAGGGATTTAGGGTTGCAGATACCTGGCAGTAAGAGGCTTTGATTGAATTTTTTGGTCAGGAACTTGTTCTTCTTGCAGACGTAGAGCAGGAGGATAACAAGAGGGAGTGTGACTGAATAGGATGCTGCGAGTCCCAGAAATCCAGTGACAAAGATATCGTATTCTGCAAAAGAGTAACGAGAGCACATTCAGAATGCAAAACAAGACAAGACTTTGGAGTTACATTATAGGAGGCTGGGTTCACATAACACTGTAATCCCTGAACCCCAGGTTCATAAATACAGGTATTTATTCCTCAATGTATGACCAAAATTGAGCCCAAAATTTCTGTTGTTATGTGAGAAAGTTGCTGAGGGAATTCTGCCCCATTTTACGAGCTTTCTTGCCAGAGTTGTTAAGTGAATCTAGTTTCCCCGTTGACTTTACTTCTCAGAAGGTCTCAAAATGGGGATCACGTGACCCCAGGAATACGGCAAACCATCATAAATACGAGTCAGTTGCCCAGCACCTGAATTTTGATCGCATGAAGATGGAGATACTGCAACGGTTGTAAGTGTGAACAACGGTCATAAGTCACTTTTTTTTTAAGCGCGGTGCAACTTTGAAATGTCACTAAATGAATTGTTGTAAGTCAAGGACTACCTATACAGTTGCCAGCTGACATTATGGCTTACACCCAATAGCTCATCTTTACGGTGGTTATACCTCACGGCTTGTATAATGATAAAAACACAGCAGGGTTTTGACAACAGCTTAGATCAGGGGTCTGCAACCTTAGCAACTTTAAGACTTGTGGACTTCAACTCCCAGAGTTCCTCAGCCAGCAAAGCTGGCTGAGGAATTCTGGGAGTTGAAGTCCACAAGTCTTAAAGTTGCCAAGGTTGGAGACCCCTGGCTTAGATCACAAACTGCCTGGCTTCTAATCCAGGGATGGGGAAGCTATGATATATATATACCTCCAAGGTCCCTTCCAACTCTGTTGTTATATTATATTATTATATTATATATCCGGGGCGTGGCACGAAGACAACACAGCCAGAGAATTGGTATGAGTCCCTTTATTGGCACCAACTTTGCCCCCAACGTCCCGTTTACTCTCCGGCCTGGAGAAAAACTCTCCCACAAACCTGCAGCAGCTTCTGGCTGCAGGTATTCCAGTCCAAATGCTGTAAGCAGAACGACTGCAATCAATCACTCTGGCAGAGCAGGATAATGAGTCCCAGAAGCTGGCAATAATTTCAGCAAGACAAGATAAGCACACAGAAGCATGGCACTAATTCAAACAGTCAGGAGAAATGCCAGAAATGCAGGCCACAGCTCTCAACACTAGACAAATTCAGTGTTTATTCCTGACAAACGCCCCTCCGAACTCCCTCTCCTTTAAACTCCATCCCCAGGTGTGCCTTGTGAAGGGAAATGGGGCCCTTTCCTCCCTCGTAAGCCACACAACCCATGTTGCTCTCTTCTGCGTTCTTCCCTGCGTGCCTTAGGTTGAGGAGGGGGTGGGCCTTGGTCTTCATCTGAACCCCCCTCTCCCTTGTTCAACCTCTCCCCTGCTCTGCCCAGCCTGACTTTGCCCTTCCCCAGTTTCCTCCATAGCCAACGGAGCCACTCTCTCTCGTTCTCTGTCAGCTGTTCGTCTTCCCCTTCGGATTCAGACTCCGATGGGTACGTGAAAGTATCAAAGCTGACATGCCAGGATATTTTGGGTGGCATGGGTAGCATTCACCAATACCAAACAACAACTTTTCTTAAAAACATGCCTTGGTCTTGTGTGATTTGCAGAGGCTGCGGAGACCATGTGATAATGTGTGTGTGTGTGTGTGTGTGTGTGTGTGTATGTGCGTGTCGCAGAGCTTCCAAAAATCCCATAAGAATGGTATCTGTTTAGCAAAAATCTCTGCTTACTTGAAAGACTATACACAAGAAAAATATATTTTAGAACGGAAAATGTGGATTGATTATATTCAAAATAAGTATCAGATAAAAAAATATCGAATAGCATATGAGTAAATTTAGGAAATATTTTGTATTAGATATATTTCTGAAGGAGAGGGGAATTGAGAGTGTGATTAAGTGTGGAGAGATTAGAGATTATAATTTAGGAATTATTTTGGATTATGATTGTTAGTTTTGATACCCTGCATTTTGTTCTGGGAAGTCGGGGTGGGGGGTAGGGGTAAGGGGGAGGGGAATTGGGGGGTTGTACAGGGATTATTGAAGATGTATAAATATAATTAATGTAGGGTCGGGTCTGCCCAGTTACCATTTTAGAACGGTGGGGAGGGAGAAAAGAGGAGAAAGTAGGAGGTAGGAAAGAGGAGAAGAGGAAGGAAGAGGGGTAGAAGAAGGAGAAGGAAGGTGGAGAGTGGAGGGAGGAGAGGATGTAGATAAAAGAAGGAGAGGAAGGTCTGGAAAGTAGAAGAAGGTAGAAGAGGGAAGAGTGTTAAAAAGGGGGGTGGTGACTGGGCAGGCCCGACTAATTGTATATAACTGTACATTGAATGAGTTGTTTGACATGATTGTAAAAATAAAACTTTTTTATGAAAAAAAAAAGAATGGTATCTGTTTTCATACGATTTTTGCAGGTTGCAGAGGCGGCAAAAGCGCATTCTCTTAAGCCACTTCAAGAAAGCATGCCTCCCGCAACCTGGCGCTGCTTTCATTTGTCCACCTTTTTTAAAAGAAAAGAAAAAAAGAAAAGAAAATATGCAAACAATTGTTTCCCTTTTGTGTATGGTGAGGAGTGTGATGATAATACAGCAAAGCTGTATTAACACACAGCTGCCTGCAATTACAATTACTGCGGGCTCGAGTCCCACCAGGCCCAAGGTTGACTCAGCCTTCCATCCTTTATAAGATAGGTAAAATGAGGACCCAGATTGTTGGGGGGGGGGGCAATAAGTTGATTTTGTATATAAATATACAAACAGGATGAGACTATTGCCTTACACAATGTAAGCCGCCCTGAGTCTTCGGAGAAGGGCAGGATATAAATGCAAATTATTTTTTATTTTTTTTCGGAGAAGGGCGGGATATAAATTCAAATAATAAAAAAAAAAAGTCAAATGACACATTTGTCGAATTTTTGAAAGGCCGAGCAGAAAAGGTTTGCCATCAGTCTTAATCCAACCACTGTATTATTTTTTCCAATGTTCAATAGCCTTAAGTTTTATTTTAAAAGGTTGGTTTAGCAAAGCAGGAATAAGATTTCCCAAAAATGTTTCAAGAAAAAGAGACACCGAGTGGAGAATGAGCTGAAGAAGAAAAAGAGGGTGAGACCAGACTCTTATATCCAAAGAGACAAGACGTAGCTTAACATTTAATATAAAACCAGTTGAAGCCATCCGTTAATATAAATATCCCAGGATTTTTCAGGTTTGACTTCATATAAATATCACCCTCAAATCTTAAACACAAACCGTTCTAGATATTCATTTTTTTGGTCATCAGCTGCTTAAAACTTGAAAAGATGGGGGAAGACTACCCAGCCCTTTTCAAAATACTTTTCTAAATGTGGCCAACTAAAAGACATGTGGACAATTAAGTGGGCAACTATTTATTTATTTTTATTTATTTATTTATTTTGTCACAACATCATACAAAAAGATTATATAGTATATAAACATATATATGAGTAAATATTAGGAGGTATAAGCATATATATATATAGGAAGAAGAAAAGAAAAACAATAGGACAGGAACGGTAGGCACGTTTGTGCGCTTATGCACGCCCCTTATGGTCCTCTTAGGAATGGGGTGAGGTCAATAGTAGAAAGTTTTTGGCTAAAGCTTTTAGGATTATGGGAAGAGACCACAGAGTCAGGTAAAGTATTCCAAGCACTGATGATTCTGTTACAGAAGTCATATTTCCTGCAATCTAGATTAAAGCGGTTAACATTAAGTTTAAATCTATTGGTTGCCCTTGTATTATTGCAATTAAAGCTGAAGTAGTCTTTGACAGGAAGGACATTACAATAGATGATTCTGTGAGTTAAACTTAGGTCTTGTCAAAGGCGACGGAGTTCCAAGTTTTCTAAGCCTAGGATTTCAAGTCTGGTGGGATAAGGTATTTTGTTGTTTTCAGAAGAATGGAGAACTCTTCTTGTAAAATATTTCTGGACTAACTAAGATGATCAAAACCCTGGAGACTAAACCATATGAAGAACGGCTGCAGGATTTGGGTAGGGCTAATCTAGAGAAAAGAAGGACGAGGGGTGACATGATAGCAGTATTCCTGTATTTGAGGGGCTGCCACAAAGAAGAGGGGGTCAAATTATTTTCCAAAGCACCAGAAGGCAGGACAAGAAACAATGGTTGGAAACTAACCAAAGAGAGAAGCAACCTGGAATGAAGGAGAAACTTCCTAACAGTGAGGACAATTAACCAGTGGAACAGCTTGCCACCAGAAGTTGTGGGTGCTTCATCACTGGAGGTTTTTAAGATGAGATTAGACAGCCACTTATTTGAAATAGTGTAAATTCTCCTGCTTGAGCAAGGGGTTGGACTAGAAGGACCTCCAAGATCACTTCCAACTCTATTACGTTGTTATTCTGTTATTCTTAGAAGTTAGAAAGAATGGGGTTTGTGCAGCTTTATAAGAGTTAGGATGAATGAGATTTCAAAACAGCATTATTAATCAGGCAGAGAAGGTAGCTAGCTTTTCTCTCCTAGACCATCTCCTTAGCAATTACCTCATGATGTAGCTCAGACAGGAATAAAATATAGAGAACACTTGCTGGAACTGGCTATGTCTAGTTTAATGAAAAGAAGGACTAGGGAAGACATGATAGCAGTGTTCCGATATCTCAGGGGCTGCCACAAAGAAGAGGGAGTCAAACTCTTCTCCAAAGCACCTGAGGGCAGGTCAAGAAGCAATGGGTGGAAACTAATCAAGGAGAGAAACGACCTAGAACAAAGGAGGAATTTCCTGACTGTGAAAACAATTAATCAGTATAACAACTTGCCTCCAGAAGTTGTGAATGCTCCAACACTGGAAGTTTTTAAGAAGATGTTGGATAACCATTTTTCTGAAGTGGTACAAGGTTTCCTGCCTAAACAGGGGGTTGGTCTAGAAGACCTTCAAGGTCCCTTCCTATTCTATTCTATTCTATTCTATTCTATTCTATTCTATTCTATTCTATTCTATTCTATTCTACTCTATTCTATTCGTACAATTAACCATTTTCAGTGGCAAACGAGAAGAAGTTCTGGAAGCAGAGTCATTTTCCAAGAGACCTATGAACCTATATCTTCAAAGAAACTAGCAACCTGAGGTAAGGTACGTGGCCCAGGTGTGTCACATGCTGCGTCCTGACAAACAGCTTACCCAAATCTCGAACCAAAGAGAAGCAATTTGACTCGATGCAATATTTCCACAAGTTTTCACGGTATATTCCCAAATGAGTATGGCGAACAACCCAGTTGTCGGTGAATATGCCAGTAAGCAAAAACGCACAAGCCAGCGACGTGAGAATAGGACTGATGATCTTTAGGAGAAGTAACGGCAACCACATTGTCAGTATTCCTGATTCAGGAAACTCTAGGAAATTGAGCTTCAGTTTTTGCTTCAACTCCGAGATAAGACGCCTCCAGGAACCTCAGATGAAGGATAAAAATGGTGGAATGATATTGCAGGTAACAGAGCGTCTCAGATTAAAAGCTATGAAAGGCTTGGAGCAAAGTACAGTGAGCGTCATTATATGCTCAAAATTTATCACTGTGGTTTAGAGATCAAGGAGGAAGTAGGTGGAGCTTCAGATAGCTCCAGTTTCAATTACACCACATGTGTTTTCAATAAGTTTCAATATTGAGGATAGGACGGGCAAAAGAAAGCTGGTGGCACCATCCTAAGACCAAGACAGAGAATGCTGGTGTCGGTGAAGAGAACCTAATCCTATACACCAGTGGTGAGTTGCTATCGGTTTGCCCCGGTTCGGGCGAACCGGTAGTGGCTGTGGCAGGAGGCTCCGCCCACCCGCCCAGACGCTTCTGCACACAGAAGTGTGACGTGTGAGCACGAGCATGTGGACACCCATGAGTGAACCAGTAGCAACGGGTTTTGAAGCCCGCCCCTGCTATACATGCGCTCCAATCTAATGTTATATCCCCATGGATGATGATCAAAAACTACATTTCCTTGCCATGAAAAGCAGGACCAGAAATGATGGTTATAGGCTATAGCTGCCTAACTTTCATTTAAGGAAAAACACTTCCAGGTGTCGAGATCTGTTCAACAATGGAACAAGTCTAGTTACTGAGGTTGGTGGTTCACCATCTCTGGAGGGGTTTTTTAACCCAGCCCTCCAGGTGCAGAAGATGGACAGAATGTGGCTGCCTTCGACATACTGAACGAACAAAGGGGTCCCCAAACTGTTTAGTTTATTGGCCTCTTCATGAAGTTCCAGATTGTTCATTGACTCCCAAATCTTGTTTGTATCTAAATAATATAATTAAGAGTACTTTAATTAATAGTAGTATGAAAAATAATAACTGTATATTTGACACCAGCGAACAACACTGTCTGCCTATCCCAAGTCCTTGGGAATGAGTAGAATCACAGAAAGATATGGCTAGCTGACGAAAGCTGAATAGCTTGAAATAGATCTATACTAGTCTCCCTTTATTTCTTTGTCGATAAATATAAATGTCTTACCACTAGTTACCTCATCTTTGGGCTTAGTGACTAGTGACTGGCAGAGGGGTCTACAGAGACCCCTGCAAGATTAATTGACCCCAATTGATCTTCCATCATTTATTAACCACCTATTGGTGTAGATCAGGGGTGTCAAACTCAATTTCATTGAGAGCCGCATCAGGGTTGTGTTTGACCTCATAGGTAAAGTGACCAGATTTCAGCGATGGCAAAGCGGGACACCATTGATGGGGGAGGGGGGGAGGGGGGGGCTGCGCATGCGCGCTGAGTCTTGCCACCTGCCTGAAGGAGGAGGACCGGCTGCTGCTTCTCCGCTCTTCCAGGCAGGCTCGGCTCTCCTCTCGGCTCTTCCAGGCAGGCTCGGCTCTCCTCGTCTCTCGTCTCTGCTCTTCTCTTCCTCTCGGGTGAAGTCAAGCAGCGTCTCTCCTCCCTCTCGCGCCCTCTTCTCCGCCACTCCCCCTTCTCCGCCTCCTCCTCTTGCGTTGCCGCCTCCCATTTTCAGAATGGGAGTGAAACAAAAAAAAAATCGGGACTTTTTGGAATTGCCACGGGACGCGGGACAAATTATTAAAAAGCGGGACTGTCCCACCAAAAGCGGGACGTCCGGTCACTATATTCATGGGGGATGCTGGGGGGGAGGCCACAGCCAGGGTGGGCGTGGCCAGCATGACATTACTTGTGTTGGGGGGTGCCTATGGTGGCCCACATGCTCTGCCAGCAAAAATGGGCTCCCAAGCTCCGTTTTTGGCTGTGACGGCCTCCTGCAATTCTCTGCCAGTGAAAACAGAGCTCGAGGGGCAGGGGGTGCACATAATCCTCACAAGATCCATTTTGTCTGGCAGAGGCACAGCAGGCCTGTCCTTCACTATTTCCAGGGAGGCTCCATGGGCCAGATCTAAGCACCCCGGGGGCCGGATCCAGCCCGCAGGCCTGGTGTAGATATATTCTGATCCCCTTTTGACCCCAAATAATTTATCAACCTCTTGCATAGTACTTTCAAACTCTTGGAGATCAATACTGACTACTTTGGAACAGGGGTGGAATCCAGCAGGTTCTGACAGATTCTGGAGAACCGGTAGTGGAAATTTTGAGTAGTTCGGAGAACTTGCAAATGCCACCTTTGGCTGGCCCCAGAGTGGGGTGGGAATGGAGATTTTGCAGTATCCTTTCCCCTGGAGTGGGGAGGGACAAATGGCAGCTCAGAGGGGGTTGAAAGGGGAGGAGACAATACAAAAAGGAAAATGAATCACTTTTATGATGAACAGGCAAAGAACTATTGAATTAATAATAAATAAAATAATAACATCCTAAAAGATACATAAAGCTGGAGCCCATTTTGCTCTGTATCTATGCTGAAATATTCCAAGATTATTATTTAATTTACAATGTTCTTAATTCCTACATTAGTTCAGGATCCTCCAAAGCAGTGGTGAAAACCAATTTTTTTTTACTACTGGTTCTGTGGGCGTGGCTTAGTGGGCATGGCAGGGGAAGGATACTGCAAAATCCCCATTCCCTCCATTGTCCTATTGCTTGAGCAATCCAGCCAATAAAATAGCCTAATATTTTTGGGATAGGTGGCTCAGCTGCTAAAACACTGAGCTTGTCGATCGAAAGGTCTGCAGTTCAGCGGTTCGAATCCCTAGTGCTGCCGTATAACGGGGTGAGCTCCCGTTACTTGTCCCAGCTTCTGCCAACCTAGCAGTTCAAAAGCATGCAAAAAATGCAAGTAGAAAAACAGAGACCACCTTTGGTGGGAAGGTAACAATGCTCCGTGCACCTTTGGTGTTTAGTCATGTCGGCCACATGACCACGGAGACGTCTTTGGACAACGCTGGATCTTTGGCTTTGAAACGGAGATGAACTCTAGAGTTGAGAAGGACTAGCACATATGTGCGAGGGGAACCTTTACCTTTACCTTTAATATTTTTGGGAGCTAGATCCCAATGACCGATCCTTGTTTTCTGTGATTGTTTCAGGTCTGTTTTTTGAAACTGACATGATTCTTTGGTTCTTCTCAATTTATTTGCAAAAGTTGATCAGATGGGCATTTCCAAGTCATTTTTCAGCAATGGTGATGTGGCGCCCTTGAAAGCTGCTTCAAATCCTTGGTCTATTAATACAAGGACCAGCATTTCAGCATTGTGCTGCCCCCTGGTGGAATGCAAACAGGTTACCCTTCCTTCCTTCCCACTCTCTTTCTCTCCTTCTTTCCTTCTTTCCTTCCTTCCTTGAGATTTTGTAGAAAGACACAATTGTTAAAATCCAATGAAATTTAGTTCAATTCCAGATGTTTAACTTTTTAAAAAATCTTTGCTCTTGATTTTCTTTTTTGAGAATGGGGCCATTCCCTCTACAATGTCTTCAAGATCTGGAACATCCATCCACCCAGGGACCATGGGGTTTCAATTTTCGGTCTATCTCTCTTAATTTGACCTGATACTAAAACATAAAAAGGCATTCATGTTTTATGTTTCTCTCTATCTGAATTTCTGCCTCTTTCAGAAAGGTAGATGTGGATATTTTTACAAGAGCAAGAAAGATCAAGATGAAGTTGAAAACAAGTTTCTTTTCTTTTTTAATAAACCCATACAGGTAAGTCTTGATCATTTCAATTAATAAATCCCATGAAATGGTTGCATTACTCAAGTTCACACTATTCAAAGTGATATTGCTGTGAAAAATAGTATACCTGGTTTCAGCTTGAAAGCACCTGGTCTGCCCCAATATGGGAGGGAGCATACTGCTTCCCTTTCGCCTTTCAACTCCAATCCAGGAGCCCTCAGGCAGTCGCTTTCACGACAAACTATTTTGTACCAAATTTATATTTGCTGATAAAGAAATAAAGGGAGACTAGTATAGATCTATTTCAAGCTATTTAGTTCTCATCAGCTAGCCCAAGTTCGAATCTGAATAAGGGTATGGCTAGCTGATGAGAGCTAAATAGCTTGAAATAGATCTATATTAGTCTCCCTTTATTTCTTTATCAGCAAATATAAATTTGGTACTATCTATATCTATATCATCTATATCTATATCTATATATCTATATCTATATCTATCTATCTTTATGAGTTTATTAATGAAATACTGTACAACCTAAGAGAATGAACCCATATCCAGAATATATTATCTCCTGTGTTCTGTTTAGTTCTTCAAAACCTCTCTTGATTTTTGTACCTTCTTTGGACAGAAACTTCCTTTTTTTACATTTTGCACAAATGATGATTAATATCTAAAACCCCAACAGCAACTGCATATGTGTGCTAGCCTCACACTAACCAACTTTTAGCTCGTATCAAACATTACCTGGTATCAATTTGTAATTCACAATAAATAGAATACAGCACTATTCAAACTCACAGTAATTGTGATCTCCCAACATTGCTAAAAAAAATTACTGCTTTTTATTACAGCAGGGGTGTTCTCTTTTAGCTGTGCACTGTATGAAGACATCTGCCTCCCTTTCCCACCTGTTCAAGCAAGCTATATCCAGAAATGCAAAGGAACGTCAATATTTGTCAAAGTCCCCTTCAAATCAAGCTTAATGCCCAATAGTTCCAGAGGCTATTCCATATAAAGGAGAATATTTGTAGCTCAGGGTTGAAATGCGGGGGTCTTTGGTGCTCTCTGAGCTTGCTTGCAGATGTTTTATGACCCAAACTAGGTAATGTCACCACTGATAATGTTACCTAGTTTGGTAATGAAATGTCTGGAAGAAAACAAGCAAGCTCAGAGAGCGCCAAGGACCCCTCACTATTCCATGTGTTGGCCACAGCATGAAAGTGTTATTCTGCTGGTGTTTTCTGAGCTGTTCTTCTCTTTGCCCCCAGGGCAGATGGTCAGTTCTCCATTCCCATTGGGAATGGAGAACATTTGAAGGTGAAAGCTTGTAAAGATATGTGAAGAATTGTTCAGAACTCTTGGCATCTAAAGCTGCATACTTTTCTTCCTTGGGCCTTACCAAGAGCAAGACGATTGTAGATTAGGGCCCTGTCCAGGGTGCTGAAGCACCAAGCTCTTTTATTCTTTGTTTTCTATTTGCTCAGAACACACAGCATTATTAAGTGACAATCTTCTTTGTGCCTGAATGTTTGTGCCTGAAACAATTGTTTCCCCAATTGTGCCTAATTGGGGAAAGTTAATGCTTTTATTTGATTCATTTTTATCATTTAATGAAACGGAGCAGTTACCTCTCCCTGAAGAATTTTAAAGGAAAGAGGAAAGAGAAAGAGAAGAAAGATTGCTGTAAAACAAAAAAGATGAAATGGAAGAAAGGCAACCCCAAACATGTGTAAATGTATTAGGATAAAGAATGAATTACTAAAAAATAAAAGTGTATATATACACTTTTGTATATATACACTCCCAGAAGCATGAAGCTGAAGCCTGAAGATGACGAATGAGACTTCGTCGAAACGTCGCCAAGACACTTCCAATTTTACGTGGGAGAAAACCCGAATAACCAAAGACCTACATATATATATATATATATATATATATATATATATATATATATATATATATATATATATATATATATATGAGTAAACATGGAGAAATTATAACTTGAGGGTGAATGAAGATGTTGCTTATATAAATAAGCATAGAAATATTAAGATATTATTAAAAATATAGAAAAGGAATATTTTGGCAGAAATTGTAACTAAGTAAAATGTACTTGGATATGATAAGTTATATAAGATAAGATATGGCCAATACTCTGTTCATAAAATATGTGGGGACTAGAAGTGGAGAAAAAAAATCAATGAATTTGAGTAAAAAAAACTTAAATTCTATGTTGGACTTGCTAAGTTACAAATAAGTCCCTAACTCACTGAAAATGAATGGTTACTTAGTCCCCATTAATTTCAGTGGTGCTGAATAGGCAGCTGACATAGTTGGCATCCAACTCGGATCAAATTTCCCTTCTCCATTGAAACTCTCATGAAACACTGTAATGAAACACTGCAAATGTTTATGCCTTTTTATTGGAGAATATATTTTGTACATGTTTAGAGATAAAAAGTTCACTCATTGATACAAAAGCCATTGTTGAAAGCAGTTCAAATTGCATAAATTCAACTGAATTGGAAATATCATTTTCCCCTCCAAATACTTTCAGACCTAAAGACTCTGTTGAAGAACAGGTGACATAAGAACAGGTGATTATGCAGATATGATGCTGAAGAACAGGTGATTTATAAGATACAATTATAAAATGCCAAAGCCTGAGAGCGTATGCCACGAGTAATACAATTCTTTAGAGTTCCTTATCCTAAAATGCAAAAACTCTGATTTCTAGAAAATAAAATTTTAAAGGTACGATATGGAAAAGGGGGAAGTCTGAGATGCAATGAAGGTGAAGTTGGGGATTTTTATCCAGAGAATTCTTGATCCCCATCAGAGGAAGGAAGGGATGCCAGGGACAATCCCATCCCATTTTGTTTTGGCAGGAAGAAAATTAATTTTATTTTATTTTTTTCCCTTGGGCAGAATGGAAATCAACTTTCCTGACAGAATCTATGGAGATTCTCAGTCATCCAGATCAGGGATAGCCCAAAAGTTCCTTTTACAAAAGGCAATTGGACTTTTTTTCCTCCTTGAAGATGTTTCACTTCTCATCCAGGATGCTTCTTCAGTTCTGATTGAATGGTGGAGGAGGGAAAGGATTTATATGCCTTGCGGTCATCTGGTTTCTAAAAGTCGTGGAGGCCACTTGGAGGTTTATCTGTGCCCTCTGGGTCACCTGGATAGTGCAAATAGCTGTGGACTGGGTGTCAGCAACCTGTGGCTCTAGACCCGCATGCAGCTCTTTGGGCCCACTACTGGGGGTCCCTGTCAGGTGATCCCACCACTGGTTGACCCCGCCCCTCACCCTCCCCTCCCAGTCACTCCTTGACTGCCCTGAGAAGGTAAAGTTGATGGTGGGGGATGGAAAGCAGCCGGGGCAGAGAAAGGGGGAGAGAGAGATGTAGAGAGAGACAGAAAAAGAGAGGAAGAGGGCGGGCGGGAGGGAGAGAGAGATGTCAAAAGGGTTTTGTGGTTCCCGGTGTTTTTTAACAACCAGTTCTCTGCCCTGTGTAGGCATGGCTAGGGGGTCATATGACTGTTGGGAGTGAGTGATGTCGATTTAGCCACTCCCACCCAGGTTTTGTGGCTCCCGGTGTTTTCTTTTCTGTGGGAAATGGGTCCAAATGGCTCTTTGAGTGTTTAAGGTTGCAGACCCCTGGTGGGGACCTTGGAGACCACAGATAAACCAAAAAGCACCTTTGGTTTCCTGGAACAGGAAAGAAGGGAGAAGAGTAGAATTCAGGCTTTCTGGGACCTGCTTGCAGAAGTCTCCCAAAGTTCTTAACATTTGCAAATCCAAATGGACTTCAGAAAGAAACAACCTGGATATTTTAGAGAAAAATGGGATGGGGAGGGGCTGGGAATGTATGGCTGTTTTTCTACATTTAAACTAATTCTTCTGCCTTCATGCTTCAGCTTATAAATTTGGTGCAGGGCCAATAATTCTGATCTATGCCTCCAGGTTACCAATGCAGCTTCACTGGTCATCTCCAAAGACAGTGTTGTAGTTCTCCTATGCTGTTGATGTTGTATTCTTATACAACATATAAGTAAGATAACCTGTCCGAAGGGAAAAATAATGGATTAGTCACCCAGCAGATGAAGTAGAATTTTAAAAAAATAAATAACCAGGAATCTATGGAGTTCTGAACTCAACCTCATCTCTTTATTCATCTGTTTATGACCAAGCTCTAATCCTTAAAAGTCAATGGTCCAGAATAGACCTATTGTTTTTAACTGCACACAGTCTTCATGTCAGATACAGTATATGAGATAAACTAGTGTCTCCTAAATGCTTGGAACTTCAGATCGTTTTGGTCCCAACCAAGCAAGGGATTGGATAAGATGTAATGCAGGATATATAGATGTTTGGATGTTTAAATGTTGTTGAGTCCTCTGCTGCCAGGAAAATGTGCTTAGTTCCCAACCCAAAATGAAATAATTTTCACTGTTGTATCCAAAAAAGATTCTTACCAATTAGAAAGTATAAAGGAAAAGAGGCCCAACCAAAGCCGAAAGACCATCCATAGAAGTTGGTGGAACCAGTCATTCCTGTGAAAATGGACATAGCAATCATGACGCAGAAGCCTGAAAATCAAGGGAGAGGGAGAGAGATAGAAACATTTCCTTTAGAAGAACGTAAGACATCAATGGGCTTTTCTTCTCTCATTACAAAGAAGGCAACATCCTCTTGGGATTCTTATTGCATTGGTATAATCCAAGTATTTCATATTTGCTCCAGAACACAGAAACTGGCACACGGAAGGAGGGTTAATTTCCAAGTGTCTATGGAGATTCCCAGTCATTCAGGTCATGGTTGTCCCAAAACTACTTTGTTCAAAAGCTTATTAGACTTCCTTTATTTTTCCTTGAAAACGTTTTGCTTCTCTTCCAAGAAGAGAACTTTAAGTAGCTTCTTGAATGAGAAGCGAAACATCTTCAGTAAAAAACAAAGAAAGTCCAGTTGCCTTTTGAAAAAGCATCTGTGGGTTAATTTAGTTTTCTGTGCATATTTTTCCATTCATAAATCTGTTGTAACAGTGATCCTTTCCTGGATGAAAATACTCTTCTTACAGTCAATCCTGCTTTAGTCCTCTCTTGTCTGGGCTGGTGCACATGGGGCCACACTTGAAGATGCCCTTGAAAGACGCACTGGCAACTAAAGGCAGTCTATAATACCTGCATGAGTAATTATGAATGCACTTCAGTAGGTTCCACCTGACACCACCACTTCAAGAGCTGCCATGTTTGCTGGTTGGTTTCTGAATGCAGTTCCAGGTGCTGGTTTTCATCTATTAAGCCTTTGTTTATTTGGCTCCTGGCTCTTTATGGAACTGTCTTTGTCCCATTGTCTCTGTTCATCCTACAAAGCCGGACAAAGTGGGCATGTTCCATCTCTCCTCAACTAAACAGGGCCATAGTGGAGCCATGCCTCTTCTGCCTTTGGAAATGCCCACTAGGTTCATTGGCCCCAACCATGCTGTCAAGACTGACTTGCATGGTCACCTCCATTTTTCCTTTGCTCACAGCTCGACAATAGCAGGGAGGGGGATGGATGGAATGCACTTTCACCTACATTTTTCCTTCATTTGCAGCTTGCCAATAACAGGGAACTGGGTGGGTGGGATGGAGGGGTGGGAGAATGGTACTCAAGCATCTGTCGGCTTCCGTGAGACATTGCTGTCGCCTCAAGGACACACCGAGCAGATGGCCCAGCATGGCTGGCTGTTTCCCATAAGAAAATGAACAGAAGAGATTGGTGGACGTTTTGGACTCTGCGTGGCCCGTAGGAAAAAGGGAGGATTAACTACCTGTTGAGATCTGCCTTAGAAAAACCCACTGAAGTTAATTAGCCCCTAACCAAATTGGTTTTCAAGGGGGCCAGAGGATGAGGTAATCCTGTCTAGTTTTTATTATTATTATTATTATTATTATTATTATTATTATTATTATTATTATTATTATTATTATTATTATTATTTTGTCACAACAGTATACACAAGCATCAACATAAAACAACAACTCATCAAATAAGCATATATATAAGCAAAAGTATGCAATAACTATATTAATTTGATATAATGAAAGGAAACAATAGGACAGGAACGGTAGGCACTTTTGTGCTCTTATGCACGCCCCTTATAGTCCTCTTAGGAATGGGGTGAGGTCAATAGTAGACAGTTTTTGGTTGAAGTTTTTGGGATTTTGAGAAGAGACCACAGAGTCAGGTAGTGTGTTCCAAGCGTTAACAACTCTGTTACAAAAGTCATATTTGCTGCAATCAAGATTGAAGTGGTTAACATTAAGTTTAAATCTATTGTTTGCTCTTGTATTATTGCGATTGAAGCTGAAGTAATCTTTAACAGGAAGGATATTGCAGTAGATGATTCTGTTAAACACAGGTCTTGTCGGAGTCGGCGGAGTTCTAAGTTTTCTAATCCCAGGATTTCAAGTCCGGTGGTATAAGGTATTTTGTTGTTTTCAGAGGAGCGGAGAATTCTTCTTGTAAAATATTTCTGAACGCATTCAATTGTATTAATGTCAGAGATGTGGTATGGGTTCTAGACAGGTGAGCTGTACTCAAGAATAGGTCTAGCAAATGTTTTGTATGCTCTGGTTAGTAGTGTAGAGTTTTTGGAAAAGAAGCTATGCAAAATTAGGTTTACAACTCTTAGAGCCTTTTTTGCTATGTAGTTGCAGTGGGCTTTGGCACTTAGATCATTTGATATGAAAACTCCAAGGTCTTTAACAGGAGGGGGTCATCTGTAAGGTAATGTCCATCAAGCTTGTACTTAGTGTTTGGGTTCTTTTTTTTAATATGTAAGACTGAGCATTTGCTGGCTGAGATTTGGAGTTGCCAAGTTTTAGACCAATCGGATACAAAGTCAAGGTCTTTTTGAAGGGTAGTAGTATTGTTGGTGGCGTTAAATATTTGACATTGTCAGCAAAGAGAACACAATAACTAGAGATAAAGTCACAGAGATCATTTATGTATAGTATGAAGAGCGTTGGTCCAAGAACGCTGCCTTGAGGAACACCACTTTTGACAGGAACAGGATTTGATAGAGCATTGCCAATTTTGACCACTTGTCTGTTTGACAGGAAAGCAGTTATCCAATTGTGAAGAGGTCCTGAAATGCCCTAGGATTTTAGTTTTAGGAGAAGTTTATCATGTACTGCTGACTCAAAAGCTTTGCAGAAGTCTATGTAGATTGCATCTATTGCTTTGCCTTGATCATGATTAATAGTCCATAGGTTTTTGCAGTGGAGAAGTTGTAAGTTACATGACAATTTTTTTCTGAAACCAAATTGTTTATTAGAGAGTAGGTTGGTTGTTTCTAGGTGGAGGGTAATGGATTGGTTGATGATAGATTCCATTACTTTGCAGGTGACGCAGCATAGAGAGATTGGTCTGTAATTTTCAACTAGGCTGGGATCTCCTTTTTTGAAGATAGGGATGACTGTGGCTAGAGACCAAAGTTTGGGAAGGGAGCTAGTCGTGAAAGCTTTATCAAAGATTATGTTTAGGGGTTCTGCTATATTAGTGGAAAGTTTTTTTAAGAAATATGCACATAGTCCATCAGCCCCAATAAATAAAGATGGTTTCAGTTTGTAAAGAGCTTTTTCAACATTATCTTCTGTGAAGTCTATATGTGTTAAGTCATTGTACTCATTGTTGGTACGATTGGGGAATGTTGGACAGATAGTTGAAACAATTGCAATTATACAATTTTCCAAAACTCAAATTTCTGTATTTGGTCTTAAGGTTATTGCTGTTGTTTTGATGTTTTAAGTTTGTACACTGCCTTGTACCTTTCTGATTGTATCATCATCATGAATTTAGAAAACAGCCGTGTCCATTATTTTGGGATGCCTTTTCAACTTTCATGTCTAGCCTACAACTCTGAGATTTTGGGCTGGTGTCCCATTCATGTATCAGGCTGGTTCAATATTGCTTAGATATTTGAGGTCATCCAACAGCAGATAGTTGTACTATTTTCTGAGATGGTACGTAACATTACTATTCTTTGTTTTTTAAAGACTAAAAGACTATAGTATAGTGTAGTGCAGAGTAGAGTAGTATAGTATAATAGTACAGTACTATAATACATATACATATGCATACACACACACACACACACACACACACACACAAACACATTATAGATAGTAATAAAGAGCTTAATAAAGAGCCAAGGTGGTGCAGTGGTTACAGTGCAGCACTGCAGGCTACTTCAGCTGACTGCTAGCTGCAGTTCTGCAGTTCAAATCTCACCAGGCTCAAGGTTGACTCAGCCTTCCATCCTTCCGAGGTGGCTAAAATGAGGACCCAGATTGTTGGGGGCAATAGGCTGACTTTATAAAAAACAATTTAGAGAGGGTTGTAAATTCTAACAAAAAATTTGGTTTCAGAAAAAAATGATCCTGTAATCTGCAACTCCTACACTGCAAAAACATATGGACTACACAACTCAATCAGGGCAAAGTAATAGATGCAATTTACATAGACTTCTGTAAAGCCTTCGTTTCAGTGGTACATGACAAACTACTTCTAAAACTAAAATCTTATGGCATTTCTGGACCCCTGCGTAAGTGGCTAGCTGCGTTCCTGTCAAACAGGGAGCGCCCTATCAAATCCTGCACTTGTTAACAGTGGTGTCTCCCAAGGCAGCGTTTTAGGACCAACACTCTTTATAATTTACATAAATGACCTTTGCGATCATATTATAAGCAACTGCGTTCTTTTCGCTGATGATATAAAACTATTAAACACCACGGACAATGCTGCTACCCTTCAAAAAGACCTTGACTATGTGTCAGAATGGTCAAACAATTGGCAACTTCAAATCTCAACCAACAAATGCTCTGACTTACACACTGGCAAAAAAAAAAACAGAACACAAAATACAAGCTGGGTGGACACAACCTTGTAGATGACCCTCCCTCTTTCAAGGACCTAAGAGCAATGGTGGGTTTTAAATTTTTTTAGTATTGGTTCTGCGGGTGTGGTTTTTGGGGCATGGCATGGCTTGTTGGGTGTGGCTTGCTGGGTGTGGCAGGGGAAGGATACTGTAAAATCTCCATTCCCTCCCCACTCCAGGGGAAGGTTACTGCAAAATCTGCATTTCCTCCTGATCATCTGGGACTCGGGAGGCAGAGAATAGATGGGGAGGGGCCAGTCAGAGGTGGTATTTACCGGTTCTCAAAACTACTCAAAATTTTTGCTACCGGTTCTCCAGAACCTGTAAGAACCTGCTGAAACCCACCTCTGCCTAGGAGTACTCATCTCAAATGATCTAAGTGCCAGAGCTCACTGTAACAGCATTGCCAAAAAGCATTAAGAGTTGTTAACCTAATCTTGCATAGCTTCTTCTCTGGTAATATTGTACTGCTAACCAGAGCATACAAAAGATTTGCTAGAGCAATTCTCAAATAAAGTTCATCTTCATAGAATCCGCACTGCATATCAGACATTAATACAATTGAGCGAGTTCAGAGATATTTCACGAGAAGAGTCTTCCACTCCTCTACTCGCAACAGAATACCTTATGCCACTAGACTTGAAATGTTGTGCTTAGACAACTTAGAACTACGTCGCCTTCGGTCTGACCCATGTGTAGTACATAAAATCATCTGCTACAATGTCCTACCTGTCAATGACTACTTCAGCTTCAACCACAATACAAGAGCGCACAATAGATACAAACTCAAGTTAAACCGCTCCAAATTCAATTGCAGAAAATACTTCAGCAACAGAGTGGTCAATGCCTGGAATGCACTACCTGACTCTTTAGTTTCTTCCCCAAACCCCCAAAACTTTAAGCTTAAACTGTCTACTGTTGACCTCACCCCATTCCTAAGAGATCTGTAAGGGGCGTGCATAAGCACACCAAAGTGTCTACCGTCCCTGTTCCAATGTTTCCTTTTATTTGTATCCATTTCATATATTCATAATCATGTTTACACTTGTATCTGTTATCAAATACACGCTTGATGAAAATAAATTAAATAAATAAATAAAAGCACCATGAAGCGGTATATAAGTCTAAGTGCTATTGCTATTTGTAGTGATAGTGTTGAACTAAGCCACACACAAAAAAAAACATATCTGGGAAAAGATTCTTGTAAACATTCTTACCTGCAGTAAAGCTGGCAATACATGTGATCCGGCTTATGGAGATATTGCCCAGACTGGGTTGCCTAGTCATGACGCAAAGCCCACCGAGAGAGACAACTCCAGCGATCACCCCCAGTAACATGAAGGTTCGGGTGGCATGTATGGAAGCTGTAGGGAGACAATGCAGACACAAGTTAAGAATTCAAGGCAGAGGCCCCTGAGCCTTTCAGGTTAGCAATGCATTTGAAATATTGAATCTTACCTGATACCTCTTTCACACCAAATGGGTGACATTCTTCATGATCACACAATTTCCATAGACCCATATGTATTTCGGACTCTGCTACCCAGTAGTCTGAGGCCAAGGCAGAGAGCAGGCACAGGAGGCTGATGCAGGAACAAAACGCAGCACCGAAATGCAGGGCACTCATTTCTATGGGATGCACTGGTCTGCCACTGGCCAAGCGGTCTGGGATGGAGCTGGAGGACAACATTAATTTTATGTTATTGATGTTCATTACTTCGATCATTTATGGTGATGCATCTTAATCACTTTGTCTGCTAACCATTTGAGGATTTATTTATTTATTTATAATTTGTCAAACAGATATGTGTGTGTATGTGTGTGATTTTAGCCTCTTCTTCGGTAATATTGAACTACAAACTAGGGCATACAAAACTTTTGCCAGACCAATTCTCGAATACAGCTCATCTGTCTGGAACCTGCACTCTATATCAAACATTAATACAATCAAATGAGTCAAGAGATATTTCACGAGAAGAGCCCTCCACTCCTCTGCTCACAACAAAATACCTTATGCCACCAGACTTGAAATTTTGGCCTTAGACAACTAAGAACTTCGCTGTCTTCGGTCTGACCTAAGCGTAGTACATTTATTTATTTATTGTTTTGATTTGTATACCGCCCTTCTCCCGAAGGACTCAGGGCGGTTTACAGCCAGATAAAACAAAAGTATAAAAAATTAAGAACATTTTTAAAAAGCTTATTCAATTTGGCTAACGGATAAAATTAAGTAAAAAAAACTAAAGACTTAAGTTAAACTCCAATTTAAAACCCCATTTAAAATATTAAAATATTAGGCCAGCCTAAATAAAATTATCTGCTACAATATCCTACCAGTCAATGACTACTTCAGCTTCAACCCAAACAATACAAGAGCACACAATAGATACAAACTCATGGTAAACTGCTCCAAACTCGACTGCAGAAAATACGACTTCAGCAACCGAGTGGTTTCTTCCCCAAAACTTTAACCTTAAACTGTCTACCGTCGACTTCACCCCATTCCTAAGAGGTCTTTAAGGGGCATGCTTAAGTGCACCAATGTGCCTACCGTCCCTGTGCTAATGTTTCCTTTCATTCTTATCCATTTCATGTATTCATAATTATGTTCACACTGGTATCTGTTATCAAACACATGCTTGACGAAATACATACATACATACATACATAAAATTTGCCAATTCTTAAATGATTAAAGACATAAAGAAATACTATCTGACCAGCTTAGAATCTGTTCCTTGACCTTCCTGCAGGTGATAACTCTCTGAAGTGGAGATCTAGAATGCATGAACTGCACACCGAGATACTCTGTCGATGACTATCACTTCCTTTATAGTTTAAGTGACCTTAACCACCTATATACAATTTGTTTCCTGTTGAATTTCTTAATTTTTGGTTCTCTGAGATCTTAAAACGATTGCAACGCATCAGCCAATGCAAAAGTCACCGCAGTTTGAACCATTAGAATAGAATAGAATAGAATTTTATTGGCCAAGTGTCATTGGACACACAAGGAATTTGTCTTGGTGCATATGCTCTCAGTGTACATAAAAGAAAAGATACGTTCATCAAGGTACAACATTAAACTTAGCATCTAGAAATAAATTTGATTCATTGATTAAGTTTCTATGCCTTTCAATTCACTCATAAAATCCATTAATATTTTACTAATTTATTCACTGATCAAACTACTTAACCATCCCCCTCTCTCAAAGAGGGGCTTTGGTGGTGTACAATTTAATTAATAAATTGAAACATGAAAAACCAAATGACTTCAGATTAAAAATTTTAAAAGCGTAAAACAGCATTATACAATTACCCCCCCAAAATGGAGAGTTCTACGATGGAGAGACTAGGAGTTTGAATGCAGATGGGGAGGGGCTTCTCATGGGGCCAACTAGCCCTGTGACTGTGTGGACCCCAACCCTAAAATCTATTCAATCCATTCTGAGCCAGTTTGTCCAGCATTTATATTGTTAAGTTTTCTTTTTGAAATTGTTCTATGTCTAGAGTTTTTGTTTCGTTTCTACTTGTTACTGGAAAGTTGGCGACATCACAGCAAGAAACGAAATAAAAGAGAAGAAAAAGAAACTTATTCAGCCACTCCTAAGATATGAGGAATGGGGAATATGATTCCTTTTTCAGCTCCCCTTTGATCATTATGAGCCACTGGCTTCTGAATAAATTCCCTACTGTCCACCATTAAACCATTTTTCCAAACAGCCACCATGTTTCCAGTGTCTTTCTCCCCACTTGGAACTGAACCCAGATGGACATTTCTTCCATCAGTTTGAAGACTGGTGACGTCCAGATTCAGGTCTCTAAAGGCCTTCAGTCAATCTGAACCTAGAAATAAGCTAATTAACTTACTCAGGCTAAACCCTAGAATCTTTCCCCCCCCCATCCTTATTATTAGAACTGTTCAATTGAATGGTAAAGAGATCCATGGCTTTTCAGTCTGACATTTTAACCAAGCAGAACTGAAGGAAACACTTAAGAAATTAGAATAGACACAGGTTCAAAACACAGACTGGAAATGTTCTGCGTCTCAAAACTTAGCATTTGTTCGAAAGAAATGGGGCAGGTGACTTTTCCAAAAGCTACATGTTCGTTCAGCAACTTTATTCCTGACAGATGGCAGAAGAGGGGAACAGAAGATGCAATAAGCAATAACCCATAGTCCACTTTTGGAGAAAGCAGAGAAGTTTCCATTCACACCTAGTGATACTTAATTAAAGATGAGCGGGGTGGGAAACATAGCACTAGAGCAGCCTCCTTCTTAAGATACTCTGAGTGGGTTTCTTCATGCACAACTTTAACTACATAGGAGGGAATGGATTGGGTTAGCTCCCAACCTTCCCAGTGGTGAAATCCAATTTTTTTTACTACTGGTTCTGTGAGTGTGGTTTGATGGGAGTGGTGTGGCTTGGTGGATATGGCAGGGGAAGGATACTGCAAAATCTCCATTCCTTCCCCATTCCAGGGGAAGGATACTGCAAAATCTCCATTCCTTCCCCACTCTAGGGGAAGGATACTGCAAAATCTCCATTCCCACCCCATTCCAGGGGAAGGATACTACAAAATCTCCATTCCCATCCCACTCCTGGGGGAAGGATATTGCAAAATCTCCATTCCCACCCCACTCTACGGCAGCCAGAGGTGGTATTTACCGGTTCTCCAAACTACTCAAAATTTCTGCCACCGGTTCTGCAGAACCTGTCAGAACCTATTGGATTTCACCCCTGAACCTTCCCCTTTCCCCACCCTCCTGCTGCAGCCCTTCTCTGCTTCTCTACACAATAGTGGCCAAAACTATGGAAACCTTTGGGAAAAAGTGTATTTTTGAGGTTTAATGGCTAATAACACCACTTTTTTGGGGAGTAGCACCATAAAAATATGTATCAATGGAAAGATAATTAATCAAGAATGTAATGCAATAACTTTTATGAAGGATTTGCTATTAGAACAGCAGTTATAAAGAAGAAAATTGAAACACGGAGAAAAAATGAGATACACAAAAATTATCATCATGATAGAGCTGCTGGCCGACGTACTACAGAGAAATAAGCAGGATGTACAAAGAGATATAGAGGAAATACTTAGAATTCATGCAAACTATGCAAGAAGGCATAAATTACCAAAAGAGGTACATGTGAGGTTTACCAAGAAGACACTGAGAGGTGAAGTATTACAAAAGAACGAGAGATGAACCTATGAAATACAAAGGGTCATAGAGGGAGCAACTCAAGGCTCCCATGTAACACCTCTCCTGTGCAAGCTGCACTGGCTTCTGGTGGTCTTCCGGGTGCAATTCAAGGTGTTGGTTACCACCTTTAAAGCGCTCCATGGCATAGGACCGGGTTATTTACGGGACTGCCTGCTGCCACCAATTGCCTCCCATCGACCTGTGCGCTCCCATAGGGAGGGTCTCCTCAGGGTGCCGTCAGTCAAACAATGTCGACTGGCGACCCCCCGGGGGAGGGCCTTCTCTGTCAGGGCGCCTGCCCTCTTTAATGAGCTGCCTCTGGGGTTACGTCAACTCCCTGACCTCCGGACCTTCCGACGCAAATTAAAGACCTTTTTGTTTTATCGCGCAGGGCTGGCTTAATGTAATTTTAACATGGGTTTTATTATGGTTTTATTATAGTTTTAAATTTTTGTTTCAGCTTAATTGAATTAGATTTTTAAGATGCTTTTAATTTTTTGTGTAATCTGTTTTATTTGGCTGTAAACCGCCCTGAGTCCTTCGGGAGAAGGGTGGTATATAAATTAAATAAATAAATAAATAAATAAAATAATAAATAAATAAAGGGAGAGAAATTCTGACTTTAAAACAGATACCTAGGAGAGTGAGAGAACAGAGGAGACAGAATCAATTTTTGACGGCACAATTGATCAAATATAATGTGACATTCAGATGGTTGATACCAGAAGGAATTCTGGTCTCCTGGCAAGATAAAAAATTTAGGATGGGTACCTTAGATAAAGCACATGAATTTTTTGAACACCATTTTACTGCAAGCGAAGAACAGGAAAGTAGAGAGGAGACTGAAAGTGAAAGTCAAGATGAATTACAAGTAGAAGAAAAACCACTGGGGCAAGAAGAAAGAGTGAGGGTAGAACAGGATGGTCAGAACAAGAAGGTGCAAGAACAAAAGAACAGAGAGAGAGAGGATATCTTTATAATGCCTTGGTAAGGCCACACTTGGAATACTGCATTCAGTTTTGGTCGCCGCGATGTAAAAAAGATGCTGAGACTCTGGAAAGAGTGCAGAGAAGAGCAACAAAGTTGATTAGGGGACTGGAGGCTAAAACATATGAAGAACGATTGCAGGAATTGGGTATGTCTAGTTTAATGAAAAGAAGGACTAGGGGAGACATGATAGCAGTCTTCCAATATCTCAGGGGTTGCCACAAAGAAGAGGGAGTCAAGCTATTCTCCAAAGCACCTGAGAGTAGAACAAGAAGCAATGGGTGGAAACTAATCAGGGAAAGAAGCAACTTAGAACTAAGAAGAAATTTCCTGATAGTTAGAACAATTAATAAGTGGAACGACTTGCCTGCAGAAGTTGTGAATGCTCCAACACTGGAAATTTTTAAGAAAATGTTGGATAACCATCTGACTAAGATGTTGTAGGGTTTCCTGCCTGGGCAGGGGATTGGACTAGAAGGCCTCCAAGGTCCCTTCCAACTCTGTTGTTATATTATATTAAGAATGGTAATCTTAGAAGGGTAAGACCTGTATATAAGTGAAATGATGGACGAGGAAGAACCGTATTTTTTGGAGTATAAGACGCAGCTTAGTTTTTGGGGAGGAAAATTGGGGGGAAAAAATCTGTCTACCAGGTATTCATCTGGCTACTGTCTTTTGTCTGGTCAATTTCAGCACATTAGGTTGCTGGTTTTTATCCTCTGCTTGGTATAAAAATCAGCTTCTAAATGATAACTGATCTTTGGAGAGAGAAGCAATGAGAAAAGCAGGCAAACCACGGAATCACTTCACTCATTAGCGCCTCGTTAGGGCTGAAAAAAAGCTTTGAAAAAGCTATATCCGGACAAACCCAATTTTCAGCCTCTTTTAGGAGGGAAAAAAGTGCATTTTATAATCTGAAAAATATAGTAAATAGAATTCTTTTTTGGCCAAGTGTGATTGGACACACAAGAAATTTGTCTTGGTGCATATGCTCTCTGTATACATAAAAGAAAAGATACCTTCATCAATGTATGTAGGAAACAATCAATATAAATCGTGAGGATACAGCAATAAGTTACAGTCACACAGTAATAAGTGGCAGGAGATGGGTGATAGGAACAATGAGAAGATTAATAGTAATAGTAATGTAGACTTAGTGAATAGTTTGACAGTGTTGAGGGAATTATTGGTTTAGCAGAATGATGGCGTTCAGGAAAAAACTGTTCTTGTGTCTATTTGTTTTGGTATGCAGTGCTCTTTAGCGCGTTTTGAGAGTAGGAGTTGAAACAATTTATGTCCAGGATGTGAGGGGTCTGTAAATATTTTCACAGCCCTCTTTTTCACTCGTGCACTATACAGGTCCTCAATGGAAGATAGGTTTTCTGAGGTTTTTTGTTTTCTGAGTTTCTTATCAGAGGCTTAAATTCTATGTTGGACTCACTAAGTTTTAGAAATAAGTCCCTAACTCACTAAAAATGAATGGTTACTTAGTCCCCATTAATTTCAGTGGTGCTGAAGGGGCAGCTGACATAGTTGGCATCCAACTCCGATCAAGTTTGCCTTCTCCATTAAAACTCTCATGAAACACTGTAATGAAACACTGCAAATGTTTATGCCTTTTTATTGGAGAATATATTTTGCACATGTTTAGAGATAAAAAGGTTCCATCATTGATACAAAAACCATCGTTGAAAGCAGTTCAAATTGCATAAATTCAACTGAACTGGAAATATCATTTTCCCCTCCAAATCCTTTCAGACCTAAAGACTCTGTTGAAGAACATGTGAAATAAGAACAGATGCTTATGCAGATATGATGCTGAAGAACAGGTGATTTATAAGATACAATTATAAAATGCCAAAGCCTGAGAGCGTATGCCACGAGTTATACAATTCTTTAGAGTTGTAATATAAAAGGATTTATATTCCTTGCGGTCATCTGGTTGTTAATACTCTTTCTGAAAGTCATGGAGGCCACTTGGAAGTTTATCTGTGCCCTCTGGGTCACCTGGACAGTGCAATTGGGTGTGGATTGGGTGTCAGCAACCTGCGGCTCCAGAGCCACATGCAGCTCTTTGGGCCCTCTGCTGTGGCTCCCTGTTGGGTGATCCCACCACTATCTGGCCCCACCCCTCGCCCTCCACTCCCAGTTACTCCTCGCCTGGCTGAGAAGGTAAGGGTGATGGTGTGGGATGGAAAGCAGCTAGGACAGATAGAGGGGGAGAGAAAGAGACATAGAGATACAGAAAGAAAGTGGAGAGAGGGAGAGAGGGGGGAAGGAGGGAGGGAGGGAGGGAGGGAGGGAGGGAGGGAGGGAGAAAGAGAGATGTCTAAAAGGTTTTGTGGTTCCCGGTGTTTTTTAACAACCGGTTCTCTGCCCTGTGTAGGCATGGCTAGGGAGTCACGTGACTGGTGGAAGTGAGTGACGTCGAGTTGGCCACGCCCACCCAGGTTTTGTGGCTCCCGGTTTTTTCTTTTCTGTGGGAAACGAGTCCAAATGGCTCTTTGAGTGTTTAAGGTTGTAGACCCCTCATAGGGGCCTTGGAGACCACAGATAAACCAAAAAGCACCTTTGGTTTCCTAGAACAGGAAAGATGGGAGAAGAGTAGAATTCCAGCTTTCTGGGACCTGCTTGCAGAAGTCTCCCAAAGTTCTTAACATTGGCAAATCCAAATGGACTTCAGAAAGAAACAACCTGGATATTTTAGAGAAAAATGAGATGGGGAGGGGCTGGGAATGTATGGCTGTTTTTCTACATTTAAACTAATTCTTCTGCCTTCATGCTTCAGCTTATAAATTTGGTGCAGGGCCAATAATTCTGATCTGTGCCTCCAGGTTACCAATGCAGCTTCATTGGTCATCTCCAAAGACAGTGTTGTAGTTCTCTTATGCTGTTGTTGTTGTATTCTTATGCAATATATAAGTAAGACAACCTGTCCAAAGGGAAAAATAATGGATTAGTCACCCAGCAGATGAAATAGACTTTTTAAAAAATAAATAACCAGGAATCTATGGAGTTCTGAACTCAACCTCATCTCTTTATTCATCTGTTTATGACCAAGCTCTAATCCTTAAAAGTCAATGGTCCAGAATAGACCTATTGTTTTTAACTGCACACAATCTTCATGTCAGATACAGTATATGAGATAAACTAGTGGTTTTAAATACTTTAGGATTAATTTGTTCTATTGATTTATATATTTTATTATTGTTAATTGTTAATTCTTTTTTTTTTTTTTGAAGGATTTTGGTTATGTTAGGAGGAAGTCAGAGCTAGAGAGGGAAAATTGGTATAATAGTTTTGGGGAAAAATTTTCTTAGCATATGTTTGTTTTATTTTTAACTATGCCTTGTGCTTGTTCCGGGAAGTCAGGGGGGAGAGGGGAGGGTATTAGTGAAGGGAGGGGGGTTGGGGGGAAAGGGGGGGGATTTTTTTTTTTTGGTAAAATGTTTTGAATTAAAAAAAAAGAGATAAACTAGTGTCTCCTAAATGCTTGGAACTTCAGATCTTTTTGGCCCCAACCAAGGAAGGGATTGGGTAAGATGTAATGCAGGATATATAGATGTTTGGATGTTTAAATGTTGCTGATTCCTCTCCTGCCAGGAAAATGTGCTTAGTTCCCAACCCAAAATGAAATAAGTTTCACTGTCGTGAAAATACACAGAATGCATAAAGATGTATCTTTAAAAAAATCTCACCAGGGTATCCAAAAAAGATCCTTACCAGTTAGAAAGTACAAAGGAAAAGAGGCCCAACCCACGATGAAAGACCATCCATAGAACTTGGTGGAACTAATATCTGCTGTGGAAATGGACATAGCAATCATGATGCAGAGGCCTGAAAATCAAGGAAGAGGTAGAGAGACAGAAACATTTCCTTTAGAAGAACAGAAGACACCAATGGGCTTTTCTACTCTCATTACAAAGAAGGCGACATCCTCTTGGGATTCTTATTGCATTGGTATAATCCAAGTATTTCATATTTGCTCCAGAACACAGAAACTGGCACACGGAAGGATGGATTAATTTGCCATGTGTCTATGGAGATTCCCAGTCATTCAGGTCATGGATAGAATAGAACAGAATAGAATGGAATGGAATGGAATGGAACGGAACGGAACGGAACGAACAGAACAGAACAGAACAGAACAGAACAGAACAGAACAGAACAGAACAGAATAACAGAGTTGGAAGGGACTTTGGAGGTCTTCTAGTCCAACCCCCTGCTTAGGCAAGAAACCCTACACCACTTCTGACCAATGGTTGTCCAATCTCTTCTTAAAAACTTTCAGTGTTGGAGTGTTCACAATTTTTGGAGGCAAGTTGTTCCACTGATTAATTGTTCTGACTATGACGAAATTTCTCCTTAGTTCTAGGTTGCTTCTCTCCTCGATCAGTTTCCACCCATTGCTTCTTGTCCTGCCCTCAGGTGCTTTGGAGAAGAGCTTGACTACCTCTTCTTTGTGGCACCCCCTGAGATATTGGAAGACTGGTATCGTAGCCCCAAAAGTACACTGTTCAAAATCAATTTTGAAAAAACATCTGTGGGTCAGTTTGTCAATTTTGTTTTCTGTGCACATTTTTCCCTTCATAAATCTGTTGTAACAGTGAACTACATCCTTTCCTGGATCAAAACCGGGATAGGGGCCGGGATAGCTCAGGCAATAGAGAAGCCTGTTATTAGAACACAGAGCCTGTTATTAGAACACAGAGCCTGCAATTACTGCAGGTTCGAGCCCGGCCCAAGGTTGACTCAGCCTTCCACCCTTTATAAGGTAGGTAAAATGAGGACCCAGATTGTTGGGGGGGCAATAAGTTGACTTTGTAAAAATATATATATATATATACAAATAGAATGAGACTATTGCCTTATACATTGTAAGCCGCCCTGAGTCTTCGGAGAAGGGCGGGGTATAAATGTAAACAACAAAAAAAAAACATTCTTCTTACAGTCAATCCTGCTTTAGTCCTCTCTTGTCTGGGCTGGTGTACATGGGGCCACCCTTGAAGATGCCCTTGAAAGACGCACTGGCAACTAAAGGCAGTCTATAATATACCTGCATGAGTAATTATGCATGCACTTCAGTAGGTCCACCTGACACCACCACTTCAAGAGCTGCCATGTTTGTTGGTTGGTTTCTGAATGCAATTCCAGGTGCTGGTTTTCATCTATTAAGCCTTTGTTTATTTGGCTCCTGGCTCTTTATGGAACTGTCTTTGTCCCATTGTCTCTGTTCATCCTACAAAGCCGGACAAAGTGGGCATGTTCCATCTCCCCTCAACTAAACAGGGCCATCTTATGAGATACTGGAGCCATGCCTTTTCTGCCTTTGGAAATGCCTACTAGGTTCATTGGCCCCAACTACGCTGTCAAGACTGACTTGCATGGTCACCTCCATTTTTCCTTCATTTGCAGCTTGACAATAACAGGGAACTGGGTGGGTGGGATGGAGGGGTGGGAGAATGGTATTCAAGCATCCCTCGGCTTCCGTGAGACATTGCTATCACCTCAACGACACATTGAGCAGATGTCCCAGCATGGCTGGCTGTTTCCCATAAGAACATGAAAAGAACAGATTGGTGGACGTTTTGGACTGTGGGTGGCCCATAGGAAAAAGGGGGAGATTAACTATCTGTTGAGATATTGCAGGCATGCCTTTTCTGCCTTAGAAAAGCCCACTGAAGTTAATTAGCCTCCAAACAATTTGGTTTCCAAAGGGGCCAGAGGTAATCCTGTCTAGTTGAAAACAGATAGTTGAAACAATTGCAATTATACAATTTCCCAAAACTCAAATTTCTGCATTAGGTCTTGCGGTTATTGTTGTTCTTTTGGTGTTTAAACTTTGTACACTGCCTTGTACCTTTGTGATTGTGTCATCATTATCAATTTAGACACAGCCACGTCCATTATTTTGGGATGCCTTTTCAACTTCCATGTCTAGCCTACATCTCTGAGATTTTGGGCTGGTGTCCCATTCATGTATCAGGCTGGTTCAATATTGCTTAGATATTAGAGGTCATCCAACAGCAGATAGTTCTACTATTTTCTGAGATGGTACGTGACGTTACTATTCATTTTTTTAAAAGAGTATAGTATAGTATAGTATAGTATAGTATAGTATAGTATAGTATAGTATAGTATAGTATAGTATAGTATAGTATAGTATAGTATAGTATAGTATAGTATAGTATAGTATAGTATAATAGTATAGTAATATAGTACTACAATCCATATACATATGCACACACACACATTATAAATAGTAATAAAGAGCCCAATAAAGAGCTAAGGTGACGCAGTGGTTAGAGTGCAGAATTGCAGGCTACTTCAGCTGACTGCTAGCTGCACTTCGGCAGTTCAAATCTCACCGGCTCAAGGTTGACTCAGCCTTCCATCCTTCATGGCTGAGGACCCAGATTGTTGGGGGCAAGAGGCTGACTCTGTAAAAAACTGCTTAGAGCGGGCTGTAAAAGCACTACGAAGCGGTATATAAGTTTGTAGTAGTGAAAGTGTTGAACTAAGCCACACAAAAAAACTATATCTGGGAAAAGACTCTCGTAAACATTCTTACCTGCAGTAAAGCTGGCAATACATGTGATCCGGCTCATGGAGATTTTGCCCAGACTGGGTTGCCTAGTCATGACACAAAGCCCACCGAGAGAGACAGCTCCAGCGATCATCCCCAGAAACATGAAGGTTCGGATGGCATGTAAAGAAGCTGTAGGGAGCCAACGCAGACACAAGGTAAGAATTCAAGGCAGAGGCTCCTGGGCCTTTCAGGTTAGCAATGCATTATGGAATATTGAATCTTACCTGACACCAATTCCACACCAAGTGGATAACATGCTCTGAGATTACATAATTTCCATAAACCCAGATGATGAGTGGAATCTGCTACCCAGTAGTCTGAGGCCAAGGCAGAGAGCAGGCACAGAAGGCTGATGCAGGAACAAAACGCAGCACCGAAATGCAGGGCACTCATTTCTATGGGATTCACTGGTCTGCCACTGGCCAAGCGGTCTGGGAGGAGCTGGAGGACAACATTAATTTTATGTTATTGATGTTCATTACTGCAATCATTTATGGTGACACATCTTATAGTAGTTAAGATGTCTGCTAACAATTTGAGGGCTTATTTATTTATTTATTCTATTTTATAATTTGTCAAACAGAAGTCTGTGTGTTTGTGTATGCGTGTTTGTGACATTTTACTGCACAGTAAATTCCCTGAGAAAAATGAGAGCCATTGAGAGCCAGGTGGTGGCTTAGTGGTTAAGACACCAGGCCCAGGTTCAATACCTGAAGTGCCATGTGACCTAGCTCCTGCTCACCTAGCAGTTCAAAAGCATGCAAAATGTGAGTAGATAAAATAAGTACCAATTTGGTGGGAAGGTAATAGCACTCCATGGTGTCATGCTGGGGCTTGATGACTGTGGAAATTTTTTTGGAAAATTGCCGATTCAATTGCCTTGGAACGGAGGCCCATTCACCCTAGTGTAGACTTTCAAATAGATATCTGAATGGAGAGACTTACCAGAAAAGAAGAATCTGGGTTCCTTGTTTAAATGTGTCCTGGTTCTTCCACAAAATGTTTTTTGTTTGTGGTGTCAAAAACTATAAAGGTGGTACACAGTTCCTTACCAATAGATGCAGTGGTGGGTTTCAAATTTTTTAAACTACTGGTTCTGTGGGTGTGGCTTGGTGGGCGTGGCATAGCTTGTGGGCGTGGCTTGGTGGGCATGGCATGGGAAGGATACTGTAAAATCTCCATTCCCGTTCCCATTCCCTTTCCCACCCATCCCACCCACCTCACTCCAGGGGAAGGTTACTGCAAAATCCTCATTTCCTCCCGATCATCTGGGACTCGGGAGGCAGAGAATAGATGGGGCGGGGCCAGTCAGGATTTTTACTACCGATTCTCTGAACTACACAAAATTTCCGCTACCGGTTCTCCAGAACTGGTCAGAACCTGCTGAAACCCACCTCTGAATAAATGTGTATGTCACAATACATTGTAGAATAGAACAATTATCTCTTAGGGAGCACCCCAGTCTGAATTGAGCCTGTCCTTCCACCAAGAGGGTTCCCCCCCACACACACATTCAGTCCTATATTTTGCTCAAATGAAGACCCATAAGACTTACAGGTTTAGAGATCTTCCCTGTCTCCTTTTTTAAAAAAAATGGGGACAAAGATGGAAACTTCCTATTCTAATAGAATGTGGCCTATGTTATTTATCTAAGGAGACAGTCCTGAAAGCAATGGGACCACCTGGCTATGTGTCCTAAAAGGGTTGGTCTAGAGTGCTAATATGTGAGAAGTATTTGTTGGCCATGTCTCCTGGATGGGAGCCTTTCAGCCTTCTGTATCAGCCTGTTATTCTGCATTTCACAGCGTAGCAGGTGGATTAGGAACAGAACGGTTGAATTTCTATATCTTCCATTTTGTCCTATTTCTTTTGCTATTTCGGATATGGGGAGCAATCCGGTAAACACCCACAGCTTTCTCGTCTGACATCCAATATTTCTTGGGTGTTAGGATCAATATTGTCTTTGTGAGTGGGTGCTTTTAGATCAGAGGTGTCAAACTCAAGGCCGGTGCTTAGATCTGGCCTGCTGGGTCGCTCTGAAAACAGTGAAGGACCAGCTCATGGTGCCTCTGCCAGTGAAAACGGAGCTGAGAAGGGCTATGTGTGACCAGGGAGAGGGTTGCAGGAGGCCGGTTCAGCCAGCCCAGCCAAAAACAGAACTCGGGAGCCCATTTTCTCTGGCAGAGTGCTCGGGCCGCAGACGCCCCCCGACACGAGTGATATCAAGTTGGCCACTCCCACTCCCACCCTGGCTATGCCCACGCCACCCCTCCAAGGTCAAACACAACCCTTATGCAGCCCTCAGTGAAATTGAGTTTGACACCCATGTTTTAGATCATAGGAAGGGTGAGATGTCATTGTTTCTGCAGGGCTGTTGATTGTGAATAAGCTGGAGTGGGTCTCTTTTAAAAAGTTCATTAGGTCAAGAGTTCTAAAAGTGGGAGTATTGCTTCTACTGTCAATAGGCATTATTGCCTGGAAAATGAAATCAATTGTTTTCATTTTAAGGTGTTGAAATTGGAGTCTTTACTTCCTTTCAATATCAGTTTTGCAGCTGCTGAAGAAAGTGTTGCAATCCATACAAAGGATTCAAGGTCATTTGTATTTTGTCTTTCCTTTCAGAGTTACAGTAATTTTTCATGGTGAAAGACAAGAGAACCGATCCCCATGTTATCCTCCTCAGAAAACTTAAAAGTTAGGTAGCTATTGCAGACAGAAAACAGCTAACTCAAATTCACGTATTGAAAGTGGATATTGGCATTTAAATCCAGGTCTCCATTCCTTATTTACTTATTTTCTAACCATTCCTATCACTTTTTAATTGGGGGAATGCAAAGGTAAATTTTGAAATTACAGATTATTTAAGGAAAAGTCAACAGGAAAAGAAACAGACGAGTGATCAAATTTATCAGAAATGAGGGAACATTTTCAGAAGCTGAACATCTTAAAGACGATCCGAGCTTCAGGATTTCTCAAGGAATCTTGAGCGAATACACCGAGCCACGATTAACCTCACTGAGGACGAAAGGAATAGTACTTAGAAGTATTATTCAGCAAGCAGGAAAAAAAAATGCAACTTTCCCCCCAATCTTAAGTGAAGGAGCCTAGAGTAAAATATTGATTTCAAAAGCTTACAATTAGATCCCATCCGTACTTCTTGAAGCGCATTCAGAATAAAATTTGCCAATTCTTAAATAATTAAAGAAATACTATCTCACCAGTTTAGAATCCGTTCCTCGACCTTTCTGCAGGTGATAGATCTCTGAAGTGGAGATCTAGAATGCTTGAGCTCCACTCCCAGGTACTATATGTTAACAAAGGACTATCACTTCCTTTATAATTTAAGGGATTCTCTCCACCCATATACAATTTGTTTCCTGGCTCTCTGAGATCTTAAAATGATTGCAACACATCAGCCAATACAAGAATCACTGCAGTTTGCACCATTAACTTTAGCATCTAGAAATACATTTTATTCATTGATTGTTTCTATGCCTTTCAATTCAATCATAAAATCCATTAATATTTTATTCATTTATCCATAAGTCAAACTTCTTAACCCTCTCCTTCTCTCGCCGAGGGGATCTTGGTGGTGTACAATTTATTTAATAAATTGAAGCATTAAACACCAAATGACTTAAGATTAAAAATTTTAAAAGCATAAAAGAACATTATAAAATTACAAAAAAAATGGAGAGTTCTACGATGGGGAGACTGGGAGTTTGAATGCAGATGGGGAGGGGCTTCTCATGGGGCCAACCAACCCCATGACTGTGTGGATCCACAACCCTAAAATCTATTCAATCCATTCTGAGCCATTTTGTCCAGCATTTATATTGTTAAGTTTTCTTTTTGAAATTGTTCTATGTCTAGAGTTTCTGTTTCGTTTCTACCTGCTACTGGAAAGGTGGCAACATCACAGCAAGAAATGAAATAAAAAAGAAGAAAAAGAAACTTATTCAGCCACTCCTAAATATGAGAATTTAGGAGTGGCTGAATAATATGATTCCTTTTTCAGCTCCCCTTTGATGATTTATGAGCAACTTGCTTCTGAATAAATGCCGCCCCTATATATATATATATATATGTATGTATGTATGTATGTATATGTATATGTATATGTATATGTATATGTATATGTATATGTATATATGTATATATATATATGTATATATATATGTATATATATATATATATGTTTTCTGAGGTTTTCACGGTGTTTGTATATAGGTCTTTGGTTGTTCGGGTTTCTCCCGTGTAAAATTGGAAGTGTCTTGGCGACGTTTGACGAAGTCTCATTCGTCATCTTCAGGCTTCAGCTTCGTGCTTCTGGGAGCACGAAGCTGAAGCCTGAAGATGACGAATGAGACTTCATTGAAACGTC